>NC_090930.1:1177647979-1178856654 GCF_040938575.1 Ambystoma mexicanum | reverse complement strand
AGAGAGAGAGAGAGAGGAGAGAGAGAGAGAGATGAGAGAGAGAGAGAGAGAGAGATGAGAGAGAGGAGAGAGAGAGAGAGAGAGAGAGAGGAGAGAGAGAGAGAGAGAGAGAGAGAGAGAGAGAGAGATAGGAGAGAGAGAGAGAGAGAGAGAGAGAGAGAGAGAGAGAGAGAGAGAGAGAGAGAGAGAGAGAGAGAGAGAGAGAGAGAGAGAGAGAGGTTAGTAGGGGAGCTCCATTGTCCACTGATGGTGTTATCAATCTAGATTGGGCGTCCGGATATGTAGGGGAGCCCACTTTATTTATTTATTTTTGCATTTATTTTCCGCGCACATAACCCGTAGGTATCCAGGCGCCCGTTTCATTGTGGAAGTGTAGGTTATTTATTACGCACTTTTTTCATTTTTTTTTTTTTTTTCCCACACGCGGGTCGGGATTCCAACCTGTATTGGCTCAGCGTGGTCTTGCTTCCAAGACCAGTGCATTGCAACAGAGCTATCCTCCCATCCTTTGCCTGAAGATCAGCAATAGTCAATCTCCCCTCAATAGCAGATCATGGGGGCGGTTGCTTAAATCTTGCACCAGTGCAAGTACATGTTGGCTCAGGTTAACAGTAGGGCAGCAATAGCCCTGGTGCAAAACCATACCTTTTCAATGGATTACGCAACGGGGCAATTGTTTTCCTAGTGCTAACAGTGTCCTATACGCACTAGGGCAAACATTCTGTGGTGCAAACATGCATTGATAGAATACTTTGGATGCAATTGTGCCCTGGAGTTAACACTGCAAAATGTAGTTACCGTGGTGTAAAGCTTCTGTAATGAAGACCCATATTTGACTCATACTTGGTAGCATTGTTCTGTCCAAATGACCCTCACCAACATAAAAATCAGTTTCCAATAGTCTGTAAAACAGGCCCTACATTTGTGTCAGCTCTGAAGTTCTTATATCTTCCAAGTCTCAAGAGGTTTGCTCATAAACTCAGACTAACAACAGCTGTGGACGACTTCAGAAGAAAACTTTAGTGGATTGCAAGCATCAACAACACAATGATTTGGTTAAATACTTGTTAAATACTTGAGGGTCAGTTGTCTTTTATTTGGTTTTTGAAAACCAAATGCATACATGTTTTTGAATAAAAAGAACTCAGCATGAGCCATCTAAAGTAGATGGCGGGTTTGTGACCGAAAATTTAAAACATACATTTCCTATGTTTCCTTATTAAGTAGTTGGAGTTTACTTTAAAAGGAATAACTGATGCTTATGGTGATCAAATTAATTTTAAATGGTGTTGCAGATTCTTGAATGGTGCATTGATGTCTATGAGAGAATTACATAAAAATATCAAATTATGTTTTTCATGTAATTTTTAAAAAGACAATAGAAGCTTCAATAAAGAAATAAAGTAACAAAAACCTCACATACTTCTTAATATTACAAACAGATGTCTTACTTGTACATGTAAACAAAACAGTCACAGAGATGTAACAGCCAGTGTGTAGCTCAGTGAGCGAGGCACTTGCTTAAGAGTTCTCTGCACACATGCATTCACGAATGTGGGTCCTGGAAAGGCCCTGTCAGCTTTCTTCCCATTGAGGTTGAGGGATTGAGTAGTTAGACAAACACCATCCCCGGAATATGACGACTCCCTGAAACGATAGGTCCCCATCTTGGCAAGCAATTGTCCAGTGTGCCCACAGACCAGTAAACGAAATGAAATAGTCCTAATGTATTCATCCATAGAAACATCAAGGGTTTAATGTCCTCCCTCCCCACCCACCCTCCACTACCAATGAGGGTATATATAAAGCAAAGTCATTGATTTGCACACTTTCATGATCACCTGATCATTTCTTCAGGCACAGATCGAATTGAGCTGTCAGGAAAAGCAGGACAACGTCAGTAGTCTCCTCTGGAATTCCTTGTCTCTGCTTTGTCTGTCTTTTTTTCTCTCCCCCATAGTTCACTGTTCCCCACTTCAGTCTTTCAGACTTCAGTGCACAGGGTTAGCCTCTTAAGTGCATGCCCAAGTCTGAATGACCACGTGAGCTTAAACGATGCTGCAAGACTTTGTTCCTTCGCCATTGTGTCCTCATGTGTTCTTTACCAACTTGTCTACTGATCTTGATGCTCTGGAAGTGCACTCTATAATTGTAGAAATACTTATAGTAAATGCACTCATTACACCTGACTGCCACGCAAGCCCGGACTGGCCTATAGGGCAATAGGTTCATAGCCGAACCAAAATTACAAAATGCTGGTGTGGGCCAATTTTTGGGGTCAAAATGGGCCACTTTTTTGACCAATTTGGGCCAGTAGATGAGTTAATTCACTCTGCAGCTAGTAGTTTTGACCAGTGTTGCTGAATACATATTTTTTTAAATGCAGAATTTGCATCAGAATTTATCAAAAAACTCCCCCTTGGTTAATATTCAAACCGTGTCACAAAAGGAATGAATAGCCATTTGCAACTGTGGACCACTTTTTCATTGGTGCTGGAGACAATTGTATGGCCCAGTCCGACCCTGCTGCCACGGCGATGACTTTTCAAATCGAGGACTGTTCATTCAAAACTCACCATAACTGCGCCACAGCAGCACGCAGCTAAACTTACGTGTGTGTGTTGGCCCAGTGTTGTGATGGTCGTGTGTCTGGCACAATCAGATGACCCGATTCCCTGCAGCATTTCCAAATTGCCTGCAATGAGCAGTGCCGTCCTTTCTAAACAAAGTTTTGCAAACACAGTTCTCCATAAATAAAGTAGACGCTTCTGTGTTACAGCAGCAAGTGACATTTGCATCCGCGCGTACACAGCACTACTAACTTGCATTCCTCTCTGCTGTCAATCCCCGGTGTGTCAGTCTGTAAATGTGGTGGTCTCTGACGGAGAGCTGCACACGTTCATCCGTTCTTTCTAATCATCCTCCAGTCCTTGCCTTTCTGTGGGGACGGTTCCAGGGTACAGTCACCGCGCCCGAGGCGTCGCACTAATGATTGCCAGAACATTCTATGCACGCTGTGCTGTGCGTGATTAACAGGAACTCCTCGGAGCCTTGAAGTACCAAGTTCAGCAAACGCATTTCTGCAGTTCCAAGGCCATTTGGGCCTTAACATCTTGAAATATGCTCGTTTTTTTCAGAGAAAGGCGCACATGTTAAACAATTAAACCATATAGATCAATTTCAAAGTAGAAGGATCCATAGACTTTCTTTAAAAACCCTTCTGTTTGCATACAATATTTTCAGTTCTGAAAGGCTAGATGTGTTTTAGAGGGAAACAAAAGCATTTCAGGGCAAGTTGATTTTTTTTGAAGAACAGACACATCATAAACGGTGATTTATTTAAGTCACAGATTTCTATGCCGCTTGCCCCAGTTCGCTTTGCTGCCACTCTAAGTTCTGAATAGATTAAAAAAACGCTTTAGGCAAATGGCTACATTATCATGTTTGTGCTATGAAATTACCTACAGAGAAGTTGCCATGTGAGAGCTGAGAAACATGAAAGCACTCTAAAGCTTTCGAGAATGTACTTCGAAATAAATATATTTTTAATTTGGTTTTGATTTGAATGCATTTCCCAATGTTATGAGAACAAAACAAAAAACAATTCTAAATGGACTTAAAAGGTGAATTTAACAGCACGCTTTTCCAAGTCTGCGAATGACTTCCACAACGGTTCTTGGTTTCCTTTTGTGGCCTTGAAATGATGCCTAAAAGAGGCAGGCCAATTTTACATTGACTAAAGCATTAATGTGTTGTGTATGATTGCACAAGTGCTGTATGAACATACACTCGATACACAGTATGAGTGTAAGATGGCATACGCGAGAGGTAGCTCCTCCTACATTATGTACAATAGCGCCCACTCTGACCGTCGACAAAGACAGAACAGTGTCGGGTCGGTAAGAATGGGACAGTCGAGGGCTGCCATATTAAGTAACTCAAGGGGGGGGGATTCATTGCCCCCAGATGCATCTCTCCCTTTGTGAGTTTGTAGCATAACATTCCCACTTTCCCCACGCTCATTTTCTTTCTTCCAGCAGACTAAGGTCTGGATATCTCTTGCAGGCCACAGTACGTCTCGCCCCGGGCAAAGCTAAGCGTCAGGGTGTTGATCTGGCTCAGTATAAAAGCATATCAATGTAGCATAACATAACATACAGTTGTTCCACAGTGGAAGTGCTTTGTGGGGCTCATGGCTTGGCATGGGCAAGAATTAGGCAGGTCTGGAATGTGACCATTGCATATTTGGAGGTAAATGTCCCAATTGTAAGGGCTTTCTAGTGAAATCCTATTGCTTTTTGCATCAGTATGTTCCCTGGTGCCAATTGGCAATGCTGTATCAGAGAGCATCATGATGAAGACACTGTAGTAGGAAGAGACACGTGGTAAAAGTCAGGGCTAGTGTGTAAGATGGGGGCAAGATTTATAGAATGTTGCTTGTAAGAGTTATAGTAGTCTACCCTGCATAGTGCATTGTATTTTGTCCACTTATATGTAGCACTGTGTTTATAACTTTTTTTTGTGCAAACTGACCAGAGCAGGCTGCTCCATCATCCATTGCTGAACACAGACACACATATCCTTTGGCCAAATAATTGTTCAACATTAGCATCCCTCGTCCCCACGTCAAAGCATCATGAAAGTAAGTTAAAGGGGGAGACCGGAAAAATAGAGCAGGAGCAACACATCTCTCTGAAAATATGGAAACTGGCATCTGGGTGCATCCTGGCTGAAGCTCATCTAAAGGATCAACCATTTTCTTGAAGTAAAAATGATGTGTGAAATTGCAGAGGGTTGTAGAATGTTGCCTAATAGAGATCCTTTGGTCTATGCTGCTTGTGTGTTAGCATGTGTCCATCTATGTCCTGCATTTATATTATTTCTTTTTCTCCAGGAGGTATGGCTAAACAATGACATATTTTCTGTCCAGGAAAATATTAAATGTTTCCCGCCCTTCATCTCAAGCTCCAACATTGGTTGAAGCTGATGAGAGAGAACTGCAATACAGAGGAGAAGCATGCAGCCTCCCTGACAATGATCAAAATGGCTTGTGGATGCATTTTCTGTCATACAATATGAATTTTATTTAGCACCAAGGGCTGCTGTGTAGGTTTTGGCGAGTTGTAGAATGTTTCTCAGTGTAAGAGTTTATTTTGTCTATCCTGCCTTGTGCACTACTACTTAATATTTGCGTTTGAAGAAGAAATCAGTGTTCTGGGGTAATTGTTATGTCAGGCTTTGGAAAGTCTGAGCTCTCTTTCAGACCTTTCACATTATGTTTTCGTAGGGGCGTCAATTTGTATCTTTTTTTAATTTATTTAGTTTATTTGAAGAGATGGTAAATACATTTTGATCAGAAATTAGTCACATTAACACATTTACAGATGACCGAGGCATTCACAATAACACAAAGATGAGAACCAGGGGTGAGACAGTTTATGAGGGTATAAACAAAGTGTGACATGTACCAGGGACAAAACAAATAGGTGCCTTACAAAGGTAAGATTAACATAAGGGGGCAAGTGTTTAAAACTAAAGAGAATCACTATATACATTTACTAAATCACATAGTGTCACTGGAGGCAGTGGTGCAGTCAGGTAGGGAGGATGGGGAGAGGGTGCTGAGAGCTCCATTTGTAAATAGTAGAGGTTTAGCCAAACTTTGAAGAGAGTCATAGTTGGGCTGGCTTTGATTGTTATGGACAATGGGTTTCGCTGAAGCAGGGCAGTGGCAATTATGAATTGTTGCAGTCAAATGTCGCTATCAAAGAGGACACTAAGATTGCAAGCAATGGCCGATTGAGCAAAAAGATCATGCAGGATGGAGATAGGAGATGGAGGGGAAAGGATGGTATTCGAAGCTGAGAGAAAGATGTATTCCGTTTTTGAAGAGTACAGCAAGAGGCAGTTGAGAGCCATCAAGTGATGAATTGCAGTCAGGAAATCCATAGTCAGTTTCAAGGTTGCTGGGGTGAGGAAAGGAAAAGAGAACAATATTTTAGTGACATCAATCAAAAAGGTGATAGTGAAAGCCAAAGGATGGAATAGGTCTTCCTACTTCACACGCAAAGCGGATGAAGAACCCTCAACCTATCCTTGGAGAATGCAAACAGGGAGAGGGGTGGAGGCAGAGGTTTGCAAGTGCCAAGAGATTTAAAGGATCAACCATCCAGGTGAGAAGAGATACAGGCAAGAGCAGATTTGCAAAACCTAAAATCCTAGTGAAAGCGGAAGAGAGAGAAGTGGTTGTCAGTGTTAAAAGTGGTAGAAAGGTCCAAAAGAATGAATATAGAAAAGAGTTTGGCGTGGTGAATATTAAAGTCAAAATTGTTGATGAGTTCAGTTTCATTGAAATGTTTACTACAGATTTCAGATTGACGTTGATTTCTAAGATCATTATCCTCAAAGTACTTAGTGATCCGGTTGAAGACCACCTAATCAAAGACCTTTAAATAATGGAGAAGGAGAGAAACTGGGTAATGGTTTGTTGGGACATTTGGACCAGCAGATGTTTTTTCAATAGGGTTAAGACAGTTGCACATTTGAAGGCGACAGGGAAGAGTTCAGCAAAGAGAGAAAGGTTAAAGAGATTAGACATATAAGGACAAGTGATTGAGGCTAGGTCTTTGACCATTTGGGGGGAAAAAGGGTCCCTATGAGTGCAGGTTGGGTAGGGACTGTGATAGATGGGTGCTAATGATATAGGAGAGGTAAGGAAGAAGTAGTTGATAGTAAAAGAGGTGGGGGAGATATGGTGGACAGAAGGATTTTTGAGGAGGGAGCAAGAGTAAAGCTGTGAGAGTGTCATGAATATTAGATATTTTGGAGGAAAAGGAGTGAGTATTCATTAGCAGGAAGGGACGAGGCAATGGCTATTGGCTTGGGAGGTGAGCAAAGATTGTAGGGTCGATGAACAATTGTGCGGTGATTGCAAAGTGGGGAGATAAGGTTTGTGAAGTAGGAGGATTTGGCAGAGTGCAGTGCAGAGTTTAAGGCAGCAAGGGCATTATAGGGACTTGGAGATGGGTAGGTGTCCTTAATTTGCACAAGCACCGTAGGTGATGGCATATGTTTGTTTTGAGGTTCTGAATTTCAACAGGTGATCCAAGGCTGAGGATGGGGATGGGAAGGTTTGAATGTGCGAGCAGGATAGTTTTGGTCAAATGGAGTCAATGTTCAATCAATATTGCTTAATTATGGCTGCATACCCCAAAAGTACACACATTCATACATAACAGAAACAAAATACCAAAACATCAAAATATCCTAGAAGTCACAGTAGAACAACATTCATAAAATGTATACATGCAGGATCAAACATTGCATAAGTAATACAAGAGAAATAGCCAAAGGCTAATTTAGAATTATAATTATATCCAACCACGCTCATAGATACATTTTTACCAAAAGTCAGATTGTTCTTCTCAGATTAAAAATTGATGAAGTGAAAAATACACCAGAGAGCAAAACTAAATAACTCTCTACAGATAGATACACACAATATCCATATTGAGTTTCCGTAGTCAACTGTCAATGTTTCTACTTGATATGTGTGATGTAAGCCACAGCAAGCTGCTTAAATATATCTTCCTGCATTTAAATACAGCAATTAAAAACAAAGAAACTGCAGAGAAAACTGTAAAAGAGGTACATGATTTAATTAGTAAAAGGCCTTTGCTCATAGATCTAACACCAGATTGACTCAGCATAAGTTTGAGCCCCTTACACATGGGAACATCATACAGAGGACACATAAATAAAAAGTTCAATTCATATTCATCATAAATAAGCCAGATTGGGCATACTGACAATGTGTCTTTCCCCCAATGAACAGTAAACTTTGCAAGTGGGAGGATACCAAAGCGGAATTTTTTTATAAATGCATGTCATCTTCTTTTTTACATGAAAATCAAAATAAGGGTCCATTGCCAGGCTAGACTTAGCTAGTATGTATTTCGCTGATAGTTGGCCTCCATAACAATTATCCAGCCTTGTATCCAGCACCCAATCGTAAAAACAATTCTGAAGAATAGCCGTGGCCTGAGCACCAAGTTTAGATGGATCAGACCATAGCGCTTCAAGGACAAGTTTCAGGAGCATGGTTTTCCCGACATTTCAATCTAGTATCCCACTGAGGCCCTCTCTATGGAGCATAGACACATCGGAATTCCAGGTTTTTACCCAATGTAGTAAGGGTTTCATATAATGTCATACTTTATCACCATTTGTTTCAATTCAAATGCTACTGATACTGAGGGGGCATTATAGGGGAGTCCTATAAGGTGCTTCAAGAATGTATTATCAGCTATCTGGAGGGTAGTATATGGTACATGACCCCACAATTTGGCTCTACATATAATGGCTGGTATAGCCTGGCCCTTAACTACCCATATGGCTGCTGATACTATTCCCCCCCAAAACGTCAGGAGAACCCGCAACAGCACCATATTTTCTAGATGCTGTCAAAGTGCTATTGTCAATCTGTCTAGCCCTTTTTAGATTATTAGAGTTATTCCTAGGTATTCAAGTGAGTCCACAGATTCTAGCTGAATATTATTTGAATAAAATGTTGCTGGAGTTCGATGGGTATGACCTGCTTAGCGACATGCCATAAATTTCGTTTTTAAAATATGTATAATTAGACCTTTGTTCTTACACATTGCCTCAAAGACAGAGAGCTGTTGCTTTAATCCAGAATCAACCCAAAACACCAGAAAAAAAACTTGGCAAATTTGTCTGAATTTTGGCTATACGACAATCTCGTACAGCCTAAAAATTCGAACAAATATGCCATACGAAACGATACAGTGAAGAAGGGCAGTGGGGGCTGCGGGGGTGTCCTCTGCAACCTTCTTCATTGTAATGTGAGCGGAGGTTGCCACGGATTCCCCCGCAACACCAACTCAATAAAGTATTAAAATAAAATAAAAAAGAAAAGAAAAGCGGCTCCAGTTCCCATGCACGCAAGTGAAGGGAACTAGAATCTCAGAGGGATGTTGGAGATGGCGGCCTCCAAGGAGGTTTGCCATCCACAGGTAAGTAGAGGGTTAGGGGCAAGGGCAGAATCTGAAATGTTCAGAGGAGAGAACACCAAACGTTATTTTCGGATAAATAACTCAGTATTTTCTCCCTTGACCATTTCAGCCACGGTCTTACAACCCCAATCCCTTTTAGCCAGCCAGGCTTTAAGCTAAAAGGACGTCTGGAAAGAATAGTAGACTCCATTTGTGAGAACATAGTATTGGCGCATTGATTGGAAGTGCACTCATACTTGGGTCTATATTATTAAAAGGGCCAGTTGGCAGTCCCACCTTACACCTATAATAATAATTATAATAACTGGGTCTGTAGTTTGCCCAACTGGATCCCACCAGATTTGCACACAGTTACTTTGATATAAGGACTTCATTGCAGTGCTAAGGCATATGGGTACCCAGAGTTCATATAAAGTTTCACTTAAAAGATTTCTTGGAACTGTATCAAACGCCATCTTTAGGTCAACAAAAGCCAGGTATATGGTTTGGGCTTTGAACGTCACATGTTTCTGAAAAATAAATTCCACCTTGAATACCTGGTCTGAGGTTCAAACTCCCTTCCTACACCCAGCCAGGTCATGTGAAAGAATATTACAGTTATCAGCAGGTTACCAGTCATTTGGTCGAAAACCAAATGGTCGAATGACCATTTGATCGAAGTAAAATGGTCGAAAAAAAAAGGTCGAATTTCTATTTTTTTTTTTAATGGGGGGGTTCCCCCCTAACCCCCTTTTTCTTTATTAAAAATATTTTTTAAGCAACCAAAACTTAAAAAAATATATAAATAAATAAATAAAAAAAATCTACCTTTTTTTTCGACCATTTTGATTCGATCAAATGGTCATTCAACCATTTATTTTCGACCATTTGACCGGACACCTTATAAGCACATTCTTCAAGGCAGTATATTTTCCTAGATTCAGTCAGCGACATAGGTCTATAATTTGAGGGTAGATCTCCATGACATTTTTTTCAGATTGGTATTATTGTTGCCCCTGTCCAACTTTGCAGTAATCGTTGCATTTACTGTGTTAGAAAATGTAGTAAAAAAGGGGACCCATATGTCTGGATTTCTCTTAACCCCTTAAGTGTCGGGCTATTATTGAAGTCTATGCATAAAGGACGAGTATACTCGTCCTTGGCGATCAGCTGGTAAGAAATCTAGGCCAGGAGCTTTATCATTGTGCTGCGAGAGGACAGCGCGTTTCACTTGAAAGCACCTAAAAGATTTTAGATTCAGTGATTCACCAGTTCTGGGTGGTTGGAAGAGCGGGGTACACTTGTTTGACCAGTTTGTATTAAGACAGAGAGTCACAATCAAATGATCATCGTCACTTTCCAAGCACTCTAAAACTCTGAATAAGTAAAATAGGCCCTGATATTTCAAAGTTACCATTATATAATCAATTAAACTGGATTTGCTCTGCGTATAAAATTTAGGGTCCTCTAGAAACCGCCCATTGCATGTGCTTAGGCCATAAGTATATAAGGTTATGCAAACCAATCCTGCTAGGGCATAGTTGCATAACCCGGGAGGCCCAAGGAGACAACTGAGCCATAGGAATAACCTCAACGCGGAAAGACCCCCACAGGCGTAAACAGCACCACTGCCCCCGCGACATGCACAGCAGGAATGTGGAGGAGGTTGCGCTGCTGAGGGGACATACCAGCGGACCTCTGACGGAGGGAAGGTACGCACTGTGGTTCTGGCGTCTTCCCGCCCGACCCTTGCCCCCAGTACGTTCCGTGAGGGAGCACTTGGCTCTGGGGCAGCTCTTTATTGAAAATAAAAGAGGAAAAAAAAAAGAAATTAGCCCGGAAGAGTGCTTTGAACTTTCATAAGCACATAGCCTCTGGCCTCCCCAGTCGCTGTGAGTGCTCAAGATATTAAGGCGGCAGTCCTCCCCTCTACGCCTGCCAAGGTCACGACCCCCGTGGAACACAAAAGATGTGTGAGGCCTCGTGGAGCTGAAAACACATGTGAGGCCTTGTTCAATCCCTGTGCAGTGGCACACCTTAAAACGTGAAATACTCAGGAGCAACCCGAGATTAACTTTGACGGCGGCTAGCACATAGTGAGCAACCTGTCCACATACCACACAAGGCATCCAAAATCTCAGATGAATGGACTTAATTATTACGAACACCTCGTGCGGTGCGAGGAATCTAGCGTCTGCCCTGTAACTCATCCAGGCAAATGCACGCATTCATTGAGCTCATCAGCCCTACAAGTGTCTAAATCTAACTAAGTGCAACACGCCTCCACAACCGGACTATGGGCAGATAAAGGGTCCTGATACCCGGAGCGGCACTCTACAGGCACAAACTAGTAATAGTGCTGTATATGACCCAAAAAGGAGCTGGAAGGCCTGGACAAAATTTAAGTATCACCATAACTCACCCATACCTTGCATACTCTATTTGGCCCACTGCATTTTCTTCAAACAGCGCCGCCCACGGAAATTACTGTTGCCCAAATTGCAATGCCTTAACTTGAACCATTGTTGATAGCCAGACTAACAGCCCATAACACTCTCACCTAATCCCACAGCACCCATGGCCAACATGCCTCACAAACTCCCACTCTCCCACAGCATACCGCCCACACCATTCCTTCCAGCACTTACAATAGCCTCACCTACCACAAGAGTCATACAAACCGACTCAGTCCACATGCCAAACCACACCCTGCCGCTGTCCCACAATGTACCACCCACACCTACCCTTCCAACACTATCCGTAGGTTCATCAACTAGGAGCTCCACACCTACCTGCCCAGCTCCCATGCTACACAGTACCTCCCACAGCATACAAACATAAACCCGCACTATGCCGCCCCACCTGAGAAATCAAAGGCTAGGCACCCGATCACACTGCCTCTCACCCAACACTAAAACATACCCTGTCAAGTCAACACCGCAGACACCATTACCCAAGGTCCTCCCACTGAAAAAAAAAACATAGCAAAACCGCCACTCTCACCAGCATCCCTCCTAAAAAAAACTAGGGACAAATCAGATAACGCATCTCCAATGCACACTCATTAATGCACGCTCCTTCCCAGTGCACACTATGGAGATCCACAATCTCATCACCAACTTAAACCTAGACATCCTAGCCATTACCGAGACGTGGCTACACATAGCTTCTGGTCCTGCCATCTGCCAAACCCTACCACCAGGCTACATCATCCTATGGCAAGACAGAACCTCCAGTAAAGGGGGAGGTATCACCATAATCACTAGGGAATCCCTCAACGCCAGGCAACTAAAAACTACTGAAGCTGAAAACTATGACATGTTATCAGTACACATATCTCCATCTCCAAACGACACCATAACACTCCACACTGTATATCGGCCCCCAGGCCCCACACCAGACTTCCAATCCAACATCATCCATACATTAGGAGCTAACCTTAAAACAAACACAAGAGCCATCCTTCTAGGCCACCTCAACTTTGGCTACAAAGACCCCAAAGACAAGAAAGGCTCTGCCCTCTCTAAAGCTCTCCTAGACTTAGGATTCTCTCAGCGAGTCAATGACCCCAACCACATCAAAGGTCGTATATTAGACTGGATAGCGGATCACAACTGCGCAGTAGACATAAGTTCCAATACCCCATGCCCATGGACCGATCACTATCTATTGCACTTCTTCATACCCTCCAAAACAGCTGCCAACCCAAACTCACCTGCACCAGCCACTATGGCTAGATCCAAGATACTACTTACCGCAGAAAGAATTATCCCCCTCCTCGACACCTCAGTGCTTGCACACCCAAATTCCAACAATCCTACAGAACTAGTAGAGATATTCAATACCACTCTAAAAAAGGTACTAGACACCATAGCCCCATTGGAACTCAAAAAAGCCAAGCACATTCTACATGTGAACTCTTGGTTCACACAAGAACTCTCTGACACCCGCACTGCTAAAAGAGCAGCACTAACTGCATGGCAAACAAACCCTTCCACCATCAAAAGAGACACATACACAATAATCGCCAAACAATATAAACATGCCATCGCCAAGGCCAAAGCCGCCACCATCAATTCTAGAATCCAGAAAGCCAACTCCCAATCAAAAGAGTTATTCGCCATTTACAAAGAACTGTCCATCCCTCCCACATCTACACAACCTATAGAAAAAAAAAAAACATGGCGCAAACAACATCCAACACGTCATGTTAAACAAAATCGCAACTCTCTAAAACAAAATCAAGACTCAATAGGACAAACTGCCCAAGATCAATCCACCCTCATCTGAGCCATCAACCCTCCAGACGGACCAAGACCCTCCACAGTCCACAAACAAGCCTACACTCTTCTCATTCAGGGAAGTAACAATCACTGAAGTCTTACTAATCATGAAACACATCAAACCTTCGCTATGTAAAGGATACATATGCCCAGCCATCTAATTAAAGATTGTGCAGCTGCCTTGGCCCCATTTGTCACCACTTTCATAAATGCCTCCTTCGCCAACAGCACTGTCCCATCAGCCCTTAAGGAAGCATGGGTTCGACCACTATTAAAGAAACCTACCTTAGACCCAGACTACCCTAACAACTACCGTCCAATTACCACCGTACCATTTCTGCAAATGATATTGGACAGAGCTGCCTATATACAGATACAGTCATACCTGGAAACCCACAACATATTAGGCAAAAGGCAATCTGGTTTCCACCCTCGTCACGGCACAGAATCAGCCCTACTAGACCTCAAGAACCAACTACTAGAAGCCATGGACAAAGGTCAATTGTCACTCCTCCTACTCCTGGATCTCTCTGCTGCCTTTGACTTGGTTGACCACAAGATCTTATGTAAACATCTAGCTGACAATGCCCAATTCTCCCAAGAGGCCACCGCCTGAATCACTTGCTTCTTGGAGGGCCGAGCTATGCGGGTCTTTTCGGAACAAACCTCAGCTTCTCCAACTTCGATTGAATGCGGAGTACCACAAGGATCCTGTACATCCCCCACCCTTTACAACCTCTTTACCCTCCCACTTTTCAGAGACATAGAAGACTTCGGCATAGCTTTCACAAACTATGCCGATGACACACAAATTCTTCTCCCCCTAACAGGAAACTACGAACAAGACCTCCACACCCTAACATATGCACGCATCCAGGCTTGGATGGCAGCCAATGGGCTCTGCTTAAACGGGAAAAAAAAACAAAATCCTGCCAGTAGGCCCCAAAGAAGCCCTAAAAAAACTGAATGAGAAGTATAATTCATTCATTATTGAGAATACTACCATTACAGCCTCTACATTTGTTTCCAGCAAAACGTTGTATTTCTCCAATTGATCCACAAACAGTCTTTGTGTATTGTGCAATTAAAGTGTCCTTTATTAATTAAAACTGCATAGACAAGGAGGACAAAGCAGTCTTGAATGCATAGAAAAAACGACACGTTTCACCCTACTCGGGCTTCGTCTGGTATCTGACAGAGAGAGGACTGTGATTTTATAGAGAATAGTGTGTGCCTCCATTGTTGATGTTTACTACTTAAATGCAGTGATAATTGTTAGTCAAGGAGGTGGCCATATTGGAACTGTGTGACCTCTCACTTTAAAGCACTTGGTAAAGTGTGTGCTGTTAATTACAATAATATTATTTTGATACTATTTCAATGATTTTGGTCCTCACTCTCGTCCCGAATACCTATTAGCCCAAGTGGGTTAAGGGTGGACGATATTACATAGAAATGTAATTTTAAAATGGTAATTTAAAATAATGTATTTGGCAGGATGGTTATCACCATTACCAACCTGGTTAGAGGGAAACAGTTCTTCATAATTTTCTATTTCACCAGATATGTTTTAACAGCTAAAGTGAGCCAACACAACATTTTAGCTTGAACCGAAATTTACTATCAAGAGTCTACAGAGTACACATTATAAACATTAATACCAAAATCATAAATATATCATAACTATTAAAGTGCTTGTGTGCTATTGTAAACATCAGAGGATTTTTAATTACCAAGGTGCAAAGTGCTATCCAGAAGGTGCTACTTGTAAAGTGCAAATGTTAAAACCTCCTATGGTTTAAGCAGTGATCATAAGGCTATATGTGAATTGACCTGGTGCAGCAAAAAGGCAGTATGTTACCCTTGCGGGCGCCTAGTGTTATTGCTTGAGGCTGTATTTGGCCCTTGCGGGTGCCTCCATGGTATAATGTAATACACAAATCAAATCAACTTAACATGAAAATACTGCAAAAGCCTTAGTAATCCATGTGATGTAAAATATGTTGTAAATATTCTTAAAAACATAAAAGTTGATCTGGTTCAAGAGTGTGGGCAGCATTCGACCAGTACGGGTGCCTATATGTTGTAATTTAACCATCCTGTGTGTTAGGTGAGCTGCTGCTTCCATATAATACAAAACATTGATAATACTTCACTTTACATATTGATAAAAAACAATACACTATTTCTAAAATTGTAAAACAGTCTCTCATTTCAGAAAAGTGTGCTAAAAATAAGAAATGTTAGTGCTGCACACAGTGAGAATTAAAAAAAGACAATGATGAATCAATGCAGAAAGAACCGCAAAGGGATGCATCAGCATCCAAATCAGACATAATATTCTAGAAACCTTAGCTTGTTGTATAAGCACACCAGATTTTCAAAACAACATAGATATACAGGAAGGTAGAAAAATTAGAAAGTCCAGAGAATTCAGAAAGTACAGACGCTCACGTATATACCCAAGTTATCATGTAAATACACCCAAACAACTAGATAATAATGATGATTGTTGAAGTAGTCTGAATTCCTTAAATTATTGAGAACCCAAGAACACATATAGTTCTTCGTCACGATTGTGACCTCCCGGATATTTAGTATTGAAATCTACTATATATCTGGATTCCAATTGTCTTAGAGTTCGGAGTCTGTCTCCTCCTCTGGGATGAACTCCCACTGAGTCAATGACAAAATATTTAAGGGAACTAATGTTGTTTTTGTGAACCTCTTCAAAGTGTATATATATATATATATTCAGTGAAAAAACTTTGTTAAAGGGACGTTATGGTTCAAAGTAAAACCGAAAAACCCCTGAAATTCGGCAGTTATGGTAACATAAGCAACCATAACTCGCGCCACCGTGCACTGCTAACACTAACACCCAGGACATCAAAGATGACATCACAAATGTTATTGATGACATCACTGATGACATCACATGTGCATTTACTTTTCATAAAAACTCTGTACAAGGGATTCTTATAATGCTGACCAAAAACTATCAAGGATCATTGGGATAAATATCATGAGCTAATTAGTGCATTAGGCAATGCATTAATATAAATAGCATTCTATTATGAAGTTCTATCCAGTATACTAAGCTACTCATCCAGGAACATAGGCAGTGTGTGCAGCATACATGATGAAGGTGCCATATTCATAATCTTGCCATGGTGAATACTGAAATGATAACTGCTTTCTTATTAGAGTTTTGCGTACTGTGAAACATGTAATAAGTAGATAATAAAGCCCACTTAATACATAATTATTACAGACAAAACACAAAGAGACAACAACACATACAAATATGAGTATATACAGGGACAGTGAAGTAAACAAAAAAGCAGAAGTAATAGCAGAAAGAGTTCATAATCTAACTGATTGTCTTTTTGCATGGAAACTATTGCTCTGTTTCAAAGCTGCTACTTACCATATGTATGTGTATCACATGATGTGACTGCACCCAAAGGAAAGGAGAGTGAGAATAATGTATACAAATCTGAGCATATACAGGGAAGGTAGAGTAATAAAAATATAACTATGAGAAAGTGCTGATAACCCTAATGATTATCTTCATGCACAGAAAGGATTGCTCTCTTTCAAGCCTGTGTCTTCCGCTATGTATATGTTTCATATGATGTGACTTCACCCTAAGTCTACAAATATAGTACCTTTTCAATTTTTACTTCCTGACTGTTACTGAAGAAAACTATGTGGCTTCAATATGTCAGTAAAGGATAAAAAGGGAGAGCCAGCCATGTGATGCCATCAGTGATGTCATCAATGACATTTGTCATGTCATCTTTGATGTCCTGGGTGTTAGCAGTGCATGGTGGCGCGAGTTATGGTTGCTTATGTTACCATAACTGCCGAATTTCAGGGGTTTTTCGATTTTACTTTGAACCATAACGTCCGTTTAACAAAGTTTTTTCACTGAATTTCATAGGTTTTTAGTAGCGCAACTTAACCATAACGTCCATTTAACAACATCTTTTACTGAATTTCATAGGTTTTTAGTAGCGCAACTTAACCATAACGTCCCTTTAACAAAGTTGTTTCACTGAATTTCATAGGTTTTTAGTAGCACAACTTAACCATATTATCCCTGACTTCATTTACATGTAACATAGAACATACTAACCCCCTCGTAGTGATTTTCATGCCCGCGGACTACCGCCATGTCCGCGGACATATCGAAAATCTGAGCGTGGTGAATGTAAATTTAAATAGTGTGCCCCATTTCCCTTTTGAAGTTGGCTCTGAAAAGAGCCGGTTTTTTTTGGTTTTTTTACAGATGCTTGACAGACACCTGTTATTTTGTATTTTTATTTCTTGTTTTTTTTCTTACTTTACTCCTAAAATCTTCACATAACCTTCTCCAAAGCAACCCTTAGATTCCAAAATAGAAAGGCATTTCCCGTAAAAAAGATAAAGAAATGCCATCTTCTTTAAAATTAACAGCATTACTGGCATCAATATTCTCATTATTACAGAAGAACATACCAGCTCTAAGCATGAAGGCACACATGCCTCGGTTGATGACACACCTAGCAATATTTTGCTGAGGACAAAAAACTGAGCTATTGTCCCATATTGCCCTAGGTAGTAATCCAGAAAAAATTACTTTTGCATTTGGAAGGATCTTCATTACGGCTTGAACCAAGCGTTCCAAATCAGCCAACAAAGTAGGGGCACTGACGTTGCCCAAATGGAAAGCACCATAGTGCAAAACTACCACATGCGGACTGTTCATCGTGGCCATATCCTCACAAACTTCTACAATTCCCTGTACATTGCAATCAGGCACAGTGCTCCACACCACCTCCACTCCTTTCACATCAAAGTTCTTTGCATCATGCCTGCATTGAGCGTACTGTTGTAAACCACGCACAACCATATCTCCAAGCACCAACACCCTGACTTTCTCTACTTCTGCCATCTTCACCACACACAGTCTCTTTCAACACAAATCCACAACCTCGACATCTGATTGGCTGATCCGTACAGTCTTCTTTCCATGTTGGATTTCCTGGAAAAACCAGGATGTAGCACCCCCTGTCCACGAACAGCCGCGGTGTCCGCGGACGTCGTCCACTTTACTCTCTGTGCCATTCCCTCATTGCATACAGCTAAGCAATCACACAATACGAATAACGTCCTCAGAACACCCCCATTTTGTGAATTTTCGAACATTTCAGGACAATTATCATTTCATTATTCAACATATTAACATTACAAATATTATACTTTCATCTTGTACTCTGCACACAATACTATGTTTCTCCATTAGTAGCTCAGTATACTAGATAGACTCCCATAATACAATGCTATTTATATCAATGCATCGTTCAAAGCACTAATAACGGTATGATATTTATTGCAATATCCTTGACACTTTTTTCGCAACATTATAATAAAAATCCCTAGTACACAAATTCCATGAAAAGTACATACACATGGGATGTCACCAGTGATTTCATCAATGACATTTGCGATGTCATCTTTGATGTCCTGGGTGTTAGTCTTAGCAGTGCACGGTGGTGGCGCGAGTTATTTTTCATAGCTTACCATAACTTGCGAATTTCAGGGGTCTTTCGGCTGTACTTAGAACCATAATGTCCCTTAAACAAACTTTTTTTAATATCACGCAAACAATATACAAACATGGCGTGCAAAAACCAACTTCTCACAGATGGCTTTACACAGAATGTTGCAAAGTAAGAATTTATGCTCGTTCACAGTGAAGGTCAGCTGCTTCCATTTTTTTCTCGGGCCCCGGAGAGGCTCACGAAGCGGACTATAAGGTTGTATTGTGTTTTGACCTTGACAGACAGAGATTGTGATGAAAGACTTCTCTTGAAGGAGTGTTGCTAAAACGTAAGAGAAGATAAGGATGACATTTCTGAAACGAAACCACTTTTATATATTATATCACTATGTCTAAGATCGTTCGCACACGCGGAGTCATATTTTGGGACTGCACTACTCGTAGACAATGGAAATTGCAATTGTACTGTAAGTAACCCTTTAGATTATTTTATACCAAATATAATTACAATAGCGTAGCAATAAAGAACGCTCAAGTTGAACTTGTTCGTTGAAAGTGGCATAATGTTTTCTACCGCGCACTATCACCGCCAAATTGATCCCCTGTCATTTAGAGGGCTCTGAAAAAGGCAGACGACACAGGGTGGGTTAATAGAAATAATGTAACCGCAGTACTAGCGGCTACAAACAACATACCAACCAATAGGGTGGTCTAATGGCTCGTTGTTGGAGCAACCTTCCGATTGATTATCAGAGCGACCATTTACTGCTTTTATCATAAACCAACAGCCTATCTACCGCAACGGAACAACGCGTGGCTCAAAATAAACTTTTGCTGATCGACAGCAGAGACAATAGCAAATCGCTGAATATTCACTAAACATTTCATGTGAAATAAATGTACTTTACCAAATGTACAATCCTGCTGTTTACTTTTAAACCACAGTTTCATATTCCGAATTGTGGCGCACTGAGTTGTAAGCTGATCTAACACCCTCTGTACCGCAAAGGAACATCGCGTGCCTCAACATGAACTTTTGCGGATCGACAACAAAGACAAACGCAAACTGCTGAATATTCTCTAAACATTTGATGTCATATAAATGTACTTTACAAAATTTACAATCTTGCTGTTTGCTTTTAAATCACTGTTTCATATTCCGAATTGTGGCGCGCTGTGTTGTGACATAATATGTGTTGTCTTCCGGGTTCTGTGTAAAGTCACTTAGGACTGCAGAGGACTGGGCGCGTTTGATGATGCACCATGTAACGTCACGGAGAGAGGCGGGGAATATGAATGCTTTGATAATATCAGGCTTAGGGGCGGGAGATATGATTTAGTGTTGCAAAAGCAAGTCAGCCAGGTCAATAGCGCCAGTCATAGGATTATTCCATAATGTCGGCGCACACCAGCCGGATTTATCGTTTCTTTAGTGGACAAAAAGTCGGTTGACGCCCATAGGAAATTGTACTATTAGCGGACAAAAGGAGTGGTCTTAAAACACTTTCACCCTGACAACGAACAATACAAACAACGTTCTCAGAACACCCCCATTTTGTGTAATTGCAACCATTTCGGGACACCGCGAGTGTTCTTAGAACACATTCAACTAGACAGATTACAATACGGACAGCGTCCTGAGGACACCCCCAGTTTGTGTATTTATGAACAATTAAGTACACCGCAAGTGTTCATAGCTCATTTTTACCTTCCTTGCGAACAAAAATGACACATACTCTGTCCTCTAAACACCTCACCATTTAGTTTATTTACAAAATGTTAGAACAGCCGTGTTCTCCGCGGACAAATCGAACGCAACAAAAACGTCTAGCACATAAAAAAACAAAACATTGAACCTATCTCAAACTCCCCCACCCTCCCCAAACACTCTTACACACCAACACATGGCACTAAATACAATTTTTTATCCACGTTTCACCGCGCTGTATGCGGTCGACGGCGAATACAAGATGGCGGGCGCCACAGAAAATCTGACGCGCTCCATGCCCCTCGCCGTCCAATCAGCAAACATGTTGCATGTCCGTGGACATGACGCAAGACCATGGGCCAATCGGGGTGCTGTCCGCAGAGCGAACAGGGAAGTCTGTCCGCGAAGCGAACACAGATATCACTAATTTTTTTGCCTTACGTTTTGGTCATTTTATAAAAAACTACTGGACGGATTTACACCAAATTTGCAAAAGCACGCTTTCGGGACCAAGCCCCCGCTCCTGCCGCAAATTTGGTGTAAATCCGTCCAGCGGTTTGGCCTGTGGCCGTGCGCAAAGTTTCTTCCCATTATGTCTATGGGAAAAAAAACGTTTTGGGACCCCTCCTATAACTTTGCCCCCCCTGGACGAATCCTCACCAATCCTTGCAAAATAATTCAGAGTGACCCAAATACTTTTTTTGCAAAGTTTGGTGAGGATTCGTCCAGGGGGAGCGAAGTTATAAGCCGCCCAAAAAGTGCTCTTCCTATGGAAACTGCTACTTAACCATATATATATATATATATATATATATATATATATATATATATATATATATATATCGCTTTGGTTATATATATATATAAGGGGTTTTGGGTGGGTTTGGGTTGGGTGTGGGGTTTCCTCCCGTATATATGTTACAATTGACTTTCACAATTCGGTCAATTGTGAAAAGGTCAATTGTCATTCAAACAGTTGTAATACGAACAATTCGTATACAACTGTTTACCTCGACTCTACCCTAACTATGGACAGGCAAGTCAGCGCCATCTCATTTGCTGCTGCCCTCACCACGAAAATTATAAATGCAGTAAATCCCCACCTTTCTACAAGCAATCTCCTTAACATTGCGAGAGCCACAATTGGAGCAAAACTTGACTACTGTAACATCCTTCTCATAGGCACTTCTGCCAATAACATTAACAGACTACAGATTGCACAAAACAACGCTCTCAGAGCCACCCTCAGCATCCCCGAGAGAGAGCACATCTCCCAGGCAAGAAACTATGCCCATTGGCCACAATCAGAGAACGCATAACATTCAAAGCCCTCACCATCACACACAAGTGCCTCGCCAAGACCGCCCCAGCCTACCTAGTAGACAGAATACACCAGACTCCAGCCCACAGACCTAAACGTGACCAATGCTCCCACCTACTATCGGTCCCAGCGTTCAACAGAGTTAAAGCTGGCAGCACCAGCTTTGTAGTATTAGCCCCAATAGCCTGGAACGCACTACCTCTCAACTTAAGAAGCGAAGAATCTCTCAAAGTGTTCAGAAAACTGCGAAAAACAAAGTTATTTACTAACACCTTTGCAAATGTACTTTCTCCAGCCTGTTCCACTGTCACCCTTGGAACTCTTTCTCAATACTGTCACTGAACAGGTACCAACCTCTTCACTACCTATGTATTACCTGTCCTACTGTACTAAGTAACTTGCTGTAACAGCGCCACGATGCCTCTGGGCCCCTGGGCACTTTATAAATTCAAATAAAAATAAAAAAATAAAAAATAACTGGGGGCTAGTTTGTAAAACCGGGATACCCTATACATCATCCTCTAGGGCCAGATTAATTGAGGACATGTTAGTGTCTTCATATTGGCAATTGAGATCACCCAATAATATCAAGGCCCTATTAGGGATCTTCTCAGTAGATTCACTTATATAAGCCAAGGCCAGTTCAAGTTGTGTCATTGCTTGTTGGTTCTGCCTTAAGTATATATTCAAACTGAGAATGTTTGGACTCCCTTGAGACCAAGAACAGGGCACAATAAATCCCGGGAGTCCAACTCGATTTGCTTACAGGATATTCCTAAACTGGCATGGACCCAAATTAATAGACCACCTTTTAGCTCTGCATGTGTTGGCTTTTGGGCAGTTAAAAAAGGGCCTGGTAATTAGGTTGAGTTCTTGAAGGCATACCTTTTTGTTTTAATCTCTTAAACCATGCCAGTCCCGATCCAGATATTTGTTGGTTAATCCATTGATATTCCATGAGAGAATTGACAGCAACTCTCTACTGTTCGATGTCGAGTGGGCCCCACATTTAAAGAAGCATGGCATGGACAAGAGGGGTCAAAGTTTCATTCTGCTACTGGTATAGTATCCAAATCCAAAGAGTAACTATTGCTAGTGATATTTCCCTTCTCTACAGTTTTAAGAACAAAGCAGAGATGAGCATTGAGAGTATTTCCCTTTTCCGCCTCACATTTCAGATCAATAATATCCCTAGATATTATGCTGGGTTGATCAGTCTGAGACATTTTTTGAGGAGTAGGAGGGTATGTTCACAAGGTAATGAAAGAATTAGCTGGAGGCAACGTACGGAATTCAATGGATAATAGTCCCTGCAACAAGTGGTCTGTGGAAAGTGACCGTTCTACATAGTCAAATGTAGTATTAGTTGTATCTGCGTATCTTGTAACACTGGTGATATCTGAATGAATTACTGATAGGCAACCTTTCGTATGATGAGGCAAGTGAGTCTCTGGATGTTCTGTCAAGCTTTGAGGTAGCTTTTGAACATTTGCCATAAACAAATAAAGACCTTCAACTTGTTGTTTTGGATATAAAGGTTCTAAAATGAGCGCTGTCAAGTACGATGGTAGATAAGATTGAGGCTTGCTCGATTGAGCTGATGTGAAGATAGAAGATCACCGGTCCCTTAGTAACCCCTGCTAGGTTGTTATCCTTAGACGAAATAGGAGTTGTTACTTTTGGGCATATAGGCCTTCTGTAATTCACATTACTGGTGCCAGAAGGCAAACATATGGTAGAATTGTTGGCATCCTGTAGGCTAGGTGCAGATGTGGTGGGTAGGGTACCAGTAGGAGGGGACATGTCAATTGGTATTGGTTGTAGAACTTTATAATGAATCAATGGGGGCATCACCGTTCCTTTCTCCCCCAACTGAGTTAAGATATCAAAGATATCAGACAATTTCAAGATCATTTTGGCCATATTGGTTTGAATGTCTGACCTGATGCCTTTACAAAATAAGAGCAGTTACAGGGAGAGAGGTTTGTCGAAACTATCATTTAGTTTTGAAACTTGTGAGGAAGGAGATACTACACTTTCTAGAGAAGGAGACTAAAATTGGATAGTGGATCCATTATAATTGAGGTGCTAGCCAAATAGGGATCCTGGTTAGGGGGTCTTGTATAGAGAGATGTATCAATATTAATATTTTGGGAACTTTTAGTGGAAAGGCACCTTTGTGAAATAGATAGTTCATATGTGCACCCCTCTTGTTCGACAATCCCCATCTCTATTTTCACTAGGCCAGGTGAAAATGCCTCCTTTGTAATATTCATGGCAGGGTGCATGGCAGGTTTAGAAGGCATGTGGTGAGGCATATTATGCCCAGGAAGACTCCCTGTAGAGTCGTGATATGTCAAAACATCAGGTTGAGGGGCTAATAGGAAGGAAAAAGAATTGGCTCCCTCCAAGCCAACCCCTGGGTTTCTAGGCTTAGGGGATGTTCCAAAACAATAGGAGCTAAATTTAAGGCAGGGATATATTTCAATAAGCATTCTAATTATTGAAATAATAATACATTATCTTCAGTTATCAATTGGCTAATATGGACAGTTTTCTTAACATAGAGATTGGGGGAGATGTAAGAGGGTGCCTTACTTTTAGACATCTCACAGCCCTAATCAAGATAGCTGCTCAGATTGAATATAGAGCAAGAGCTAATAAACAAGCTCCATAGATTAACCTCAGACTTAGAATAAGTTACAATCAGTTACAATCAAACAATATTTTAAAAATCATTGAATTAGTTAAGATCAAAAGTCAATACACTCCAGACATGCCCAATTGGCTTATGTAGCTTGTTTGAGTCAGCCCCACCCAGCCATAGAGTGTATTAGTAAAATAGATTGAAAAATGATTACAGCACAGGGGACTGATCACTGATGTTAAACTGCTGTAACCCCCTTAATAGTTCAGAAAAGAAGTGATTGATGCAAAGGACCAACAGCAAGCCCACGCCAAAAGTTCCAACAGCCAAGGTCTTTAACAGTCTTTATCCATCAGTCTCACCTCAGTTCGAGGTATATGGGTACAAAAAAAATAACTCTTGGTGAGTGTCACAAGCGTCACAGCAGGGTGGCACACACACCACCAAGTCGTGGGCGGGGCAGAGTCTGGAATATCTCAACTAGCTCAAACAGCCTCAACAGATGGTGCTTGTTAGGAAAGATTTTTCTACATGCAACTTTCCTTCAATATTTATGGACCCCCCAAACATTTTGCTTTTGTTGCAGTATCCTGACCTCACTTTTTCAGTGGAACACAGCTTTCTACTGCACTCCACTGGGCTTTTGCTCACTGTTACTGGGAAACTGATATGTCTGTCACGCTGGCAATACTGAGAAACTTTGTTTCTCTTAGTCTTTCAACTTCATTACCACTTTTGGCAACAGCTTATCAATGCACAAAGTACATTACTGTACTGTGCAATGAAGTCTTTGTGTTTTCTGGCCCTACTCAGCCTCTAAGGATGTTTTGGGCGATTGCGAAATGTGCCTAGGAACATACTGGGGGTAGCAGAAGCTTTTTCTTGTATTACTACAACTTTTTACCTAGCCGTAATGTGCTTAACATGTTTGGGTCATGACTGTGGCTATTGTCTTTCATGTCTCTGCCACAAAGTCCTTTGTCTGTTCCTATGGCCATTTTGTCCCTTGGCCTTGCTTACCCGTGACTTCCTTATTTGGGCATGCAGTTGTCCATGAAAGCCGATTCTTTCACGGGCTCCTGCAGGTCACATGAATGGATACCCAGGAAGTGGGTTGGGACTGGCTGGTCCCAACCCACACTAGTGGCACCAGGATTTCTGGTGTGCATGAGGACATGACAGCCCCAGTGGTTCCTGTTTGGAGCACTGCTGGTGTGCATGTGTGGGGCAGATCTTCCTTTTGGCTGACCGGATGCAAGCACTCGCCAGACATTTGATTTGAGGAAAGGTCCCGAATGCAGACCAGTAGATCAGTAATAGGCAGAACTGGCCTGGAAATAGTTCCAAGTATCTAGAAGAGCCAAGCAGAACAAAGGAAGATCCTGAGAAATGCAGAAGACAGTTGTCATGCTGTTGTCCCGGTGGACCCCTGTTTTTTGCTCAATCTCAGAAGAACTGCAACGGTGCTTTGAACCTTTGGAGTGGTGGGAATAATCAAGCCCTGCAAAGGAGCTTGTTCGGAAGTGTCACTGGGACATCCAGTGGACTGTCCAGCTCATAAATGTGTTACCACCCAGGAGTGTCGCCGCATTGAGTTTTGACTTGAGATTTTGGGGAATCCTAGCTTCCACTGCAAAGCACCCTTCACACGAATTTCATCATCCCAGCCACTTTGGGTCACAAGAAGGCTGCATCAGATTGTGAGAGTTGGGTGCCCCTGCATCACTGTGCGACAGTCACCATCTCTAAAGGTAGTTTTCTGCCTTCCTTCTTGTGCCCAAAGACCGGCTGCATTGGTGTTTTCTTTCTTCATCACCCAAATCGAGAGTTACAGCTCCTGTTTCAGATCAGACCTACATCTGCACCAGCACCTGAGCACTTTGAAGCTGAACAGAGGACGGAAAATCAAACCTCTGACAACCCCTTCAAGACCTGCCAAGTTTGAACCAAAACCGAGCTAAGGGCAGTGAATACTGAAGTCACTTACCTGTGACTCCCTCGTTCATCCATTCACTTTTACGCATGGAAGATCCCTCATGGTTTTCTCTTTGGCTTGGGTCGCCTTCAATTCCTAATATCTTCTTCCCAACAGGGCCATACAATGTTTAAGAATGGTAAATCACATGACCATATACAGGGTAGTGGGACTACTCATCCCAAGAACAACTCTGGTACTTAAAGCCTCTCTATGGCACAAGATCCAGTGGATCTTGTGTGACTTGTGGAACAGGTGACCATGGGAAGGGGGGCCCCAGATGCAAGGGCAAAACCTTGGGAGTCCACTCTGTGAATCAGTCTTACATGATGAGTAAGACACTCACGCGGGCATCCTTATCTTCAGATTCCTTACATGTGGGATAGGATCTTAGGTAGTCTTAATTATCCTGGGATCCTGGGAACCTCGAGTAGCTGAAGCATATGCCTCCATTCTTAACAATACAAACACTACGTTAATGATAGTGTCATGGTAAATGGTGTAGAAACCTCTGCCATTAGGCACAATGGGGCCAGCAGAAATATGGTAGCCCCATTCCTTCACATAGGAAAAATATCCATGGTTGGACAAAGACTGATATGGAAATAGATATGCCTCCTCTGTGAAGGGTGCAATGAGATAAAACGTGGTTGTAGACCCACCTGAGTGGAAGAGATTCCATAGAACAGGGTATTTGACTGATGTTCGTTCTCAGCACAGGGGCTCCCACACTCCTTTGTCACTTTGTAAAACTTGGGGTTTCACCCTGAGTAACCCAGGGTAACCCAGACATGGACCCCTTGCTCACTTTGTCTTAGAGAGGCTCAGCTTCACCTCACTGATGAGATTCAACTAGGCCGAAACAGGTGTTTTCAGTTGCTGATGGTACTCTGGTTCAGAGGAGATGTGCCCAGCATTTCAGTGCTGGACTGCCCTTGTTGGTGGGACAAAGACTGATATGCAAATGTTCGTTCTCCTCTCTGTAGAGTGCCGTAAGCTAAACATGGTTGTAGACCCTCCTGCGTGGTGATATTTCATAGAACAGGGTATTTGATCCATGGTGTTCTCAGTAGAGGGGCTCCCACACTCTTTTGTATTTTTGTTAAACTTTGGGTTTCACCCTATGGAATCCAGACGTGGACCCCTTGCTCACTGTGTCTTAGACAGGCTCAGCTTCACCTCACTGATGAAACCCAACAAGGCTGAAACGCCTGTCTGGGGTTGCTGATGATAATCTTGTTCAGAGGAGATGTGCCTAGCATTTTGTTGCTGGACTGACCTTGTGGGTGGGACAAAGACTGATATGCAAATGGATATTTCTCCTCTGTGAAGGGAGCTGTGAGCTAAAACGTGGTTGTAGACCCTCCTGAGTGGAATGAATTTGATAGAACAGGGTTTTTGTCCCATATTCTTTCCCAGTAGGCGGCCCCCCACACTCCTTTGTACATTTTACATAGTATATTGCTTTTGTGGATTTTCATTACTGATTTTTGTTATTCATTTGTGTTGATTCTGGGCTCTCTAAAAAAGGTATATTTGGTATACTACTGTCTAATGGAAGGTAATTCTTGGTGTTTCACTGTGTGTGCTCATTGTGGACCTCTGATCACCCTCACTCCTCCTGATACCTAGACTCGACTGCTCTCCAAGCTACTGTGAATTGGTCTGGCTAGATTCACAGAAGTGTCCTTTGTTTCACTAACAATGGTGGACTCAAAAACATCTGATATGAAGTGATTTGGTATTTATAACGCACCTGTACACAAGTGTTTCTAGACGCCACATGACAAGGGAGGGGAGACAGAGGGAAGACAAGACACATTATCATACTAGGACATGTGGGGTACATTTACCAACCCAGCAGAATTCCCCTCCATCTCTAATCGGCCCTCAGCAGTTACCAGCAAAATGGCTGCGCTGGCTCTGCAGGGCGACATTCCTGTGCATTAAAACTGTATTTTGCAGCTACATTGCCAAGCACCTATTGGGCAAGATGGAACAGGGAACACACCGAGAAAGGCTGACAGTGTGTTCCTAATGTGCACCCAAGAAAAGTATTGAAAAGTAGCGCTGCTCTGCTGCCAGCTCAAAATTTACCATTGAAAAAGGAAATATTGGTTGGCCACCAGGGGGCGCACAGATGAATAACTCCTCTGTGTGAGCTCTGACCCAAGGTCCTGAAAAAGTGGATTTAGCCCCCACTACAGTCCTCCCTCAAGCACACTCGACGGAATAGGCGAGGGGATGACACCCACCGTGAAGTAAGAAAAAACCCGAAGAAAATCGCACAAGGAATCATAGAGAAAAGCAACTGTCCGTGATTCACTGCCCGGCGCATAATACACACCGGCTCCACGCGAACTCCAGCAGAACCGGAGACGCTGTGACGGATGGAACGCTGAGGAAACCCGGGATGAGGCATTGAATGAACTACTAGCGGCATCATTGCTGATCGAAAAGGGACAGTCACCAACCACAGACGGCTCGCACATTACATACACCGTGGCTGAATGGTGAGTGACACGTAGCTTCGGCGTAGAGCGACTTGCGACCTCAACCGCTCGAGCCCCAGTCCACGCAGAGGCGCTATCCAGACATAACTGGTACCATCACTAGGGGAGCACACAGGAAACATTAGCGCATGTCGCTCCACATAGAGACTAGTCTCACAGGCGTTGAAAGCCCCCCCTCGCGGAGGTAGCGGAACGGAGCGGCGCAAGTGCGGAGCCCGGGGGACTGTGCTCCTGTGGTGGCGCTGCTCCGAGGAGACGACTCCCCTTCCACGGAGCCTGCAGACCCGGACATGTGAGTCAATTGGAGCAGCCTGAGCGGATAGACGTACGTCCAGGAAAGTGCATCAGCCATATCAAACATACCGCAGCTCCTCCGCTGACCGCACATAATCCTCTGCCAGTCGCCACCTCCTGTACCCAGTACAGTACAAAGAACATTGCAGCGATTTGTTCGGCAGGCCCCACGCTTGAGCACAGAACAGCTGCTCCAAGTGGGGGACCCCCGAAGCACATGACCAGGGGAGGAGGAAACACAATAGGTACACCACGGGCCCCTCTGCCATATGGAGACACGTCAGTGAGAATGAAAGTATACCTGCAAAATGGGCCTTGAACAAAGTGGACAAACATAGTGCACCTTCACTATCTGGAATCATTCTGAAGCCACCTGTAGTAGGCATGGATCCTGCATTGATCCCATAAAACGCGGGGAAAGAAAGGAAATTAAACAGCAGAACGCAACGTGAACCCTCCCCCCGTACTCCAGAGGACAGTACTTGCAAACCCGGGGCACACTTCGCAGGACTGCTAAAGTCAGAGGTGCACGACAAAGAGGGATCAGAAGTGGCATGAACCACTAGCAGCCTGTGTGTAATAGAAGTGAAATAGACTGCAAGTGCAACGCCTACTACACATATCCCAGCCAAAGTAAAAGGTTGCCTCGGAGCACCTATGCGTCCCACATTGTAGCGCTCCCCACGAAATGCCATCAACTAACGGGGGATAGGAGACATCGCTTCGGAGTCAACAACCTAACGAACACCACCAGGACTGAGGGTTGGGCCCCCATATTAGGGGCGTGTGCCTCCTCACATACCTCTTCAGTGGCAGTACCCCTACCATTCAAGACACTGAAGAGGACGCTGAAGGGTCTGACCCAGGTGCATGAACGTACAACAGAAGCTTGCCATCTACGCATATAAACCAACAATTCTTCACTCTGCCGACCCCAGCATGGCATCAACACCAATTCCGAGCGTAGACACTGCCGCCACGAAGGGAGATATAGCTGCTTTCTTGACAGAGATAAAGAACATGGGGGCCAATATAGGCAGCAAAATCGACAAATTTATGCAACGGCTGGATAGCATAGAAGATAGGGTCGAAGGAGTGGAAAACAATCAAGCCTCAATAGATACCTTAGAAACACAACTGGCCCACAGAATAACAGATTTGGAGCAGAGAGAGGAGGAGTTCAAACTTAAGATGGATGATTTAGAAAACCAGGAGAGAATAAATAACTTGTGCATCTTTGGGATTCCAGAACAGAAAGGAGAGACTGAGGAGGACCTCAAAACAACGCTCTACAACATCATCAAACTGCTAGTAGCAGACAAAGCCATCGATGAACCCAAAACGGAATGCATTCATAGAGCGGTGGCCCACCTGGAGGCCCAAGATCAGTACTGGCACGGTTTCACCGGTATCAGAACAAAACCAGAGTTTTGGAGAGAGCAAGGAATGGAGGCCCCATTTCCTTAGGAGGATCTCAAATAACAATATATCAAGACCTCTCCTCCCTGACCTTGGCTCTCAGGTGAATGTGTAGACCTCTCACAAAATGGTTGAAAGAACGGGACACCCGTTATAGATGGGGATGCCCCTTCTCCCTCTCCTTCGAACATGAAGGCACGAAGATCAGATTGAGCTCAGAGAAAGACATCAAAACATGCATATCGGACATGCTGGGTCCACAAGGACACAAAGAAGATCGGAACAAATCCACAAAAGATAGGAGAGAATGGCATATTCAAGGCCCACAGAGAAGAAAGGTGAAGGGTTCGAGGAAATATCTCAGAGGCAACATCTCACCTGATGGGGACAACTAATCCCTGACAAACATGATACATTTAACTTAACTGTTGCTTGATAATAGTGAACATAGATAATGACTGTACAAAAGTCACAGGGACCAACGTGCGACCTGGTACCATATGGCGATTCCAAAGGAGGGTTAGTGGAGGGCTAATTTATTAATATGTTGATTCTATTTTTGTAAGGGGACCGTGAGGTAACGGTCTCCACTCGTGGTTCGATCCTGGGCCAGTGCTATCAACTGGACCCGATCGAACGCCACCACATAAGGGGAGGGAGGAAAACATGGGCATGGGATAACGCAGAGAAAAGTGCTTGGGCAGATTATCCAAAAAACAGAAAGGTGAAGTGCTTATTTGAAAAAAGAACCAGTCGGCGGAAACGATTGAATAATAGGTACAATTCCAGATCTCAAGGTTATGATGACCACTGAATCCTATAGTAGGGGCTCCATAAGGGTGGGAACTATTAATGTTAAGGGTCCACATAGAGAGATCATCCCAATCATATGGTCTGATCATGATATGGTGCTCGCTGACATGCAATGGGAAATCTGCCAATCAAAGGTCTGAGATAGAGGTGTAATGAGACTCTATGGAAAGACCCCATCTTCAAGACAGAGATGGTAACTGAAATTACGGAATACTTTAGATTTAATGATACAGGGGAGGTCTCTAAACAGGGAGCCTGGGATGCAGGAAAGGCAACTTGGAGGGGAATCCTCATGAGAGAGGGAGCCAGGAAAAAAAGGGAGAGAACTCTGATCGAAAACAGGATCCAAGAGGAAATCCATCAGCTAGATAATGAGGCAAAAAATGGGAACACGTTAGACCCTGACAAGATCAGCGAAGCAAAGAAAAAGAGGGAAGAACTCCGACTTCTAGAACACGTGCAAATAGTCTGTAAACTCTGATTATTAAAACAAAGATTTTATGAGAAAGGGGACAAAGTAGACGCACTACTTGCAGCCAGGTTGAGGGAACAGCAAGCAGAACGTAGAGTCCAAGAGATAACAGAAAGAGGGCCCAATACGGAAACTAATAAAACCACCATGCCCGAAGCCTTTGCCGACTTCTTTGAAACATTATCTACCCCAGAGGTAGATCCAGACTCATCCGTCATTGAGTCATATTTAGAAAATATCAAAATGCCCAAAATAACACCCACTGAATTAGTCTATCTGGAAACTCCCATAACAGGAGAAGAGATACAGAATGCGATAAAAAGATGAATCCTACCTAGGCAAGTCCCCAGGATGAGATGGATACACGGCCGGTTTCTATAAATCCTTTAGCACCCAGCTCACCCCCTATCTGGTAGAGCTATTTAATGAGATCCTGGAAACAGGAAAACCACCAGACTCATTTGTCAGAGCCCTCATCACGGTGGTCCCAAAGGAGGGAAGAGACCCCAAAAGATGCGGATCGTATTGCCCCATTTCTCTATTAAATGTAGATGTGAAAATGTATACAAGAGTCCTAGCCTTCAGAATCGGATCACTCATACCCCATCTTATCCACCCTGACCAACTAGGCTTTATACTAGGCCGACAGGGGGATGACACTATGCGCAAAACCCTATATTTGGTACACGCCTCCCAAAATATGAACAATGACCCCGCCTTACTCTCCATCGATGCAGAAAAGGCCTTTGATAGAGTTGACTGGGATTTCCTAATGCATGTCTTACGCAAGACCGTGATTGGGCCCAATTTCAGAAGAGGAATCCAGGCAGTGTATACAACACCTAAAGCCTCGATATCTGTAAACCGAGAATATTCCAGGTGGTTCGAACTAAAGCGAGGCACCAGACAGGGATGTCCCCTGTCAGCCGTTCTGTTTGCTCTCTCACTTGAACCATTGGCGCAAAAGATGAGGGCGGATCCCCAGGTAGATGGGATGTACCTAGGCCAGATTGAATACAAAGTAGCACTTTATGCTGATAATATACTCCTGCATGTGACCAATCCAGGAACATCCATTATCAGAACAATATTCCTCCTCGAGGAGTACGGCCAGATGTCTGGATTCAAAATTAATCGAACCAAATCAATCTTGTTCCCCCTAAAAGGAACCGTAGAAGAAAACGAAACCAAATACTCCTTTCTTGACCTTACCCTTGAACATAACGAGTTACAATACCTGGGGATATGAATTACGAAACAAATAGGAACCCGATACGAAGCTAACTTCCCGAAACTCCTTGAAAACTTCCACGCAGACCTAGCTAAATGGAACAAACTCACAATATCTTGGCTAGGACGCCTCAATGCGATAAAAATGGTCTGTCTTTCTAGGTTTCTGTACCCCTTTCAAATGCTTCCCGTTATAATCCCAAGACATTATTTCTTAGAGGTCAAGAAGGCAACCCTAAAATTCCTGTGGCAGCGGAAAAAGGCTAGGGTTAGGCCTCCCAGACCTCAGGCGATATTATGAAGCAGCCCATCTGCCGGTACTGATTCCGCACTTACGTAATCAGAAAGAGCCACAGTGGATTGCAATAGATAACCACTATCTGTACCCAGCAACAGTCTCAGAATGGCTATGGGCCCGAGGAGGAGAATATTAAACAGATCAAAGGCGCATACAATCCTGGCATCTATTTGGAAAATATGGAGAGAAGGCACGGAGATGAGAAAGATCACCACATGGCCGTCACCACAGAGCCATCTATGGTCCCCGGGTATAAATAATCATATCACCAATGTTGAGAGATTTCAGGCCTGGTATGAAGCGGGGTTGGAAAGGGTGGGCCAACTCGTACAAAATGAATCCTTCATTACACTCCCAGAACTCACAGAAGCATTGGGAATAGGAGTATTGTCTGCGTTCCATTTTTTACAGATCAAGGGAGTGCTGACAAAACAGATATGGAAAGACAAACTGAGCAGAGAACTTACCCCTTTTGAAAAGTTGCTTGACTCCCGGACAAACATGAAGGGCCTATTATCCGCTATGTACCAAGCACTGATAGAAGCAGGTAGAGGAAATACGGAGCATCTTAGAGCACGATGAGAGAGAGATCTGGGGACAGACATCGAACATGAAACATGGGATAGAATGTGCCACGCAACATTCCGAACTTCCATATCATGCCAATATAAACTCCACGCCCTCAAACTCTTACACAGGTGGCAATACGATCCATATAAGCTGTCCAAAACTTACCAGACAGCTAGCCCCCTGTGTTTGCGTGAATGCAGAGAAATACCTGACTATTGGCATATGTGGTGGGATTGCCCCCGAATCAAAGTCTATTGGGATGAAGTCCTGGAGTGGATCAAGGACCTAGATGGCATCCAGAGATTGGTAGATCCTCACCTCGTCCTGTTTGGGTTTGAGAAATACGAGGATGAATGGAGAAGAGTACATGGCCTGGTCCCGCACCTCTTGTTCACCGCCAGAGTTCTTCTAGCAATGAAGTGGAAATGTACCACAACCTCCACTGAGAAAGAATGGGTCAATGTGGCACTGAACATATGCACCATGGAAAAAATAACGGCATCCCTACATGGTAAATCAACACAATGCAAAATTTTGTGGACAGATTTCTTGAACAAATAGACGCCCAAAACAACACATTAGGGAGGCACGACACACTGACAGTCTAAACTCATACACACCGAGTCGCACGGACACCCCCCCAACCCTGATGAAAGGAGTCAGATAGAGCACATAAAAGCACCCCCCAACAAAGGGAACCCCGAAGATACTATAATACCAAAAAGAACCCGCCGACATACAAAAATACAAATCAGCACACAAACCCACACTACCTCTGTGAAATATAGACCCAGCCCAGGGGGGGGTGGGGAGAGAGAAGGAAGAATCGGAGAAAGAAGAGCATGAAAAGTTGTTTGTTGAATCTTGTCAAATACAATGGAAGGAACAAACTATGTTGATCCAAAAGGATGCTATTGCACCATTACAAACTGTATTGTTCTATCGTCTCTTTGATTCTTTGATGCATAACCAAAGTATATATGAGTGCCTTTTTCTTTTCTTATCTTTTTCTTTTTCTTTTGCTCTCATCATCGAGAGAACTGTTCTGTATGAAAACCCAATAAAATCAAATTTGAAAAAAAAAGAAAAAGGAAATATTTTACATTTAAAATGACTGCACCTAGATGCTCTTGGCCACCGTTTTCAACAGTACACAGTTTTGTTCAGTGAGACCCAGCTAAGTCTATCCATATTCAGTTTGTGCTTCAGGAAGAGGGGGGATTTCTAAATGAATGACAATCTGTGCCAGGCAAGATCTGTGAAATAACAAAGAAGTTTCACTCTCAGCCGTACGGAAAAACGCTTGACTTTTGCCAACAAAATCTCATAGCTAAACTCTTCAAAAGAATCCCTATATCTCTGTGCTTATGTCAGTTTCAGTGGACCTTTGCTTTGAACATATTTTTGTGTATGAGAAATTGCCTAGAGCTGCAAATGATGTTTAGAATCTAGATGTAAGAGAAAACCACATTGGAAGTGAAAGCAAAAGGAAGATTCACCACGTGTAAACATGGTTGTGCTTTTTACAAACAAGGAAATGTGTTTGAAAGTAAATTGTGGAATTAAGGCACTGTCCTTGCACAGAATTTGATGGGGGGTTTGTTTTAAAACATATGTTGGATATTTAAGTCCCACAGTTTGCTTTCTGGTTCAGAAAATAAATGAATAAACAAACAAACAAACAAACAAACAAACAAACAAACAAACAAACAAATCAATAAATAAATAAATAAATAAGTGTGCTGAAGCCACAGAACAGGGCTTCCTGGCCTGGCTTCAAAGAACATTTGCTTCCTGAGAACAAAACCTGTCTCCCTCAAGGGGACCAGCATCTGGAATCTATGAATAGGCCAAGGGGGAGAATGTAACACATTTGTCAGACTTTCTGGCATTCGGCAGCCAAGAGACAAAGGATTTCCATGACACTTAGGTGCAACTTTGTGAACAGCACCTCCCCACAACTTCAACTGGGGAGCCTCAAAGCAAATTCCAGAGCAACCTTGGAAGTTATGCCCTTATTTGGGAGACAATGCTGGTCATTTGGGGCAAACGACTGTTTAGAATTAATAAACTTTAAGGCTTTATTTCTGCAACCAGACAACACAGTAATGCAAGAGTTTAACAGTTTGAATATGATTTTTGGGGCATTAAAACAAGATATCGTGGCTTTCCCTAGCATGTATGCGACGCAAACGGTAGAATAATGTCATTCATGGGAAAAGTGTTCATGGGATAACTACGAAATTGAATGCAAACATTCACTGTGATAATAGGTACACCTGTAAAAAATTGCAGAATTGTAAGTGGATTATTTCCCACCGAAAAGCGTGAAAGATTATTAGAGGAATGAAACAATGTTGTACAGACCTGGGAGTTGGACTGCCATGCTCTCTATGAAATATGTTATTTGCAAGAGTGCCACAACTGTAAAAATGTGCAATTTAGGTCAGAACTGATTTTTTGGCAAATGTAACTGTGGTATGACTCTGTACCTCATAAAAACACACCCCATAAAACTGAGTTCCCTCCTTCAGTCCAATTTGCTTCTAGGAAGGAGGCAACATACAAAGGCTGACCTATCCAGTTGTTAGAGGCATGTCTAGCCTAGCCCTGCCCCAGTCCAGCTCCTGTGTATCCAGACATTTCATATTCATCTGGCCAGACTCCAGATTCCTGATTCGACTGCCGGGCCAAAGCATAGCTGAACCTATCCAGGCAGGACCATTGAACAAGAAAAAGAAACCCCATATCAAAAACCCAGTAACTCTGGGAGAAAGGGGAAAAGCTGTGGTACCCTTTTTGAGAGTATTCTTTTTGCCCCACTACCTGCATGCCGTTGTGCCGTGACCAGACAGGCTTAGCCGTTTTCTGCTAGGAGAGCCCCGCCGTGGTGTCCCGAGCAGATCCTTTGAGTCCAGAAACCCGGGTTGGCTGTTCCAAATTCCATACTCAACCGATGATTGTGAGTATCTCTCCATCCCATATCAACACATAGTATACCCCAACTTGATATCTTGGGCCTCATTTTGATTTTGGAGGCAGCAATGCCGCTTACGGCGGCATGGCTGCCGTCAAAATCGGGTCCGGGTTCCCAGAATGGGGAATTACCGGGCCATTCCGAGTTCGGAGGGCTTGATAATTCCTCCCTCCAGGAACCTGCGCCCGGACCTTCCCCATTCCCATTTCAGCCCCCATAGGGCTGAATGGGAATGGGGGAGGGAGCTAACAACAGCCCAATTACGACCGGCCAGTTGTTAGCTCCCTCTGAAACCAGACCTGCAGAGCGGTTACTGCGAGGGGACCTCGTAATGTGGCTGAATGGTGGTAACGGGTCAGCATCCTTTTGCGGCACCTGTTAACCCATTCTGCCACTCTTGTAATGAGGGCCCTTGTCTTTGTTCCACCTCTTAGTAATCCCATCAATATCCTGATAACTTGTTAAAAACTGTTCGAATTTTCTGTGCATCCTGTCCTTGATCTTCAAGCCTTAGCTCCATTCTTCCACTCATTTCTGTCTTGCATAAGTCCTTAGTCATATTTAGAATGATTTAATTTATCCCCACATAGAGCTGAACGCGGGGTGAAAAGGTGAACCTTGCAAATTAACCTTGGAGTGTACCGTGACTTTCTTTAACAATCTAGTCATTAAAATCTAGTTTAAGTGAATTTGTCATTTCTTTCCAAACCAATTCTCTCTGTCAACTGCTTTTATTTTTAAAACCAAATGTACTTTCCCTTTGAGAATCTCATCCTGTCATTAAGTTAGAGCCACTCTTTTACTTGCATATTATCCCTGTGATGTGCATATGTCACCAAACCTAAAAACCACATTCTGATTCTGTCTAGGTCACCCGTTTTTCAAACCATTTTAACATTTAAACCCATAAAAGTAGGAAAGTGCAAATTCTGTGCGTGTGATTTTGGCTGCACTGTGTTGTCACTTCAAAGTGGATTTTCTGAACTGTATGCCCGTTGTTAATATCTTGCCTTTTAGTTTGCTAGTGTTCTTACATCTCTGATACTGGTATAACTCATATTTACCTAATTTATTCAACTGCACATGTAAATTAATTATTTAACAATTCCAAGTGTTATTTATGCAATTGCAAAGGGTTTTGAATCTCATTTCGTGGGGGAAGGTCAGATTTTAATTCTGTTTGCTGCCTAGTGTACCGCACACCTTGCTGCTCCTTTCTATCCACTCAACATTCGATTAATAGGAGTTTGAGGGAGCATTGCAGTGGGGAAATCTTAACTCGGGTGCTACCAACACGAACAGTAAAATTGCTCCCATTCATTTGTGCTTTGGATATGTTATAGTAGAAGGTCAAATTAAGTGTATTCTATCATTGTACAGTGTAATTATCACTGGAGCACTGCTCTTGGTGGGAACGGATAGAGCGTTCTGCATTGACATTGCCTAGATATAGCAGTGCAATAACCAGATTCGTTATGGAGCATGGGAGTGGTGCGATGGGTGTTTCCCATGAAACCTATAAATACAAAGCCAGGCAAGTGGCGCTATATGGTGCTGAGCTCTGGGGCATGAACAACACAAGGAAACTACAAGCGGTGGAGTGGAAATTCCTGAAGTGCATGCTGGGACTGCCAAAGAGTGCCCCAAATCTGCTTACTACTCTTGAAACGGTCGTTCGGAGCATAGGGGTCATTTGTGAAGCCAAACATGTGTATTATTGGGTGCGTGCATGGGCCAACCCTGATTTCGGGAAATGCAGGGACGCCATCAGGAATCTTATGGGCCAAGAGTGAGGCACACGGTTACCCTGGATCAAAGGGGTCAAAAAATAACTTTATGCTTTGGGGTGGCATGATCATTGGCTGAATCACGCAAGCAGTCCCAACTGCACCAAAGCAAAGATTAAAGCTGCTTACAGCGTACAATGGGAAGTAAATGTATTGGCTAAGAACGTGCAATCCACTAACTCTTCAATGTATTGGATCCTCAAAGAGCGCTTTGGGTATGAACTGCACTTGCACTGTATGTACCCCAAGCAAATGAGAGTTTTATTTCCGAAATTTGCCTATGCAAATCTTACCACTGGCAAGTGTGAGGAACAAGTGGAATCAAGCTGTCTCCCCCAATTACCCATTTTGTTTAGAGTTAATAGAATGCATAGCTCATTTTGTCCTTATTTGTCCAAAGTATTTGGATATAAGAAGGAAGTACCTGAGACCTTTATTCAGCAGACGCAGAATACAAACCATGAGCAAAGCTCTGTTCATTTGTAGTGCTGCTAAAAATCCGCTAGCAACACAGTGTGCCTCATGACAAGTTTGCCGGTCTGGAAATAAGTGTGCCGGGGAGCTTACCGGCGCTCTTGTTTCCGAACCGGCAAACTACAGGTTTTCCTGCCAGAGCTGCTGTGCCCGACAGGTCTGACCCTGCTGGGCACAACAATCGCAGTATGCAAAGCCATCACGGAAGCCATTGGCACTGTTAACAACGGTGCCAGTGCTTCAGTGTCCCCATTGAAATAGGACTCTATGGAAATGGGTATTTACAAATGTACCAGCGGCTGATATCCCAGCTGCCAGACTCGTAATGAGCCAGTGGCACCGGGAAGTCAGGCGCCAGTACATTTTTACGGGTCTGATGGCAACCCACCGGTAGCACCTGCAGGGATACCGCCGGGCCCGTAATGAGGCCCATTGTCTGGGAATTATTTGCTCCATGCATGGAGGAGAAGACTTAAAGCCACTATCTAGTAGTATTGGCAATCCAATACTGGCAGGGAAAAGCTGGGACATGTTGTAATATGAACATATGTTTATATTAATGAGTTATGTATGCAAGTGCATTTTATATTGTTTCCTTAACTGTAATTGTTGAGCAAAGTCAATTAAATTCTGTTGTTGTGCTCTGTATGCATTTGTATCTCACACGACTCACCCCAGTGTAAATGAAATGGCTGAGGGGGTCTTATTGTTTAACTGCCTGTGTAAGGTTCTTGTATTCGCTGAGGTATTTTACCAATATTAATTTGTGCATTTATGTTGCACATTTGCACTTTGGAAGCTGTTTTGGATAGAACTACTCATATTCATTTTACTCGTTTAGTGGCTTTTGAATTTTAGTCAATGGCACGTCATCTGTCCAGAGCAGTCGAAAGTCCTTTATCCTTGCACACAAACGATTGCACATTTTCCACATTGCCTGGTAATTTATTGAGGTAGAAGTTGGTTTATTGTAATTATTATAAAATAATCAATTGTTTTTATTGTATTGGTTTTACATCTTCAGTGCTCACTTTGGAATTTAAGTCCATATATTTGAATTTATTTTTTTATACTGCATGTATATTGTGTGATTGATTTGTATTGCTGTTATGGCTTGCTTTAGCCAAAATAAAGCTGAAAATAACATAACAAATGTATACTCTTTGAGTCTCATTATAGGTATGGTGGCGCGGAATTAACATGCTGGTAATTCTGTTTACCGGCATGTTTCTGGACCGCCATACAACAAGTTTGGTGGTGGGGTGGCCTAATTTACCTGCAGCTCTGAGCTACCAGTAATTCCAGCACTCCACCACCAATAAATGCAGGTATTACCGGCACTGGCAGCAGTTCCATGAATAATATAATAATGAGGGACATTGAATGATCCTAAGGGAATAGAGAATCAGGTTTGAAAATTCAAATCAAGAAGAGGAATAACCTCTCAGGAACAACAGTAGGAGTGAAGCCGCAGGCTAGGGAGTATACATGTTGCTTGGCAAAGGGAGGTAGGGCGAAGATCCCAGAGGAGGCAGCCAGGCTTATTAGTGCTCTCTTGACACAAAGGTACATTTCCTGGGGTCGAGTTCAGGAAAGGGATGGTGTCTGGCTCAAAGCTGGATCCATTTGGGAGACAATAAGAGAGTCCAAGGAGGAAGTGATCCAGGACTGAAGGCCCTGGAAAGAGAAGGTGTACAGGGATCTTAGAAGACACTTCCTGTTGTAAGTGGAAAAAGGACAGAGCCCCTTTAAGAGGGAAGCTCAAGACTATGGAAGGGAGCGGGAGCGGGAGGAAAGGGAGGAGCAAGGGAAGAGGAAAGGCAGTAAAGGAATGGAGAAATAAAGAGAAGGTTATGGACAACCCAGGCTCCCGTGTGGTATGTCCTAACGGATATATGAGGCCTGAGTAGCAGGTACAACAACTGGCGAGGAAGTGAAACGTCCCGCGCCTCGAGAAAATGGTCATGAGAAGTCCATGGGAACAGGAGCCGTATGCCCAGCAGGGAGCAAAGGAGAGCCCACCTGAAGCCCAGCAATACAGCGGTGAAAGAGACACTCTATGCGGAGGTAAAAGGGCCTGTGCGCCCAGCAGTAATGGAGGGCCTGTGCGCCCATCTGTAACGAGGGCTCGTGTGCCCAGCAGCAACGGGGGCCCATGTGCCCAGCTGTAACCAAGGGTCTGAGAGCCCGCAGTGAAGATGGGCCCGTGAGCCCAGCCACCAAGGCTGGCATGTGAACCCAATGGAGGGCCTGAGCGCCCAGCAGCGACGAAGGACCCGTGTGAGGAGGGACCCATGCGCCCAGCAACGGAGGCGACGGAGGGCCCGTGCGCCCAGCAGAGTAGGTGGGTCAGTGTGCCCAGTAACGTTTGTGGGCCCGTGCATCCAGCAGCGCTGTTGGGCCAGTGTGCCCTGCAAACGAAGTGGGCCTGTGCGCCCGACTTCTCACGGGGCCGTGTGCCCAGCAATACTGGTTGGCCCGTGTGCCCTATGAATAAAGTGAGCCCGTGTGGCCAGGATCTTGCGGGCCCGTGTGCCCTGCAACGATGGAAGCCAGGAGAAGGACCCGCGAGCTCATGGAAGAGGAGCTCGAAGCCTGTGTGCCCCGCAAAATCAACAGAGGTGTCTAGGAGGGCAACAGAGGTGCCTAGGAAGAGGGCCCGTGTGCCTGAAGAAGAACAGGAGACCAGAAAGAGGGCCTGTGAGTCCCGTGGAAGAGGAGCTCAAGGAGAAGGCCTGTGTGCCCCAAAGGAGAGAAGCCCAGGAAGCAGACTCGCGAGCCCCAAGGAAGAGGAGCCCAAGAGGAGGGTCCAGGTACCCAAAGGAAAGGAACCCGGGAGATAGACTCAGCGAGCCCAGCAACGGAGGACCCTCACTCCCACTGAACGCTACGAAAGGCAGCCGGAGCTGCGTACGATGAGCCTGGCCCGTCCACAGCACAGTGGACAAAAAAGGGTAAGCAGCCCCCCCACGTACCCGACCCCAAATGAACTAATGCCAGGGCAGAGGAACCAATCAACAGCCTGTAGGCCATCAAGGAGCTCCCTGCCCCAGCCAGTGCAAAAACCCAGAAGAAATAAAATCTGGCCGGGAAGCCCACGGACATAACGAATGGCCTGTAGGCCGAGAGCAACACCCTCAGCCACCCGAACCAGTATCTGAAAAAGCAACCCCGCCCCCAAGCAAAGGGGGGTACCCACACAAAAGGGATGATAATTAAAGGGAATAACCACCCATTACATCAAGACCGCGGCATGGCAAGAACCCACCAGCAAAAAGGTTAGTGGGTAGCACAACAAATTAGTGGCACCCACGCCGCCCTGTCACTGCAACTACCTGCACACATCCACGAGGCAACCCAACATCAACGCCCCAGGACCCACCCGCATCTCCAGACCGCAAAAGAAAGCGAGCACACAACCCACATCCGTCACGTGACCCCAGGGAAAAACCACCAATTTTGGAGCACGTTAAGTGCTCAAACCATTTGAGCATGCACACACCACCTGAATGCCATCAGAGTAACGGTGCCACACCACCAAGCCACCCAAAGGTGAGGTGCCACGCCAACAAAGCCACGCCCGCCACGGAAACCCCACGAGAGGACACTAAACAGGGGACACAGAAAGGGCCCACAAGATAACCGTCTGAACACCACTACTAGCACCAACAGAGTAGCCACGCCTCACCTTACCGCCAAGGTACAATTATGACGGACCCAGCACAGGCAGCGGCGGATACAGGGACAGCCCACATTACCAATGCCAGCCCCACATCACATGCTGCTGCCATGAGAAGGCCCGACCCATTCTCCTTGAACCCGCACCACGACCCAGGAACAAGATGGGAAGAATGGGTCGAAGAGTTTGAAGACTTTCTAGGTGCAATTGGGAACAAAGACCCACCAAACAAACTCAGCATATTTAGGAACCTGGTTGGAAAAGAGGTAAAGGACATCATCACGACAATTCCAGCAACAGAAAAAAACAAGTACCAACGCCTCCTCGATGCAGTCAACCAGAAGCTCATAGTAGGCTCCAACAAAGACTAAGAACGCGTTGCATTCAACCAAGATAAGATACCCGAGTGCACCGGGGACACGGTTAGACATCAGGAAAGAAATCGAGGGCATGAGCACCAGCACACCCAGACGTCACAAGTATGCAAACCCCCGCTACACCGAGTTAACCCACCCAAAAGGAGACGGACTGGCACTTGGCACACAAACCTCACCCATTCCGCGAGAGGACCACGAGCCTCTCAACCACCCAGTACTCTTCGATTTGTAGTACGGGTGCGAATGTAGAAGCCACAGGAAATGTCGGTACAAGGCAAAGGGCAGAGGAATACCCCCTATACAAATGCCCAATGGAGGACGGCACGGACAGTGCAGCCAAAAGGACAGTCACGACGCGACACAACCCAAGGAGACCGCAGAGCGCCTGACACCATCCGCATGATACCGAGTCCTGCCATAGGGCACAGCCATCTCAGCCGCTGGACATCACTACAACACGCACCTGTCAGCATTCACTACAGGTCATTCGAAGCAACCCACAAGAAGGACCACATGCCCGAGCAAGATGCGGGAGAGGCAAGCAAAGTTAAAGGACAGACGAACTGAGCAGATCCCATCCCAGCGACAAAGAACTACGGCAAAATGACGCCAAAGGACTCCCTCCTCCACGAGTTATACTTGGAAGAGCATGAACCAACAAAAGAGGAAGCGATCGAGAGGGAGGAAAAGGAGAGAGCAGAGACTTATGAAACACTGCAACGAGAGAGCACGGAGGAGACCCACGAACAACCAAACAGGCCCATCGAGCCACAAAGAGGCCCCAACGTCTCATCGAGCAAATGTAACCCGGGAAGTCTCATGTTAAGCAAGGGGGAGGTGTTGTAAGTGGAAAAAGGACAGAGCCCCTTTAAGAGGGAAGCTCAAGACTATGGGCCTCATTACACGGTAGGCGGTAGGGACATACCGTTACCGGTAAGGGATTACCGGTATCGGTAAATCCCCTCCCCAATCACGAACCGGACATACCGCTATTAGCAGCACCGCTAAGTACGGTGGCACTAGTAGCGGCAAGTCCGTGAGCGTGCGCCCCCTCAGACCGGAAATAGCGGCATAGCGCTAATATCACGGCATCACGAGCCATGCGTACATGGCAATACCGGCATGTAGTAGACCCAAAAAACCCTTACCGGCAAGGCGCTAATACCGGCATCGCGAACCACACGTTAAAAGAGCACAGCAGAGTTCCCACCTGCCACAGGTGGACAAAATCAGCACAGGTGGAGGCAATGGAGACTGGCAGCACAAAAGAGCACACCACACCCCTCCCCACACCCATTCCCAAACCAAGATGGATGCAATACTAGCAGCATTACATGGGCTAGAGGACATGATTGCAGTGCAGCAGCTACAACAACAGGCAGCACAGAGGAGACGCAGGAGGAGGAGGAGGAGGAGGAGGGCAAGACAGGCGCAGCAAGCACCACCAGTGCACCTAGTGATACCACAGAGGCAGCCACCAATTCCCAGGATCAGAGCCAGTCCAGTCAACCTAACCCCTGAGCAGATACACACCCTGTACCGTCTGGACTGGGATACCATCACCACCATAGTAGACATGATATACAACGACATTGTGAGTCTCATTGACATCCGTACTACCATCCCCCCTCTACTGAAGGTGGTAACAGTGCTCCACTTCTTGGCCACAGGCACCTACCAGCATACGGTAGGTCAGATGCATGGCATATCACAACCAGTATTCTCACGCACACTGAACCAGGTGCTCGATGCCCTCCTGCAGCACACAAGTCAACACATATACATGCCACGGACTGCCCAGGAGATCTCCAACACCAAAGTTGGCTTCCATTCACTGGCAGGCATCCCAAGTTGCATCGGGGCCATCGACTGTACCCATGTAGAACTGGTGGTCCCACATGCCAATGAGGCAGTGTACCGTAACAGAAAGCTATACCACTCCATCAACGTCCAAATGGTATGTGACTCCAACAAGATCATCACACATTGCTGTGCCCGATATCCCGGTTCAACCCATGATGCAATGGTCCTGCGGAACTCGACAATACCACGATACATGGAGCGACATGCTGCACAACGTTCGTGGCTACTTGGTGAGTAGCAGGCCGACCACATGTCAGTGTGATGTGGATTGTGAGTGGGGGGGGAGATGCATACTCCAACTGGGCGTGAATGGGGGGGGAGATGCATACTCCAACTGGGCGTGAATGGGGGGGGAGATGCATACTCCAACTGGGCGTGAATGGGGGGGGGATATGCATACTCCAACTGGGCGTGAATGGGGGGGGGAGATGCATACTCCAACTGGGCGTGAATGGGGGGGGGGAGATGCATACTCCAACTGGGCGTGAACTGGTGTCATGAGAAGAATGAACATACATATTTGCATCACTGTACAGTGAGGCAGCCCACAATGGACCAGAGACAAAACCACATGCTGGAAGTGAGTGCCACGACAAACATATCAATCCATTACGCCAAACAGGCCATTCCAAACAACATGCACACCGCACAACACACCATTCCCCCCATTACACAAATCAGCAACATGCATATCAAAATCACAACTGAAATGTACGCTGAACAACATCAGAAATGGTCCGCGCACATAAGTGCATACAAATGGATCCCCTGTAGCCATTGTGGTGAGGCACACCCGTACCCCACCACAGAATTGCCATCAAACAGCATGGGGACATCAACTAAGGAATGGCAGTGTACTAGCAGTGTGGCACTAACGTTGCCAGGGCCAGGAAACACAAATCACTTAAACTCAGGCGGGACATGGCAATCCCTGCCGTATGCATGCATGGTGCATGTCCACTTGCAAGGACCACCTCACCTTCCCACATTGCAGTTACTCTGATTGCCATGCGTGCTTGGATCTGTGGATGTCGTTGAATATGCAATGTTTGTTTGTGTGATATGTGCACGCTCCACATTATGTAGACACTTACACATACCCATTGTTGCACCCATGCAGGTGATGCAGGTTATCCCCTGAAGAGGTGGCTCCTTACCCCTGTGCGGAACCCACAGAACAGGCACGAAGAGGACTACAATCATGCACACACCCGTACCCGCGTGGTGATCGAGCAGACATTCGGCCTATTGAAGGAACGCTTCCGGTGCCTCAGCAGGTCGGGCGGGGCACTCCTGTACGGGCATGAGAAGGTGGCCAAGATCACCATGGCATGTGTCATGCTTCACAATATGTGTATCAGACGGAATGTGCCAATGCCCCCTGACATAGAACTGCGACCACCGTCTGAGGATGATGACGGGGATGAGGATGGAGGAGAGGGGGCTGCAGGTCATGCAGGTGGCGATGCCCATGAGGGACGTGCTGTGCGGCAGCACCTGATAGACCATTGTTTCTGATGCACATGGATTAGGAGGGTGCAATTGGTGTTCAGCTCAGGGCACGGGGTGTATGGAGGACATAAACACAGTGCACCCTACAACAATAAAGCACACATACACAATGATCAATGTCCAGTCATGTGATTATCCATGCCATTACGTGTGTATTGAGCATTATGACATTCAAACGTGCATGTACCCTCCACCCCAACAACCCTCACCCCCCTCCCCCCACAACTCCCCCAAACACCCTCACCCCCTCCCCCCACAACTCCACCAAACACCCTCACCCCCCTCCCCCCACAACTCCCCCAAACACCCTCACCCCCCTCCCCCCACAACTCCACCGAACATGGTGTGCACATCAGTGCTGCATTAGTTCCCAAGTGTCAACAGGGACAGGCTGGCCCTACTTCCCTCCTCCACTACCACCATTGGGGGGTTGTGAGTCTGACCGCCGCAAGGACCGGCTGGACCTGCGCAGGATGGTTGTCTGGTCGGAGCTAGTAGACGAGGGGGTGGCTGGTTGATCTGCTCCCTGTGAGTGACGCATGCTCTCCATCGCCTCAGCAATGCGCGTTAGGACCTGCCTCACAGCGGCCATCTCGTCACATAGGCGCGTCGTGTTGCTGTCCATGGCAGCTTTCATGTCCCTTGACAACACCCGGATCTCCTCCCTGGTCGAGGCAGCCTCGCTCACTTGCCGGGCAACCAGGGCATTGAGCTCCTCCTGGCGCTGGCGTATTAGGCTCATGGTGTCGTCTGCGGCCCTGCCCCTGTTATTCCTCGGCGCAGCTTGCTGCATGTGGCCGACATCAGGTGAGCTCGCCACGGGACTGAATGACTCATCCATTGCATCTCCGGCATGCACCTCATGGATGCTGCCATTGGATGTGTTGCATGGGCTGTGGAGTGGGGACAGCTGGGTGCTGGGTGTACGCTGCCCTTCCGGTGTCGGACATGGGTCATCCACATCACTCATAGGTGCCATGGCTGCTGCTTCCCCGACGGAGCTATTGGCTGCGGACGGCGTGCCTTCTGGCACTGGCTCCTGAGTGGTGGGGGTGGGTGGTGGGGGTGCTGCCACAGTGTCGGATGGCATTTCGACCCTTGGTGTGGTCGTTGCGTGTGTGGCTTTTGAACGCTGGGCCACTCCAGATATCCCAGTGCCCCTCGATGTACTGGGCCTGGTGCCTGCATCCTTTCCCTTGGCCTGCTTTTTGGGTGGTGGGGCCTGCGTTGCAGAGTCCAGCTCCTCACTGTCAGAATGTGACCCTGTGGGGGAGCAAGACAGGGATAACATCAGTGATGGGTCAACGTGCATCATGCATATGTTGTTGTTGCTGCAGTTCTTTGGATTTGGACATCTAGTTTGGGCCTGCAGGTTGTTGGCCAGATGGGTGGGTCATCCGGACATGTGTCAGGGTGACACGTGTGTGAGGTGCTGCATGCATGTGGTTGTGTGGGGATGTGCACGGCATATATGCAGGGTTGTGTACATGTGTGTGTGATGACCCCATCCATTAGCTAATTCCCATTTCACATTTGGGGGAGGGACTCATGCTTAGCATTGCTGTGTTTTGCGTGGTCACTCACCTCCGTCTGACGTTGTTGCCACACCACACTCCATTCGGCCCACTCCCTCGATGGATTCTATGCCAATGGTGCTGGCACATGTCTCCTCCCACTCCTGCATCTTCATCGGGGATCCACCTCCGCCTCCTGTGCCCATGGCCAGATTCCTGTTGGCCGATAAAATGCTGCGTACACGGAGGCGCAGATCATCCCACCGCTTGCGCACGTCCTTTACGGTGCGGGGGGTGGAGCCCACCGCACTGACTTTCTGCGCCACCTCAGCCCAGATTTCCTTTTTTCTCAGGAGTGCCGGGCGCCGCATGTCGCTAGCGAACACTACGTCTGCATTTGCAGCCAGGGTGTCTGCCGGCATTTTCAATTCCTCGTTTGAGAAGCGTTCTTTGCGCTGGCGCGCATCGGCTTTCTTTAGGGCCTTGGGCATTGTTTGTTCTTGTGGGATGTGGTTTTGCCAGTCGTGGTGTTGCTGCAGGTCCTGAGTGCAGGGGATGGCAATGGATTGTGTTTTTAAAGATGGCCGCCGGGCTCTTACCCGTTCCGGTGCGATGACGCTATTTCCGGTTCCGGTGTTTTACGGTGACCGCTAATAGCAGTGACCGCTAACAGCGGTGACCGCTAATAGCGTGCAGCATGAGGGCGGAGGTGCTATCAGCACTTTGGTCGGAGCCGGTAAGGTGCTTTTGCGCCATGGCGGTAGGGTCATTTACCGGCATGGCCCAATGCGCGTGTCCGCTAACTCGTAATGGAACGCTATTAGCGGTCTCCTACGATGGCGGACACGCTAATAGCGCCATGACGGTAAATCACATTTTTTACCGCCTACCGTGTAATGAGGCCCTATGGGAGGGAGCGGGAAGCGGGAGGAAAGGGAAGAGGAAAGGCAGTAAAGGAATGGAAAAATAAAGAGAAGGTTATGGATGACCCAGGATCCCATGTGGTATGTCCTAAGGGATATATGAGGCCTGAGTAGCAGGTACAACACTTCCCAAGCCTTGAGCAGTTCGGAATGCCTAAGCCTCAGGTTATCCAGCAGCTACCCTACGGTAATAACGAGAGACATCAGATCCATGGAAGGAGGGTCACATTATATCAGCTGCCTGCCAATGAGCCTAATAAGGGCAAAACAAATAAAAAATACTGCTCTTGTAAATTTTTATAACTACAGGTCTAGGAACGAACGTCTGTACATTCTAAAACTCCAAGGTCCACAATGGACCTGTTGTCCCAGGTCTAGTAGGTACCTGTTAAGTGCAAGGTCCAGGACAAAGACATCCAAGGACAAAGCTACCGTCACAGAGAGACCTATCATGCGCCATTAGAAAACTGAGAGGCTGGGAAAAGCCTACCAGTGATTGTCATATGTCTAAGAATAAGCTTGAAGGAGAGAACATTACATTGTGAACCCTGAAACCTGTGAAAGGAATTGAGACCCAAGGTGAAAGCAGAGTGGCCTGAATGAGTGAACAAACTGGGAGTAACAGCTGCAATAACCTTCCCAATAGAGTATTTATTGTATTCGTAGGGTTGGGCTCTAATGTGGACTTTTGTTTTGACACAAACCCTAGAACATAGAACAATTTTGTCATCAGTGTACGGTTGCCTGGAGGCTTAAACAACTTGTTAAAATTAGGTGTTTGTACCTTTCACTGGCCATCCTTTAGAGACCATCCTTTGTCATCCTTTGAGGAAGGAGTAGGAAGACATTCACAGAAACAGGAGAAAGAGGCTCAAACTGCTATTCTGGTTACTTGTGTAGCACCCATTAGCTCTGAGGTAATCGAAAGAAAAGAAGATGAGTGAAGGGGAGCGTGCAAAAGGGACACTTTAAAGATTATATGTCAAATTCACCTTTTACAGTATAGTATGTTAAGTCTATATTATTCTCAGCTAGTCACTACCATAGTAATCTTACAATACCAAGACCTATTCAGAGAGTGGCATCAGAGCAGGAGTGAGGGCAAAGGGAAATATAGATTAAACAAATCTCAAAGATTTTTACAGGGAATACAGAATGAGTGGTAGGAATCTCTTTCATGCAATAGTTTGTATGCCTAGTGCTGAATGCTCCTGCAAGCAAGTGCATACCCTTGTAGAAAGTGTCCAGTACTTAACAGGAGGAATTGAAATTAATCAGTGAGTGCTTGAGGTATGGGATAGAGATGTAGTTATGTATCAATGCCTGTTTGTTATCATAACCTGGCTGACACCAGAGTGATAATCTGAAATTTCCCAGATGAATGTCTGACGTGACAAATTCAAGAATAGACTTTGTGCAAGGCAATGAGGTAGTTACATGAGGTATGTGGCCCATCCATCATGGAGAATAGTTTAAAAGTATGAATGGCTTTTCATGAAGGTACACAAGAAACACTTGTATACATGCGTGTTATAATTAACGTACCATAGCATATCATATATGATGTAAATGCCTAACACAGAAGAGTTGTGCAGGTTGGTCTTTCTTTTTCAAAATCCACATTCAGGCAGCAAAACCCAGGACTGCCCACCAACTAACACCCTCATAAACTTCCATGTGATGCTGCCAATCCGCATTGTGATGCACTGCACTTCCTATACAAACTAAGGACATTATATCATAGGTGAAAGGCTTAAGATTGAAGGGAATAACAACACAGTGCTACATGTGTTAGGGTGAGACATTTGAAAGATCTCACATGGCTGTACAATATTTGCAAACAACATTGTACATGATCGTACATGATTGCTATTAACATTCCATTGGTACTCCATGTCAAGAGAACTCTGGAGTATTGGTCTGATCAGGCCATCACTGTGGATGGTGATGAGGTCTCTAAACCTTGGAAGACTTTGAGTCTGGAACCTGCCTTGATCTTGGTTCTCCTTTTCAGACCAGTCTGTGCAGCTCAGCATTTGACTCATGGACCACACTTGCTCTCCTTCCAAAACCCATATATTCTTTCTTACAAAACTAAATCTTTTGGTGCCCATGAACATGGCACGCTGGAATACTGTTCCCATTAATGGGTTTTGAATAGAAAAAGAACAATATGCACTGCTTTCCATTGCTCATGTTAAATTCTGTGTCTCTCGTCAACAAAATCTATGTAACAGAGTTGGACCCTATTGATCTGATCCATGATCTCAGACAATGCTACAAGCATCATTCAACTAAGATAAATGAGTGTATACAACGTTCTGCCCTTTAGCAACTCAAAAGCTGAAACTTTGATCACAGTGTTTGTGTTGGTACAATATCTCCAGATCATGTCCTTTCAAACCTCACTCAAGGCAAGATCCCAGATCAATGGCGGTTTGACAATAATCTTAAAAACGAGCTTAGTCTTTTCCACTAATTAGTTGGTTTGTGGGTAATATCAACCTATTTGGTCTGAATTATTGCTGTGTTCTGTATGTATGAATGACCTCATGGCTGCTGAGGTAAGCTGTACCCCATTATCCATAATAACATCCTAGGATAAGCCCTCTCTAAATAATCATCTCAGAAGAGGTAGCCTCCATGCATGCTCCACTCGATCCACTTGGTAGTCAACATGACTGAAATTAATCTGGAGATACACACCAAGTAATCTATGCGTCCCATTACATCCAGAGCCACCTTAACTCAGGATTCTGAAGGAAACATGAGAGAACTGGGGTTAGACTTGAAATTCCTTTCACAGCCAATGCAAAAGCTGACCTGTCTTATCACAGTATTAGCAACAAATGTCCACGAAAATATTCGGCACATTCTCCATTTGGTCAGAGTTCTACACAAATACCCACTATTGACCAAATGGATAATGAATACCTTCAGGCATTCCAGAACTAAATTCTTGTTATTCCCTTTCAATCTCCACTCGCAGTGCATAACTCCTCCATGACATTTAGATAAAGCTGTAAATCCCTATTTCAGTTTTATTGCACTGAGAGACACTTACTGCCCGCCCCCCCAAAACATCTCACGGTGTTTTTATCTGCTTCCACATGTTCAATATATCTTAAGGGATTGCCACCATACCCCACATTAGCTATCACAATATCGTGCTCACCAGGTTCCACAGTATCTCACACATCTATGGGCAGCCAGCAGAGGCAGATAGCAGCATCATTTTTAACAATGGTAAAATATACCACATCAGAATAGAAGTTATGTAGTCCCAACAACCAGCACAAAATAAATGGAAGGGGTGTCATTCTGCCATTTCTTACTGGAGAACATCTGGACAGAGTGTATGGCCAGAATGGAATTTGAATATGTTGCCCCACAAATAAAATGTAAAGTATTGCACCCCCCATGCTTCAGCCAGGGCCCCTTTTTCCAGCCTTCAGTAATTCCTTGTAACCCCATTTAGCTCCCTTGAGGTAAAAGCAATAATGCTCTCACCATTGAGAAGTGGAGTAGCTGTCTAGCCACCCCAAGAAATGTAGATCATCCACCCCTATGGCTGTCTTTCAACTAGGGTCGATTGATGACGCAATTACAGAAAAGACTCTTAAATCACATGAATCAGCATTGCACTCTGACCCAATACCCATGCACAATTTGAAAGCGTTACCCCCAGGCATCATTACTCTGTTCTCAGAAGCTTTACAACAATTCTTCTACTCGGGTGAGATCCCTGTTCAGCTGAAGCATGCTTTGGTCTCCCCTCTTTTAAAAAAACCCAACCTCAACCCTAGTTTGGCTGAAAAATATTGCCCTATATCCCTGCTTCCAGTTGTGATGGAGTCTGTGATCATGCCTTCTTTTTCTCGATTCCTGGAAGTCAGCAACTGTCTGCATCCATTTTGGTTGGGTTTTCATCCCCCAATGGGCACAGAATCTGCCAAGGTCTCTTTCCTGGATGATCTGGCTCTTCTCCAGGATCACAGTGAGGTTGGGGTGTTGATTCTTCACGACCTCTCTGCAGCTTTTGATACTGTAGATAATGGCATCCTGGTGGCCGGCGTGGAGCAGGCATGGGTCAAGTGCTCACTACTGGCATGGTTTAATTCCTTTTTGGCAGAGTGTACGCAAACGGTCTCACTTCAGACCTGCCAGTCCCCTTTACCCTTATTGGGTTCCTCAGGGGTTGGCTTTGCCCCCTCTTTTGTTTAATCTGTATCTGCGGCCACTGGCGGATCTTATTGTAAAGTTTGGAGTCCTTTTCTACACCTATGCTGATGACACGCAACTGGTGTTTCAGCTGGACTCCCCATTAACTGATCCCCCTGCGAAGCTTAGAAACTGCCTCTCTCCCATCGGCAAGTGGATGGCCGGCAACTGGCTCAAATTAAATGGGGAAAAAACAGAAGTGCTGATAGTTGGCTCCTCAGGGCGATGCCGGTCTTTGGAGTTTTCAGTTCTGGCCAGGCTCTGTGGGCTCCTGTCCGATGCCCAGTATGTTGATAAAAAGTCTTAGTGTGAGGCTTCTGCCTAATGGCTCTAGAGAGGCCCAGGTTACAGTGGTTTGTAGTGCCGGGTTTAAGATCCTGCCGCTGCTTCCACCCATTAGCTGCAACCTCTTTAATAATGGGCTCGCTGGACCACTGTAATGGAATCTATCTGGGGCAGCACAAACACCAGATACAGCGGCTACAAATACTTCAGAATGCGGCAGCCAGGTTGGCCATTAATGCACCTAGGCTGATCCCTTCTTCAGGTCTGCTGCAGCGACTTCATTGGCTGCCGGTTGCTGCGAGAGTTATGTTTCAGACTCTCTGTGTCACTCACCATGCTCTTTATGAGGGGGGGTGAGCTACCTGAGAAGCAAGATTGAGATGTATTACCCTACCAGATGTCTTTGTTCAACAGAGTTGGGTCTTCTCAGAGTGCCAAGGTATCAGTGTGTACAGGCAGGTGGCTATTCCTTCTCGGTACTTGTCCCAACTTTTTGGAACGGGCTCCCGCTCTTGTTGCGATTAACAACTTTAGGAAGGCACTTAAAACGTACCTTTTCTAAATCTGCTCTGGTGCATTAACAGGACTCCCCTGAGTTCCCCAGTGTCTGTATGGATCTTTAGCGCTTATATGCCCTTGCACCTTAGTTTTTTTCTGTTTACATTACATTACATTGATCGTAACATAGGCAAGAGCAACTGCCTAATCAAACTCACTTGCATCCCCTGTGAGGAGGACTTTCTCAGATATCGAAAATCTATAAAGAGTATGTGCATTACTTACATCATCCAATAACATCAAACAAACAATCACATTACTTTGTCCATTCATATCAAAACTCCTTTTCAAGAAAAGCCCTGAGAGGGGTGGTCTTGGCCACAAACCAAACCCACTGGCAAACCTATCATAGTTTTCAGCTAAACCTAGGAAGGAGCAGAGCTGATCAATTATTCATAAGATGTGGAGCAAACTTGATGGCATCAATCAAGCTAAAGTGAGGTTCAACTCTATCAGCAGAAATAGCATGTCCTAGGTACACAATCCTGCATGTGTTCTTATGTACAATCAGGCTCACTTCCATCCGCCTTTGTGGCACCTCTCAGAGTGTAGTTTTATGGAGGATTGAACTCACTGCATCTTTCTGGAACACCACAATACTTTTGATTTTCTTCACCAATGGTTCCATTACTCTCTGGAAAACTGATGCTACCGATGCAGGACTAAAAGGCATGCAAGAATATTTGAAAACAACACAGGTGGATGATAGAAAGGATACGATGTTGCCTGTTGTTGCATACTCAATGACATTCAGAGAACAAGTTAATAACACAAAACATCTTAAAATGCCCAACTGAATCCACCACATCCAGAATCATCATGTGGGGGTACCTGTCTCCTCAAATTGAGAGGTTGAAGTCTTTAAGTCTGTGTTGTCATAAATACTCCCACTGATGTGGATTACAAGTAGAATTGAGGCCCACCAATCAGAAATTTCGCTTTCCTTTTTCACATCCCATTCCAACATGGGAGTCGGGCTCCTGTTCTAGGCTCTCCATAGGCTGTGCGAAATGAAGTGCACCTTTGAGCTTAAAGTTGCTAAGCTCAATTCTACGCCCAATGGCCGGCAGGCCCATTTGGTCACAAACCCACCAACACTAGTTTTTAAACTACATAATGCTATCTAAATGTAAAACTGCAAATCAGGTCTGACTTTTGTTGCGGAATCCATTTACTATAGATCCTGAAATATCAGAAAATAATGGAGATTTTTTCTAGGAGATGGAAATCCATCATACGCCCTCCAGATGATAAACAAGGAGGTAATCCACTAATGATAATGTGTATGTCTTCTCACAACATCAACATGACTTCAGGGAGCCATCTAAGCTGGAATATCATCTTCCAGGTGCAAGGATAGTGAACCATAGTAAAGACCTGGACAATTTAATGTGCTGTACCTATCTCTCAGACCCACTATTACCTCTGCTACAAGACATCCTGCTCAATTACTAGGTCACCTTTTCTTTTAGTACCTCAATCTGGTGATTCTGATTGCCACTAGTGTACTCACTCTTCTGTTACAAATACCTCTCTGAAAAACATCTGCTACCCCCTTGTTGTCAGGGGGATTGCCAGACTCTACCCTCCCTGTCTCTATGCTCACCTCCTCAGCTCCCAAGGTTGTGCGGCAAGACAGCTTCAGTACAAGCAGCCATTTTATCCACAATTGTGATGAGGTATGCATCAATCCTGACTTCCATACTTAGGAGGATGACCCTAATTTGGCCATCTTAGAACCTTCCATTTCCTCCAGGTTACTGCAGTATCTGGTGGCTCTAGTAAATTACCAGGAATGTGTTTGTGAACAGTAATATTGAGATGCCTCAAGGAGAATTGTGTTTCTTAGGTAAAATGTTGTTATGGAACAATAGCCAACAGCTAGGGAACGTAAGGTAGCACTAGAGCCCCATTTGCCCAGAGCCCTGTAGAAGAGCATGTGTATATGAAGTTTATTCACTAGGTCGACATTACTTGATGGAGAGATGTGTACTCAGAAGGACATCCCACATCAGGTCGCTTGGAACGTGGATTGAAACCATGGATCTAAGCCCGCATTCCAAGCAACCTGATGGTTGCTTCCCCCACCCACCATCTTCCCTCTACCCTCCCTTCCCTTCTTCTTTTAAAGTCGCCACTTATCTGATTCCTCCGGCAGAGGCGGCACCTGCTGCCGCTGCTGCTGCCTCCTCCCATTGTCTCCACTGGCCACCTTGGAAATGGAAGAGGGGCTCTGTATGGAGCTCCATCTTCCAGCTCTGTGGGGGCCATCTTGCTAAAGTATTTTGTTTGAATGGGATGCTGGGAGGTGTCCCATTCATTCAAACAAAATACACTGCTCTCATCACCCCGAGTTACCGGATTGGCAAACCGGGGTGCTAATAGCATTTATACCGTATCCTGCATGCCGGATCCAGTGTTATTGGTCATGGGACCCTCGTTAAAAGCACTCACTTCCCTCAGGCCTTTCACTCGAGCCCCAGGCCGATAACACCTGATGCACAGAGTCGGATCCGGTATGAATGCTTAATTGAAACATTTGCTCAAACAGCTGATGAGTGTTGCATGCTCCCCTTTGCTTGAGCTGCAGCAACACCATCATGGCTCCACAAGGCAGCAGGAGAGAGGTTTCTCATCAGCAAGTACCAGTTAAGCCCTGATGTGCTTCAGACTTACCTTGTGCAAATTATGGACTCAGTGTGGCGTATAGCGCTACAATTGCTCCAACTGTCCTGATGTGCCTTGCCTTGCGCACTGATTGCGCTCCTCACTCCTTCTGAATTCGAAATGCTCCTTTCTGCCTGCTTTTGCCCAGTTGGGCCTTTGTTTGCTTGCGAATCCCCTACCTCCATCATGGCCGTCGCCATCCGTGAGCACCGGAGTGCTAGTTTGCCGGCCTGCCTCCATCCTGTTTGGCCACCCTCTCCTACATCTGAGCCAATCACTGGCCAGCAGGCGAGGACGCCACCCCTTTCTCACCTCTGCAGCACAAAGTCTTCTGGTCTCTGAATGCAACCCGTGTCAGCACGAACTTGTCACACCCTGACCCTCATACTCCCCTACATTTTTTACAGTCCTTACAGTTCTTACTGTGAGTTGGCAGCACCCCTGTTCCGATTTCTATGACTTACATCTGCAGCCTTTTCGTTTCTGTGCTCCCTGTGCGACTCTGCTTAAATCGACTTCAGGTGACCTTTAACAACTGCAGCCTTTTTCGTGTGTGCTTTGTGTTGCTTCTTCCTGCCGCTCTTCTCTCCCCCTCCCCTCCACTCCAGAGAGCAAGCACTTAACACTATTCAGAAATGCTGTATGACAGGAAAGATAGTTTCATTGTTCATGTTCGTCTGATCCCAACAAGAATTATGTTCATATGTTGTAATCAGTCTGTATTCATTTATTGTTCTGTGTTGTACCTCTAACGCACAGCACTTGCCCACTCTGAATGTTCCAATGCCTATTATGCATGTAAATTACTATCCCTCCCTGTGTTTGAGTGCTTTGGAACGCTTGTTTAAGTGTATAGGTGCTATATATATATGACCAATAAATAAATACAAAATAAAATTGGCAGGGTACCGGGCGAGTGGTCTAGGCTACTACAAAGATGGATGCTGCCTGCCTTACGTCGGTTCTCACTTTTATCGCAGCAACTCACTGAAAGGACAATGTGGCAAATTTGTCTCACATGAATGCTTGTGTTGACACCATGCTCTGTAACCTCTACTAGTTTTTCGATTATAGAGGCTGATAAAAGATACATTTCCTTGAAGATTAGAGATTTTTTGAAGTAGAGAAAGGGAGGGGAGATGCACTATGCAAAACATCACATTCCTTTCTCTTACTTGAGGGCTCTAGTAGACTACTAACAGGGATAGGCGTTGGATGATTCACTTGCATTATGAGATTTTGCCAATGGGTTCCACTTTGGAACTATGTCAGAGCTGTTCAGTTTCCTTTCATCTCTGCCAATTTTGCACTGAAGTTGTGGACACATTCAGGCATTTTCTATCTATTTTACCCAAAATAAACTTTCTTAGGCTGCTTGACGCACCCCCTTGCCCATAGGAGTAAAGGGATCAATCATTGGTGCCTTACCAATCTGCATCTGAAATTAGTTTGTTATATGGTGGCAGCAAAGGGTTTTGAAATGTTTCTGAAAAATGCATCAAGATTAGGAGCAATCCCAAATTGGCTTCACAGCTTTTGGTCTTGACCACAGTGACCAGACCCTTTGCCCATGTGGTTTACATTAGCACTTTGTCACTTTGCTATTGCACTTTTATGATGTATCACGTTCTCCTTAATCATGATTTTGTATGTCATTGAATTTTTACAGCACTTTATTATGACAGTTCAAAATCGATGGAGTCAAAAATCCAATAAAGACAGCAAGAGAGAAAAGAGATAGATTGAGTCATTTCGTCATTTGTGCAGGTGGGCATTGTTGTGGGCTTCCTCCCTCATATGCACAATAAATACACAGAGACTGGCTCGCACAACATCTCACTGTATTCTTCCCCTACAGACTGCCTTCTTTCCCCCTCCCCCATCCCTTTCCTCCCTCCATTCCCTCCTCTCCCTCCAGGTCCCCTCCTCCTTAAAGGAGCCACTTTCTAATGGTCCACAACATCCCCCCCCTGCTTATCACGGGGTTTGTGGCCTACATCTGTTCAATGAGGCGGGGGGGGGCATGCGGATGGTCCTCTCGGGGTGGCCGGGTATCTCATGAACCTCCTCATTGGGTGCTTTCAGTGGGGTTCCTCTGGCGGTTCCACCCTGGGCTCTTCTATTTCTTCAAGTGTTTCTTTCTCTGTATCCTCTTGGAACAGCTTGCGAAAGAATGAGGTGTTCCAGGTTATCTCTCCATGGTCCCCCAGGGCTGTAATCAGTGGTCATTTGACCTCAGTGACCACAAGCGGTTCTGGTCTGTACCTTGTGTCCGTGTTCCTTTGTTGCTTTTGCCGTATAAGTACAACCTCGCTCACTGGGTGTTGGTGTTCTTTGCCTTTCGGCTTGCGATCCATCCATTCTTTAGCCTTCCTTCTTTTTTCGGCCCCTGGTTCTCTGATCTCCTCATCTTCCGCAGGCATGTAGTCTTCTAGTTGCAGAAGCCGGGTCCGTGGTTTATATTGTATCATGAGTTCAGGGGGTGTGCGTTCGGTTGGCTTGTGTGATGTATTCCAGTAGATCCTTAGCATTTGGGAGATGGCTTGTGGCATGAACATGAGGTCTGCAGCTGCTTTTTGACAGGTCCTTTTTTATTGTGGCCATGAATCGCTCCACCATGCCATTGGCCTGTGGCCATAGAGTTGTGATTATCTGGTGGTGGAATCCTAGGTGCGCTGCAAACTTCCTGAATTCCTGGTCCTGGAATGGCGGGCCATTGTCTGTTTTGACTACTTTGGGGACACCCCATTCACTGAATAGCTCATCTACTACCGTCACTACATGGTGGAATGCTGTGGATGGAAAATGCTTGACCAGGGGAAACCAGAAGTATTCATCTATGGTTACCAGCAGGTGGCCTCCTTCTTCTAGTGGCCCATAAAAATCCATTGCTACTCTTTGCCAGGGTCCATCAGGTAGTGGGACCGTTTGGAGTGGACATGGGGGCCTGTTTGATGAGTTCACTGGGCACGAAGTGCAGTGTTTTAGTGTGTCTTCCACTCTTGCGTCCCTGTATGGGAACCACACCTGATTTCGCAGAATCTTCTTTGTGTTGGCAACTCCCATGTGGCCTTCATGCGCTATGATGATGAGGGCTTTCATGATGTTCTTTGGAGCCACAAGTCGGTTGCCTCTCAGCAGTGTTCCTTGGTCCATTGTGGCCAGTTCACCTTGTATTCTTGCCATTCTTTGTAGGTCTCTCCTGTCCACCTGCTAGTTTTCAAAGCATTCCGTGGTCAGGTGTCGCCACCTGTTGGTGTTTGTGAACTGGAGGGCCACCTGGATGGTGGGGTCAGCATTGTTCCTCTCCGCAAACAGGTCCTTTGTGATGGCTGGGGGAAGGGTGTTGAGAGATAAATATGCAATGTATGCTTCAGCCTCTGGGTTGGCCTCTCCCCGGGTTTGTGATCGATGGTGTAATTGTATGCTTCTAAACGAATACCCCACGGTTCTATTTGTGGTGGCATCTTGATCTTGGCGTTCCCAAAGAGGGAGAGGAGAGCTTGGTGGCCGATTATGAGGACAAATTTTCTCCCGATGTTGAAGTGGTGAAATTCTTTGCACGACCAGACCGCAGCGAGGCTCTTGTGTTCGACATGGGACTAGGCTTGTTCGATGATTGTGAGCGCTTTGCTGGCATATGCTACAATGCGTCTGTCAGACTTTCCACCTGGGTCTGTTTGGGCAAGGATGGCACCCAGCCCGACTGGAATGGCATCGACCATGATTTTGGTGTCCCAGTCAGGGTTGAAGTATGCCAACTGGCGGTCGTTTGCCAGTTTGTGCTTGATTGCGTCGAAAGCAACTTGACAGTCCATATCCCATGTGAAGGCAAGGTATTTTTTGAGGAGTTGCCTGAGTGGGCTGGTTAACATAGTGTAATGTGGTAGATAAGGGGCACAGAAGACAGCGATTCCCAGGAAGGATCGTAGCTCTGTCACATCTTTCGGGGCTGCAGATTTATGATGGTGTTGATTTTGTCAGGGTTTGCTCTTATTCGTTGGTCAGAGAATATGTGTCCGAAGGAGCACATGCTGAGTTTGTTGACAGTGCATTTAGTGCCATTGAGTGTAAGGCTACTGTTGTGCAGGATGGTGCAGACCTGTCATAGTGCATCATCATGTTGATCTTGGGTGATGCCAAATACCAAGATGTCATTGCTGTAATTGAAAGCGCTTGTGACTGGTGCGATGAGTCGGCGTATCATGTCCTGGAATATCTCAGCTGCTGAGGATATGCTGAAGTTAAGCTGTTTGTAACGTAATAGGCCTTCATGTGTAGTGAAGGGGTGATGGGTCTGGATGCTGGGTTGATGACCAGTTGGTGGTATCCTTGGTTCAGATCTAACTTTAAACAAGAACCAGGTGGCTTGGTTGAGTCTGACCAACATATCCTCGATGTTGGGCCCAGGATGTCTCTCCCTCTGAATCGCAATGTTGGGAATCCGCATATCTGCACAGAGGCGTAGGTGTCCATCCGACTTGGGTACTACTACCAAGGGAGATCCCCATGGGGTGGGCCCATCAACTCTTTCAATGATGTCATGCTCAAGTAATAGTTGTAGCTCATGTGTCACTTTAGCCTGCAGATGAAATCCTATCCTCTGGGGGTTTTGCGGTACAGGGCATACCGTGGGGTAAATGTGAAGTCGGATGACGGTGTCCTTTAGCATGCCAACGCCTTTGAAATGGTCCGTGAATATGTCTTTCAGTTCACTGATGTCTAGCTCTCTTTGTGACAGGGTCTATAGGGTGTGGGTGAAGGCCCTGTATTGTCTCGCATTGGTCGTGTTGGATGTTGATGAGTTGCAGAGCGGTGGCCGTTTTGTAGCTGAGCAGGCATCTCCCAGTCACTGGGCTGTTTAGGACATGGATCATGATGGAAATGCATTGCCCTCTATGAATTAGATCACACCAGAACTGTCCTTTGGATTGTAGGGTGCGGGTTGCACCCCACTGGAAGATGAGAGCTTGGGATGGTTGTAGAGGGTAGGTGTTCACCATGGTTTGATAGGTTTTCTCATTCATCACGTTCACAGTCACCCCTGTCCATGAGGAATGGTGTATGGAGTCCTCCTATGTGCACTGTTTCATTTGGGGTGGTACTATCATCAGAAGTGTTGTATATGAGTCTGACGTATTCTCTACTGTACCTGTCATACTCATAGTATTGTTCTGTGTTTGATGGTTGTTCTTCAACTGGGGGTTCCATAGACGCCTCCCTCCTGGGTATTTGATCTTCCACCAGTTATGGCTTCGCCTGGAAGATGTGTTATGATGCCTCGAATGGTCCACTGGGTATGTCAACTTGTAGGTTTTCCACAGCTCGTATGAATCCCTGCTGTGTCGGATAACTCGCTGTATTTCTGTTGAGGTGTGGCCTTGTGCCTTCTCTCTCTGGGTACGGCCGTGGGTTGGGTGTTCTCGTTATGTCATATCTTCTGTTGGGGGATAACTGCGGGGGTGGTCTGTATGCCTGCAGTAGTGGTGCCTTTTCCCTGCACATAATTTGGAAATGGTTCTCCTGGCCGCAACTCATGCACATTTGACCAAGGGCTGGGCATTGGCCCTTGTGTGGGAATTCAAACCCGTATCTGTAGCATTGTCTTTCGGTTGGGTTTCTGCAACTGGTATTCCATGTGTCTTGGTGGGCCATCATACTCGCATATCGGATTTGCCCTTGTTGGTTGGCGGCAATGGCGGCTATGGTGTCCGATTTTTTGGGACTTTCAATGTTGGCTGCTTGCACGTCGACCCTTTCATATATCCTTGTTAAGTCTGTGACGTCCTTCAGTGGGAGGGGTTTCTTTAGTAGATGCTTCCTGAATTGCGATGAAATGCACCCTTCTATAACTCTTAGTCTGATGACCTCGTCATCAGGGCCATCTTAAGCACTTTTGGGGCCCGGGGCATGGATACCTTTGGGGCCTCCCGCCACGAGACCGAAAAAATTAAGGGATATACAATATCTAGTGCACCCACCCCCACGTCGCGATCACAACCCAGAGCTTGATATGCTGCCTTGCAGTGATCAAAATAGGCATGGATACTCGATTTCAGTCTCCTTACCCTCTTCATTCTTGTAATCAAAATAATAAACAAGTAGCATTTAAAGGGCAACATTAGCAGCTTACGACGAGGGTACTTGGGCGCTAGCACAGACAGGGCACTTTCATCAATAGCAGCGACAAGGAAGGTACACCGGCCATAGTATATATGCAGGATACAGATCGTAGGAAAAGTGCACTCAGATTAGCTGCCTCGCAGAATGCAAAAAGTGATCAAGCGTGGTTACTGAAGACCAGTCGGAAGCAAGGAGAAAGCTACGCATAGAATATAGACACAGCATCTTTGACCTCCTCGCCTCTGAAAAACCAGACCTGGTCTTCATCACCGAAACCTGGTTCTCCAACGACTTTGCTCCTGTCGCCAATGAAGCCTTCCCCCCTGACTACTCCCTCATCCCACTGAACCATCCGTCTAGAGGAGGAGGAATAGCATTCGCCTTCAAGTCTAACTTCCACGCCTCAATCAGCGACAACCAACCTTCCATTCCTTCCTGCGAATCACTCCTCGTTAAACTATCCCTTTCCCCTTAGTTCTCCCACAGCTTCCTAATAATCTACAGACCCCCTGGCTACGAAAGACAATTCTCAAACAACCTCTGCGACTCTATTGCCTCCCTCCAACTAAACCATCCCAACCTCACCCTTCCAGGAGCTTTCAATATATGGCTCGACATTCCCACCAACCCTATGACACACTCTCTGGTTGACGGCCTAGACGCAAATTAACCCCCAACACCACATTAACGGCCTGACACACTATAAAGGACACACTCTTGATGCCATCTTCAGCTCCCTCAACCAGATACATCTAAACCCCCCCACCCCTATCATCTGGTCCGATCACTTCATTGTCTCTTTCGCCATTCGCTCACCCAACACGCTTCCCGTACCCGAACCTGAACCTCAGAATCTACGCAAATGCTGGAAGAAACTAATAATCCTTCCTGACCTATCTGACGCACTCCTCCAGTCTCCCCCGCCTACCTGCCTACCCAATAATCAACTAACCCCCGACACCTTTGACTCATGGCTCAACACCTCACTAATGCGGCTCACACCCTCCTGCAAACCATCAGCCCGCCGTGGCCTTTTCCCTACATGGTTCACACCTGAATTGAAGACCAGTAAACAACTATATAAATACTTAGAAGGCAAATGGCGGAAAGACAAAATTCCCCTGAGCAGATCCACCTTGGCCAGGCACCTTCATCAGTACAAGGTTGAAATCCGGAAAGCAAAAAAAGCCCACTACAACTCCGAATCCTAAACTGTAAAAACACCAGCAAAGAACTTCACAAAATCATCACGAATTCACCAAAGCATCATGCACCACCACCGTACCGACCCCCTCACAATCGCTGTGTGACTCACTCTCTCTCCACTTTTACACCACAGCTCTCGAAAGAACAAATGCTCTAACCAACAAACTAGCTCTCTTACACCCACCAGGCAACCCATCCTTCATACAGGCCAACCCTCTGCCTGCGACCACTACCCAACCAACGTTCGACTCCTTTAGTCCAATATCAGCTGACCAATATCTCAAACTTCTCTCTGCCCGCAAACCATCTGGCTCTCCACTGGACCCTTGCCCGGCCACAACCCTCAAAGGAATATTTGCATCTACCTGGAGAACATGCAAGAACCATCATAAATGACTCCCTTGCCTCGGGAATCTTTCCAGATGCATTCAAAACAGTTCACGTCAAACCGCTAACAAAAAAACCTTCACTCGACCCTCTCGAGCCCAAAAACTTCCGCCTCATCTCAAACACAAGATTTCTTGCCAAACTCATCGACCGCATTGCCTACTCCCAACTAAATGCCTGAGTCGAAGCCAACAATCTCCTAGACCCTGCTCAATCAGGTTTTAGAGCCTGACATGGAACCGAAACCACCCTAACCTCAATCTGGGATGACCTTAAAAACACGGCAGACTCTGCGGGATGCGCCGCATTAATCCTTCTTGACCTATCCGCCGCCTTCGACACAATCAACCACTCAATCCTCCTTGACCGCCTCCACTTCCTAGGAATCTGTGGAACCGCTCACAAATGGATAGCATCCTTCCTCAAGATAGGAACCAAATAACCATACTCTCCACCTTTTCCTCCCAAGCCCGTCCAGTCGACACAGGAGTTCCACAAGGAGCACGCCTATCAGCCCTCCTGTTCAATCTCTACATGGCCACCCTCCCACGAATAATTCGTTCACACAATATCCTGTGCTACAACTACGCTGATGACACTCAACTAATTCTAAAACTCTTCAACTCAAAACCCAACTGCCAACCTTACCTTGCTTCCTGCCTCTTCGACGTAGAGCTCTGGATGACCACAATCCACCTCTTGCTAAACCCCTCCAAAACCGAAATCATGGTATGTGGCAACACCAAACTTCTTCCACACCCACTACCCTGGACATCTGCCATGGGCAACTCACCGACCCCCTCTAATTCAGTAAAAAATCTTGGATGCACCCTAGACTCTGAACTAACACTCTCGTGCCAAGTCAACAACGTCTCAAAGTCCTGCCACTACCACCTTAAAACTCTTAGATGCATTTTTCCATACCTCTCCTTTCCCAACAGACTCTCCGCGGTCCAATCAATTGTTATATCAAGACTGGACTACGCTAACCCCCTATACCTCGGAATCCATGAATACCAACTGACTAAACTACAAAGAGCACAAAACGCTGCAGCCAAACTGCTACTGGCGCTTGGCCCGAGAGGCCACATCTCCCCAGCCCTCAAAACTCTGCACTGGCTTCCGGTTGCCTGAAGGGTGACCTTCAAAACCTTATGCATTTCTCACCGAGCACTGCATAAAACCGGACCTCAATATCTTCAAGACAAACTAAAACCCTACCAGCCTGCACGTACTCTAAGATCAAGCTTAGCCAGCCTCCTAGTCATACCAAAAACAAACTCTGTCAGGTTAGGCGGATTGTCCTTCTCAGCCTTGGCCCCCACGCTGTGGAACGCACTCCCACCCCACATCCGCCTCACTGAAGACCTCATGTCTTTCCGCAAATTAATGAAAACTTGGCTCTTCCCCTAAAACCGACCCTGAACTCAAACTAACTCAAATTGGATAACAGCATTGCACTGACTTTGCCAAATGCTAAATCATAAATAGCAATGTAGCATCATGATCCGAGCGAGAGATCGAAAACTAATAACCTCTATTGGTTAACTAAAAAGGACAAATAAATTAGAATGAGTAAAATAAATAAGTAAATAAATAAATAAATAAATAAATATACAATTTCTTTTTTAATAAGGGTGACCGAACGAAGTGAGTGGAGGTGACAAAGTTGGTGAAGTGGATGAAGCATGTAGAGCAGATGAGGGCATTGAGCGGATGAGTGCACAGAGCGGGTGAAGCACGTAGAGCGGATGAGTGTGGAGAGCGGATGAGTGTGTAGAGTGGATGAGTGTGTAGAGCGGATGAGTGCAGAGAGCGGATGAGCGCGCAGAGCGGATGAGCGCGCAGAGCGGATGAGCGCGTAGAGCGGATGAGTACGCATAGCGGATGAGTGCGCAGAGTTGATGATGGTGCAAAGTGGATGAGCACACAGAGCGGATGAGTGCGTAGAACGGATGAGTGCGCAGAGCAGATGAGTGCGCAGAGCGGATGAGTGAGCAGAGCGGATGAGTACGCAGAGCGGAGGAGTGCACAGTGCAGATACGTGCGCAGAGCGGATGAGTACATGAAGTGGATGAGTGCGCAGAGTGGATGAGTGTGTGGAGCGGATGAGTGTGGAGAGCGGATGAGTGTGTAGAGTGGATGAGTGTGTAGAGCGGATGAGTGCAGAGAGCGGATGAGCGCGCAGAGCGGATGAGCGCGCAGAGCGGATGAGCGCGTAGAACGGATGAGTACGCATAGCGGATGAGTGCGCAGAGTTGATGATGGTGCAAAGTGGATGAGCACACAGAGCGGATGAGTGCGTAGAACGGATGAGTGCGCAGAGCAGATGAGTGCGCAGAGCGGATGAGTGAGCAGAGCGGATGAGTACGCAGAGCGGAGGAGTGCACAGTGCAGATACGTGCGCAGAGCGGATGAGTACATGAAGTGGATGAGTGCGCAGAGTGGATGAGTGTGTGGAGCGGATGAGTGTGCAGAGCAGATGAGGGCGCAGAGTGGATGTGGGCGCAGAGCGGATGAGTGCGTAGGGCGGATGAATGCATAGTCTGTGGTACGGATATAGGTCATGGTGCAGTAGTAGGGTGTGAGTGTATAATAGAGTGGAGCGGATGTAGGATGTTCAGCAGATTTAGGGTGTGGAGCGGATGTAGGGCCTGATGGTGCTGAGCAGATGTAGAGTGTTGACCGGATCTAGGGTATTGAGCAGATGTAAGGTGCGGTGGTGTTGAGCCGATGTGAGACGTTGAGCAGACGTAGGGTATGGTGCGGGTGCGGAGTGGGTGTAGAGTGCGGAGCGAGGAGTGGGTGTAAAATGTGGAGCAGGTGTAGAGTGCAGAGCAGGTGTAGAGTGCGGAGTGGGTGTTGGGTGCGGAACAAACCTGTGATTTATGTGGATGTATGTGGATGGAAGTGGGTGGTAGGAAAAGAGGGTGGAGCTGGAAGAACCAGTGACGTTTATGGACGATACGGGTAAAGTACGAGGATGGAACGGGTAAAGTATGTGGAGAAAATAGGTCAAATATATTGAATAGAACGATTGAGGTATGTGGATGAAACAGGTGAAGTGGATGGATAAAATGAAAATTATGGTCAGAACAGAGGAAATATGAAATTGGACCATGTGAAGTATGTGCGTGGAACAGATGGACTGGATGGAACGGATGAATCTGGGTCGAACGGATGAACTGAGTCGAACGGATGAACTAGGTGGAACAGATGAACTGGGTCGAACGGATGAACTGGGTCGAACGGATGAACCGGGTGGAACGGATGAACTGGGTGGAACGGATAAACTGGTTGGAACAGACAAACTGGGTGGAACGGATGAAGTATATAGATGGAAAAGGTGAAGTATGTGGATGGAATGCGTGAAATATGTGGATGGAACGTGTGAAGTATGTGGATGGAACATGTGAAGTATGTGGATGAAACGGATGAAGCATGTGGTTGGAACGGGTGAAGCATGTGCATGGAACAGGTGAAGTACGTGGATGGAACGGGTGAAATATGTGGATGGAACGGGTGAAATATGTGGAAGGAACGGGTGAAACATGTAGAAGGAATGGGTGAAACAGGTGGAAGAAATGGGTAAAGTACGTGGATGGAACACGTGAAGTACATGGATGGAACGCGTGAAGTATGTGGATGAAACGGATGAAGCATGTAGTTGGAACTGATGAAGCATGTGGATGGAACAGGCAAAGTATGTGGATGAAACGGGTGAAATAGGTGGAAGGAACGGGTGAAACATGTAGAAGGAACAGGTGAAACAGGTGGAAGAAACGGGTGAAGTATGTGGATGGAACGGGTAAACTGATGTAGAATGGGTGAAGTGGGTGGAACGGGTAGAATGGTAGAACGGATGAAGTAGTTGGATGGAACCAGTAAAGTGGGTGAAATGGGTGAAGTGGATAGAACATGTGAAATGGTTAGAACCAGTTAAGTGGACGGAACGTGTGAAGATGACGTATGTGGATGGATGATGCATGGAGAAAGGATAATGTGAGGTAGAACGAATAAAAGCAGCAGTGCATAAAATGGTTGGAATGCATGAAATGGTTGATGTCCTTGGATCGGATTAGAGTGCTTGGAACAGACTGGAGTGCTTAGAAAGAAGTGGAAGGCACAGAACGGATGCGAGTACACAGAACAGTCGTGAGTGCATGGAACAGACTGGAATGCATGGAATGGACTGGAGTGCATGAAACGGATTGGAGTACATGGAACGGATTGGAATGAATAGAATGGCGTGACTTACATGGAATGGTTTGAAAGAGCATTGAAATGAACGGCTTTGAGTGCTTGACACTGTCGTAATGCATGGACAGTCGGAGTACATGGAACGGACGGAATACATGGAACTATTGGAGTGGGCTCAGTCTCAAGCAGCTAAGCTAAAACACCATATCCACATCTCCATGCTTACTCTCTTATTTACACCACCACTCAAATAGAACACAGTGATATTATGACACCATTCGGTATAGCTGTTCTCATACCATCATTTGCCGCATACTCCCCATCACCCTAACTAAACACTGCTGGTTACACACCCTCCAGCCTAGGCGTTTCTCTTCAGGCCTAACACAGCCAAATCGGTCTGGATATCAATCTGCCAGAACGCACACATAGTCCTGATCTCTCAGCCTCCACACCTACAGCTAAGAAGCAGCTATCATACGATTTCCACACCTGCTGCACACATACCCGGCGCTCACACGCACCTTTGACTCTCTCAATTATCTCTACTGACCTGAACTTCGGTTCCCGAGGCCGTTCAACCTACCAGCGCCTTGAGACCATACCAATGGTAAATAAGGCGCTATATAAATGCAAAGTAACATAACATAACATAGTGGATGAATATTAGAAGCTACCAGGAATGTGTCCGTATTCAGAAAAACTGAGATTAGAAGAGGGACATGGTTCTCAAGCAATATTGCCAGTGGAGAGCAAATAAAGAAGTGGTTGTGGTGTGCAATATATCAATGCTCACTATTATAGAGGAAGCAGCACTATATATAGCCAGTGAAACTATGAGCGAGTCTTTTTTAAAGATCATACCCTGAGAACAAAATCACTTTGAAGGGTTGACAATTTTGAAAGGTTTAAGGACTTGCAATTTTGACAGGTGGAGAAATACAAGATTAAATTGAAGACCCAGAATCACATATTGGTTAGGAGGTGAAGCTGGGATTCACACCCACTCTGCAATTTCTGCACTTTACGACTTCCATTTCTAGTTCTTATCCCAAACTAAAATAATCCCATTTTACAGCACTTATTTGGCACATATACAAATCACATAACCCAAAAATAAACATTTTTAAAAGCAAAACGTTATAGAAGCATATTATACAAAATGGGAATGATTCTAGCTTCAATGTCTTCATCATCAAGGGAAGTATGTAAGTAACAGCATACTAACTGATGTGATGTTAAAAGATTTCATATAGGTTCTCTTTTGTATTTTAAAGGTTTAAATACACATCAAACACAGGATTGTGCAATGGTATTTTTAAAACTTGCAGAAAAACCTTGTGCAATGGTATTTAAAAACATTCAGATCAACCTTGAAATTGTACAAAAAATCAAACCGTTTTGTTATCACATAAGCAGACCTTAAAATATGCTTGCCAGAGGCCAGCAAAATCATGTCTGCTCTCTTCTGTCTAGAACTCCTTCCACTCAAATGGCCTACATAATAGGAAAGATCAGGTATTTGGTAAACAATGCCACCAGTATGTGAGAAGGAAAACCTTTCCATAGAAGGCAGCACAGTAAGATCAGTGATATAAGCTTTGCTTAGGATCATTGTATCGTCTACTGGCAAAGCCAGGATCCAAGCATGAACGATTTGGTCCAAAGACTGTAATTTGGATACATAAATACCTCTCCAGAATAACACATTTTATTGTCATCATTGGAGGTGCCTGCGTAGGTTTTACAACTCCCCATCTGAACAAACCAATTTCTAGACTTTCACCATACTGACGCTATGTTAGTTTCTATAGCACCCGCTATCTGCTGCAGGTACATTGGTGATGAGAAAACCTAGAGTGCTAAAAAACAAAGTACATATACATGCAGGTATAACAACTTCATACATTGGCAATGCTGAGTCGGCCTTGTTGGAATTTGGTATTGTAATCTTGCATATGAACGCAGATCTCTGCAGTGATTGCTTAACACACTGAGCTATCCTCTGAACCATGGGGGCACTCATATTTACCAATATCCATTTCAAATATGGCTATTGCACATGATCAATATAATCCCCACAGAAAAGTGAGAATGCTAACAGGTGTTGTACCACACAAACTTTGTATATACTACAGTGAACATAGCATTAGAGGAGTAAAAGATCAGAGCAGAATGTACTTTTCAACAGCAGAATGGCAATAGGTTTAGAGCCTCTCAGCAGCACACCATAAACATCCTGAGGTGTGATATTTAAATGTGGTGACTAATGGGAACTGACTTTTATTTAATAAGCCAGCCTTCTGGGGGGCCGCTCCAAGGTAGGGGCCCGGGGTAAGTGCCCGTCTTGCCCTTCCATAAATACATCACTGCTCGTCATCTTTAAAGTTTGTGAAGTCACAGTACCTAATCTTCCTCTTTAGGCATAGAATGAATTGACCAATAGGTTCCTGAGGTGCCTGCGCTCATTGGTTGAAAGTATAACGTTCGTAGTCCCGATTGCAGAGGACTACCAGTCGTCCATTGATAGCTGTGGTAAGGAGCTGGTAGGTGGATTTTTCTTGAGCAGGGATGGTTTTAATGATGCCTTTCACTTCTTTTCCTACCGATTCATGAAAATGTCCAGTTTATTGGGCACATCCTGATTCCCTACTGCTCTCATGAACTCCTCGAATTCTTCCATCCACTCTTGCCATCTCTGGCCTTGATCTTCCTGTGGTTATCGGGTAAAGGGATTTGGGCGGCGTATGAAAGTTTACTGGATTTGTGGAGCACCCCTGCCACGTTTTGCGCTGGCACGGCTGCTCCCCCTGTGACTCCTTGAGACATGGCCGCCCTGTCTGTGTACTGCGATAGGGGTCATCCTTTTCTGCAGTGGTGGTTGGGATGTTAGTTGGCGTTGCACATGTGGTGCTGGGTATTAATTTGGGTTGGTGAACCATGTTCGCCCTCTCGTTGGCTGGTGGGTTGTTTTGTATGGCCTACAGGGCGTGTGACAGGCTGTGTTGGCTTGCGTGAGCCTGTTTGCCTTTGCACCACGTGGCATGAGTGGCATGTGGCTTTTTGAGTCTACAGTCTTTGATAGTGTATGGGGGTATTGGTGTAGGTGTCCCGCCTTGGTCATTGTCTTTGCTGGGATGCCCACCTCACTTACTAGTGAGTCTGGTAGCGGTGGTCTCTGCGTAGCATGTATGATTATGGACTTAATTTGTTTTTTTATTTGTTCTCTCACTTATAATGGACTAATGTGCAGAGGTTGATAGCACATATGATTATGGATCTCCTCAAACTCCAGAAACTCCTCAAGACTTTCTTCTTCACCTCCTCCTTCCTCCTCTCACTCGCAAGCAAAAACCCCACAGTCGCTGAGATTGGTGGCATGGGACCTTATGTGTCCTTCTGGGTCCTGGCCTTCCGCCCACTCGCCCTCAGCCTTCCGCCCCATCCCAGCACTGGCTTCTCACAGGCCTACACTTATTATTGGCAGTTGATCACTCTGTACCAAGCAATATCTGCCAGGCACTTACTGTTGCACACAACTAACTCCATGGCACTTCTCTCTTTGGACCTCCTAGAACTTACCACCTTCCCTCTCTCCCTGCACTTGACAATTCGGAATGCTCACAAGGCCTAGTAGAACCGCCCCTTTCCTGGTAATCTGTTTCTTCTATTTGCCTTTGTCCCATGTTCCCTCCCCTTTGCACTGTTGGCGTTTTGAAACACAATGTATTGATGTATAAGCACCTTACAAATGCATAATAAATAAACAAATACATGAAATAAATGTATCTGAATTATGTGTTTATGACCTCTAGGAACCTAAGAATATTAAAAGTGAAATTATCAATATTCCTGCACAGGCTAACCTGCACTGTGATTAGCCACCAGTTTGCCATATGTACACAATGCATCACAATATAAAGGGGCATCATTCTGAACTAATGTAAAGAAATTCAGAACATCGTCCTCATTACGAGGTTGGCGGTGTTCCCGACACTTTTTACTTTTACCACAGGCAGAATTACTGAGTGGCAATTCTGCAGATTTTTGGAAGAAAAGGGCTTGAGGAAAATCCTCCACTTTCCCTCCAAAAATCAGCAAAATTACCACTCAGTAATTCCGCTGTGATAATTCTGCACAGAAATCCACAAAAGGAGGACAAATGTCATTTTACCACCAATAGTAATCCCATGGTAAACACTTGTTGGATTTACCGATGGAAAAGTGCCACTTTTTTAATGAGGCCCATCATCTTTTACACTGGGGCCCTCTAAGAAACTCTCCTGCAAGGCCATGTTTACTTTAGATTCTTCCTGCAGATATCGTGCCTACTTGGGTACATTCTTCCTAGTTGCTAGATGATAGAGCATGCAGCAAAGAAGATGGTACAGTCCAGTGTATAAATAAATTCACCAGCAAAAGTGTGAAGACATTGAACATGGCTTTTCAGGGGCACAGGTGTACTTTCAATGGTTTGCCTTGTTTGGCTATGATTAACTCAGTATTTTCTTTAAGGCACACACTGGCAGTGCAGAATAAGTGATAACACCCAAGCTTTCCGGGTGCTGGGTGCTGTCAACTATAAATGTAAAAAAATGTAAACATTGGCACGTGTGACAAAACGACTACTGTTGCATAGGAATGCATGGCTGAGTGGTGGCTAAACGGCCTACTGAGCCCTCAACCTGCTATGAATAAACAGTCAACCCAATCATTAAAGGAATGGTTCGGTCAAAACATTTTATTGCCCCTACGGGTCGGCCAAGTGTTTTTAAGCCTAAGACGCTCGATTTTAGAAAAATTTCCTATGGACTTTACCGAGTTTTCGTCCATTAAACGCACGCGAAAACAGGCATCAGGGAGCCACCATTTTGTGATAATCCTATCATTTCCCCCATCTCCCTGGCTGACCTGCTTTTGCGGTACTAAATCATATCCCCCGCCCCTGAGCCTGTCATCAGCAGACGCATACCGCCCATTTCACAACGCCAAAGCACGTCTCGTGTCAACATTCGCTGCGCTTCCTCAATAAGTATAATAATATACACAGCAGCAGATTTTCAATTCCATTCCTCTCTCTGTGTTACTTTGAGTATTCTGTGACTCGATTCTGTGCTCTGGTCAGCTACCTTCATGCTTGTAGCCCGTGTGAACAGATACCAGTACCACCGCTATAAATTATTTTAGTTTGTTTAACACACAATGGATACAATAATGCCCTACATGTACGAGCCTGAGTATACCGAGGAGGAACTACTGGAAAGGGAAACACGTGAAAACGACGGGTCTGCGGACGGCAGTTGGGAGGACGATTCAACAGCTGAAGAGCCTGGACCTAGTCGCATGGATGGTGTTTCCACCTGGTGCACATGCAATCGGTGTAAGCTAATGCCAACCCGAGGACGAGAACTGCTGCTGCTGTGAAAACTCGGGATGCGTGGCCTACATTTCGGAAGACGAGCCACGACAGCAATGCATCACCAAGTTGCCAGACTTCAGGGCAGCCTGCCTCACACGGTCCGTGTTGAGGATAATGATGGTGATTATGCACGAACTTCGCGCAACTGTTCGTCCTCGTAATCCGAGGAACGAGTAAGTATACTCTGCTAGTCATGCCACTCCTAATTCATGGTCTTCTACTATATCCAAAATTACATATACATATCATTGTAACGAATGAAAGTCATTCAATAGTGTACAGTGTCTAGATAGCATTTGTCCGAGCAGAATGCCATTAGTTTCAAGAATTGTCATTGACAACAAACGTTTATTAAACTTATCTGGGTTATTTAAAAAGAGTTTGTTTCATTCCTTTTCACAGGTGGTACAGGCTGGTGGCCTATCATTCCTTTACATGGTGGCTTCACGGGAGGCTTGGACACCAGGTTCGAAGAGTAATACCCGCCTGTGCCGTTCGTGCCATAAGAGAAACGTTCCCGAGTGACAGCGGTCAGTACAGGGGATTTTCTCTCACTGTGCTGCAACCTGACCTATACAATGTGTAAAGTCTTGTATTTTTGTGTCATCAAAATAAGATACAAAATAAAACACCACATATATTTTAACAACGGTTGTTTCAATTTTTTAAATGAATCAAGTGTCTCTCTATTCAAGGATGGACGTCAGGCATCTGTGCTCCCAATGGGGAAAGGTCACGTTGCTGTGAAGCAGGGTGGTCACTATCTAAGCTAACATAATATATTCTCAATATTGCATGCAGGTATTAAGGACACGTTTGTGGAGATGAACGAGCTATGTGCTTAGTTCAGCTGGTTCATATGCAGGACAGTGATCGAAGAGGAAGAGTGTTGTGTTACATTTATTAGCTGTTGCAAATACCTCTGGAGTTTTCCAGTAGAGTGGGAACGAGGGTGGGGGCCATGTGCTGTGCGCAGTGAGGCCTGGTCACCAAGATGGATTGGAAAGGGGGTACAAAAATGGATGCCCCGTGTCCTGCTCAGTGGTCCCATCTACGCGAATGTCAACCAAAGTTAACATCACATAAGGGCAAGGGGCAAACCCACTACTGGAGGCACTTGGTCCGAGTTTCTACTGAGAAGTAAAGGATGAGAGGGGCCTGATGGCCCCTCGCTCCCACACACTTGCCTGCATGCCCACCGGCCCATCCATCCCACCCTGTCTATCACAGGCGGTCGGTTCGCACCCGGAGATGAGCGCTGGCATGGGGGGCTGTCACGGGCGCAAACGGCCAAGGTGCCAAACAGCATGTACACTTCAAAAGGTATCCCACGCCCAGGAGCCATCGCTCACTTGGCCTCCTCAGACCCCATGTCTCCAGGCAGGCCTCCCCTGAGGCAGGCTGCCCCCCTGCAATCCACATAAGTGTGTCTCCATTCAGCAGTCTTCCTGTGCCTTGTCTGCACGCCCACCGGTCCATCCATCCACCCCCCATCAAAGGCAGTTCGCACCCGGGGATGACCGCTACCATTGGGGGCTGTCAGGGGCGCAAACGTCCAAGGTGCCAAACACCATGTACACTTCAAAAGGTATTCCACGCCCAGGGGCCATCGCTCCCATGGTCTCTTCAGACCCAGTGTCTCCAGGCAGGGCTCCCCTTGAAGCAGGCCGCCCTCTGCAATCCACATAAGTGTGTCTCTATTCAGCAGTCTTCCTGTGCCTTGTCTGCACGCCCACCGGCCCATCCATCCATCCACCACCCATCAAAGGCAGTTCGCACCCGGGGATGACCGCTGCCATTGGGGGCTGTAAGGGGCGCAAACGGCCAGGGTGCCAAACACCATGTACACTTCAAAAGGTATCCCACGCCCAGGGGCCATCGCTCACATGGCCTCCTCAGACCCCATGTCTCCAGGCAGGCCTCCCCCAAGGCAGGCTGCCCCCCTGCAATCCACTTAAGTGTGTCTCCATTCAGCAGTCTTCCTGTGCCTTGTCTGCACGCCCACTGGCCCATCCATCCATCCACCCCCCATCAAAGGCAGTTCGCACTCGGGGATGACCGCTGCAATCGGGGGCTGTCAGGGGCGCAAACCGCCAAGGTGCCAAACACCATGTACACTTCAAAAGGTATCCCCCGCCCAGGGGCCATCGCTCACATGGCCTCCTCAGACCCCGTGTCTCCAGGCAGGGCTCCCCTTGAAGCAGGCAGCCCCCTGCAATCCACATAAGTGTGTCTCCATTCAGCAGTCTTCCTGTGCCTTGTCTGCACGCCCACCGGCCCATCCATCCACCCCCCATCAAAGGCAGCTCGCATCCGGGGATTAGCGCTGCCATTAGGGGCTTTCAGGGGCACAAACGGCCAAGGTGCCAAACACCATGTACACTTCAAAAGGTATCCCACGCCCAGGGGCCATCACTCACATGGCCTCATCAGACCCCGTGTCTCCAGGCAGGTCCCGCCACCCTCATGCTGGCTGGCCCCCGGCAAACCACATAATACCACGACATACACACGTCATTCATTCAGAAACACACCCCTATTTCTAATACTTTATAAACCACTTGATATGTCTCATGAGAACATCTTTGTGCTTTGCAAGTCAACTCCTGAACGTGCTACCTGAGAAGCACTAAAATCTATGATAATCTGCTCATCGTCGTGCTATCCGTGAACTTCTGTGACCACTTCAAGCAAACTCGTCAGTGTCCTACCTGTGGCCATCTACCTGTTCTCCTGCAACATACTGCTTGGCTTGCTGAATCCAATTGTTTGTTGGTCAAGGTAAGGCCATGTATCCTAGTCATATTTCATTGAATTTTATATTTTTTATCTATTTGCAAGTAGAGTATTCAATAGTGCTATGTTCATTGGTCTCATTGCTATTGACTTGAGTTTCAATTGTTATGCTATCAATAGATCTATTTATTTTCATCTGTGTCAATTGTCATCGAATTGCATCCTTCGGGGGTCCAGTCTCTAATGTAAGCATGTTTCCTTCTCGTGCAAGAAAGAACATCCTAAGGGACGAGTCACATGTTCAGAGTTTAGTCACATCATTTATAAATTTCTGCAATTTATGCAAATACTAAGCCGCACATGATGAACTGGTATAGTTCCGGCGACCAAAACAAACCTTGCATTGAACATTGTATGGTTCATTTACTTTTGTATCACATTTTTATTCATCAAGATTGTATAATAATGTCGATATTTACTTCTCAGAATTTATACCAATGCCTGCCTGTTCAATTAGCGGTTGCCCTTCGAAGACCCATGCTAAATCTGAAGGCACTACAATGCATGTATTCCCGAAAACTGTTGATCGTATAAGAGAATGGGTCAGACATTGCGGATATCCACTGGTTGAGCTGGAAAGTAGAGTCCAACAAGTCTTAGAGGACAAGAGGGGTGATTGATACCGCATCTGCAGACGGCACTTTTCCTCGAACATGTACGCCACATCTTGGGTAACAAAGAAGAATAAACGGCGAACAACATGAAAATTGCTTGCAAATGCTATTCCCACTCTATTCGTCCACATTCCGCCACTGGTGAGTCAAGTGTCCGGTTTTGGCTTTAGGCTTTGCGGTAGTGTGTAGGTAGCCGAATGGATTAATTGATATTTTAGGTGTTGTGTCCCTTGTAATACTTTCGACATTGATATGAGTGTATAGCTTTTTGAATAATGACATTTATCAATATTTTCTTTTTCGATTTCATAACCCACAAACAAAATCTATATATGGGCACAGGCAACTGTGCTATATTGCGCATTTTCAATAGCATTACTCTCAAGTATTCTGTCTCCTTACATGGCAATTTTTAATATTGGCATTTCATTATCAAACAATAATTTACCTTTACAACTGCTTGACTATCCCTTGAATCTGAAGCAAGAACATTCAACATACGTGACGTGCTCGCAGTTATCAACCACTTCTAGCGCGTATCAGGTAATCTTACTTGGCTATTCCGCTACAGACTTGTTTTATGCATGTCAAGTAATAGTTTTTATGTATCATGTGATTATTTTACCGAATGTTTGATAAGTGCTTTCCAATTGATATGCACCTTAGTTGTCGTCCCCTGGTGTTTGTTTTCAGTTATAATTAGTGTTATCCATACTAATGCAAGTACTGTCTTTCAGGGAGATGCTGAAGCGTCCACCACATTGACAACATCCCTAGATGTTCTTCAGCAGCACGAGGTATGGATACTGACAGCTCCATCGACCGTGATCATCAGGACTGGAACACTTGTCGTTTGATTGTTCTACATCATGTTTCATTTGTGGTTAGCCATTGATATGTACCTGTGCGGTCGACCCCAAGTGTGTGTTGTGTTTTCAATATTGTAATCCTTACTAGTGCAAATACTATGTTTCAGGCAGTTGTTGAAGCGTCAACCCACGCACTTGATGCGGAGCCTAACAATCAAGTAATTCCAGGGGAAGCGGGACCATGCGGATACGAATCGGTGCAATAGCTTTCGGAAGTGCGCACCACATTTACAACATCCATAGATGTTCTTCAGCAGCATGAGGTATGGATTCTGACATCGAACTAGATCATCAGAGCTGGAATACTTGTGGTTTGATTGTTCTACACAATGTTTCATTCGTGGTTAGCCATTGATATGTACCTGTGCGGTCAACCCCAAGTGTGTGTTATGTTTTCAATATTGTAATCCTTACTAATGCAAGTACTATGTTTCAGGCAGTAGATGGCAGGCAGTAGATGGAGCGTCAACCCCTGCACTTCATGCGGAGCCTGACATTCAAGTAATTCCAGGGGAAGTGGAAGCGGGACCTTGCGTATACGAATCGGCGCAACAGCTTTCGGAAGTGCGCACTACATTTACAACATCCCTAGATATTCTTCAGCAGCACAAGGTATGGATACTGCAGCTCCATCGAGCGTGATCATATGACGTGATTCCATTTGCTATACTTTCTTCCTTATTAACGCAAGTACTGTGTTTCAGGGAGACGACGGAGCTTCCTCTACAATCACAACATCCCATTTAGATGATGCAGATGTAAATAAATTGGAGAAATAAGTCGATGAAATGTCATCATATTTAGATATTCCTTGATTCTTTTAGACAATGCATCATTTGTGGTTATCTCTATATATGTACCTATGCCGTCGACCCCAAGTGTGTGTTATGTATACAATATTGAAAACCATACTAATGCAAGTACTGTGTTTCAGGGAGACGACGGAGCTTCCACCACAATCACAACATCCCATTTAGATGATGCAGATGTAAAGAAATCAGAGAAATAAGTCGATGAAATCTCATCATATTTAGATATTCCTTGATTCTTTTAGACAATGCATCATTTGTGGTTATCTCTTTATATGTAACTGTGCCGTCGACCCCAAGTGTGTGTTATGTTTACAATATTTAAAACCATACTAATGCAAGTACTGTGTTTCAGGGAGTTGCTGATGCCTCCTCTCCAATACAACTAGATGCAGTAGACCCAATGTCCCTTCGCAACGTGGATTATGTGTCACTGTTACCTTTGAAAAGCTTTTCGAACTTGTGGAAAAAAAACTCTACGAAAAAACATACCCATGAATGGAGCACAAGAGTATATGAAGAAAAAAAGCGTCTAAAACGTGACATATGTATGCTGAAAGCACAAGGCGGTAGTAACAGTGCCATCTTGATAAAAAAGAGGACTCAAACCTATCGTAACTGGTCTAAAGCATTTAGGTTCCAACGTGACCAAGAAAGAGGCGAAGTAATGTTGACTATGATGAAATCACACAAATGCAGAGATATTTGGCAAATTCTAAATAATTGCACGGCCAACAATGCGATCAAAATGGCAAACGCGGTCACTGAGGCAGAGTGGAATAAACACTTCACTAATGTCTTTGCAGGGGATGTGGAAACAGACATTAAACAGCGAGATCTAAGGTCTGTAAACTGGGACTGCACTGAAGCCAGGGGCGATATTTTATCTGCCATTGAAAAATTGAATAACTCTCGAGCCGCTGGCCCTGATGGCATTTCTAATGTAATGCTTAAAAAAAACAAACTGGAATGGGCGAAACTGATTGAGATTTTATTTGCCAACATTAAAAAGCATAGAGAAATTCCGGCCTCATGGACTTCGGCAATTATAGTGCCCATACTCAAGAAGGGCGATCGAGCTGATCCGGCAAACTATCGGCCGATCGCCCTACTAGACACCATATGCAAAGTGTTTGCGAACTTCTTGCAAAATAAATTAACTAAGTGGGCCGACAAAAGAGGAATCATAGATCCCAGACAAACTGGTTTCACAAAAGGCGTTGGAACAGAAAACAACTTGACCCTGTTAAACTTACTCAAGCTGAATGCTATAGAAAAAAAAACACAGCTGTTTATAGCCTTCATTGATCTCCATCAAGCATTCGACTGCATCGATCGGGAAACCCTATGGACAAAATTAAACAATTGGAAGTGCCCAGATGAGATTCTGTATCTGATCATTGCATTGCATACAGACACGTCCATTCAGATAAGATTGAACGAAGCCGGAACTCTGTCTGAGAAAATGAGGACCCAAAGAGGCGTAAAACAGGGCTGTCCCATTGCAGCATGCCTGTTTAAGTTATTCATCGCGGATATTCCATCAGCACTGAAGGATGTGCGTTGCTTTCCGCCGAAAATAAACGGATCGCACCTAAACTGCTTGGTTTATGCGGACGTTATAATCTTAGCAGATACCACGCAGATTGGCTTACAACGTCTATTACATAAATTACATCAATATATGAATGCAAATCATTTGAGTATAAATGTGACGAAAGCAAAAATTATGAAAATTGGAACGCACAAAGGAACAAAGAAAAACTGCTTCAAGTGGCAAATTGGAAATTCGAAACTGGAGGAAGTACTGGAATTTAGATATCTAGGCATAATGATATCCGCTTCAATTTGTGAGACGAGTTGGTCAAGTGATGTAGGCAGCCGCATGAATATTTTGGCTATCCAAGGAACCAGAATCCACAACCTGTTTGGCAAATTTTCCCTAACCCCGATTCGGCAATTCTATTTGCAAAAAGTAATCCCATGTGTTACCTATGGAACAGAAGCAGGTTGGAATCTCGATCACAAACTGTGGGCTAAATTGGAAGGCCGGCGACGTGTGCTGAAGCTACCAAATTGCTTCCCAATCTCAGTAATAAGGCATGAACTTGCGCTGGATGACCTACATACAACAGTAATTTGGAAATCACTAGCATTACTGAGAAAGATGACAATCATAAAGAAAGAACCTGCCTATGAGATCTTGGCGATGGATGATGTGCGACCATCTGAGCAGATTCTAACCTCTTGGTCCTCAAAAATTCATGACATCATGCGAGCAGCCAGTATAAGTAAAGAAACATTGATAAAATGGCCCCAACTTGCAAAGAAAAAATTAAAAGAATGGGCCTGGGTACGAAACATGGAGCGTCTGGAAATCATGGTGTCGGCGCCTAAATTAGGGCCAACTTCTAACAAATTAAACACAATGCCAAGATATCTTGTTCAGTTTCCCTCAAGACATCACCGTGACCGTTTTCTTCGTCTAAGAATGAATGCGTTACGAACAAAAGAAGTCTTACTAAGACGAAAAGATCCATTGATTTGTGATAACTGGTGCAGATTCTGTTCAAAGGAAATCGAAACCATAAAACACTTGGTAATCGGCTGTCCAAAACTGAACTCGAAAAGATCGAAACATCTGAGCAAATATGCACCGATAAATGGAAATATGGAGGACTGGTGGTTCAGAATCCTGAGTGGGAGTTCCGTCATTCTAACTTGCTCAGTGATAAACTTTATTGACATGCTTGATATTTAATCTTGCGGGCCGGTCATTAGAACGGTTATCCTCGTGTTATTCTTCTTTTTGAATTAGGGAATTGATTAGAGAATTATGTATTTCAAAAAGTTTATTAATAAACTAAGAAAAGAAAAAAAAAAAAAATACAATCATTCATGGAAGTCCATTCGGAGCCAGAGGTATGGATACTGACAGTTCCATCGAACTGGATCATTAGAGCTGTAATCCTTGTCGTTTGATTGTTCTACACAATGTGTAATTCACGTTTAGCTATTGAGATGTACCTGTGTGTACGTCCTCACTTGTGTTTTATGTTTTCAATATTGTGATACATAGTAATGAAAGTACTATGTTTCATGGAGTCGATGGAGCGTCATTCCGTGCTGTCTATGTGGATCCAGAAAATATAGTCATTGCAGCGCCAGAGGAAGGGAAGACATGCGGAAACGAATCGGAGCAACAACGTGCAGATCTTGAAGTTCGATTCAAGAAAGTTGCAAAGAAAAGAAACAAAAATAAGGTTAGTTACAAACAGTTCATAACTTTAGACATTGATTTGTGCTGGGGACTATTTTATGTTTTTTTCCAGTCAATTGTACCTTATCTTGTGTTTAACTGAACATCCCTTTTCCAATCTGTCCTCTAGTTACCCGTGGGTGTCCGAACTATACATACACAGACAGTGAAGCGAATGAGAGATGTTGCTTGCTAGACCATTTACACTATGGAGGAACTATTAATTCAGACGCCGCGTGTTGAGACTAGACATGCTCATGTCCAATGGCCAGAACATGAAATGAATGTGTCCGGAGAATCCAGTAAAGTTGTAAAGGACCATTGCTACAGTGCGACCGCACCACCACAACAACATGATACTGGATGCATTGAAGATAGCTCTGAAGTAGTCGCAGATCAATTCACACAATCTACACCCACCAAAAAATTGCCACAAAAAAAGCTGTCGACATTGTTGTGTTCTCTCATCAATGTTGAAGTAGCTGATGTTGAAATGACAGAGAATGAACCAGCAGCAGCATTCACCGACGCATCAGAACTTGATAGCAGCGATATTTCTTTCAAATGTGGTGATATGTCCTCAACGTCACAGGCCGAAACAACTTTGACGCAGGATGACAGTCTAATGAAAGAGGGCAAATACATAGTATTCGACAGTTGTTTGATGGATATTATAAGTATGCTGAAATGTGGGCATTCCGTCAGAGGGAAAGTATGTGGGAAGCCATTGATTTATGTGACTCGTCAAAAACAAGGCAGTAACGTCACTACATGCCACCTGTAGATTACATCATACGTTCTCATGGTCTGCACAACCGATGCTGGGGAAACCGCCAGCAGGCAATCTACTGTGTGCAGCTACATCACTTTTTAGTGGCTCCAGTTTTAGAAAGTTAGAGTCTTTCTTTCAGTTTGTGGGACTCCATTTCACTACAAATACCAACATGATTATCTGTTTCCGGCCATTAGTGATGCTTGGAAAATCGAACAATTGTCTCTAGCAAGTACATTCGAAGGCAAACGATTCAGGCTAGCTGGCGATGGATAGTGCGACAGCCCTGGATTTTCTGCCAAGTACTGCACCTACCACCTTCAGGACATGGATAGTAAGAAAATTGTGAGTTCGGTGGTCGTGCAGGTAACACAATGTACATCCTCAGTGGCCAGGGAGAAACTAGGATTTATAAAATCAGTGGAATATCTACAATCGAGGGGAATGCACATCGACCTCATAGCCACGGACAGACACGTTTCAATTGCCAAGACAATGAGAGAGCAGTTCCCACATATTAAACATCAATTTGACGTATTGCATCTTGCTAAATCAATCAATAAGAAAATCTCGACTGCAGGGAAAAAAAAAGGTTTGGAAAGTATTTCAGAGTGGTCCCAGTCTATCAGCAACCATCTTTGGTGGAGCTCCAAAACTTGTGAAGGGTCAGTGGAAATACTACTTGAAAAATGGCGGTCGCTGATGCACCACTGTACCAACGTGCACCGCTGGTCAGAAAACCTACATTTCCACCAATGTGAACATGGCCCTTTGTCCCCAGTGGAGGCACGGAAGAAGAAGTGGTTGAATCCATCTTCACCGACACACAAAGCCATTGAGAAGATTGTTTTCGATAAAACTCTATCAAGAGATTTGAGGGAACTGACAGAATTCTGTCACACAGGAGGTTTGGAGGTGTTCCACAATATGTGCCTAAAGTACCAGCCAAAGCGCTTGCATTTCAGCATACAGGGCATGAGACATAGGACTCTACTTGCCGTCTTGGCCCATAACGAGAATCTCGGCCGTGAACAATCTAGGACTGCGGGTAATGTAAGGATGCATGCTACACTAAGGCCTTTTCAAAAAGAAGTAAACAATGGGTGATCAAACCAGTCTATGAGGAAATGGAGTTCGACTTTGTCAAAAGCCTTATTGTTGCTGTATTAGAGAAGCACAGATATGGAATTTCGATAGTTTCTGTCCAGAGCACTGATCCATTGCCACCCAACATTGCCACTGTGCCATGTCCACCCAAAGGAAAGCTGGTTGTGAAGTACAAATCCCGGTTTAAATAATTGTAATATGATTGTCTTTTTGTAAATAAATGTTATTGTACAGTGTACATACAAAGTGCGCTAACCCTAACCCCTACCTTCACCATCCTGGGTGGCGAACAACCTGGGTGTCATCTTTGAATTCTCTCTCTATTCACCTCATATTGCTGACCTTGTCTATATGTGTATGTATATATTTTTTTTGAAGTAACTAATTTTCGCAATCTCTTGTAAATGCTGCGCACTGTTAACCGAGGGGAGGCTTGCGTATTGCAAATAATTAAAAAAAACAAACAATAAATCTCACTTTCAACTCAACTCCTCGGGTACTTTATACTTTCCATGACCTTCCCCAAAAAATTAAAAGTCTCAATAGTTATGGTTCTTTGGGGCTTCAAAGCTCGCAGACAACGAGGCCTTAGAACGCGCCAAGCGAGCCGTTGCAGATGGGAGAGAAGCCAGTTCGCATTTGCACATTGAGGTGCAGTACATAGATGGATTCGAAACTCCAAGTTCTCACAGATGGCTTTACTACGGGATGTTGCACAGAAAGAATGTATGCTCATTTCTAGTGAAGGTCAGCGGCTTTGATTTTCAGCTTGCGCCCTGAAGAGGCCCACAACTCGCAATGGCAGTATAAGGTTCTATTGTTTTTTGACCTTGAGGGACCGGGACCTATAACGTAAGAGACGATAAGGCAGAACATTCTGAAACTAGACCGAGTTTCATGTTAGTTCAGTATATGAAAAATCGTTGTCAAGAGCACAGTGGGATTTACGGACTGCATTACGCAGAGACACAATGGAAATTGCAAATATAATGTAAGTAACTCTTTAGACGCTTTTATACCGGAATGAAGAATTAATGAATAGATGCATGAATAAATGAATGAATGAAGAGCTAGGAAAACGTTTGTGGGATCGTCCTTGTAGCGGGCACATGGGCATGCAGGTCCACATTCCACATGCATGTAGACAAAAAGTCATTTCTCATTGTGTACTAACCTCGATTTATTTCGCTACTTTTCGCATTGATTTAGAGCCGAACATACTCCATTGCACTATCCTTGAAAGCAAATAGTTTCAGCTCGGCCGTAATAAATAAAATGAATAATATTAATAAAGATCGGCTGGCGAGACTAATTATACATTTTATGTTTTCAAAACAGGTATATCCTTCCCTACTGCTACTGCCACCAGTTTCAGACCCCGGCAGATGGTTTTTTCAACCGCCAGCTGCAGCTTCTTGTAAACTACTGCACCACTTTAATGATTTAATGGGACGATCGCCAAGGGCCCATATGCCCTTACATGGTAGTAGCGGCTAGAAGCAACATATCAACCTTTACGCTGGCCTAGTGCCTACTTAATGGAACAGCCTTGCAGTTCAACGTGCGACCAAATTGCTTCTTTTACCGAAAACCAACACCCTGTGTACCATAAAGGAACAGCGCGTGACTCACGATAAACTTTTACAAATTTGCGGATAAAGATAAAAGAAAATAAATGGCATTTGTAGTTCATATGGCAATTGCTGAATATTCTATAAACATTTAATGTCAAATAAATGTACTTTACCAAATGTACCGTGTTGCTGTTTGATTTTAAAGTACAGTTTCATATTCCGAATTGTGGCGCGCTGTGTTGTGAGTTGATCTGTGTTGGTTTCCGGGTTCTGTGTGAAGTCGCGTAGAAGATGACTGGGCGCGTTTGCCTAAGCAGCACAGAAACGTCACGAGAGAGGCAGGGAATATGAATGTTTTGATAATGTCAGGCTCAGGGGCGGGGGATATGATTTAGTGCCGCAAAAGCAGGTCAGCCATGGCGATGGGGGAAATGATAGGATTATCACAAAATGGCGGCTCCCTGATGCCTGTTTTTGCGTGTGTTTAATGGACGAAAACTGGGTAAGGTCCATAGGAAATCTTTCTAAAATCGAGCGACTTAGGCTTAAAAACACATGGCCGACCCGTAGGGGCAATAAAACATTTGACCGAACCATTCCTTTAAGGTGAAACAAGCACAAGAGATATACCTCCATCACCTGTTGGGTAACACGGGACGAGGGCAGATTACACTCTAACGAGGAGTGTGAATGTGATAACTGTAGCAACTCAAACAGCAATAGTACAAACCTCCCAAAAATGTAAAATCGATATTCTATAAATATGCATATATATGTATATGTATATATTAATTAAACAAACCAATATTCAAATAACTGACTATAAAACACAAGCAAAACAATAAAAACATGTAGAAAGAACACAGACAATGTAAAACATGCTGGTGAAGCATTCTGGGTAAGGTAGCAGGGGTGAGGAGCACGAAATTGCGACATTGTCAATATTAAAAGTATGCAACTTTGGAGAAGAGGTTGCAAAAGGGTGGCTTAGCAGTCACTGGGTTCCTAAAGCTGGACCAGCGGGTTTGGGCCTCTGAAAAGCACATTTCTCTTCTTGTTGGTGAAACAGCGCCAAACTGTTTTTTTTGGCACAGTGCATGCAGGTTGAAACAAATCCTAATGCTGTAAATTGTTCCGATCCAGGCGACAAGTAGGAATCAAGTATGGATTGAAGTGAAGCTTTGTGCGGTTTCATTGTGGCATCAGAACAGTTGCATCAAAAGTTTCCACTAGGTTAGGTATGTATGTCATTCTAGTTCGATGCAATGGATATCGCTGGGTTGAGTCATTGGGCAAAACAAGTCTCCCAGCATTTTGCATTGAGGTCAGGAGAGTTTGATGTGAAGATCCTGGTGGTTCGAGGTGCTGTTCAAATACACAGCAGTTTGAAGACTTCTGCAGCAGTGAGCTTCCTGATCAAGCGGGACAGGCTTTGTGCTTTACTTGCTTCGTGCTGCGGCAAACTGTTTTGCTGTAGAAAAACAGCAGTTTGAGGTTTAAAGAGGGTGCTAGAGGCATCATTGTGTGTCCTGAACAGTTTGAATGTGTTCAAATGCAATCAACTCAGCTCAAAGATGGCCCAAAGCAGTAGAATACTGGAATCCAGCTGCCTTGGCCCCTTTGGTGTTGTGGTCTCCATTAAGGGGCTCAACGATGATCCAGAATCTTTTTCCCTTCACTCCCACACCAAGGAGGCTAGCTGACACCTGCAGGAGTACTTCACCTCCAGTGAGGAACCTGGGTACTGGTGCAGCTGGAAGAGATTGGAAGGCTTGCTCCGACAGCACTCACCCCATTGTTATCTGGGGATAGTTTTGTGGCAGAGCTTGCCTCTGTCTTGGAGCAGTTGCCCTCACCTCATACTTGCTGGATGGTGGAAATGAATGCCCTGCCAGGAATGTTCAACACATTCTTCTTATCTTGAATGTCCAAAAAGATCCAATAAATGAATGTGAGACCCCTTACATATAAAGAAAAAAGGTCACAGAGGATTGGATAAAAGCAAGCCTACTTTAAAGGGTTCAATCCATGTCACGGCAACAAGTGGCTTTTGCCTTATTGCTTCACTCCGAAAAGTGCTCTGCTCAGCAGGAAGTAGAGGAGACAGGAAAGAAAAGGCCACAGAATATAAAATGGAGGAACCCTTCTACCAGTCCAGTCTGCTCTGTGTAACCATTCTAACTCTGCTTACACCCCAAGCCTGCAGCTTCAAAGACCCTCAGAATGCAATCCCTGGTTCGAGGCAGACCCTTTTGTTACGGGTGTGCCTCTTTGAAGCATGTTTCACAGGAACTCTCCTGCTCAGAGTTTCCTGGGCTGGAGAGATGTGTTACCCAACCTCCCAGAAGATCAAAGAGAAATAACCTCCCTGCCTTTTGTCTTGCTTGCTGATACCATGACAAGCAATCTGGCTACAAATCCACATAGCCTTTCCGTAGCTGGCCTGAGCTCCTAGGGTTGACATGAGTATGATACACATTTGATGTGCCTTTGATAATTGTGTGCACTATCAGTCACCATATCAAAACCCAGGAATGGCTTCTTCGAAGAGATTACCCTGCCACCAGGTGGACTGTTTTACAATTATTATGGTTATGTTAAATAGAGCCTCTGTCTGCAGTGACTTTGGAGTCACATCAGCTGTCAAAAAAGGAAGGCAGTAAAAAATATGTGAGTATACTTAGAGGCCAATTAGAAGCCAGATCCACGTTTGGAAATCTGGCAAGTAAAATAAGCCTTTTGTCATCAGGAAATCTGCTGTGGAAAGTAGAAAAGTACAGAAACATATGTGTATGTTTCCAAATAGCAGTTAGTAAAACCTGAAGGACCTTAGAAAATGTGTGGTATGACACGCCTGGAGCCAAAGCAGTAGTCTATTGATTCTGTGGCACAGAAATGAAAGTACCAGTAGCATCTTGACAAAAGGAGGAACACAAATAGTTACATTTCTTACCACTTTCAAAATGAAGGCAATTAGGTTAACCAGAGAAATGCTTCCTTGCTAGGTGTGTATAAATAGATGACATGCTCATCAGACATGTCGAACATGCTCACTCTTGCCCTGTGAATCTTTTCATATATGTTTTACATCCCCTTACATACAGGTATGTTTGCTTCTGCAACCTGTCCTGTCCCTGCTGTATTTGAAATGCTGTAGGTTGCACGATGATGCATTCATGAGGTTCCATGTGTTAATATCCCCGCAAAAATATCACCATGCAAAAATACTGCCATATTTCTGCGGAGATATTAAGGCATGGAACATGCAGGGGGACACCCCTGCAACCCATGTATTATTTTAAAAGGAGCGGGGGACACCACCGCAACCCCTGCTCCCAGATAATATTACCTGATACCATTCATTATTATGCCCTCTGCTGCTCTATCACTGAGTAGGATTCAATGTTTGCATTATTTTCTAGTACATATTTGCGCAAAGAACACTAAATAATACCTTCTTTGCCAGTGCTCTTCTAATTAGGGATCCTTTCCATAATCAAGTGTGTCGCATCACCTACTAGAGATAAATGACATAAGCAATGACCATACTAAATTTCATCTGGTCTATCGACCATGTGCGATTGGAAGTTGTTCAAAACGTTAACTATTTGGGTGTCGAGATTAGCGCAAAAATAACAAAACAAACGGATTGATATTGGCGAACAAGAAAAACAGTATTAAACATGTCCGAACTAACGGCCTTTGGCAGGAAGTTTGGTAGATTTTCGGTTATTCCGTTAGTTACATTCTAACATTAAAAGACGGTTCTGCGATTGCTTTATGGGGCCGGAACAGGTTTAATTTCAGATGAATGGGATAGGGTACAATCGACATTGTGGAAAAGGCTTCTGATTCTCCCGAAGGGGACCAGATTGCAATCATTAGATATGAAATGGCCCTTGTTTCAATGCAGGCTTCTGCTGCTTGGAAGAGGTTACAACTGTGGAGGTCGCTTTTGCAGCCTCCGGAAAATGGTCTGCTGTTTGAATTACGTTAAATATTACGTTGTAGTACATGTAAAGTGTTGATACAATGGTTTCAGGCTGAGTAAAAAGAGTATATTGAAACTGGACTGGATGAACAATAGAGCTTCCGCAATTAACTACCGACTGTTTTATCACTTAAAGTATGAAGTGAGAGCTTTAAACGAGATTACTCTGTCTTAAACAACATCCCTCAAGGAATCATAGGTTTGAAATTCTACGTTTTAAATAAAACCTATTACCGAGCAGAGTAACTGGTGCTATACATGGAATTGATCGATCTCTGCTTATCTGTAGGTTTTGAGCTCTTCATGTGGAAACAATTCGCCATCTTGTCACTGAATGTGGTCCTCTCTCGAAACAGTGCTTTAATTATTTTGATCGCTTTGTGTCAGACGAATGTTTGTTTAATACCGAATCGTTCTGGATAACGATTCTAAATAGCTATGAGCCTGCTTTGGATATATCAGGTTTAATACAAGGTTACATTTCTAAATTTGTAGTTTTGGGATTGAAATGCTCTTGGTATTTAAATGACATGTTTTTATATTCTCAAAGGTTTTACTATATTGAGTGCAATGTGCATTGTATTGCAATGTAATGAACTGGAATGTTAATGTTTAAAAAGGTTTTTGTTCTTAACCATATGCACATAAATAAATAAACAATGACTAAAACATGTTCTGTCAACCTAGGAACTTTTATCCATATCTCTGTATCACACTTTCTCACACTCCCTGGTGCTCACGTATATTGATCTTGTGCATGATGTTAAATGCAAAACATGTCAGGAATGCCTCAAAATGTGGTTGAGTGGACGATGGTGAAACTAACTACTTTTTCTGCAATTAGCCTTTTGAAATGACAGTTGCTAGGCAATAGGTGCACAGCTAGGCATTAGAGATTTGCAATTGTACAGTGAATACCAACATTAGTCACACAAATTGAAAGTAATTGTTAATTTCTGTAAGGACACAATTGATTATTTTCTGAAGAGGCTAGCATCAGGGTCTGCTACTGCTTGTTCGTCTGACACTGGTCTGGCACATCTGTTCCGCTGAGTGCTACTCATGCCCCACCATGGGTTACAAACCTGAAGCACAAATAACTGTAAAGCAGTGCCTCCTTGGTCTCCTCAGGCCTTCTTGGACTTGAGCATTCCTATCCCTTAGGGGCCACTGTCGGTGGCCTGCATCCTGCACCAGCAATGATGCAGTTTCCAAGCAGCGGTCAACTGCGCGGCTACCTCCCTGAAGCGGTCATGCTGCCACCTGAACAGGGATGAACGAGTTTACTCAGAAGATCAAAATGTCGCTCTATCATAAAATCACCTTCAAGGGCTTAGTTCTTTTCGCTTTTTGTTTCCGCTCAGCCTAGTTGGAAGGTAGTCTTATTATTCGAGTCTATTCTGCCAAAGCTCAACAAAAACTCTACTTTACGGAATACAGTCAAAGCTTTTTAACTATGGAAGACTGGACAGCACCGTAACATAACATGCCATCCTTTAATAAATAAAATGTGGATTTAGATACAGTGCTTTTGATTTTTTTCTGAAGGAAGTCGTCGACCTCTGCAGCTGAATTACTGCTCAGACATTTGATGGCATCTGTCCAGGAGAATTAGGCAAGAGCAATGTTTTGTAACCCATTTCTAGATCTCACCAACATGTTGGCTCGTGTAAGAAAATACTAGTCGCACTCCAACTTTATGAACATCAGCGCATGTAAAACTCCTCTGTGGAAAAAATGCTGCAGAGAATTATGTGTGATCCCAGTGGGCCTTCTAAAAAAAAAGCTTTATTTTTTTCCTCCAATTAATCTTTCATTATAAATCAAATGAACGCTTTTGAAAGGCATTCTTTTATAATTCCACATTAAAACACAGGACAAGGCAACGCAACCAGCACTTAATGCAAATGACAATAATTGCTGCTGTCAATCAGTGAAATTCTTTGAAAATGTGCTTCTTGATTTATTGTACACTGGCTGACTGCCAATGATTGTTTTGTCAAAGATCTGTGTAAAAAGAAAATGCTTTATCTTCTCTTCTGAAAAACAGTGATTTGATTCTACATTTTATAAAGGCGGTAGCCCTCTTTGCAATAAGGCCCCTATCAGGTTATGAAACAGTCTATTGTTTCTTTAATCTGTGATGTTCAACGCATCATGAATAGAAAAGCTGGAACAATCTCTCACGCTTAAAACCCTCAACAAGGAAAACATTTAAAATGTAAATCCAAAAATTGCGTGGGGCCATCCAAAATAGGTGACACCAAATGCATATGCATATGCATTTGTAAACCTCTTTTACAGAAAGTCATTTTTATGACTGCCTTTTTTACAAGTACAGAATTACGAAAAAGGTCATTGACATTTTTTGGGGGGGTGAGAAAGGCCAGATAAGAGGTTTGGGGGTTGTGAATAGTTAGGTAGTGGAGGGGGGAGTTGTGGCGGGTGCCCCCCGCCCCCACAAAAGAAATGCTCAATGACCTTTTCCGTAATTGTATACTCGTAAAAAAGGCAGTGGTAAAAATGACTGTCGATGAAAGAACATAGAACAACACGTTACGTCTTTGTGCAAGACAAATGCAAAGTTAGGTTTGCATAGCCATGCCTTAGTAACACGCACTCAGGGCCATTACCCCCTATCTATAGATAAACCAGGTACTCACCCATAAAGACAATATGCATCTCCTACAAAATCTGAGACAGACAGGGATGCATGATTAATATCAGCATGTCATAGGGTAACAAGCGGACACTATCCTGCAGGTCTCTTCTGCATAGCTGTAGCCTCATGCTTGCAGCCCTGGGATTGGGGTTGCTTCTCTGGACATTGCTTGCTTCACCTACAACTGTGTACCACTGCACCATCTTTTTGTAGAACTCTCCATTATTAGCCATCATAAACGCATACAAAAATAATGTCCAGGATTGGTGCACCTCTCTGTCCCTCACTCACAATACTGAACATGATATTCATTACACACGTTTCAATCTGAATCCTGCCATCCACCCACATAGGCACCAGCCCACCTCCTCCTTTCAACAAAAATTGTCTCCTAAAGCAAACTGATGCATAAAAACTGTGAACTGCGCTGCTCCTTTTAAGCATGAGGAATATTTCTCAGTGAAGGGGGGATCAAAGACCAATGCAAATTGTTTTAAATTTAAGCGGGAGAGGCACCATAAAATGTATCATATTAGTTATGATTTCCGTCTCTTACTCGCGACAAGGGTGCACCAGTGGGATGTAGTTAATCATCTGCACCCCTGAGAGATAACATTTGACACAGTGGGCCGATGAGTACATTTATCCCAAAGACTAGGTTTTTGGCAATGTCAAGTAAAAACAGCAGATGCAGAAAGGACACAATGGAACTTCCTTTCTAAAAGTTCAAAGAGTCCCAAATCTGTCAAAGATATCATCGAACTAACAGAAAAATGCATCATTTGTTACAAGAAATATAGCTTTAAGTGTTAAAAGTCTAAAAGTAATCCCGTGAATTTATAACATGTTGCCATGTTTTTCAAGGAGCACCTTTTTATTGTAACTGGAAGGAATGGCCTAAATGCAGATTCTAAACTTAACTAGTGAGAAACACTATTAAAAAGATATTGTATTTAAGGTGAGGATTTGGGATGTTATATAAACAATAGTTCTATTGGTTTCGGTAATACTTATACTTATTTCACACAGTCATATATGCTGTTGACTTTAAGCTGATCTGGGATTCAATTTGGAGACAAATACCCCTCCAATCTTTGTGATTCTTGCAGGGGGACATGTTCTGAAAACATTTTAATATTCCAAGAATATGACATTTGTTGACTTCTCATAGGGTTCACATCTAGAGTGGACAGATGGTTGGATTTCCAACCCAGCTTCACAGGTAGATTTGCCAGTTAAAAGTGAAACTTATGGACTTTGGCTGACAATAAATCTAGCCATATGGAAGCTAATGCAGTGAGTACAAAAGGACCTGTCATCCTATTTCGAATCAATGGGGGTGTCGCTTGCTGCCCTTCAATGTAGTCCGGAATATCCATAGCTCTGACTGCCACCCAGGGACATTCTGGCATTGCAGCTCTTCTCCTCTTCTCCTCAGCCAGATTTGGTCCCCTGGAGTGTGAGTTCTGTTGTGGAGGGGTGAACGGCCCAGCTGATCATGAGAAGCGAATCAAAAATGGCGACCATCACAGCCGGACCCAGCAGTGTATGAGGCAAAGGAGGTCCCAGATACCATCTCTTGTGCCCGCCCTGATCCTGTGGACTGCTGTGGATAGCATCCATTGTTGGGAACATAGCAGCTGATGGTGGCCAGTGATGGGTCCTGCCTCACGGGGGGGAAGGATCCTTGGGGTGTTCAACCAGCCTCCCCCTCTTGCGCATTTTCTTGTCTTTCCTGACTGCCAAGTTGATTTTGGTGATGATTCTTTTCTTCTTAGGACATCCTACTTTCTACAAGCCCACTGGTATCTGGAGTAAGTGTGGCCTGAGCCAGGCAGCATGATGACAGGGGCCAGGGGAAACATTGTGTGTGAGGCCCAACAACCCAAAATGGATACGTTCATGATACCTGATATCAGGACACCATCTGACAGTGAGAGGAGTGCACAGAAGTTTGAAGGAGAAAAAGTGGTCCAAGTGAGTCTTGAAGATATGATTGTGGAGGTACTGAATGTGATGAAGTGCTCCAGATTGAACCTGGAGTTTAAGATTTATTCCATAGGTGATGAGGTGAACCTCCTGACGGAAGATGTTTACAACGTTGCTGAGAAGCAAAGGACTGCGGAAGTGGAAACTGCTATCATTGAATTAGAGATTTCTGTATTTCAAAAACAGGTATCATCTCTGTTGCAGTCAACAAAAATCCTAGAACTGAGGGCTGAGGCTGCTGAAGATCTCTCAAGGAGAAACAATATATGAGCCGTGGGCCTTCTGTAGGGGCTGAAGGGGGCATGTCAGATTTGTTCTTGGAACAGTAGCTGAGGGAGTCCTTCGTATTAAAAGGACTTTCATACTGGTTTGCCGTGGACAGGGCCCACAGGGTACCAGCACAGAAACTACCTCCTGGTGTGAAGCCTGGGCTATGGTTGCCAGGACATTCAATTTCTGAGATCGGGATACCATCCTGCAGGGAGAAAGTTGTTTGCGACCGATCTCTGTGTAAAATACTCGAGTGCTTGTGTTCCCAGACAACAGATGTGGCAGTTTTGAGGAAGTCAAGCACTCCCTTAAGGACCATGATGTTCAGTATATACTGCACAATGCTGCATATACTGCAAAACACTAAATTATTTGCACAGACAGGCATTGGTTCTGCTCATCACCTCAGGAGGTGGGGTAGTGGTGGGAATTGGAGGGAAGCTGGAAACACGGTGGATGAGCACGGTCAAGAGATCGGAGGAAAGGGGTTCATCTCCGTACACAAGATAGTCTGAGAGTCACAGTAGAGACAATGATAAGCCACCATCCAGGGTCTGGAAAAATAAATCCTGGTTGCTGAAGATGAAACTCTACAGTTGGCTTAGGAAGGTCCATTAACAATTAATCAGATGGTCTTAGGCCAGGAGAGTGGTGATCATCAGGAGTGCCAATATTTTCGTATGGATGACACTGAGGACTAATGTGCTAGTGCCTGTGTCTCCTGGATGTTTCACGGTTGGATGGGGCATTCCAATGGTTTTAAGAGTGGGCGGGTGGAGCTTTGGGGAGGGAATATTTCTTTAATTGTTCCTTAAGTGTTGGGTGCAGGCACGCCCCCTCTGTGAAGTGAAGTATTCCCGATACCCACCGGCTGGTCAAGGTCATGAATTACCTTCCACAATCATTGTGGGTATTGACCATGTAGCGTGATGCTTTATGTTCTATAATTTTTGGGAGATTGGGGAATGGTTGGAAATTGGGGGAGGAAGAGTATAGTTGGGGTGGAGGGGGAGGTTTAGGGCTTCGACACAAGAGTTCAGTGTTCCCGTCGTGGGACAGCACTGAGTGGAGCTTGCAACAAATCACCTGGTTGAGGAGGAGGGTCTGCAGAAAGTTGTCAAATGGGGGGTATTAGGTTGATGCTGTGGAACATCACAGGCTTGGGAACCCAGGCAAAAAGGAGGGTTGGGGATTACATTAAACAAAGGGGGATACACACTGAATTTCTACAAGAGTCACATCTAGTGGCTCCTGGGTCAGAAAAAGTCAGGGCTGGCTGGGGTGGAGAGGTATTTTGTACCGCCTACTCGGCAGGGTTCTCACCTGGGTGGCTATAGAGGTGCTAGTATGGTTTGTTTGTTTGTTTATTTATAGGGCACCAGAAAACCCGTAGGTAGCTGGGCGCGCAGAATAACAAGAATACTTAGAACTTGGTTACAGGTTACAGATTACAGGTTGTTGGTATCATGTGTTATATACAGTAATTACATTATATACATTCTTTACATGTGAGGATAGAGGGTAACATATTATAAACAGTAAATACATTATGTACATTTTACATGTGAGAGTGGAGGGGTACGTATGGCATCAGAACACAATGCGCATGGGCTCAGGTATCAAAGGTCATTGCGTCAGAGCCAGGTGCGGGTATGGTGCCTGAAGCTGTTGTAAGGCTGGTTCCTTCTTAGTTCAACTGGTAGGGCGTTCCAGTACTGAGCTGCATGCACAGGGAAGCTATTGCCTCCTGTTTTTTTTAGTTGGAATCTTGCGGTTTGGAGGCAGAAAGAGTTGGCTGTTCTGGTTGGTCGTACAGAGGTTTTTCTTATTATTCTGTCCCTGAGGTATGGGGGGGCTGCATTGTTCAGGCATTTGAATGTTAGTGTGACAATTTTGAAGGTGATCCTATCGCTAATTTTTAGCCAGTTGTAATTTCTACGCACATTGGAAATGTGCTCTCTGACTGGGAGGTACAGGGCCGTTCTGAGCACGTTATTTTGCAAGGTTTGAAGTTTATTGTTGATGTATTTCTTAGCGCCTGCATACAGTGCATTGCAGTAATCCAATTGTGAGAGGATCAGTGCATTGGCTAGGATAATGCAGCTAGCTGGTGAGCGGAAGGGTCTGCATGCTTTAATGAGTTTACCAGTATAGGCAGAGGATGAGGTCAGGGAGTTCACTTGTTTCCTTAGGGACAAAGTGGAGTCCAGGTAGAAACCAAGGGTTTTCACCTCTTTGGCGACGGGGATTATATTGCCGTCGATATTGAAGGAGCTGTAGTTGGAATCGAGTTTTTTTAAGTTGTTAGGTGAGCCTAGAATAAGGATCTCTGTTTTTTCTTCATTCAGGCAGAGGCCATGGGTTGCCATCCATGCCTGAATGAGGGTGTAAATTTGTTTACCGAAACTGTATCCGTAATGAAATTGCCCGAAAGGGGAATGAGGATCTGGGTGTCGTCTGCATAATTTGTGTAGGTGACACCCAGTCTATCCAATTTGTCGAATAGAGGTTTAGTAAAGATATTGTACATCGTTGGCGAGACACAGGAGCCCTGTGGGACTCCAAATGTTGTCTGGATAGGGTCTGCAGAGTGTAAGGTGGAGAAGACTTGCATACTTCTATTGTCGAGAAAGGATTGAACCCAGTCTATAGCTTAACTTGAGAAGTGGGCGGCTGACGCTAGGTGTTTGCAGAGTACTGCGTGGTCCACTAGGTCAAAAGCCACCGACAGATCAAGGAGGAGTAGCATAGCTGTGTTCCCTTTGTCGTTGAGCTCGTCGATTTGGGCTTTGAGATCTATAAGTGCGGTCTCAGTGCCATGCTGAGGTCTGAAGCCCGATTGACGAGTGCCAAGGAGTTGGTTGGTCTCCAGGTATTTTTGGATTTGGAGATAGGCCACTCTGTCAATTATCTTCAGGAGGAATAGGACAGTGGTGATGGGCCTGTAGTTGGTGGGGATGGAGGGGTCTAGGTTTTTTTTTTTTGCAGGGGGAGAACCCAGGATTCTTTTAAGCTACTTGGGACTGTGCTAGATGAGAAGGAGGCGTTGATGAGTTTGGTGACGATGGGGGCTAGGTCTCTGGCGGCATGCTTAATTATCTGGGCTGGGCAGTAATCGCCTTTGCAATTGGAAGGTTTTACTGCGGCAATGATTTTTTCAGTTTCATGAGTGGAAACTTTAGCGAATTTGAAAGGTTTGGGCGTGGTCGTGGGTGTACTGGGAGTTTCGCTGAGAGGGAGCGAGGCTTTTTTATGGTAATTTTAGATTGTAATGTTTTCACTTTATTTGCAAGGGCATTTTGGATATTGGTACACCAGTGCTTGTCTTTGGGTACGTTATCGGGTGGTGGTATGGGAGATTCAAGTTCTCGCAGGAAGGCAAATAATTCCTTTGTATTGGAGCATGCGTTGGAAATCCTATCGCTATAGACTTCTTTTTTAGCTCGGATGATTGCTTTCTTGTAGTTAGTAGCGCATAGTTTGAGTTTAAGTTTGTTTTCAGCTGTAGGGGTGTGTCACCACACAGTTTCAAGCTTCCTTTTTTCCAATCTCAGTTCTTTTAGGTGGTGGGAGAACCAAGTATTGAGGTGGGATTGTTGTTTACTTTTGCAGTTCTTCAGTGGGGCAACGGTGTCCATGGCTATGGCCATTGTGTCGTTGTATATTTGGACCAGGGTATCTGGGTCAGAATCTGTTGGCAGGGCATTGATGGTTGGGAGGAGCAGGGGTAAGGTATTGCCAGGTGTGATGTTTAAAATCATGAAGGACGACGAAGGTAGGACACTAATTATTGAGGGCAAGTTAGATGGGAAGAACATGCTGATGATTCATACTTACGCCCTGAATGTGGATAATATCAATTATTTCCTGCGGGTTTTGGAGTTGTTAGGGGGTAATATTTATAGTAATTTGGTTTTGGGAGGGGACTTCAATTGTTTGCTGTACCCAGACCTGGACAGGTCTGATACTGTGGCTGCATTAAAAGGTCGGCATTGAGGTACCTGAATGAATGTGTAGGCTTTAGGCCTAGTTGAACTGTGGAGAGAGTGGAATGGGACTCTCGAGTGGTTTTCCTTCTTCTCACACTTTCATAATGCTTACTCCAGACTTGATCATTTATCAACTGGGAGATATTATATTGTTATTGAGATATGGAGTCCCTGGGCAGGGTCCTTTCTAATCACTCAACAATCATCACCAGGTTCGGTTGGGATGGAACGGTAGCATGGGTTCCTACCTGGAAATTAATGGCAGAATCACAGTTCGATGGGGCATACAGGGCTACAATCAGGGACGGTATAGAGGAGTATTTCACCTTGAATGTGTGATCAGTAGAAGATGTGGGGGCGTTTTGGGAAGCATTTAAGTTCAGAATAAGGGGCAAATGTGTAGCAACTTCCGCTCCAGTCAGATCGACACTCCAGAGGGCACTTACGAAATCAGAGGAAGCTATACAGGTTCTGGTAGGGCAGGTAGCATGTGGGCACCACCGGGGAGCTCAGGTAATAATGGAACTTGGAAGTCAAAAACAGTCTCTTGAGTCCCGGGGTCATCATGACTACTCTTGGTGCACTTGGAATATCCACAGTCGCGGTGATAAGGCTGGATGATTATTAGCCTGGCTACTATGTAGGGAGCAGCAACATAAAACAATAACCCAGATGGAGAGATTGTATGTATCTCTTGCGGTCTCTCATGTAGATATTACTGATACATCTACAAATGATGTTCAAGTTGGTTTGGACCTGGCTAGGATCCCAAGGCTAAGCGAGGTGATGCAGGAGGAATTGGAAGTGCTGATTTCAGAGACAGACATACGGGACACTATAGAATCAGTGAAGGGGAGCAAGACTGCGGGCAATAATGGTTTACCAGTGACATTTTACAAGAAGTACTTAGAGGTATTGACTTCCTGGCTGAAACAAGTTTATGAGTCCCTCTATCCGAGTTGGGGACCTCCCTCTTTCCATGGTGGAAGCCATGATAGTGGTACTCCTGAAATGGGTAAAGATCTGACCTATTGGGACAATTATCGTCCGATATTCTTGCTGAATCTGGATGTGAACATTCTAGGCAAGATAGTGGCAGCCCAATTGTTATAGGTGGCCTCACTACCTGGTACATCCTGACCAGTGTGGTTCCATTCTGGGCAGGAACACCACCATAAATATTCGATGGATACATCATGTGATAGAGGTGATGCGGGGGGGGGGGTCGAGGAGATGGCTTTGGTCTTCCTGGACACAACCAAAGCATTCAAATCGGGTGAGTGGGGTGGCTATTTGCAACCTTAGAGCAGAATGGGATATGTTCAATTATGCTATGATGGATCAAGCTGCTTTATAGTGAGCCGAGAGCTAGAGTGAAGACTGTGAGGGAAATACTGGTCAGTTTGCAGCTCGGAAAGGGAACAAGCCAGAGGTGTCCTTTGTCACCAGTGTTGGCTGCCTTGGCCCTGGAGCCTCTCATGTCTATTTTCTTTTGTGATTTTTGGGAGGCAGGATTCACGGTTGATGAAATAGTCATCTCATCTCACTTTACACGGATGACATGATTCTGTATGTTCAGTATCCGTTAACACATGTTCCATAGAGGATGGAAGTTCTGACGAAATTTGATGAGCTGTCGTGGTTCAGGGTGAACAAGAAGAAATCTGTAATTTTCCCCTTGCTTATACTTTCTGAGAGAGCAAGAGAGGGGCTCCCTGAGAATCACTCAGATAATATTTAAGTATCCAAATACACTGCTCATTTGCAGACAAATTTCAATATGTCACAGTCCAAGCCCTCAAGGGGTTGAGAATGCAGTAGTGTTTTGGATGAAATTACCATTGTCGCTAATTGGTCGATTTGCCCTGTGTAAAATGGTTGTCCTCCCGAGACTCCTGTATATGTTCACCAACATTGTGTTCATGATTAGACAGCACTTTTTCAACTCATTTAATAGTAGACTCACTATTTTCAATGTGCCGGCAATAGATACCAGGTTGCACTCTCCATGCCTTCTAAAAGATTTCAAGCGTGTGGTCTGATGTTAACTGACCATGAGTTATACTTTCTGGCAGCACAGCTGTAATTTGCGACCATTTGAAATCAGATTCGAGTTACAGTGAATAGAATGTGATTGGGACTACTACTGCCTTATTGGTGTGCCCTGGATTGGAAGTGGGGACAGGTAAAAAAATTTTGGTTCAGGAAGTATAAATAGGTTAGTCTAACAGACATGAAAGCGTACCTGCGTGAAGTTGGGTCTGAAAGAGGCTCATTAATCGGATTCCCCTTTATGAGTGCTCCCAAGTTTGGCTGCTGTGAATAAACATATGGGGGATGAACGTAGTGCCAGATCGGGGATGCTGAGGGTGGCCGATTTGTTTGGGGTTGAACGGTTGCTAACGTTCTCCGAATGGATGGCAAAGTTTGAGATGGGAAAAGGCCAATTCCTAAATCACACCATGATGGTTAAGGGCTTGGCGATGCAGTGGAGCTCGATACTGGAGGAGTCACAAACATCCCTTACATTTGATTCTTAACACGGTTGAAGCCAGCCATGAGGTATTGCAGATGTATCAGGGCCTTATGGATAGTGGGGTGTGGTCTGGTTTAGCAGTCAGACAGAAATTTGAGAAAGATATGGGGGACCAGCTTAGCGACCAGGAATGGTACACCATATGTAAACCGATTAAGTCTGTGTCCAGTAATGCCAGATTAAAATTGATTAGATTCACCATTATACATAGTGTATGTGTGACCCCTGATAGGCAACATTAGATTAACAAAGGCATTACACCCACATACCCGAGGTGTAAGCAGGGTGGGGAAGACTCCTGGCATATGGCGTGGGCATTGCCGGTGATCATTATCTTTTAGTGTGGCTTAATGGACAAGGTGAATAAAATGAATAGTGGATCCTTTAAATGTACTCATGAGGTATGTTTGTTGGTTTTCCTGCCTTGGGGTCAGAAATAAAATGTCCACAAAGAAGCTTGCAGGGATCCTAGTGTTGCTGGCGGGTAGGAGGATGGATATTTTGTGGAAGTGCCCAAAGTGACCTTATGTGGTTCAGGGGCTCAGGGATGTGAAGAGATGCGTGGCTGCAGAATGTTGGGTGTTGCTCCAGTGCCGTAAGGGAGAGAATGAAGGGACTGAGGATTTGGACTGAGGATTACTCTTGGTAGTGTGGTAAAAGGGACAGTTCTCAAAGCCTGCCATATGTTATTAATAAAAAATACCACTGTCAAAACATGTCAAAATCAGTCTGTGATTAAAGAACCTCTTTGAGCAATGGGTTACAAGAGTTTTAAAATATAAAGTGGGCTTGGCCAAAGGCAATGACTAGTGGGCTCGTAGTGTTTTAAAATGGATAGTGGGCACGGCCTCTGGCGTGGTCTGGTGGTGCTCTTAAATGGACAGTGGGCACATACAAAGTCTGGCCATGAATAGTGGTCTGGCAGTGTTAACATATATACGGTGGGCAGCCCCATGATTATGGCTGACTTTAAAGAACACATGTGAGTGGACAGCATAACTTTTGTTCATAGGATGGATCCAACCCTTGGGGTTTGTTTAGGTTGGCAAGCTTGCTCAAGTATTTGGCTACCAGGATTTTACTTATGCTGACATGTTGCCAGTGCAGATGTTTTCCCACAAGGCCAAAAGACGTGTCTCGTATTGGGATTTTGTTCTCTAACTGTACATTCTTTTTTTACAGAATGAAAAGTGCAAATTATGTGTAATCACTGTGCACATATTACTGTGATCATGGGTAGTGTCTCTACCTGTGCGCACCTCCTGTGTCCCATCTTCCCTACATCTACCCAACCTCTGCAACCCTCTATACCCCAACCACCAGCCATACTCCATCCCTCTTTTCTCTCCTATCTTACCTAAACCTGACTACCCCCACTTACTCACCGTACTTACATCTTTTGTACCACCATTGTATCTCCACCATGTCTTTCCCCATCTATACACTCTACCCACACCTTCTTTATACTTACCCAGTCTACCCCCACCCTCTTGACCACTACCCACCCACTCTGCCGCTACAGACTATATTCATGCTTCTGCCTCATTTTCCCATTATCTCTTATAATGTATACATCTCAAAATATAACTTACAAGGACTACTGAATACACACATATATACATATGTAAATATGTTTTTATAAATATATGAATAGCCATGGCTATATAATCAGCAATGCGATTGGGCGAACCGCACGTTCGGATAATTGCAGCAACGACTGGAGGGCGTAACCACGGCTATGATATCGTAAATCACTGTGCCACCTATGTATTCGCCGCTATACACAGGCCATGTGTATTCGTGGCTATATACAGCCCAACACTATGACATGTATTTTTGCGGATTGCATAGCATCGCAACAGCATCACAGAAATGACAAGTGTTATAGAGGGAAAAGAAGAGAGCAGGGGAGGTGAGGAGGCCACCAGGGGAGTGGGAGGAGCTGGCATAGATGTTGGGGCAGTTGTGAGGAGTTGCGAGTACTGCTGTGGAGACCATACAAAATGTTGCATGAAATGCTGTACAACATGCTGCTACCAACGCAATTGATTGTCATGTTCCCACCAGGGGTGCTCCACTATGTAACGTTGTGAATACCATACAAAGTGATGCCCGAAATGTTTTGTGACATGCTGCTTCTAATGCTACTGTATGCCAGGTTCCTGCCAGCGCTGATACCCAATGTAATTTTGTGAATAGCATACAAAGTGATGCTCAAAATGGTATTGCAACATGCTTCTCCGAATGCTACTACTGGCCATGTTCCCTCCAGCACTGCTCCCCTGTGTAATGCTTTGAATACTTTACAATATATCACCAGAAATGTTATAAACATGCTACTCCAATTGCCACCATTTGCCACACTCCCACCAGCGATGCTTCTTTAGGTGAACAGTATACAAAGGGAACAGAACAAAGCCGCTCTATGTCCCAAACGAATAACCCCAAAACCTTGCCATCCACCTGACTTGTCGTTAAGCAGGCGGGGAGGAAAGTAAGTAATGTACTGACATGCCCCGCTCCTGCCTCTGCCCTGGACAACCTGGAGGGTGTACAAAGGGCTTGTGCACCCCTAAACCTGGATGACAGCAGTGCCGCCTCCAAACCAGACCAAGCAGTACTTAACCTAGTCTTGATAAATGCCCACTCCCTACCAGCCAATGGATTGCAGATGACACACAACTATCTTTCAGGCTATAATCAGCTGCCTCCTCCTCCTCGCTCATATCTGGCTGTCTGTCCGCTATTCAGTCATGGTGTGCTGCAAACGACCTCTGCCTCAATGCCACTAAGACTGAGATTGTGCACATTGGGATCCCTGCTCCTGCTTTCCCACTTTCACTCTGGCCGGCCTCCATTGGCCCTGCAGCTGTAACCACATGTGAAGCAAGAAACCTTGAAGTCATCTTTGATTCCACTCTCTCCTTCTCTTCTCACATTTCAGACATCTCTAAAAAATCTTACTATCAACTACACCTCCTCAGAAGTATTCTACCCTTTCTCACTTTCCCCCAGAGGCTCACTGTCTCCAGAGCCCTGGTTCTCTCCAGGCTGGACTATTGCAATAGCCTCTTTCTCAACATCCCTTCATCTGCCCTGCGCCCTCTGCAACTCATCCAGAACAGAACTGCAAGATTATTCTTTGCCTCAAGCCCAGGGACCACATCTCTCCGGTGCTGAAATCCCTCCACTGGCTCCCCGTGGCTACAAGGATACATTCAAGACCCTTTGCATTGTCCATAAGGCTTTCTGGGGCCTGGTAACTTCCTACCTGCAATGCTGCCTACCTACACACTGTCCCTCACGAGCCCTCCGCTCATCTACCTCCAACTTTCTTCGAGTGAGCCGGGTCTCCGTGCAAAGATTTGGTGGGAGATCCTTATCCTCAGCAGTGCCTCCCTCTGGAATAGCTCCCTGCTGCCCTAAGTCTTGAGATGGATCTCCTGAAATTCTAGAAGCTCCTCAAGACCTTCCTGTTCTCCTCTTCCATCTCTCTCCCTCTACCCTGCTAACCTAGCTCTCTCTCATTTCCCTCTCTCACTCCTAGTTCTTACAGCATGCTGTCTGGCCACCTGGTGTACCTCAGAGTCTCTCTAGTCCCCAGTCAGTTCTCTTGCACTTGCCTCAGGGCCCTACACCCCACCCTCACTCAACATATACCCAAGATAGTGGATCCCTCTGCACTTATGCCAGTCTCAACCGACCGGGTGCACTTGACCCTCCCCTCTCTGTGACCCTCTGTGCACTTCTCGATCCATATGCACCACGCCTGAAGATTGTCTTGTCTGTTTCTCCCCTGTTTTCACCCCAATTGTACTGTTAAAAATTCCAGAATCGCTGTCAGGCCTATTTGCTATATCCCACACTGTTAAATGTATTTTATGCACTTACTCTGCCTGTGCAGACTAATATTGTCTCAGAGTTTCAAGGGCTCTGAGCGACTGTTGTTCCCACCCTCCTTGAGCGCTTTGAAACACTTGCCCGTGAATAGGCGCTATATAAATAAACAATACAATCAAACAATACAATTGGACATCCATGACCTCTTGACCACAGATAACCTTGATGCCCTCATAGTCACCAAAACATGGCTCCAGCCTGCTTCTGAGTCCGCCCTTGCCCTGGCCATCCCAGAAGGTTACAACCTACATAGAAAGGACTGATCAGACACCAGGGAAGGTGGACTAGCCATCATAGCTAGAGACAACCTCTGCCTCACCCCACTGGACAACTCCATTATGAACTGTGACCAACTCTCAGTAAAGCTATCAGCTTCCCCCACTACCTCTATTGCATTCCATTATCTACCAGCCCCCTTGTTCTATCCACGCATTTGAAGAAGATCTTATCCTTCTGATTAGCATAACCTCAAACCCTCATCCAAAGTTATCCTTATTGGTGACTTCAACCTAGGCTTCAAAGACTCTACCAACCAGCAAGCCTCCTCACTCACCAGCTCCTTGACTTCCGAAGGGTTTAGCCCACAGGTTGATGCCCCCACCCACACCAAAGGCCACACCCTAGATTGAAAAGCCAACCACAACTGCCCAATCATGGTCAGCTCTATCTTACCATGCCACTGGTCAGACCATTACATTAACTCCTTTGATGTCCCACTAGGCCACCACACCAAACCAACCCTTACTTCTCTACCACCGTCACTGACTCGCAGTTCACACAAACCTACTACGGAAAGCATCCTTCCCCATCACCACACACTCAAACCTGAGCACCTCCACATGCCTGACCCCACCATACTAGCAGAACTCTATATCAAAACATTAACCACAGCAGTAGACACCATCGCTCCCCTAACATCCAAAAAAACCAAAACCTGCTGGACACTTCAACTCTTGATTCACCCCAGACCTCCTACCTTTAGGACCAAAAAACGATCTGCTGAAACAGCTTGGAAAAAGAAAACTGTAGCCACCAAATGGTTTTCCTGCAAACAGCTAAACAATACAAACAAGCCATCATTCAAGCCAAAGCCACCACCTTTAATGCCAGAATTGCCAATGCTAAATCTGACATCAAGGAACTATTGGCCATACTAAAAGATCTGGAAATTCCCATCTCTCCACCTCCCTCTCTCCTGATTGACATTCTAGAGTGCACCACCATTTAAAATGCAATGTTACCAAAAATGGACACCCTTCATCGAAACATCCACTCAAAACAATCTTCCATGAAGACCCCACTTCAAACCCCCCTAGTCTCAGCCCATCTGACACTAGCTCCCCCCTTATCCAATTCCAAAAAATCACAGATCTTAAAAGCTAAAAGCTCTCAGATCTTAAAGAGCCTTGAGCCATCTACATGTAAAGGTGATGTCTGCCCAGCCACACTCATTATAGACTGTGTGGAAGTGCTCATTCCCTTCTTTACGACATTCATAAATGCCTCCTTTGAAACTGGCCATGTACCTTCATGCTTGAAGGAGGCTTGGGTTCTCCCCTTACTAAAAAAAACCTATGGTGGACCCTGCCCTCCCTAACAACTACAGACCGATCCCACGATTCCCTTCCTACTAAACTTTTTGGACAGAGCAGCCTATGTCCAAATCCAGTACCACCTTGAAACTAACCACATCCTGGGTGTCAGACAGTCAGGCTTCCCCCCAGGTCATGGCACTGAGTCTACCCTGCTAGACCTGAAAAAACAAACCGATTAAATAAGGGATGAAGGGAAACCTGCCCTGCTACTCTTCCTTGATCTCTCTGTGGCCTTCGACCTTGTCGATCATAATATCCTCTGTCACACCTCAGAATCATTCGAAAGTGAAGCCACAACCTGGATCGCTTCATTCTTATAAGGCAGAATGATGAGAGTCTTCGCTGAAAATGCTAGTGCACCACCAGCCCCAATCAAGTGCAGAGTTCCACAGGGCTCTTGTGTTTTCCCCACCCTATACAATGTATTCACCAAACCTTTCTTCGACCTCCTGGTCTCCCACAGCATAACATATTTGAACTATGCTGATGACACACAAATTCTGCACCCCCTCTCTGGTAACTACTCCTATGACTCTGACACCTTAAGCAAAGCATATACTAATATCCAAACGTGGATGTTATCCCATGGTCTCTGCTTGAATGACAAGAAAACGTAGATCCTCCTTGTTGGACCCTCCACTGTACTAAAAAAATGTGACCCTAGAGTTGCATCATTCGATATTGATGGTACACACAATTCAGGTTTCCACAGCAGTAAAAACACTAGGGGATTATCTGGATGCCTCCCTCTACATGGCCAGCCAAGTTAATGCCATCTCCTCATCAGCAGCCTATACTACTAAGATGACAAATGCTGCCAGACCATTCCTCTCCACTAAACGTTGTGTTACTATTGCACGAGCTGTAGTAGGTGCCCGGCTCGACTATTGCAATGTGTTATTCACTGGCACTTCTGCACATAATGTCGAAAAACTACAGACAATCCAAGATAATGCCCTACAGGCAGCACTAAACATCACTAAAACAGAGCACATCTCGGCTGCCTGCAGAGCCGCTCACTGTCTACCAATCCACGAGAAGATCATGTTTAAGGCCCACACCATTACAAACAAATGTATTTCCAAATCTGCCCCACTCGATCTGATTCAAAAAATATCAGAGAACGCTCCTCCAGACGAACCAGAATGTCACACACCCACAGTGAAAAGGGCTAAAGCCGGAGGCTCAAGCTTCCCTGTGATTACAGTCAGACATTGGAATACCCTGCGCTGTGAACTTAGAGTGGAAAATTCGTACTGGGCCTTCTGGAAGCCACTTAAAACATGGTTATTTAACCATTCTTAATCCCGCTGTGCACTCCCAACTCCCCACTTACGTCCACCCCTTTTACCCTTCACTTCATGACTGCTCCTGTTTTGTTACAGACCGGTCATGCCTGATGCAACACTGTATATATCCCTGATGTTATGAGCTCCTCTCTTTTTATGCTTGACCACTTGTATGGTATCTTAAAAATGTTATTAGAACCTGTAACAGCACAGTGATACCTCTGGGTTTTTGTGTGCTTTATAAATGAAAAAATAAACAAATACATATTGTGTCAGTTGATTTGCTGTTGCTGTAAACGAGGCTATGTAAATATTCACTAGTATTAAGCCATACATTTGGGTGCAATAAATATATTATTATGTAGATGTTAGACCACATCATTTTAAATGTATTTCTGATTACATGTCCTCACCTATAGCCTTGTCTCATTTGAACTTTTAAAGGTTGGCAATGTCTGTTTTTGAGTTAGTAAAACATGTATGTGTATCCACAGATACAAGGGGGTGTTTATAGTCATGGGCTGTATAGCTGTGGCTATAAAAATGTGGTTGGAAAAAAGGCTTTGTATGTGTTTCAGTGTTTGCAATTGGTGGTGTTATGGTTGTAATTGTGCACTTGCCTATGATAGGTTGCAGAAACATGTATTGTCCATTCTAGTACTTTGCTTACGATAGTACTCTTTTTCTGCTATTTGTTTTGAATAGTATAAAAGCTACCATTTTGTACACTTTTCTCATTCTGATTGCAGAACTCACACTGACCACATGCTGAGTGTTTGGCTGATGTGAAAGTAAGTGTTGGTAAATACTTACACATTTAAACTTTATTTGAGGTGTTGTGTGTGTTACTTATATTAGCCACTGCTTTCAGATGGCATATATCGCCACCATTTTCCATCTGCTCACATCAAGTGCCAGGTAACTGTACCAAAAAGTCTTTAGAAAGTGCATTCTTCTTAACTTTATAGAATATGAAAAATGTTAATGCTGCTCATACACTTATGCAATGTAAGTGTTTTACTGAGATGTTATTACATATTGCCATCCCTGTTCATATGCCTATGATTTAGCAGTGTTTTCTTCAGATGCTGTTAAAAATAGCTATTCCTAAAATGTAGCATGTTAGGCTGTATACAAAGCTATATTATTTCATAAGCACTACTATTAGCTAACATGTAGTGGCAACATAGTACACCGCTCTCACCAAGTTCCACTTACCAGTACTGTAAACATATTATGCAATTACTTTGTCCTTACTTGTAAATAAGGTACAGATGGTCTGGCTCCCAAATTCACCTATGCATTTTATTTTTTACTTCTAGTAAAATGCTGCTAAAAAATACATTTTTAAAAGAATAGCATTAATATTCAACTGTTTCCCTTTTTCTATGCAGTTTACTTATCAATAAAATTGAGAACATTTTTAAAAAAAAACTGTTTGTACTCTCAGTGGAGTTGGTCTAAGTGTTGTATGAAGATGGATCTCCCCAAGCTCTGTGATGGTATGTTGGAAGGTCCATGGTGCAGCTGTTTTTTTCAGCACTTTCGCTACACCTTTTTTATCTCTTTTTGGGAATGGTGCTCCTTCACCATGAAGTGTGTCCATCTGTCAGATGTCCTCGGAGGAAAATGGAATAAAAATTGAAAGATATTTGAAAATTAGCACCATGACACTGAAAATTACTGAAAATAAAAAAATATTTTAAAAGAAAAGAAAACAACTAACTCAAATTATGATTTGACAATTTCCTGTGAGGTTAAAGGTTGTTTTGCTTGCACTTGTCCTAAACTGTGTGTGCAATAAAAATGGCACGACATGAATGTAGTCTCAGTGAAGGTGGACTAATTGTTGATTGAGGACGGATGTTCTCAAGCTCTGTGAGTGAACATTATAAATCCATGGCGTAGAATCTTCTTGCAGAACTTGCACTACACTTTTTCAATCAAAATTTGGCATCTCAATCTTAAACAGTGTATGGAGAGATGGTGTCGCGACTCAGATGACATTGTTGCTGCTACTGCTGTAGTGAGTCTTGGTGGACAATGGCTGAATGCAGAGGTTGCCTTGGTGGTTGCCGGTGCAGTAGTTGACAACATTACAACTGTGGACGGTGTATAGATTTAGGCCCATGTGATTTTATTTTATGTTTCTCATGTCCAACCACCTTCTCTATCCTCCCTTCCACCACCTGTGATATCAGCACTCTGTCTATCCGCCCACCCTACTCCACCCTGTCTACCTCCAGCCTGTCCACCACATCTTTCTTACCCTAACACATGCTTTGTTTAACCAACCACTCCCTCTATCCTTGCCCACACATTGTTCCCAAACCTATGTATCGCTGTGAACCATAAACCTCACTATATCCAACGCATCCTACCCCCTCCCTTCTAACCTCACCCACCCTACCCTAGTCTCAGTTCCCCACCCACCGTACTTCCAGCCTCTATACTCCCACCCACCCTACTGCACCATGTGCACCCTGTGTACCCATATCCACTCACTGTATCCCCACCCACTCTACTCCCACCTATTCACCTTATCAATGTTTAGGCAGTGCATGTTTCTTTTTTATTAAATCCACCTTGGATTGACCCAGTGACTATTACTTGTGAAGACAACAACAGTGCAGTACACACAAATGTTGTATCGAACATAGTGCATATGATGCACTACATATGAGGGTCCAAAAAAATCAAACATATGTGTACAACTTTAACTAATTTTATGCCATAATGTATGTTCTCTAACTAATACTATGCTCTTTTTTTTACAAACAGAAACTTGGAAAATATATCCTTTCACCATATCTAAGTGTCCATACATAATATGATGATTATTGCTAATTGTAAGCCAAATAACAACATTATCCTATTTACAATGCTTATATTCATTATATAATCACTTTGCACATATTAGTGTGGCCATGGCTAGTGTTTCTACTTCTGCACACCTACTGTATCCCACCTTCTCTACATTCACTCAACATACCCCCACCATCTTGACCCATACCCACTCACCATACTGCTACTGAAACCATTCATGCTTCTGAACCCTACTCACATCTTCACTTAAACTCTAAATATCAAATTTGAACTTACAAGCACTACTGAATACACACATATATGTATATATTCAGTGAAAAAAACGTTGTTAAAGGGACATAATGGTTTAGTTGCGCTACTAAAAATCTATGAAATTCAGTGAAATATACTTTGTTAATGGGACGTTATGGTTCCAAGTAAAACCGAAAAACCCCTGAAATTCGCCAGTTATGGTAAGATAAGCAACTATGCGCCACCACTGTGCACTGTTAAGACTAACACCCAGGACATCAAAGATGATATCACAAATGTCATTGACTCCCTTACCTTACATTTACATAACATAGAAAATACTAAACCCCCTATCCTGCTAGTGCTTTTGATGTCCGCGCACCGTGCGCATGTCCGCGAGTGGACGCAGTCACTATCAGCACTATCCAAAAACTCAGGGGTATCTTACATTATTGTATCACACAATAAAAACACCAAACATATTCAAAAAGCACCACATACATACATTACATTTAATAATAAATAAGAAGTACAAACTGTATATGTAAGACACCAACCATCCACTGAAGTAGCATTTCCAATATTTCTGTATTATGTACACTAAAACTAATTTTTTTATTTTAACAGAGAAACGGCCAGTACTTTGGAATGGCTGGAAGAGAACTTTCCACAAGATGACATGAGTGAAGAGAGTGATAATAATGGTAGACACAACGTTTCTCTATATAAGCCAATTAATAACCATTTATTTTTATGTACCTAACACATATTTTTAACAGACCAGACAACCAATACAAATAATATACCAAAAGAGATAATAGAAGATCTCTGAAACGAATGGAACAAAATATGGATGTGTTAATACAACACTTCAATCAACTAAAAGAGTGTATTGTGGACCACGTTAAAGAAAACATTAAATTCCACTGTCCCACATGTACCTGTTCACCATGTCCATGCCCCAGCCAACTGTTCCCAAACATTACCCACCAAGAAAAATGGTACAATGAAACTTCCATCCCTTCCTCCCCTCCCATACATCATGTCCAAACCCCTAATTCCCCTGTATTTGCTTCAGTTTCTGCTTCCCCCTCTCTTTCCCAATTTATTCAACTGTTAAACAATAATAATATTTTAAATGTGTTCTTAGTATATGCCCGTGTATTATTATTTTTTTTTAAAGCCAGTCAGGGTGCCCGCGGACAGTGCAACTGTTCATTATGTCCGTAATTAACCAAAATGGGGTATCCTAAGGACACTATACCTGTCTGTATTGTCTTTAATTAAAATGGAGGTGTCCTTAGAACACACAAGATGTCCCCCTGTCTGTAATTAACCAAAATGGAGGTGTCCTAACGACAATATACCTGTTTGTACTGTTCATAATTGAGATGGCGATGTCCTCAGAACACACAAGATGTCCGCTTGTCTGCAATTAACCCAAATGAGGGTGTCCTAAGGACAATATACCTGTTGGTACTGTTTGTGATTAAAATGGAGGAGTCCGTAGAACACACAAGATGTCCGCCTGACCGCAATCACCCAAAATAGGGGTGTCCTAATAACACCCCCGCTGTTCGTAATGTCCTCAACCATAATGAATATATCCGTAGAACACATATCCCGTCTGCCTGTCCGCAAAGTTTTGACACACATTTATTTTATTCGGGTACTTCAACATTGTTCGTAGAACACCTGTGCACATGCGCATCACACACTTGGGTCCTACGAACATCGCGCCTCTCTGCAAATGTTCACCGCACATGTGTCGCACTTTTAATTAGTTCGAGTACCCGAACACTGTCTGTAGAACACCCATGCGCATGCGCACAGCCGGCACAGTGCATTTAGTGTCCTACGGACAGCCGTCCCATTTGGGAACCTGTCCGTGACGTCATCATGTGACCGTACCCACGTTGACCTGTCCATATCTGTGGCACTGGGCCTCATTACAAGGTAGGTGGTAAGGGTTTACCGGTACCGGTAAGGGCACCGGTACCGGTAAACCCTTACCGCCTTACTATGGGGTCCCTTTGCGGGACCCGACCTTAACGGCTGGTGTAGACCAGCCGTTAAAGTTGGTACCCGCAAAGGGACCTTGGTGCTAATTACAGTACCGCAATTTGCTGTACCGTAATTAGCTCCTTCCCCATTCCCATTGAGCCCTATGGGGCAAAAATGGGAATGGGGAAGGGCCATGGAGAAAGGGGGAATTACTGCCCCGCCAACCTTGGAATGGGTTGGTAATTCCCCTTTTCTCCATGGTGGTACCGGTATGGTACCGCGGCAACCATGGTGCTAATAGCACCATGGTTTACCGCATTCAGTGTAATGAGGCCCACTGTCCGGGTCCCCAAACATTTAAAAAAGTAATTTTTGAGCAATCTAAGGTATTTTCCAGTAAAGGTTCACCATTGCACATGTCCCATACAATGTCCCTACTGATCTACATGCTTTGTGGACATTTTTGAGCCCGTTCTTGGTGTTCAAAGTGTTCGGGCACAGCGCTGGTGTCCGCAAAACACGCCCCAGCACACCTATAAAAGGCCACACTGCAGAGCTGATCCTCATTCTCCTTTTTGATTTCAAAGATTTACAACAGAACAATTGTGCAAGTTGCTGTTCTTGGTTCCTGGTTCCTAGTTCCTGGTTATTAGCCCTGCAGACGGCATGCAAAATTGCTTCTGCTGCTACTGCCTCTGCATCAGCACCCCACCTCTTCCACCACCACCACTTCCCCAAGGGCATGCAGAGGGGAACAGGCGTGAGGATGCAGAGGAGATGGATGAAGAGGATGAAGAGGATGAGTTAGAGGAAGTCACTACTACTAGCACTCATCGTGATTCTTGGGTTTGATGGTTATTTACCACCGTTGATGTAAAGGCAAAGGCTCATGCGAACAAGGTGATCTACACTCAGTGCCGCATGGTCCTGAGTCGTGGCAAGCCTGGTTCATATAGCTTTGGTACTACATCAATGAAGCGACACCTAAAGTCATTCCACAGTGGGGCTATTCGTAAGGTTGTACCTTCCAATAAACGTAGTAGGTTGGGTTCCTCTACTGCATCCTTCGTTTCCATTCCTGTCACCAGAAAAGACATTCCTGTTGGACAGTGCATTCCTCCAGCGGCCTCACAGGCCATTCATGATGCTGTTGACCCTTACATTTCGAGGGTCACAATATTGTGCATGTACTGCGATGCAGTACTCTGCAGGGGGGAGAACCTTCGGACTGCTTTCGAGACTGCGTTCAAGGAGCATGAGAAAGACTGCCCACTAGCTAAATAAGGCCCATCCTACATATTCCTCTCTCCACCTGCCCTTTCGTATCCCTGTGGTTGGTGTCTCTTCCTTACCCTCCTTTTCCCTCCTTTCCTTCTGTCATGTTTAAAAAAAAACAAAAAATATAAAACAACAAAAACAAAAAACATACAAAGGCTCTTTTCAGAGCCGCCTTTCATAGTTTAAAAATAGAAGTGACAAATAAATAGTGCAGGGGACTGGGCATTTTTAGATGTCTGCGAAAAGTCAGCGGACATTTAAAATCTGTGCAGTGCTGCCCTCTCACAACCATTGCACTTTTCTCTGGGAGGAAGTGGTGCCTCTGAAAAGAGCCTTTTTATGGGTGTTTTTCTTTATGTTTTGAAAACTTCAAATGGTCAACACCTACTGCAAACTGGATTGCTCTAATTCCAAAAAAGGTCACAATGCATTTTGTATATTTCGCAGACAAATCTGATTGCCGGCATAAGTAAGATGTACTCCATCTCTGCGAAAAATGTGTGTGCTACATAACATAATGTTTTCATTCTGAAAAGAGGACATACCAATATCTCTCAAAAAGGCACAAACAGCCTTGTTAACATTGCACCTTGCTTTCTCCATTTGTGGACCAAATGAAAAAGAACGCAGCCACATTTGTCTCTGTGCAATATGGGAAAAAATTACTCTGGAGTTTGGATACATGTCCATGACTTTCCCAAGTCCTCTTTCATTGCAAATTACAAAGAGATTCCAGACACATGTCCTAAACTGTTCCCTCCACAATTAATTATAATAATGTCTGGATGATGCTGTGTCATCAAAGAAGCATACCAAATCCACCCACTTCATTCCATGCACTCCATGCCAGTGCACTTCCACATGAGAGAATCCAAGATGTGCATCCACTCCACAGTGATCTGCATGCACCTCCAACCAATGTATCCACAAATCTCCCAAAATCCAAACAATCTGCTTTCTGAAACATGCAGCCATAGCTATCTGCTCTTCTCTCAGGAAAATGACCTACTGACAAACTCTCTCCTTACACAACACACCCAGTAAACCATGACCAATCCCTTGCTCTGATCAGTCTCAGTCTCATTTGCATGCCACTCAACCCCAAAATCCCTGTGCGTAATACGCACTGTCCACGGACATCTGCGCTGTCCGCAGACAAATCAGAAAATCTGAGCATGGGGGATGAACATTTAAATAGTGTGCCCCATTTCCCATTTGAGGTTGGCTCTGAAAAGAGGCTTTCTTTTTTTGCAGATGCTTCAGAAACACATTTTATGTTGTATTTTCTTTGTTTTTTCTTATTATTTTCCTCCAGAAATCTTCACATTAGCTTCTCCAAAGCAACCCTTATGTTCCAAAACAGTATAGCATTTCCCATAAAAGATAAAGAAATGCCATCTTCCTTAAAGTAATCAACATTACCAGAGTCAATGTTATCATTATTGCAAAACAACATGCCAGATCTAGTCATAAAACCAAACATGCCTCGGGTGACTAAGCACCTAGCAAAATTTTGCTGAGGACAAAAAACAGAACTATTGTCCCATATTGACCTAGGTGTCAAACCAGAAAAAATAACCTTGGCATTTGGACAGACTTTCATGATTGCCTGAACCAAGATTTGAAGATTTTGCAACAAAGTAGAGCCACTGACATAGCCCAAATGCACAGCTTGGGCTTTCTTCATAGAGGAAAAACGCTTTGTGATTCGAACATTCTTTTTCAGCTGACTGCTTCCAGCTGACTGTAAAGATGCTGTGCAGGATAATGCTCGCTTCCTGGAGGAGGCAGAGCTTGGGCACGATCACGTGGCTGATCACGTGATATCTCTTCACTTCAAAGGGGAGCACAAACCACCCTTGCGGCGTTAAGCCCGCGCTAGTAAAGGGCGCAAGTGTATAACTGTTAGCTGTTTGCTGTGCGCCAGTGCCAGACACTCCCATTATGAAGACTCCTGTGCTTGCCTGCCCACACGCACCGGAGCAACCCGATGCCGGCCCACAAACAAGGGGAAAGACCTTACAACAAAGGCAACTCCTGAATCCTTGGACGCTGGCAAAACCGGCAGGACGAAATGTGAAGGTAAGCCAACAAATCAAGAGTGGGAATGTCAGTCATGTAGAGAATGACATATTTAATACTCTGCACAAAACAGAAGACATACTTGCGAACTGTGTGAACACTCAATCGACTACACAGATGCCCTCTCTTTACACCCTAGCAGTAAAAGCAGCTGGGTTACGTGAAGAAAAGGTGAAACGCCCAGGTCACGCCAACTTGAAACAAGCATGCTAATTACTTACGTTACCCTCACAGATTGGGAAATTAGAGACAGACTCCTGTAAGTCAGAATTTTCTCCACTCAATATCGATGCTGTAGAAATAAACTCGGCATTGTTTCAATCCCCGTTTGAAGTAACTGATCTTGAACTTTTGAATGCAACTAGCCAAACTAGCAAGCTGTCTGGATCCAATCTCATTCCCAACAACACCCCAATGACCATCAAGGCCCAGTGCATCAAAGCCAAGACCGGTACCATGACCCCAGAATCTATATCTCCCCAAGAGGAGACTCTCATAAAAATGAAATCAGAGATTAGTACCTGCAACATAAATGACTCACCAAACGCAGTGAGTCAGCTAAAGCATAGTAGAGACCAACCTAGGAACGAGCCTATAATACGAAGCTCTCCCTCCGGCTTTGTCAAGATGAGAGAAATACTACACAAACCCAACTCTCAGAGTCAGACAGACCAAGAGGCTCGCGATAATCAGTTAACTGAAAAATTAAAAGCTGACTATCTTGCCGTTGAAGCCAAATTAACAGCAAGTTTTCAAAACGTAGCAAACAAAAAGAAAGAAGAAAAAAGACTGTCTGTTCGGACAAAACTGCTTCACACTTCGGAAGCGAGAAGCCAAGCCACCACTAGTACCCCAATAACAAAACCTCACGATCTGAAAAATTTTGAACCAAAATCAATAGAACATTGGGACGCTACGTTAAATTTGTCTACTGCGGGCACTAAAGCGCACTATGCAAAAGATGAGAATGAATCCAAACATCCTCAAAACAGATGCAAAACGCATGACAATGAAACTCAAATCAACCATGAGTCAGGAGCCAAACCTATTATTTCAACTGCAGCAGCAATCCAAATTCACAATAAAGTTCTGGCAGCTACGACCTTAGCGTTATCCCCGTTCATTAATATCTATCAGTCTCTCCATGAAACCTTGAATAACCAAACGATCATGATGACAAACTTGCTCACAAAAATAACTGAAATTGATGAGTTTACTAAACTTCTTCACTGCAAAATCGCCAACAAAGCAGAACAATCAACGCAGTGGCAGTCAATTCAGAAAGAGCAGATGCTAAAAGACCAATCCTCTAAAGACGATCTAATGGCAGCACTACTTGAATCCATAAAATGGATGCACCAAAACGAAATCAGAAAAGACTCTCAAGCTTCATGCCATAGCTCTAGCCGAGCTTGCAAAGAAGAATTCCCAATTGCAAGAGATATCGCAGATCCAAACGGAAATTCTGAACCAGTCCAGCGACCACTAGCAGGTCTTTACCCGACTTTTACTATAGCATTGAACTCGACAAATAACACCGTCCAGAGTGCGTTCAATGGCTGCACACAAAATAAAACAACAAACACGTTAGAGACAATCGAATTAGCTGACAACCTGAAATGCCAAAAATCATCAAGCAAACCTCCACATGAAATACCTTCAAATTCAAAAGGAAGAAGGCGACGGGAGAACACAGGAGGGCAGACCAGTTTTAGCAAAATTCAAAAACAACAAGAACGTTATCCCAACGGGAAATTCCCAAACACACACTTCATCCTCTTAAAGAATTTTTTCCGGCTCTGCAAAGGCAGGGAACTGGAACGTGAAAGGAACAACAAGCGGGATTGTAATCCCAAAAAAGAAGCCTTCAACAAGCGTGCACAAACTCAATCTAAGGAAGCCCCTGCGTCAAGCAGCCACATTTTTTATCCGAAACCTGACAACCCCTAAGAAGACACCATTGTTTGAACGCGCGAAGCCCCAAGACAAAGTAAATGCCTCTCAAGAAGCGCTCGCAGTAACAGATAAGATTCCTGGTGGCGTATTTTCAACCAAAAATATAAACCAAAAAAAAACGCCGGCGATTAGATTCTGAAAGCCAAGAAAGTTCCCTATCCGCCTCGTCAACTGACTTATGCGATCTCTCAACATATTCAAACGATCAAATTGCTGAGGAAACAAGCGAGTGCCAAATCGAAATCAACTCAACTCAAAAAGAAACAAGAACAAAGGTGGATACTGCAGAAAAATCTAAAAAAAAAAACACTCTTCGAGGATCAACCACTTCGCCGGATGCGAAAAGAGATAAGCAATCCTCACAGCTGAATAAAGGTAAACTTAACTTGAGCTGCAAATTAAATCCCAAATTTACACGACTACAACATCAGAAAGACTTTACTCAAAAACCAAATCCGCCCTATAGGCGAGTGCCCTCAAAAAACTGTGCACAAATAAAACTACGACTACAAAATATTCACTCAGACGATGGTGATGTAAATCTAAATCGCAGCAACATCATGAAATTATTCAAATGCATACCAGCGCTGTGTACAGTAACCTCCGAGGACATATCGATCGTAGAATATGCAACTGAAAAAACTTCCGACCAAGTGCTACTTCATATTAATTAATTGGCTGTAAGGAGAACGCTACTAGACGCAAAAGACGACCTCCTACTGTAAGGATTCAACCTTTCCCTTGAGCCACAGGATTTCACCAAAGCTGACCACGCTTCTAAAGGAAACTTTGTCCCAACAACACGAATGGAACAAAGAAGAGAACAATTGAGGTACCATATATCCAAGTCAAGGCAAGACAATTCGAATATGCCATCAGAACATCAAGAAACAAAGAGGAAATATCATACCATCACCCGGAATTAGCTAGGGACTGAATGCCAAGACCGGACCCAGAACTTAATTTCTTGGATTACAAGAGGATTCGTACACCTGCTAAACACCTTTCCAGTAAATCTTGATGGAAATTTTGCTATATGCTTACAAGAAACATGATTACGAGAGCCTCCTACTAGAGATGGCTACATGATCTTACTAAATCCGGCCAGAAAAAACAGAAATGGAAGACCTTTTTCCGGCTTACTGATGATGATAAAACATTCAGCATATTGGCAGGTGAAAGAAACATTTAACCCAAACTTATTTGTCCAAGGAGCATTACTTGAAAAGCAAAACAACTCAACTGTTAAAAAAACTCAGATGTTACTCATAAATACTTATTAGAATTCTGCAATGATCACCCCTGCAAAATTTGTCAAATCTGTAACAACAATGATAGATACTTCCCTGACACTTGGTAACAACCTCCAAATTATGATATGTGGAGACCTAAACAATGCTTGGTTCCAGATCGACGACCGCACGTCAAAACAAAGGCTCAAAACATTTGAAAAATTGTCAGCAGAGGCCAAACTGTGGCATGCAGCGATGAAAATTCGAAATTGTATATTGTTGAACGGACAGGTCCAAGGAGATCTACCAGCCAATAAACCTGGCATCAAAACCAAACTAAGAAAACGCTAGATTTCACATAATCTACTTAAAAAGTCACAAAACTAAATGTGACACAGGCACTCAATAGCGACCATTCCCCATTGAAGTTGACCTGTCAAACGAGCGAGCAAGCGCCACCAATCAAATATGTTAACAACGTTTGGTCAAACGCAACTGGAACTCGTCTTCGGATCAATGGGAAGCAGATTTGTCAGCTGACTGACATGTTCGGTCAATCTACAGCTTCAAAAGATGCAAATTATGCGCCATTGCTAAGCACATTTTTGGTGAAGACCACTTCTAAGGGGATAGCTGGCCGTCATCAACAACTGTCATGATGCCTACCTCCAAGGAGCTAGGTCCGACCCAGCGACCCCAGAGGCAGGCATCATTTCCCCCAGGGGAGTGCCAGCGGGCCCAAGCTGGGGCCCTTTGGACGCAGTCCTGGCGCCTTAGGCGCCAGGCTCATGTTGGACCTCTGTCCTGGCGCCTTACGCGCCAGGCTCATAAAGCTAGACATGTGTTCAAGTGTTTTAATGTGCACTTACCTGATGCAGAACATGCTGCCACATCCAGGCCCTCTTGAGGCCTGAATGGAACTACATTACCTGTGGGACTACTTTCCACCCGGGTGTGGTCGGGGCAGGATACATACCTGATCGGAGGAAGGATACACACTTGGGACTTCTTCCAAAGCTATCTAAACCACACCCGATCAGCAACTCACGCTTCGCGTTGTTCTGCTCCTCGCAGCTGGACGCTCACCGTGTCAGCTCCTGCATCTGGACTTCAGCCACGTCTGTCAGCATCCCGGGTCACCTGCAAAGGGAGACAAGAGACCTTACCAGCTAAATCTGCACCACAGAGACATCACCGACGATCCTGAAAGGGAAGACATTATTTTTAAAAGCATTTTGTTACGATCGCTGCAGCGCTGCATTTCACTCACCTTTCCTGGGTTACTCCATCTTCAGCAGCGATCATCCGGATACACAGCCACTTCCCAGAGCCTAGAGAAAAAGACAAGAATAAGAGGTGAGAGAAGGAAGGGAATAAGACTTACCTGTTGGGTCATTCCCATTTCATTTAGGGTCTTGCCGCTTCCAGGCATTTTCCGGACTCTGGCCCCTATGGGGAAAAAAGACAAAGACATTGAATGAGCGTATGCAAAGACAGTTCCCGAGCGCTCATCCAGAACTAACCTGCCATTTACTGAAACTGGAACTGCACGTTTCACTTCGGGTCGGTGCCATATCTCCGGCATTCCGAACCCCGGCCCCTAAGGGGAAAAAAGACATAAGCATTAGCGCTTGCTGCAAAAAGACAATGAACATTATTATTAAGCTTGGACTTTTGAACTTGCAACAGAACTTTTACAGAGCCTTACCTGAATAGTCAAGCTTACCTGAACTCCCATCAATCCTCAATCCAGTGAAGTAACTGGGTTTCAACGCGCCCCTGCATCAGAAGCAGGATGGAGAGCTCATCCTTCCTGACCCTAAGGTGAGACTTCACGGGGAATCGTGGAAGGGAATCGTGGAGGGTTGGAAGAGAGTGGGAGGCTTGAGCATAACTCAGTCAGTAGGTAATACTCCCTTTTCACGCACAGGGGAATATTCCTGTGAGCCGGAGAAGCCAGAGTAGAGGGCCCTTCCTGTCCATCTTCAGAGTCCTGCGCTTCACCATTGAAGAAGCATCAGCACTCGAAGCCAGACCTGCGCCTCCGTCGGAATCAGGTGAGCGTTACAGAACGCGAAGACTACCCACAATTTCCCACCCGGGCGCTATGGAGACTTCCGAGACTGACCAGCTGGCCCAGCTTTTGGGGGAATTACGGGCAGAGGTGCACTCAGCCCGCCAGGAGACTAACGCTCTCAAAAGAGAACTGATCTTATCCAAGGAAAGAACAGATGACCTAGCCAAAAGGTTATTACAGGCCCAGGCAGGGCACACTCCTTTACCTAATTCCGGAGACATTTCCACATCAATGGGTTTGAGTAACCCGGTACAAATGAATCTACCTGGACACATGCCTTTGGCCCCGCCTGAACGTTTTGCAGGGGATCCCAAGAAATATGCCGTCTTTATGAACCAATGTCGTTTACGCTTTCTATGCAGACCCGGAGCCTTCCCTAACGACCAGACCAAGGTAGCCTTTATACTATCTTACCTCAGTGGCAGTGCTGCCGATTGGTCTATTCCATTGGTAAATCAGGATGATCCCATTCTCCAGAATTTTCAGGGCTTCCAGGCCAGCATGGAAAGATTGTTCGCTCGACACTCTCAAGGACAGGCCCTTGATAACGAACTGCTATCCTTACGACAAGGTAATCAGGATCTTCTGTCCTACATAGCCACCTGTAACAGACTGGTTGTGGAAACTGGATGGCCAAAAAGCAAAAGGATCACATTGTTTCATCGAGGCCTGCGCGGAGAGTTTAAGGATGTTCTAGCTCAGATAGAAAACCCACCCCAGGTCTGCGCAGACTACATTGACTTGGTGGTTCAACTTGATCACAGACTTCAAAATAGAAAAGCAGATCGGTTCAAGTATGAAAACCGAGCACCAATCAAAACACACGCTAACTCCAAGAGTACCGACGTATCTGAACCTATGCAAATTGGTGGTGTTAAAGGACCATTAACGCAGAAAGAACGAGAGAGAAGGCGGCAAATGCAACTTTGTCTGTACTGCGGGACTTCCGGTCACTTTCTTCGAAATTGTCCAGTTAAACCACTTAAGAAGGTGGTTGGAGCTACTGATAACGAATTAGTGACACCTGATTCAGGAAAAGACCTAGCCCGGCAAGCGTAGGGGTCCGCTTGCCGAGCTTGAAAACAAACTCTTTGACCTCGCATTTTGTCATGCCAATGGTGCTCGTGGACCCAAAACAGCCTCAGCAGTTGCATGCTATAAAAGCATACATCGACAGTGGAGCTATTGGAAATTACATAGACCGTGAATTGGCTTCCAGGATTAAGCTTCCTCTCCGCCCGAAAGTAACCCAAGGTGTCATTACTACAGTAGATGGAACCGAAATAGCCTCTGGGCCTGTAACGCATTCCACTGTTGAAGTGACACTGGTGGGTCAGGATGGACATCGGGAAGCAATCGTGTTTGATGTGATCAAGGCCCCACAATTTCAAGTAATTCTTGGAATTCCTTGGTTAGAAACACATAATCCCAGAATTGACTGGCGAGCAAAGAAGATAAGTTTTCCTGATTGTGAACCAACTTGTTATCCAAGAAATCCAGCTATGGGTCTAGCCTCAGCAACTTCCACCCCTGTACAGCTACCGTCAGAATCCCAAGAATTCCAAGACGTTTTTCAGAAAGAACAGGCTAACACGTTACCTCCCCATCGGTCTTATGATTGCCAAATCGATCTGGTACCCAATGCTCAACTACCTTGTAGTAGGATTTATGCTCTTACGGAACCTGAGAACCTGCATTTGCGTCAGTATTTAGATCAGTACCTAGCCAATGGTTTTATTCGCCCGTCCAAGTCTCCTGTCTCTTCAGCTCTGTCCTTCGTGCCGAAAAAAGAAGGCGACCTTAGAACGTGTATAGACTATCGCGCCCTAAATCAAATAACGATTAAGAATCGTTATCCTCTGCCCTTGATCCCTGAGCTTATCGACCAGGTGAAAGACGCTTGTGTGTACACCAAGTTAGATCTCTGAGGAGCTTATCACCTGGTGCGCATAAAAGAAGGCGACGAATGGAAGACTGCATTTCGCACCAAGTTTGGGCTCTTCGAATATCAGGTGATGCCCTTCGGTTTGTGCAATTCACCTGCCGCCTTTCAGTACTTTATGAATGATGTTCTTCGGGAACTTATCGATGTCTGTGTCATTGTTTACATTGACGACATCCTGGTGTACTCTTCTTCAGAATCTGATCACAGAAAACATGTTAGGGCAGTTCTTGAGAAACTGCGCCAGCACAGATTATTTGCAAAACTTGAAAAATGCGTTTTTCATACCACAGAAGTTGAGTTTCTCAGATTCATCCTGACACCGCAAGGAGTCCGAACGGACTCGCGAAAGGTGGACGCCATCCTCAAATGGCCATCTCCAAGCTCGGTGAAGGGAGTTCAGAGCATGCTCGGCTTTGCCAATTTCTATCGAAGATTCATCCCGGAATTTTCCCGAACAGTCCAACCCATCACCGCTCTCCTAAAGAAAAACAAACGCTTCGAATGGACTCTTGAGGCCGAACAAGCCTTCCAGGACCTGAAAACCAAATTCACCTCTGCACCTGTATTGAAGCACCAGCACCCAGATCTCCCGTACATAGTGGAAACCGATGCATCCAGTTCGGCCATGGGAGCTGTCCTGTCGCAAAGAGACCCAAAAACTAACCAACTACACCCAGTGGCCTTTTGGTCCAGAAAATGTTCTCCTCCTGAAATCAACTACGCAATTACCGATAAAGAGTTACTGGCCATCAAATCTGCTTTCAAGGCTTGGCATCACTACCTTCTCGGGGCAAGACACACCATCACGGTAATTACGGACCACAGAAACTTACAGTATTTAAAAACGGCCAAAGCTCAATCTTCACGACAACTCCGATGGGCTCTATTCTTTGCAGAATTTGATTTTGTAATTACCTATCGCCCTGGCTGCAAGAATGGAAAAGCGGACGCGTTATCCCGGATTGGCATGGAAGAACCTAATTCGAGCTTAGAACCTGTGCCCATCATACCTGAGCAAAGAATCTTAGGCTTAACTTCATTGCAAACTATTGAGGATATCCAAACGCAAGTAAAACAACTTCTAGACTCTTCAACCTTACTGGAATGGAGTCAAAAGGGTCCTCATTACACCGTTAAGGATGACTTACCCTACTTCTAGGGGCAGTTGTTTCAGCCAAGTAAAGAATTGCAAGAACTTGTTATTGCCCATCATCATGAATCTTTAATGGAAGGACACCCTGGTATCGCTAAAACGGAGGAAAAAATCAAACGCCACTTCTGGTGGCCTTCTTGGAGAAAAGACATAAAGGCCCTCATTACGACCCTGGCGGAAATCGCGGTGCTAAATGCACCGCGGAGCACGGCGGAAAGCTGCCGATAGCGCCATGGAGGTTGGCGGATTTTCCGCCCCATGCCGACCTTGGCGGGGCGGTAAATCCCCATTCCCCATTTTACCCTTCCCCATTCCCATTTTCGCCCCATAGGGTATAATGGGAGTGGGGAAGGCGTTAATTGCGCCACCGCAAAATACGGTGGCGTAATTAACATCAAGGTCCCGTAGCGCCATGGATTTCTCCGCCCGGAAAAACCAGGCGGAAAACGTTCCATGGCGCTACGGGAACTCGTAGTAGGGCGGACGGGTCCGCCGCGAATAACGCTGGCGTAAACCCACTCCGCCAGGGTCGTAATGAGGGCCAAAGTCTTTTGTACTGTCTTGTGGAATTTGCGCCCAAAACAAGGCTCAAAAGAAAAGGCCAGCCGGCCTACTTCAACCCTTGGATATTCCACCGGCGCCATGGCACACCCTGTCAATGGACTTTATAACAGATCTGCCTCCTTGTGCTGGTTACAACACAATCCTTGTAATTGTGGACCTATTCTCCAAAATGGCCCACTTTATCCCTTTAAAGGGTTTGCCTTCAGCGTCCACCTTGGCCAAGGAATTCCTGGAGAATATAGTTTGCATACATGGTTTCCCTTCCATATTAGTCTCGGATCGTGGAAGTCAATTTATCTCACATTTTTGGAAGAAGTGTTGCCAACTAGCACCATCCTCGGACCTCTGACCTAGATCCACCTCTGACCCTGGAAATGCCCGCAGTAAATCATCTGCATTCCACAATAACCCGAGCCTTCAAAGAAGCTGCAACTCATTTACAGCAAGCCAAGAAAAAGTATAAAGAAAACGCTGATTTGCACCGAAGTAAAACTCCTCCTTACCAAGTAGGAGACCAGGTATGGCTAGCAACTAAACATTTACCCCTCAAGGGCCCGCGAACCTTCAATCCCAAATTCATAGGACCTTATCCCATCAAAGCTATAATCAACCCAGTGGCCTTTAAACTGGATCTACCGTCCAGCATGCGTATTCATCCAGTTTTTCATGCATCACTTTTGAAGCCAGCACAACCAGGAACCCGATTGTCCAAGCCTCCAGATCCAGTTCAAATTGAAGGGGAATTAGAATTCGAAGTTAAAGACATTTTAGACTCCAAGGTGGTAAAATCGAAACTCTTCTATCTTGTTGACTGAAAGGGATATGGACCTCAGGAGAGATCGTGGGAGCCTAGTAACCATGTCCACGCACCTCGATTAGTACAAAGGTTTCACCGGAGATTTCCGAACAAGCCCAAACCCCCGGAGGGAAGAAGCTTGGGAGGGGCCTTGAGGGGGGGTACTGTCATGATGACTACCTCCAAGGAGCCAGGTCCGACCCAGCGACCCCAGAGGCAGGTATCATTTCCCGCAGGGGAGTGCCAGTGGGCACAAGCAGGGGCCCTTTGGACGCAGTCCTGGCGCCTTAGGCGCCAGGCTCATGTTGGACCTCTGTCCTGGCGCCTTAGGCGCCAGGCTCATAAAGCTAGACATGTGTTCAAGTGTTTTAATGTGCACTTACCTGATGCAGACCATGCTGCCACATCCAGGCCCTCTTGAGGCCTGAATGGAACTACTTTACCTGTGGGACTACTTTCCACCCGGGTGTGGTCGGGGCAGGATACATACCTGATCGGAGGAAGGATACACACTTGGGACTTCTTCCAAAGCTATCTAAACCACAACCGATCAGCAACTCACGCTTCGCGTTGTTCTGCTCCTCGCAGCTGGACGCTCACCGTGTCAGCTCCTGCATCTGGACTTCAGCCACGCCTGTCAGCATCCCGGGTCACCTGAAAAGGGAGACAAGAGACCTTACCAGCTAAATCTGCATCACGGAGACATCACCGACGATCCTGAAAGGGAAGACATTATTTTTAAAAGCATTTCGTTACGATCGCTGCAGCGCTGCATTTCACTCACCTTTCCTGGGTTCCTCCATCTTCAGCAGCGATCATCCGGATACACAGCCACTTCCCAGAGCCTAGAGAAAAAGACAAGAATAAGAGGTGAGAGAAGGAAGGGAATAAGACTTACCTGTTGGGTCATTCCCATTTCATTTCGGGTCTTGCCGCTTCCAGGCATTTTCTGGACCCCGGCCCCTATGGGGAAAAAAGACAAAGACATTGAATGAGCGTATGCAAAGATAGTTCCCGAGCGCTCATCCAGAACTAACCTGCCATTTACTGGAACTGGAACTGCACGTTTCACTTCGGGTCGGTGCCATATCTCCGGCATTCCGAACCCCGGCCCCTAAGGGGAAAAAAGACATAAGCATTAGCGCTTGCTGCAAAAAGACAATGGCCCTCATTACGACCCTGGCGGAAAGTGACTGACCGGACCGCCACAGCGTAAATAGCGTTTCCGCCATTGCACGATGGAGCAAAGTGCGGCCCATTCCGACCCATCGGGCACGAGCACCATGGCATGGCGGAAGTGCAAAGTCCGCGATGGCGGAAATGACCCCAAAACGGCCCACACCGCCGCCGTACGGCGCCCTAGGTGCAATACCGCCACCCATCTTAGCGGACACCGCAGTGAGCGCCAACCGGAAAGTACGGTGACCGTAAATATACGGAAACGGAAGTAAAAACATGGTCCCGGAACGGGAAACAACACGCTGTACACCTATAAAACCACAAAATCCACACAACCACTAAAAACACTACCCTGAGACACATCCCAACCCGTCATCCACCCTAGTGAAACCAAGAAAAATGGGAAAAGTAGCGAAGAAAGCGTGCGACCGCAAGCGGCAGGTCCACTTCTCCCGTGAGGAACTCACCGTGCTTACAGAGACCCTCCAGGAGAATGCCGCCGCCGTCTTCTCCACGCAAATGACCAGGACGGCACTTGCGAACAAGAAGGCCATATGGGTCCTGGTGGCACAGCGGGTAAGTGCGGTGGGGACCGCACCCCGCAACCCACAGCAATGCATAAAGCGATGGGACGACCTGCGGATACGCATCCGTAGCATACTTTCTGCCAACCGCAACATTGCCACAGCCACCGGGGGAGGATCGGAATCACCCATCAAGTTGACCCCCTGGGAAGAAATCTGTGCCTCCACCATTGGAATGGAGAGCATAGAGGGAGTCGGAGGGATGGAGAAAGGAGTGCAGACATCCGGAGAATCAGGTAGGTGGCCCAAATAAAACCATGCCAAATCCACAATGTGCAATCATGTGAATCACATGTGTCCACATAGCGCAACAACAACACATGGCCAGGAGAACGTCCACACACATTGGCCTGATAGCGCACTTTAAAACTCACAATAAATACATAAATAATTAAAAACCCCAAAAACACCCACTACACGTGCAGCAGGCACACCCTAACTGCAGGCTGCCAAACAACTGCACCCTCACTCCACACACAAAAGAAAGCACCTCCAAGGCCCCGACCCAAATCACCCTCAGGTACCACCCCAATGCATGTGATACATTGCCATTCCAATTCCCACAGACCCATTAATAACGCTCGCCCTCCTTTACTCCACCACAGGGTCCGATCCAAACGACGAGCTTCAGGACACCCCTACCAGCACACCTGCAAAGAGGGCCAAGACCGACGGCCAAAGACCCTCCACCTCAGCTGCACGCATCAAGACACGGCAGCAGCACAAATCAAGTGGCAGCACAGAGGAGGGAACATCAACAGGCACCCCAGCAGCCAGCATGCCCACAACAGCAGCACCACAGGTCCCCCCAATGGATGCCACAGAAGGCACTGCCTCTGGTGGCAGCAGCACCATAGGTGACACCCCATTAATGGCAGCATGCTCCGACACAGAAGACGGGGATGTCGAAGTCAGATCCATCCATGACCTGTCCCAATCCCCCTGTCTGTTCCATCCCGTACACCATGAGGATACCACGCAGGGGCACCCACAAGACGACGACTGGCCATCCCCCACAAGCCCTGTGGCAGGGCAACATGAGGCGAACAGCCACTCTGTGACACCACCGCAAATGGCCATGGCCCAGCAGAGGCAACAGTCCCTCGACCAGTTAATCGTGCAACAGCAGCAACTGGCCACGCTCCTCAAGGACCATGCCGATGAATGTGGGGGCACTAAGGCAGACATAGAAACATCAACTGAGACACTTAGGGCAGAAATGGAGAGAAGTACAGAGACACTAAGGGCACAAATGGAGAGTAGCACCGAGTGCCTGAGAGTACAAATGGAGAGTAGCACCGAGAGCCTGAGAGTCCAAATGGAGAGAAGCACCGAGAGCCTGAGGGGGGAACTGCATGCGACGTCCAAAGACGTATGTGCCGAACTTGCCGCAGTGCGCCGTGTGCTCACTGAGCTCTCACAAACCCTTAGGGACATGCATGGACGTGAGCAGGCAGAGACATCATCCGTTGCAAGTTCCGTCCAGGGCAGCCCCCAACGTAGATCTGGGAGGAACCTGCGCTCCACAGGCAGGGGTGCCCCTGATACCCGCAGAGGGGGCTTGCAATAGCGACTGCCCACTGACAATGAGCATCTTTGGACACTGGTGTTCGGGGGGGAGGTAGGAGGGTGGAGGGGGTGTGTTGGGCTCACTTGGGTGGCGGGTCGATAGGGTGTTCAACATGATATCACATATGCCATAAACAATGCACGATCAACCAATGAGATGTGTGGACAATGATCTTTGTGTACTAGGCCATCATAGGCGTACAGTCCATATTGTGCATGTACCAGACACACACAGTGCCACGAGTCCCGTGTCCATGTATCAGCCACCAGGCGTGAGTGCTAGAAGCATGCATCAATGAGATGCTGACGAATGTCACGGCCCTCCTGTGCCTCGCGGACTCCTTGAGGTGCTGCCACATCCCCACCCTCATCATGAGCATCTTCAGGTGCTTGCAGTTCTGCGTCAGGGGGCATGGGCACATTTCTACGTACGCACATGTTGTGTAGCATGACACATGCCATCACCATCTTTGCAACCTTCTCATGGCGGTACAGGAGTGCCCCGCCAGACCTGCTGAGGCACCGGAAACGTGTCTTCAGTAGGCCGAATGCCTGTTCAATGACTACACGGGTACGTGAGTGGGCATGGTTGTAGTCCTCCTCATGCTGGTCCCGTGGGTTCCGGACTGGTGTGAGGAGCCATCTCTTCAGTGGATATCCGGCATCACCTGTATGTGGACGATAAACGAATTATGTGGAATGCCATTGCTACGTACGCACCCCCCCCTTCCTGCCAGGTCATTGCCGCATCACATACCCCACATCATCATGCATGAAATGAGACTCACCAAGTAGCCAGGATCTGTACCCTGCGTGTCGCTCCATGTAGCGTGGTATTGTTGAGTTCCTCAAGACCATAGAATCATGGGTTGATCCAGGGAATCGGGCACAACAATGTGTAATGATCCTGTTGGAGTCACACACCATTTGTACATTCAGAGAATGAAATTGTTTTCGGTTGCGGTACTGGGCCTCCATGGCATGTGGGACGACCAATTCCACATGGGTGCAGTCGATGGCACCAAGGCAACCCGGTATGCCGCCAAGTGCATGGAATCCCACTTTTGTGTTGGTAATTTCCTGCTCCGAGCGTGGTAGAGAGATGAAGTCGTCTGCGTGCTGCAGGAGGGCATCGAGCACTTGCAATAGTGTCCGTGAGAACAGTGGCTGAGAAATGCCATGCAACTGTCCGACTGTGTGCTGGTAGGTGCCTGTGGCCAGGAAGTGGAGTACAGACACCACCTTCAGTAGGGGTGGGATGGCGGTTGGGCTATCTATCATGCTGACAAGGTCAGCCTGTGTCATGTCCACAATGGCGGCTATGGTGTCCCGGTCCAAACGGTAGAGGGTGTGGATCTGCTCATCAGTGAGGTTGAACGGATGTGCTCGGAGGCGTGGGATTGCGGGCTGCCTGCGTGGTGGTAGTGGCTGTGCTGGCGGCCCTTGCTGGCCCTGCCTTGCCCTCCTCCTCCTCCTGCATCTCCTCCGTGCGGCCGGTTGTAGTTGGTGTTCGTCTTCTTCTTGGAGTTGGAGTACTTGCAGTGCTATCAGGTCCCCCAGGGCCAACATCGCGAGTCCTGCCGGTAGCATTTCGGAGTGGGTGTGGTTGTGGGAGGAGACTGGGTGTGCAATTTATGTGTTTTCAGGCTGTATGACCTCCACCTGTGGTGATTCATTCCACCTGTGCAAGCTGCTCTCCCCTTTGGCCGAGCACGTCCCGCACACAACGCTGCAATTCGAGGAATGGCATCTTGCTATTACAATCATGTATTTGTACCCGATGGCCGTGTAACATTGGTTGATATGTTCATTCGGCTATGGTCCCATTGTTTCACATACAATCTTTGCAGTCGCGAACAGACTTGTGAAGGGTCAGTGGAACGTAGTACTCGAGTAACGGTGGACCCTCATGCATCACTGTACCAAGTTGCAACGACGGGCGGGGCGTCCCATTTGTGAGTGAAGGCAGTTGCCATTTTCACACACAGCCGCACTAGATGGATTAATTTGTGATTCCAAGCGGCCACAGATGCCTTTTCGACGTGATGTTGCAAATGAGGAATTCGAAGGGCGGCACTTTCGGTTATCAGCTAGCGGCGAGGAGATGCCCACAGGTCAGACTGCAAATATAACGTTCTATTGTTCAATGTCCTTGGGACAGGGGCCATGGCGAGGATGCAATGATTGATATGAATAGTTTGGGATGCGCAATAGCGAAGTGGACGATGAGGCCGGACGTTCCCAAATACATGTTACTTCACAACACTGGAATTACGGGCTGGGGCACAGTGGATTTTGCAGGCTGCATAACGCACAGACTCAATGGAATTCTCACATGTTATGTGAGTATGGAAACAGGCGTTATCATTACGGGATGAGGGAATGATGAATGGATGCATGGACAGATGATTTGATACAGTGTTTGCCATGTACAGGGCTTCTTGGAATCTGTCCGCCTCCCCTGCGCTATGTGATGCAGGGCTGCCATAGTGGGACCATCGTCTATCTGGCCTTGTTGAGCCCTCCCTGTCTCGACGCGCCTTCAGACACTTGTGTCCATGCACGTTACCAATCCCATCTGATGGATTCTGTTTTCACAGACGCATGCACAGGTACACTCGTTTGTGATGGTGTTTTCACCTCGATATAGATAGTTATGAGTCGCAAGTGGTTTTGGGGTGGTGATGATCCTTTGGAGTGGGCTAGCATGCATATGGCTGTGGATTTAGTGTGATCATTGAAGTGAGTTGTTCGAATGTAGTTCTGATGGCCATTCTATTCTTTTTCTTTTCTTTTGGTTGACAGGTATCTCCTCCCCTTTTGCCACTGCCATCTGTATGCCACTCCTGCAGATGGCTTTTACTCCCGACACCTGCTGCTTCGTGTTAATCAGTGGAGCAGCATTACGATCTTATGGGACGATCGCCAATGGGCCACATGCCCTTACGCAGTACTAGTGGCTCGGAGCAACATTTCGGCCTTTCAGCTGGACTAGTGCCTCCCTATTGGGACGGCCCTGCGGTTCTAGGCGCTTCCATGTTGCCTTTTCGTACGAGAATGTAGCCCCTGTGTACCATGAAGGAACAGGGCGTCACACAAGAAGTAGCTGGTCATTTCTTGCGGATGCAGCCCACAATGGTGAAATGTGTTTTGGAGTTCATGGCCTAATGGCTGTATGGGCTTGGTGAATTTGTTGTGCATTAAATTTCTATTCTGATATGGGCCGTGTAGCGTTCTTCTTTGCAAGTGATGTGGCATATTCCTATTTGGGGTGCGATGTATTGTGGGGAGATCTGCATTGGGTTCCAGCTTCGGAGTATAGTTGCGTGGTACTGTGCTGGGCGCGTTTGCCTACGAAGCCCGGTGAGGTCAGGGATGAGGGCTGCCAATATGACTGTTTGAATGATGTCATGCTCAGGGGCTGGGGATTAGGTTTTGTGTAACAGATGCCGGTCAGCCAGGTGGACTGGTGGAATGATGTGATTTTCGGAATATTGCTGGTCACAGGTGCCTGTGTTTGCGTGCGTTTCTTGGTGGGGGACTGAGGTCATGTCCATTGGAATGGCTTCTGTATTCGTGCCATCTGTGCCCTGCAGCTCCCATTGGCCCCTCTTGAGATTCTTTTGTTCGTTGGCATGCATGGGTGACTTGTACATTTCACTGGTTGCATTGTGACTTTGTTGCACCTACGGGGAGTTGTACTATGTGGCCAGGGAGCGGTGTACAGGCACTCAGTGGGGCCGTTTACGGTTGATTCGCGATGCCGTACTTCTCACCATGGCGGAATGGTACTTTCCGCCGTGCTTGATGGCGTTAGGTACATGTCCGCTAGGGTCGGAATTCGCGTACCCTTGCGCCATGGTGGTATTTACGGTTTGGCATGGCGCGCGCGCGCGTACTTGGTGCAGTTAGCGTTGGCGTTCACTACGGTGTCGCTAATGGCATCGTACTTTGCGGTGACGGGTCATAGTCGCACCGAGCGCTATTCGATGGCGGTATTGCATTTCCGCCATCGTTTTTCGATTTCCGCCAGGGTCGTAATGAGGGCCATTTGAACATTATTATTAAGCTTGGACTTTTGAACTTGCAACAGAACTTTTACAGAGCCTTACCTGAATAGTCAAGCTTACCTGAACTCCCATCAATCCTCAATCCAGTGAAGTAACTGGGTTTCAACGTGCCCCTGCATCAGAAGCAGGATGGAGAGCTCATCCTTCCTGACCCTAAGGTGAGACTTCACAGGGAATCGTGGAAGGGAATCGTGGAGGGTTGGAAGAGAGTGGGAGGCTTGAGCATAACTCAGTCAGTAGGTAATACTCCTTTTTCACGCACAGGGGAATATTCCTGCGAGCCGGAGAAGCCAGAGTAGAGGGCCCTTCCTGTCCATCTTCAGAGTCCTGCGCTTCACCATTGAAGAAGCATCAGCACTCGAAGCCAGACCTGCGCCTCCGTGGGAATCAGGTGAGCGTTACACAACACAAATTTAGTAGCCAGCTTATGAAGGAAAAGAAAAAATGTCTGCAAGACATTTGGAAAATCAAGAAATCAAACCATCTGAAGCACCATGAGCAGCCACGCCACCGTCGACAACGCTATCGAAATTGGGTTAAATCTTTTTCTACCCAAAGAGACCAAGAACGGGCAGAAACAATGCTAGAACTTCTTCGAAAGCATAACTCGAGGGAAATCTGGGCCATCTTGAATGCTGGCAATACCAAAAGCAATCAAGCATTAATCAACGAAGTAGCTCCCAAGTTATGGGAATCATACTTCTTCCATTTATTCAACGACGGTGACAATGAGAAGGAAACCAATCATAGAACACCAGCGGAACAATGGAACCTAGTAGAGTCTCGTGCTGACATCCAGAACGCAATCATGCAGCTGAAAAACTCGAGAGCTCCAGGCCCTGATAACATCTAAAACGTGATGCTTAAAAAAGAACCAGAACGATGGGCACAGTTTATTGTAATACTGTTTGAAAAAATAGCAAGCAACCGAGAAATACCCTCCTCTTGGCGAACAGCTGTGGTAGTGCCAATTCACAAAAAGGGCTCATGAGCTGACCCGGCAAACTATCGCCCTATAGCTTTGATGGACACAATCGGCAAACTATTTGCCTCATTTTTACAAAAAAAACTGTCAACTTGGGCCAAACAAGAAGGCATTGGTGACTGTCGGCAAACAGGTTTTACTAAAGGCGTAGGCACTGAAGTAAACCTACTACTACTAAATCTTCTAAAACTGGCCTCGCTAAAAGGACGAAAGCCTCTATTTTTAGCATTCGTGGACATGCGGCAAGCCTTTGATAAAATAAATCAAAAACTCCTTTGGCAAAAACTGACACAATGGAAATGTCCTCCACACATACTGGACCCGATAAGAGCATTACATGAAGAAACATCGATTCGTATTCGAGTTAATCAGAATGGAGATCTGACACATTCTATCCCGACGTCCAAAGGAGTCAAACAAGGATGTCCGCTGGCCGCCTTGCTATTTAAACTATTCGTCTCTGATCTACCCTCTGAGTTAAAAGAAGTAAGATGTTTCCACCAAGAATAAATGGTCAAGAGCTCAACTGTATTCTCTACGCAGATGACATTGTCTTGACTGACCAGACAGCAATAGGTTTACAGCGGCTGCTAAACAAATTAAATATATATCTCACAAAGAATATGCTCAAAATTAATACAGCTAAAACCAAAATTATAAAGATGTTGAAAACGATGGGTCACAAAACTGACCACTTTAAATGGCATGTGGCAAACAAGGAAATCGAAACAACAACGTCGATAAGTTATCTCGGAATCATCTACAGTACTTCCATTCGAGAATGGCCATGGTACCAAGACCTGCATAACAGAATGCTAACATACACCCTACAAGGGCAAAAATTACATAACAAATACGGCAAATTTTCTGTTTGACCATTATTAACATTCTATCTAAACAAAGTAATACCTGCAATAACATTTGGGGCCGAATGTGCATGGAATCTCGACTTTAAAGTATGGGACTTACTAGAAGGGCTGTTTTGGCATAAAGCCCTACGAATACCTCGATATGTCTCGATGACGATCCTACGACATGAACTGGGGATCAACTCTTTATATATCGTCACAATCTGGAAAGCATGTGCACTGCTACGGAAAATAAGAGATCACCCTGGAGAACCGGCATACAAAATATTTAAATCAGATACACCTGCTTCATACTCACACATCCTAAAGGATTGGGCCCATAAAGTCGATCAAATAATGGTGATTGCCGACATTGAAATTGGCTCTCTGCAATACCATCCGCAACTTGTCAAAAAACGTCTCCAACGGTGGGGGTGGATCCTGAACAGTGAAAAAAGAGCACTTCTTAAATGTGCTCTCCCGTCAGGATTTGTACTGAACAGACTAATGTACAGACGAATTATCTAGTTAAATGTCCATCCCGCTACCATCGAGACCAATTTTTGTGACTGCGTTTAAATGCGCTACAAACAAACGAAATGAGATGGCTGAGAAAAAATCCAGATTTAAAAAACGACTTATGCAGACATTGTAAAAAAGATACAGAATCGCTTCACCATCTGATCATAAACTGCGATGCAATTTCAAGTCAAAGGACCTTTTATCTGGGTTTTTGTATTCCAATAAATGGAAATAGTGAGGAATGGTGGTCGCGTGTGACTTCAGGTCACAATATGAAAATAACATGTGCGATAATTGACTTTTTAGATGTAATTCTGAAAGAATGAAAGAAGACTCCAATGTAAGTTCTTGGAAATCAAGAACCAAATTGTTTTAGGAAACCCTTTTAGTTATTGATGGACGTGATCACACGGAGATACTGTGATAAAAGTTTGTCCAAACTAAAGATCACAATAAAAAAAAAATGCACAGCACCACAGTGTAGGACAACTAAATGTGGACTATCTATGAAACCTAGCCATATCCTGACAAACTACTAGAATTGCCTGCAAATTCAAATCAGACACAGTGCTGCACACCACATCCACTCCATTTGTGTCAACATGGTTAGATTTTGCATACTGCTCCAAACCATTCACAAACATATCTCCAACCACCAACACCCTGACTTTCTGCACCTCTGCCATCTTCACTACACACAGCCTCTCTCAATACGAAGCAGAACCTCAACACCTGATTGGCTAATCCTCAAAATGCCCTCCGACTTCATGCTTGGAAACCCCGGATGTGGCATGTCCTGTCTGCGAATAGCCGCGCTGTCCGCAGAGTGCGTAAGTAACACTGGGTCAGCACTTCTACCCTTTCCACTGCACTCTCTGCACCATTTCCTCATTGGCTACTGTTAAGCAGTCACACAATCATCAACCAATCACATCCAAGAACTCTGCATCTAACTCTGTCATCACAGATCAGCACTTTAGATGTACTATTGATCACTCTCAGTACAATTCGGCTGTGACTGCAAATGACCTACAGCAACAACTACTAAAAAACTCCCCAGGATTTTCACTTGCAAATTCATGCACATCCACATGCATGAACACAGACTACAGGTATGAATATTTTCTACACAGTACATGTACACCTCTTCTAGGAATACAATACATACCGGGAACATAGCTCAGCGGCAAGGTTCATGCCTTGAAAGCAAGACGATAAGAAGCAACACAGATTCGATCCCCGGGTCACCGCTTATAAACCTCTGGGTGTTTACGCGCGTTGTAAATACGCAACTAAGACAAAATAATTACGCAACTAAAAAACAAACAATTCCTATATCAGCGCCTTTATGCCCACCGGTTGTGTAACCACTTTAAAAAAGTAAAATAAAATAAATAAAAATATGAACAGAGTAACTGCCACTTACCCTGTATAAACTGTAAAATGAACTTACAGTCATTTCTCCGATCTGCTATGATGAAGTATCAATTGCAAACCTTTCAGCTCTCCAAATTATTGTTTACACACACACCTATCTAAAAAAATCTTGTTTCATGTTATAAAATGGGAAAAATAACAGTATAATTATGAAAAAAAAACTGTCGAGTGTGTTATAAAATTACACGCAGCCAGATTGAGTGCATACATCTTCATTCAAGCACACACACAGACAATATCATTAGAAAGGCTCCCAGATTAAACAACACCACTGCCTCTATATCAAATCCTTCTGCTTTATTTCCCACAACTTCACAAAGGCATACATTGAATGCTTTTGTGTGCAATCCCTGCCATCTATTTGTAAAAATAGCACAAAATGCATATGATTATTTCTTCTATCTCTTAACATCCATTAACATAACATTAAACAACAAGTGTGCTCTATACATTTACTATTATACTCATGTGAAAAACATATTCAACTAACAGATTCTAAATAAAATATATAGGATGCACGTAGACAAAGGAAAGTGCAAAACAATTTCTACATTAACAAAAGTGCTATAAACACACATATTCACTAACTTCTTTCTTTTACACTTTCAGTGAACACCACTCTCCTGAAAAGCAGCACCGTCTGAAGTACGAACAAGGACTTAGAAGAAACCTACTCTTTTCATACAAGAAAGTAAGTACAAAACTAACATAATGTTCTGTTACTCAAACACACTAGCATTTTAGTATTGTAGAAGAAACAAATATATTAACCCTTTAGCATTAGATGTAGTATTAGTGCTTCCCCTTACCAGTTGCATACTTTATATTGTCATCTGAAGCCCAGTATAGTAACACACACATACAAGAATAGCCTGCCCAACTTGATGTAGCTGCCCTGGCACAAGCACACACCTCCGCAATCATACTTACCATCATACTTAGACACTCATGCATAAAGCACGCATACACTGCAAAACAGCCCAACCCACACTTTCTTTTTTTTCCAACAGACCCCAAAGAATGCCTACCAAAAAGCAACTCTGTAGAAAGCAACGCAAAAGTAGAGCAAATCAAAATAAAAGTGTCCAAAATAAGCATCCATCTCTAGCAGATTTTGTACAAAAAGTTCAAACAAAACAGCTAATACAGTCATTAAGCGAAACAAAACAAGCTTTCAGTACAGAATCTTTCCCTCCTCTATTAAAATGTAAAACCAAACAGAAAGTGATTAACAAGACTTCAGCTACCACTACTGCTAACGCTGCACCTATAAATCTGGATGTAGTGGCAAGTAAGCATACAAAAACCTTTTTTTTCAAAAGGTTTTCCGCCACAGCGTCCTTAAAAACAGGAGAGAAATCATGCGCAACCATTAAAACCTACCATAGAAAATGTATCATAGAAGTTCTCGTAGACAGTGCAATCCTTCTCAAAAGGAAGTTATTTATTTTTGTTTTAAACAGGATGAAACCACTAACAAAACTAACAACCAAACTACAAAAAAGACTTCTCAATAAACAGAATATCAACAAAAATAGCTTCGTAAACATCTGTGGAGGTGAATGGAGTCACACCACGACCACAGAACCATATTTTAATGAAGAAGCATGTAAACAAAAGCAAACAAACCCAATTGCCATACATAGCAGTGGACGAGGGTATGAAAAACTTAATAACACCATTATGGAACAAGAAACTCTGCTCACAAAAATATCCCCAGAAAACTAAGAATCACCTCCCCATTCTATTCAACCAAAACATCCAGTCTACAAATGGCGGCGCAGATCAATGTTTAACATTGCCAAACAATCTTTCAAATCTTTACACCAGTTCCTCAATCAGTATGTAAAAAGCAAACACAAATTCAAAATGAAACTTATGGATACCTGTCCCGTGCGCAAATAAACAGGACTACAAGGACATACATTAGCCTGCATTTCAGGACCTATTTGCAAAAGCAGGTTCCATGATATCACAATATTATCAACACATCATTCAACTATAAGAAACCTAGTCCAAAAACTCTACTATGCTAAAAGTCCTGTTTTAGCACTAACCAATTTAAATAACAATTTAAATAACAATCTTCTACATGGCACAGTCAAATAACTACTACAAGAAATAGAGCATATCCAGAGAAAAGATTTTGGAATTGAAATCCACTTACAAAATGAAATAGATGTACAACAAACTAGCAACTACTGTACAAATAGCAACCTTCTATTAAGCACATACAAAAAAGAAATACTAAAGTATAAAAGTACCTCTGCTGAAGTACCAAACCATGTGTGTGTGTGTGTTGCTGCAGGAGTTCTTATAAAAGTACAACAAAAACTATAGACATAACGTACAAAATACAAGACAATGAAGATTCAAAATGGTTCCAATTAGCTCGCTACCTTATAGCAGAAAATAAATATGACATTACTGACCCCTTAATACTTTGCAATTACTGAACTGCAAAACTATATAACAACCAAACACCTTCATGTGCTATCACAAAAAATGTATATATATATATATATATATATATATATATATATATATATTTTACATGGCCACGGTAGTGGCCATGTAGTTATGGTTAAGGTGCTGTTTCCATAGGAAGAGCACTTTTTGGGCGGCTTATAACTTCGCTCTCCCTGGACGAATCCTCACCAAACTTTGCAAAAAAAAGTATTTGGCTCACTCTGAATTTTGCAAAGTTTGGTGAGGATTCGTCCAAGGGGGGCAAAGTTATAGGGGGGTCCCAAAACTTTTTTATTTCCCATAGACTGAATGGGAAAAAACTTTGCTCGCGCCTACAGCCCAAACCGCTAGACGGATTTACACCAAATTTGCGGCAGGAGCGGTGGCTTGGTCCCGAAAGCGTGCTTTGCTTTATTTGGTGTAAATCCATCCAGTAGTTTTTATAAAAATGACAAAAATGTAAGTGAAAAAAGTTAGTGATATCTGTGTTCGCTTCGCGGACACACTTCCATGTTCTCTCCGCGGACAGGACAGTGATTGGGCAAGCAGCTTGCGTGATGTCCGTGGACATCGGACGTGCTCTCTCATTGGATGCATGAAAGCGTGCAGTGCGTCTGGCTTCAGAGACACCTGCCATCTTTGTTCCTCGCATGAGAGGCTTTGTATCTCGCCTGCACAGTAAGTCCCCCGCCCCCGCTCATGCCCGTGTCTGTCTCCTGTTCCTTCCACCCCTCGCTCATGTCTGTGTGTCTTTCTCCCTCCCGCCCACCCCCGCTCATGTCCGTGTGTCTCTCTCTCTCTCCCCCCTCCCCCCGCTCATGTCCGCCCACCCCCCGCTCATGCCCCGCTCGTCTCTCACCCGCTCATGCACCTCTCATGCCCTGCTCATCTCTCCCACCCGCCCACCCCCCGCTCATGCCCCGTGTGTCTCTCCCACCCCCGTGTGTCTCTCCCACCCCCGCTCATGTCCGTGTGTCTCTCCCCACCCACCACCCACCCCCCGCTCATGTCCGTGTGTCTCTCCCCACCCGCCGCCCATCCCCCGCTCATGTCCGTGTGTCTCTCTCCACCCGCCGCCCACCCCCCGCTCATGTCCGCGTGTCTCTCCCCCCGGCCGCCCACCCCCCGCTCATGTCTGTGCGTCTCTCCCCGCCCGCAGCATACCGCCCACCCCCGCTCATGTCCGCGTGTCTCTCCCCACCTGCCGCCCACCCCCCGCTCATGTCCCGTGTGTCTCTCTCCCCTCCCCCCACCCCCCGCTCATGCCCCGTGTGTCTCTCTCCCCTTCCCCCCCCCCCCGCTCATGCCCCGTGTGTCTCTCTCCCTCCCCCCACCCCCGCTCATGCCCAGTGTGTCTCTCTCTCTCCCTTCCACCCCCGCTCATGCCCCGTGTCTCTCTCCCCTTCCCCCCACCCCAGTCTCATGCCTTGTGTGTCTCTCTCCCTGCCCCCACCCCTGCTCTTGCCCCGTGTCTCTTTCCCCCTCCCACCCACCCCCGCTCTTGCCCCCTCCAGCCCACCCCCGCTCTTGCCCCATGTCTCTTTCCCCCTCCCACCCACCCCCGCTCTTGCCCCATGTCTCTTTCCCCCTCCTGCCCACCCCTGCTCTTGCCCCGTGTCTCTTGCCCCCTCCCGCCCACCCCCGCTCTTGACCCATGTCTTCCCCCTCCCGCCCACACCCGCTCTTGCCCCGTGTCTTTCCCCCTCCCGCCCACCCCCGCTCAAGCCCTGTGTGTCTCTCCCCCTCCCGCCCACCCCCCGCTCATGTCCCGTGTGTCTCTCCCCCTCCTGCTCATGCCCCGTGTGTCTCTCCCACCCCCCGTGTGTCTCTCCCACCCCCCGCTCATGTCCGTGTGTCTCTCCCCAAGCGCCGCCCACCCCCCGCTCATATCCGTGTGTCTCTCCCCACCCGCCGCCAACCCCCCGCTCATGTCCGTGTGTCTCTCCCCACCCGCCACCCACCCCCTGTTCATGTCTCGGGTGTCTTTCTCCCTCCCCCCACCCCTGCTCATGCCCCGTGTGTCTCTCCCCCTCCCGCCCACCCCCTGCTCATGACCCGTGTGTCTCTCTCCCCTTCCCCCCACCCCCCGCTCATGCCCCGTGTGTCTCTCTCCCTCCCCCCCACCCCCGCTCATGCCCTGTGTGTCTCTCCCCCTCCCGCCCATGCCCCGTGTGTCTCTCCCTCCCCACCACCCCCGCTCATGCCCCGTGTCTGTCTCCTGTTCCCCCCACCCCCCGCTCATGCCTCATGTGTCTCTCTCCCTACCCCCCACCCCTGCTCTTGCCCCGTGTGTCTGTCTCCCTCCCCTCCAACCCCCGCTCTTGCCCCGTGTGTCTTTCCCCCTCCCACCCACACCCGCTCTTGCCCCATGTCTCTTTCCCCCTCCCGCCCATACCCCGCTCATGCCCCGTGTGTCTCTCCCCATCCCGCCTATGCCCTGTGTGTCTCTCTCCCTCCCCAGCACCCCCGCTCATGCCCCGTGTGTCTCTCTCTCCCCTCCACCCCCGCTCATGCCCCGTGTCTCTCTCCCCTTCCCCCCACCCCCCGCTCATGCCTCGTGTCTCTCTCTCCCTACCGCCCACCCCTGCTCTTGCCCCGTGTGCCTTCCCCCTCCCGCCCACTCCCGCTCTTGTCCTGTGTCTCTTTCCCCCTCCTGCCCCCCTGCTCTTGCCCCGTGTCTCTTTCCCCCTCCCCACCACCCCTGCTCTTGCCCCCTCCAGCCCACCCCGCTCTTGCCCCGTGTCTCTTTCCCCCTCCCGCCCACCCCCGCTCTTGCCCCGTGTCTCTTTCCCCCTCCCACCCACCACCGCTTTTGCCCCGTGTCTCTTGCCCCATCCCGCCCACGCCCGCTCTTGCCTCGTGTCTCTCCCCCTCCCGCCGACCCCCGCTCTTGCCCTGTGTCTTTCCCCTCCCGCCCACCCCCGCTCATGCCCCGTGTGTCTCTCCCCCTTCCGCCCACCCCCCACTCATGTCCCGTGTGTCTCTCCCCCTCCCGCTCATGCCCCGTGTGTCTCTCTCCCTCCCCCCACCCCCTGCTCATGCCCCGTGTGTCTCTCTCCCTCCCCCCACCCCCCTCTCATGCCCTGTGTATCTCTCTCCCTCCCCCCACCCCGCTCATGCCCCGTGTGTCTCTCTCCCCTTCCCCCCACCCCCGCTCATGCCCCGTGTGTGTCTCTCCCCTTCCCCCCACCCCCTGTTCATGCCCCGTGTGTCTCTCTACCTCCCGCCCACCCCCAGCTCATGCCCTGTGTGTCTCTCTCCCTTCCACCCACCCCCCGCTCATGCCCCGTGTGTCTCTCTCCCTCCCGACCACCCCCGCTCATGCCCCGTGTGTCTCTCTCCCTCCTGCCCACCCCCCGCTCATGCCCCGTGTGTCTCTCTCCCTACCGCCCACCCCCCGCTCATGCCCCATGTGTGTCGGTCCCTCTCGCCCACCCACCGCTCATGCCCCGTATGTCTCTCTCCCTCCCGCCCACCCCCCGCTCATGCCCCATGTGTGTCGGTCCCTCCCGCCCACCCACCGCTCATGCCCCGTGTGTCTCTCTGCCTCCCCCACCCCTGCTCATGCCCCGTGTGTCTCTCTCCCCTTCCCCCCAACCCCCACTCATGCCCCGTGTCTGTCTTCTGTTCCCCCCGCTCATGCCCCGTGTCTGTCTCCTGTGCTCCCCACCCCCCGCTCATGCCCCGTATCTGTCTCATGTTCCCCTCATGTGCCGTGTCTGTCTCCTGTTGCCCCCCACGCCCCCCGCTCATGCCCCGTGTCTGTCTCCTGTTCTCCCCATCCCCTGCTCATGCCCCGTGTCTGTCTCCTGTTCCCCCCACCCGCTCATGCCCCGTGTCTGTCTCCTGTTGCCCCCCGCTCATGCCCCGTGTCTGTCTCCTGTTCCCCCCACCCGCTCATGTCCCGTGTCTCTCTCCTGTTGCCCCCCACCCCCGCTCATGCCCCGTGTCTCTCCTGTTGCACCCACACCCTGCTCATGCCCCGTGTCTGTCTCCTGTACCCCCCCACCCCCGCTCATGCCCCGTGTCTGTCTCCTGTTCCTCCCACCCCCTCCTCATGCCCTGTGTCTGTCTCCTGTTACCCCCACCCATGCCCCGTGTCTGTCTCGTGTACCCCCCACTCCGCGCTCATGCCCCGTGTCTCTCTCCTGTTGCCCCCCAACCCCCCGCTCATGTTCCGTGTCTGTCTCCTGTAGTCCCCCATCCCCCCACTCATGCCCGTGTCTGTCTCCTGTTCTCCCCACCTCCGCTCATGCCCCGTATCTGTCTCCTGTTCCCCCATCCCCCGCTCATGCCCCGTGTCTGTCTCCTGTTCTCCCCACCCCCCTGCTCATGCCCCGTGTCTGTCTCCTGTTCTCCCCACCCCCCGCTCATGCCCCGTGTCTCTCTCCTGTTGGCCCCACCCCCCACTCATGCCCCATGTCTGTCTCCTGTTGCCCCCCACCCCCTGCTCATGCCTTGTGTCTCCCTCGTGTTCCCCCCACCCCCCGCTCATGCCCTGTGTTTCCCTCGTGTTCCCCCCACCCCCCACTCATGCCCCTTGTCTCTCTCCTTTCCCCCACCGCCACTCATGTCCCGTGTGTGCCCTGTCCCCCCCGCTCATGCCCCGTGTCTCCCTCATGTTCCCCCCACCCCCGCTCATACCCTGTGTCTCCCTCATGTTCCTCCCACCCGCTGCTCATGCCCCGTGTCTCTCTCGTGTTCCCCCACCACCGCTCATGCCCCGTATCTGTCTTCTGTTCCTCCACCCCCCGCTCATGCCCCGTGTCTGTCTCCTGTTGCCCCCCACATCCCCGCTCATGCCCCGTGTCCATTCTCCCCACCCCCCGCTCATGCCCCGTGTCTGTCTCCTGTTCCCCCCACCCCCCGCTCATGCCCCGTGTCTGTCTCCTGTTCCCCCCACCCCCGCTCATGCCCCGTGTCTCTCCTGTTGCCCCCACCCCCCGCTGATGCCCGTGTCTCTCCTGTTGCCCCCCACCCCCCGCTCACTCATGCCCCGTGTCTGTCTCCTGTTCCCCCCCCTCCCCCGCTCATGCCCCGTGTCTGTCTCCTGTTGCCCCCCACCACCTGCTCATGCCCCGTGTCTGTCTCTGTTGTTCCCCCACCCCCCGCTCATGCCCCATGTCTGTCTCCTGTACCCCCCACCCCCCGCTCATGCCCCGTGTCTGTCTCCTGTTGCCCCCCGCTCATGCCCCGTGTCTGTCTCCTGTTCCCCCACCAGCTCATGTCCTGTGTCTCTCTCCTGCTGCTCCCCACCCCCCACTCATGCCCTGTGTCTGTCTCCTGTACCCCCCACCCCCGCTCATGCCCCGTGTCTCTCTCCTGTTGCCCCCCACTCCCCCGCTCATGCCCCGTTTCTGTCTTCTGTTCCCCCCACCCTCGCTCATGCCCCGTGTCTGTCTCCTGTTCCCCCCAGCCCCCGCTCATGCCCCGTGTCTGTCTCCTGTTTCCCCCACCCATGCCCCGTGTCTGTCTCCTGTACCCCCGCACTCCACGCTCATGCCCCATGTCTCTCTCCTTTTGCCCCCCACCACCCGCTCATGCACCGTGTCTGTCTCTGTTGTTCCCCCACCCCCCGCTCATGCACCTTGTCTCTCCTGTTGCCCCCCACCCCCCGCTCATGCCCGTGTCTCTCCTGTTGCCCCCCACCCCCCGCTTACTCATGCCCCGTGTCTGTCTCTGTTGTTCCCCCCACCCCCGCTCATGCCTCATGTCTGTCTCCTGTTCCCCCCACCCCCCGCTCATGCCCTGTGTCTCTCTCCTGTTGCCCCCCACCCCCAGCTCATGCCCCGTGTCTGTCTCCTGTACCCCTGTCTCATGTACCCCCCCACCCTCCACTCATGCCCTTTGTCTGTCTCCTGTACCCCCCAGCACCCGCTCATACCCCGTGTCTTTCTCCTGTTGCCCCCGCTCATGCCCCGTGTCTGTCTCCTGTTCCCCCACCCGCTCATGTCCCTTGTCTCTCTCCTGTTGCCCCCCACCCCCGCTCATGCCCTGTGTCTGTCTCCTGTACCCCCCACCCCCCGCTCATGCCCTGTGTCTCTCTCCTGTTGCCCCCCACTCCCCTGCTCTCTCTCCTGTTGCCCCCCACTCGCCTGCTCATGCACCGTGTCTGTTTCCTATTACCCCCATCCCCGGCTCATGCCCCGTGTCTGTCTCCTGTTGCCCCCACCCATGCCCCGTGTCTGTCTCCTGTACCCCCCCACTCTGCGCTCATGCCCCATGTCTCTCTCCTGTTGCCCCCATCCCCTGCTCATGCCCCGTGTCTGTCTCCTGTTGCCCCACACCCCCTCACTGATGCCCTGTGTCTGTCACCTGTTCCCCCCACCCCCTCTCATGCCCCGTGTCTCTCTCCTGTTGACCCCCACAACCCGCTCATGCCCCGTGTCTGTCTCCTGTTCCCCCCAGCCCCCGCTCATGCCCCGTGTCTGTCTCCTGTTTCCCCCACCCATGCCCCGTGTCTGTCTCCTGTATCCCCACACTCCACGCTCATGCCCCATGTCTCTCTCCTGTTGCCCCCCACCACCCGCTCATGCCCCGTGTCTGTCTCTGTTGTTCCCCCACCCCCCGCTCATGCCCCTTGTCTCTCCTGTTGCCCCCCACCCCCCGCTCATGCCCGTGTCTCTCCTGTTGCCCCCACCCCCCGATTACTCATGCCCCGTGTCTGTCTCTGTTGTTCCCCCCACCCCCCGCTCATGCCCCATGTCTGTCTCCTGTTCCCCCCACCCCCCGCTCATGCCCTGTGTCTCTCTCCTGTTGCCCCCCACCCCCAGCTCATGCCCCGTGTCTGTCTCCTGTACCCCTGTCTCATGTACCCCCCCACCCTCCACTCATGCCCTCTGTCTGTCTCCTGTACCCCCCAGCACCCGCTCATACCCCGTGTCTTTCTCCTGTTGCCCCCGCTCATGCCCCGTGTCTGTCTCCTGTTCCCCCCACCCGCTCATGTCCCTTGTCTCTCTCCTGTTGCCCCCCACCCCCGCTCATGCCCTGTGTCTGTCTCCTGTACCCCCACCCCCCGCTCATGCCCCGTGTCTCTCTCCTGTTGCCCCCCACTCCCATGCTCTCTCTCCTGTTGCCCCCCACTCGCCTGCTCATGCACCGTGTCTGTTTCCTATTCCCCCCAACCCCGGCTCATGCCCCGTGTCTGTCTCCTGTTGCCCCCACCCATGCCCCGTGTCTGTCTCCTGTACCCCCCCACTCTGCGCTCATGCCCCATGTCTCTCTCCTGTTGCCCCCATCCCCTGCTCATGCCCCGTGTCTGTCTCCTGTTGCCCCACACCCCCTCGCTGATGCCCTGTGTCTGTCACCTGTTCCCCCCACCCCCCTCATGCCCCGTGTCTCTCTCCTGTTGACCCCCACAACCCGCTCATGCCCCGTGTCTGTCTCCTGTACCCCTGTCTCCTGTACCCCCCACCCCCCGCTCATGCCCCCTGTCTGTCTCCTGTTGCCCCCCCGCTCATGCCCAGTGTCTGTCTCCTGTTCCCCCCACCAGCTCATGTCCTGTGTCTCTCTCCTGCTGCCCCCCAGCCCCCGCTTATGCCCTGTGTCTGTCTCCTGTACCCCCCACCCCCCGCTCATGCCCCGTGTCTCTCTCCTGTTGCCCCCCACTCCCCCGCTCTCTCTCCTGTTGCCCCCCACTCCCCCGCTCATGCCCCGTGTCTGTCTTCTGTTCCCCCCACCCCCCGCTCATGCCCCGTGTCTGTCTCCTGTTCCCCCCACCCCCCGCTCATGCCCCGTGTCTGTTTCCTGTTGCCCCACCAATGCCCCACGTCTGTCTCCTGTACCCCCCCACTCCACGCTCATGCCCCATGTCTCTCTCCTGTTGCCCCCCACCACCCGCTCATGCCCGTGTCTGTCTCTGTTGTTCCCCCCACCCCCGCTCATGCCCCGTGTCTGTCTCCTGTTCCCCCCACCCCCCGCTCATGCCCCGTGTTTCCCTTGTGTTACCCCCCACCCCCCTGCTCATGCCCCGTGTCTCCCTCGTGTTCCCCCCACCCCCCGCTCATGCCCCTTGTCTCTCTCCTTTCCCCCCACCCCCGCTCATGTCCCGTGTGTGCCCTGTACCCCCCGCTCATGCCCCGTGTCTCCCTCGTGTTCCTCTCCACCCCCCGCTCATACCCCATGTCTCCCTCATGTTCCTCCCCACCCGCTGCTCATGCCCCGTGTCTCTCTCGTGTTACCCCACCACCGCTCATGCCCCGTGTTTCCTTCCTTTCCCCCACCCCCTGTTCCCTCTCACCCCCGCTAATGCCCATGCGTCTCCCCTGTTCCCCCCACCCCCTGCTCATGCCCTGTTGTGTTCTTTATACACCCTGCCTTCCCTTTCCATGGTGGCCATCTTGGTAAAAGATTTTCCTTCCTACACCGGGACGCCGCCGGCGTCCCGGTGTAGGAAGGAAAATCTTTTTGTTTTTTTTACCACCCGGCGTTCCCACTTTGAGGACATAAGATGTTAGTGGTCTTCATCTATTGAAAAGGATGTTATGGTGACGTTGTACTAATAAAAACCTTTAAAATTTAGTAAAAAAAAATGTTACAGGGACTAATAAAAAACTATGAAATTCAATGAAAAAACTTTGTTAAAGGGACGTTATGGTTAAGTTGCACTAATAAAAAACTATGAAATTCAATGAAAAAACTTTGTTAAAGGGACGTTATGGTTAAGTTGCGCTACTAAAAACCTATGAAATTCAGTGAAAAAACTTTGTTAAAGGGAAGTTATGGTTAAGTTGCGCTACTAAAAACCAAGTAAAACCGAAAAACCCTTGAAATTCGGCAGTTATGGTAAGCTAAGCAACCATAACTCGCGCCACCACCGTGCACTGCTAAGACTAACACCCAGGACATCAAAGATGACATCACAAATGTCATTGATGACATCACTGATGACATCACATGTGTATGTACTTTTCATGAAATATGTGTACAAGGGATTCTTATTATAATGTTGCGAAACAAGTGTCAAGGATCACTGCAATAAATATCATACCCTAATTAGTGCATTGAACGATGCATTGATATAAATAGCATTCTATTTCACATGGTCACTTTGTTCATGGAACACAAGAGGGAATCTTCACTTATACACTCAACCATCAAATGATCTTGAAAACTTTCAAATCATATGTCTACAAGAAACCTGGATTACCGACACACCAGCTTGTGACGGCTTCCTTGCTTTCCTAAATCCTGCAATAAAAAAAAAACACGGAAGACCAGCATCTGGTCTTCTGACCCTAATCAAAATAAATCCCTATTGGAGAGTACTGACCACCGAAAACATAAACCCTTGGATTCAGATGACCATAATAACAATAAAGACCCACCAATACCAAAAAGAAAATGACGAAACAAAAATCGCCATATTGAATCTCTACTGGAATCCTGTAGCCATTACAACTAATGAATTCATCGACGCTGTATTTATCACAGTCGACAACCTAGCTGATACTTACAGAAACTTGGAATTAATACTCTGCGGAGACCTAAACATCAACCTCATTACACCTAACGGTACTCCACGACGACCCGAATACCTATCGGCTAAAGCGTCAAAATGGATGAAAGAAATCCAGATTCGAGATCTCAGCCTCTTAAATCATGCAAAAAACAATTTAATGCCCTTTATGCCAACATGGAGAAGAGCCTCCTCTGCAGCAATTATCGACTATATCTTTCTCTCACAAACCCTGCAAGATTCGGTCGACATTGCTCAAACCATACTTTGCTACAACAGTGATCACAATAAGCTCACAGTTCAGTCACACCTTACCGGACTTCAAATGCCATCTCTAGGACAACCTTTACTCGAACTGGACGGTACATCATCAAGACTTCGCATTCCACAAACAATACTACCACTGCTCCCAAAGAAATTATCAACTTCCAAAAAACCGGACTTGGAAAAACTGAATTATGAATGGATCCTGCTCCCGTTCCAGCAAACAGTTGAAAATCGCTCACAAAAAATTCATCTGCATAGTTACAACGAGGAAATAGCAGCAAAAAAAAAGGAGCTGGCGAAACAGACAAGACAGCTCAAGAAAAATAGACAATCAGGAAACATCATTCAGATTGCCAAATTAAAACAAACCTACAACAACTGGAAAAAATCTCAAAAGGCAATATTACTACAAACGGATGCAGAAACAATGATGAAAACATACCGGACGAATAATACCAAAGATCTCTGGAATCTTCTGAACGAAAACCATCAAAAACAACAAAAGCTAACAGCCAACGTACCAAAGGAGACATGGGTCAGTTATTTTTCAACTATGTACGCAGCTCTTCCTCACCCACCTGAACAAGAGGAAAGTAAAATCAACACAAAATGGTCAGTACCCACTTCATATGAAGATCTTCTATTCATGATCAATCGACTTAACACCTCAAGAGCGCCGGGCCCTGATGGACTTTCGAATGCCATGCTAAAACAAGACCCCTCGGCATGGGCAAGTTTTCTGCACAAGATAATTGATATTATAAACTTACACAACCAAATTCCTACTACCTGGAAAACGGCAACAATAGTCCCCATACACAAGCAAGGCCCGCGTGATAACCCACAAAATTTCCGCCCCATTGCCTTACTTGACCCTTTAGGGAAACTCTTTGCATCAGTCCTACTAAAACAACTCACTGCCTGGGCCAACTTGACCGGTAGGTTCTCAACAAGGCAAACTGGATTCACTCCCAATCTTGGAACGAACATCAATCTCCTTCTTCTCCATCTCATTAAACACGAAGCGATTAACACCAAGACCATGATATACGCCGTGTTCATCGACTTAAAGATGGCCTTTGATGCAATATCTCGACAAAAATTATGGGCGAAGCTTAAGGCATGGAACTGTCCTCCGAACATTCTTGAGCCCATCAAACTACTATACTCAGACACTTCAATAAAAGTCAGGCTCACAAAACAAGGAATGACCACTGAAGCAATATCAACATTTAACGGACTAAAACAAGGATGTCCTTTAGCAGCGACTCTTTACAACCTCTATACATCAGATATTGAACAACATCTGGAAAACAATAGAGCAAACCCCCCAAAAATCAATTCAACCCCTGTATCCATAATGGTTTATGCAGACGACATTGTCTTAATGGACAAAACCCCATATGGCCTGCAACTCTCACTCACAGCTCTGAGCAACTACATGACCCATAATGATCTAACAATCAATATCACTAAAACAAAATCTATGCAATTGACGAAATTTCAAAATAAAGCCAAACAACAACCCACCTTCAATATCAATGGAAACAAGTTGGAAAACGTGACAACATTCAAGTATCTTGGCATCACGATTAACCAATCAAATACAGAAGCAGAATGGCTGGACAAAATTGAACAGAAGGCGCAAGCATTAGCACGTCAAGGCTGCATCCTACACAGAAAATTCGGAATGTTTTCATTTAAACCGATAATTGCGTATTATAAGCAAAAATACATTCCAATAATAACGTATGGCACTGAAACAATGCTGAACGCACAAGAAGTAAACTGGATGAAATTTGAGTCTATATTTTGGCGCAAGATTCTATCACTACCGAAATCGTACCCCATGCCACGAATAAGGTACGAACTTGCAACTCAATCTATCAGCTCCATAGTACGATGGAAACGTCTGGACATCTATCGTAAACTCCTATCCGACGACAAGACACCGGCAATCAACATCCTCAAAACTAAAACGGCGACCTTAAATACCACAGTTCTATCAAAATGGAAAAAATCTATCACCAAGGAAATGGAACAAGAAGAAATATCTCAAGAACTTTTAACGAAGCGTCCCCAACATGCCAAAGTCAAACTCCTACAAAATGACTGGATCAAAACCATCGAACTGAAAAACTCCTATAAGCGGACATTATACTGTAACAAGGACAACAGAAAACTAAATGAACCACAACCATACCTGCGATTATTTCCCGATCCAGTGATTAGATCAACATTTCTGAGAATCAGATTGAATATCCTGTCGACAAACCACTATTTAGCCACAACAAACCAGATCTCCAAAGCAAGGAACTACTGTCGGTTTTGCGAAATTGAAACCATACCGGAGACCATATTCCACCTAGTCATGGAGTGTCCGGCGCTGGCAGCTCAACGCAGGCAATTTGGTTCCCACTTCGATCTGGCTTCACAAGAATTGGACGCAGATGAAAGATGGAACACTATCCTCAGCGGAACAAATAACAAATACATATTCACAGTTGTCCTTTTTCTGACTAACATTCTGGATCTCAAACAAAGAAAATTGTAAAGCCCTTCTTACATTTTCTTTGATATCAGATAAGATTCACAATGATGCAAAAGTTTATCACTAAACTAAGACATCAAAAAAAAAAATTAAAAAAAAAAAAAATTATGGGGTTCTATCTGGTATACTATGCTACTCATACAGAAACATAACATTGTGTGCAGTGTACAAGATGAAGGTATAATATTCGTAATGTTAATATGTTGAATAATGAAATGATAATTGTTTTCTTAATAGATGTTTGTGTACTGTGAAATATGTAATAAGTAGCTAATAAAACACATGTATTACATAATTGCATTACTATAGACAAAACACAAAGACACAAGAACACATATCAATATGGGTATATACAGGGAAAGTGAAGTTAGCAAAAAAGCACAAGTAGTAGCAGAAACCATTCATAACTTAACTGATTATTTTCATGTAAATAAATGATTGCTCTGTTTCAAAGCTGCTATTTACCCTAGGTATATGTATCACTTGATGTGATTGGACCCTAAGGAAAGTAGTGTGAGTACAATGTATACAAATATGACCATATACAGGGAAAGTACAGCCATAAAAAAAAACAGAACTATCAGAAAGTGCTCATAAGTCTATTGATTATCTTTATGCACAAAAAGGATTGCTGTCTTTCAAGCTTGTGTCTTCCCGTATGTATATGTTTCATATGATGTGACTGGACTCTAAGGGAATTACTGTAAGAACCTACTTGAAGGATACGTAGTTTCTGACTGGAACTAAAGAAAACCATGTGGCCTAGATATGTCAGGAAAGAAAAAAGAGTGAGCCAGACATGTGATGTCATCAATGACATTTGTGATGTCATCTTTGATGTCCTGGGTGTTAGTCTTAGCAGTGCATGGTGGTGACGCGAGTTATGGTTGCTTAGCTTACCATAACAGGCGAATTTCAAGGGTTTTTCGGTTTTACTTGGAACCATAACGTCCCTTTGACAACGTTTTTTCACTGAATTTCATAGGTTTTTAGTAGCGCAACTTAACCATAATGTCCCTTTAACAAAGTTTTTTCACTGAACATATATATATATAATTATAAATTATTCTCACTACCAAAACCCCTGCAACAACTAAATTTATATGAGAGCATCATAATTCAAACAGTGCACCCATTTTAAGCAATAATATGCCTGCAACTAAAAACAGCAAAATTACCTCCCTCTGAATTAGTCAAAGGCATTTGTGGCAAAGTAGTTTATTTACCACTAGATATCAAAGAAAATGTACACACTTTAGGAGTGCAACGGCCAATAGATCAATCTTTAATTGTCTTAGTAAATGGTGTACCTACAAAAGACAAAATAATTTGGGAACAACTCGTGGACTTACATAAAGTTAGACAAGCCCTGCAATATCTAAAAAACAACAATGAATACTACAAAGATATTAATATTGAAGAAAACCTGAGAGAAACCATTGAAATAATTTAAGAGTCACTAGAAAATGGTCAATTAGGACTTCTAAATCCTACTACAGAATCCAATATTTTAGACCATTATACAATTAACCCTTAACACTCTAAAGACACTATAGATGATGCACTGGAAACATACCAAATGCAACAAGCCGAAGGATCTCCAATCAGCATATGGGAAAAAAGTATAGAAGCACGGTCCTTTCTTCTACTGTTTGCTACTGGAAAAGGAGGAAGGTACTATGATAGACCCACACAGATAACAGCATCAGAATATCGCTCTCTACGAATGTATTCCGACGACCCCACTTTCAGACAAAACGTGGAATACATATTCCACCTTCTCTTTGAAAGTGAACTAGCAACTCTATGCTACGGAGTTGCACACACATTAAAATCAGGTACCCATTTCCAAAATATGTCAGCTATACAATTATTACAAAAGTGCAAGAAAAAGATAAGGTTTTACAGTCAAGTATTACAATTTTTTTTCGGAAACATGCGTGGTACAAATGAATACTGGTTCCGACATCACAGAGATATACGCTGTATGATAAGAAAACTTGGCCCACCCACTTGGTTTGTTACATTAAGTTGTGCAGAATATGCATGGGAAGATTTACACAATTTCCTATGCATAGCAAACAAAAACATAGATATAAAAACATCAGGAGAACTCTGCTCTATAGATCCTGTAAATGTATCAAGATATTTTCATCATCGCTTCATTGCTATACTATACTTTTTTTGTAATAAGACTGTTCCTCCCCTCGGAGAAGTTCAATGCTTCTTTTGGAGAAAAGAATATCAAGCCAGAGGAGAACCACACATCCACATGCTATTATGGATTAAAGATGCTCCTAAATTTGGTCAGGACAGTGATGCCACTTTTTTTGCAATTCATCCAAAAATATGTCACTTGTGAAATCCCTTCACAAATTACACATAGTGACCTTCATGCACAAATTTTACAATTTCAAAGACACAAATGTGGGAAATATGGTCATCGCAAATATAAAAAATAAAATGGAAATACTACACCAAATGGCGCTTTGGTTTCAGCAACAGGTCAAGTAAAAAACTTAATGTCTTCAGTCAGACATAGTGTCAAAAGTAAATCACCTAAGAACACATATTACATAAAAAGAACAGAAGAATCAAAATATATCAACGATTAAAATGCAATCATTGCCCTCCTATGGAATGCAAACATAGATGTGCAGTACATTGCAGACAATTCCACTGCAGTTGCACGATATGTCACAGCCTACTTAACCAAAGCATAGAAAACAGAGCTTCAGGACCTCTGGGATGACATATCATCTGACAAAACACTATCACTGAAATTGTACAGCTTAGGCATAAATATGCTCTCTCATTGAGAATGTGGCTGCTATGTAGTTGCAGACCGTTTAACCGGCCTTGTATGGAAAATCTGACAATATAGTATGGCTAAGTCTTGGTCCTGCTAAATCTAGAAAAAGTGTTCTCAAATCATATGAGGACATAGAAACAATAGCCAAAAATGATCCCAACTGCCAAGACATTTTGGAAAACAATTTACTAGACACATGCTACCCAAACAGGAGTGCCACTTTGGAAACCATGTGTCTCTACCAAGTAGCACAAAACATCACATACAAAAATAATGTTAAACCAGATGAAAAGAAAGGTAGACACAGAGTGCTAAATTGTGAAGGCAGCTTAGTGAAACTTACCAGACATAGCTTAATTAATCATATCAAATTGTCATTAAAAACTCTTCAACATAAATAACTGTATTACATGTTCCTGCTACTTGTTTTTAAACCATGGAGAAATGAAAAATAGTTACTGGATACATATGACTCCTATGAAGAAGCTTTCAAAACAAATTAAAGCACTATAACAGACGTAAACGTTACACAGTACCAAACAATGTTGCACAATGAACAGCAACACGAAGAAGAACTCCAGGTCCAACTACAAGTGGACATTCCCGACAGTAGTCAGCCTTCAGTAACAGGAAGCCAAGAACCACTTGGACAGACACTAATAGCAAATGAGGCAGAATTAGCCATGACAGAAGTAGAGAACACCATGTGTCAGTATGAACAAGCTACAGAAGACTTTGCTGTACTAAAATCACAACTGAACAATGAGCAGTGTAGCATTTTCCAAGAAATAACAAAACAAATTGAAATGGTGTGGTACATGAAAATAAAAACTGTACCTGCCAAGACTGCAAACCTATACTGCTATAGGTGAGTGGTGAAGCTGGTTCAGGCAAAACATTATTAATCAAAATCATCAGCAAGTTCCTTCAACAATTGACAAACAACAAACTGTCAGCTGTTGTAACTGCCCCTACAGGTTTAGCTACCTACAACATAGGCGATGTCACTTTACACCAATTGTTACTCCTTCCAGTAGAACACCAAAACAAATTAGACTATTACAAACTTTCCACAGAAGCTGCAATGAACTACGCAGAGTTTTCAAACAAATGAAAATGCTGCTAATAGATGAGGTGAGCATGGTCTACAACCTAATGTTGGCTTTGATTCACCTCAGATTACAAGAGGTCCACAAAACAGACTACGAACAGCACTTTGGAGGAAAACACATTATTGTTTTCGGAGATCTTCTTCAATTGCCACCAGTGAAAGCTGAACCTATTTTTCAAATCTTAGGTCACAAACTGTGCCGTAAAACTCTTGGCAGCATAGGAAAGGTCAACCTTTGGCAACATTTCCAATACAGAGAATTAACAGAAAACATGCGCCAGTCTGAAGACCTTACATACGCCAACATTTTAAAAAGTATTAGAGTTGGTGTACTATCTCAAGAAGCACAAGCAATATTAAAAACCAGGCACACCAATGCACTCTATGGCCATACCTCATGTGCTACTGATGTCATGGAACAATTAGCACACAAAAATGTAAGTTGTATGTCCTTGATGCCAACTCTTGCAAGCTGTTCAAAATTCAATGAAACAATGTTGAAAAAAGAAATGCAACCAATAATTGAAATTTGCTCCACAGATAAACTGGACGTACATGGTATGACACTACCCAAGTGTCAACAAGCCACAACAAGACTAAATACCCTAGACAACTCTATCTCCAACACAGTTGGTTTGGAGAAAATATTTAAATTATCTTTAAACTGTAGAGTAATGCTTAAATGTAACCTTGATGTGGAACAAGGACTAGTTAAAGGAGCACTTGGTACAGGTGTTGGCTTTCAAACATACCCATGTGACAACAACATTCAATTTGTCAATATTGTCTATGACAAACTATCAGAGGTTTAAAGGATAGCACACTCAACAGCCCGTTTCCTTCTTTTCAAAGAAATGTATGTACGCAGAGAACAATTTTCACTAACTCTAGCATACGCAGTTACCATTCAAAAATCACATGGTTTTACCCTAGATAAAGCTTTAATAGATATTGGTAGCACTGTCTTTAAAGAAGGCATGAGCTATGTAGCACTATCAAACTTACGTACACTTGACGAGCTATTTCTAATCAACTTTGATGCAAATAAAGTAAATGCAGATATTCCTTGAATTCTAGACTACAATAGGCTGTGTTCACTCCACACCCCGCCATCTAAAAACCTATCCTGTTCCACAACAAGCAAAACGTTGTAAAAGAAAATTACTTCAAACTGAAACGATACAAGATATCACTACAATTCCTCCAAAGAAAAAAAAGAAACTAATACTTCATCAAGTACCACTATCAAAGAAGAATCTAGTGGTCAAAGTAACTCAACTACTTCTTCAAAGAAGCAACACACACTCCAAACAAATGACTTTGACACAGAACTATGAGGTCCATTCAAATTTTCAAATATAACTGCTGTAAATTCCTTCGCAAATGTAGCAATAAATATTCTATTTCTATTGGCACCAATTATTGAGAACATTTATTTACACAGTAAAGACCAATTGTGTTTGCAAATGTTAGTCCTTCATAGAAATGCAACCAACAATCCTGACAGCACTGCCAGTGTTCATGGAATAAGACAAGAATTGGACTACTGTGCTGGAATTGTCAAATTCACTATAAACTCACAAGAAGATCCACAATAATTTCTAATGTACTTACTACAAGTACTGGAAAACAAAAACATACATATAAATGAAATCTTTCAGATTTCATACATGTGGAAACATACATGCACTCTCTGCAACCATTTGGCACAGGAAGAAGTCCCTAATGAACGCTTCGTGTATGTATCCATACCTAACTGTGAATCCATTCCATTTCACCAACTTGTACAAAATGCAACCCATGGCAGATTATGTACTACCTGCAATTCAGATAATCGCTCCACCTTACAAATACAAACACATAGTAAATACGTAATAGTAATGCGTTTACGTTACAATGCAGATGGTACCAAAAAACAACTGTAAGCTTACTGGATTCACAATGGTCAAGTATCACTTGATAAGAAAATCTTTACAACAATAGGTATAATCTACCACGCAGGAGCCACAACCAATGCAGGTCACTACACTGCATATATAAAAAAGAATTTTGGATGGTTCAGCAAATCTTGTAAACGCCTACTTAATATTCTTAGAATCAAAATTTAATATGTAATCTGTGTCTGAACATAAGCAAAACATCCACTTCAAAACTGTGCTCAGTTAGAGTACGCCATCATGTATCTAACTGCCCCAAGATCTTGAAACAAGCAAACAGATACATAAATACCACTAAAATGTAACAAGAAATAAAAAGTTAGAACCCAACAGATAGATGAATAGCACAAAAGTAGAAATAAACAATTAGAATACGCCAACAGGTATCTAATTGCCCCAAAAATCTGCAAAAAGCCAAAGATAGAAGATTAGCAAGAAACAAGAAATAAACAGTAAAACAATGAAAGAAATATATTGTACCACAACATAGAAGCTTTTTTTTTTTTTATCCAGCATGGATTTTTTTTTTCCACAGACCCAATGATTTAGAAAACAAACCAAGAAACTGAGCAAATTGCACAGTACACTGGTTTGAACTAGAGTACTTGTAAAGTACTAAATATGACGGTCAAAAAAATACAGAAATATCTATTATGCAATGCAATATCTCATTACCAACTACTTGCTCTAACATATGATCTTTTCTTTTATCACAGAGGTCGAAAAAGTATGTCTGGTCCAGTTACCCACGTCATGAACAAACTGCATACATCCACAAAAAACTCAACCAGTAAGTATACAATAAATAAACTCAGAAACACTGCACTCCTTGTTACAAACTCTACAATCTTAACTACATAACCTAGCCAAAACTTCACATACAATCTCTACAAATGAAACAGTACACAAACTTTGGGTTGTGGATATTTGATGGGTGTTTGAGTGTATGGGTGTGTTAAACTGCGGTGGTTGTGGCCAGGGCGTACAGTCTTGGGTGCATGGCCTACTTCAGCCATGCGCCGAAGACTCTAGGCCCTGGCCACAACCACTGCAGCATAAAACACCAATAATACCAAACATTTTGACACGTGGTATGTCGGCTGCTTATATGGGATATTAATTACAATCAATCCTCTACTAACAACCCAAAACCAACATCATACTAAAGTAAAATAGCCAGTAGTGCATTTATCATATCCGCAGACAACCGCTACGACCACAGAAATGGCAAACACATCAGGGGCACTTGCCAACTATAAACAAATACAGTATTTGACCCATCTCTTACTCTCCAACCCTCCCTAAGCACTTATGCACACCAACACACTCCCCAAAATTGCATTTTCCTCTGTTCGCAGCCACTCTGTTGGCGGATCCAAGATGGCGGGTGCATCAAAACAATGTAATGCACCTCACACCTCATCCAGCCAATCAGAGAACACGTTGCGTGTCCGTGGACATGACACAAGCCGATTAGCCAATCGGTGTCCTGTCCGCAGAGTGAACAGTGAAGTGTGTCCGCTGAGTGGACATAGATATCACACATTTTTTTGCCTTACGTTTTGGCCATTTAAAAAAAAACTACTGGACGGATTTACACCAAATTAACAAAAGCACGCTTTTGGGATTATGCCACTGCTCTTGCCGCAAATTCCATCCAGCGATTTCAGCTGTAGGTGTGCACAAAGTTTTTTCCCATTATGTCTATGGGAAAAAAATACATTTTGGGACCCACCCTATAACTTTGCCCCCCCCCCCCCTGTACCAAATCTCACTAAAATTTGCAAAACAATTCAGAGTGGGCCATATACTGTTCTTGCAAAGTTAGGTGAAGATTTGTCCAGGGGGGAGCAAGGTTATAAGCAGCCCAAAAATTGCTCTTCCTCTGGGATTAGCAATTTAACCAGAACTACACAGCCACTAGCGTGGATGTGTAATATGGAAATATATTTTGTTATACATACATTCATAACCACAACTACTTTAGCATCCAACGAGATGATGTGCTTTGAGGCACAGTTAATCTCAGCAACAACAGGAGGGTGTAATCTTGGCTACGATAATTGTAGCCCAACACATCTAGTTGTGGCTATTCTTAGCCCGCACACTTAGGCATGGCTATCTTATACCTATACTTATATTTCAAGTATGGTCATTTCTACAAAAGTCTGGGAATGTGTTCTGTGATTAAACTGTGGACGTTGTTTGAAAATAAAATATGAAAATAAATATTTTTACAGAAATATCCATTTTCTTTCATAGAGTATTTAAACAAAAGTGTTGTTAACATATGTGTGTAAGAGGCCAAAATAAAAGAACACACACAGATTTGAAAATAAGTATTTTAATGACACTATAGAGATAATTTGAATTTTTTAAAGTGAACTTCAGTTTAATAAAACAATAGGGATTCTACACTACACACGAACTTCTGTGCAAATAGACATTTTAAACAACAATACAGATATTTAAAACAAAATCAAAGGTGAAGTGTAGATTATGAAATGGAAATGTCATGATTAACTTCTTATGTGTGTAGGTGGCCAAAACAAGGACACACACCGATTTTACAAGAAGTATTGAAATACATTTCTAAGATTGTTAGTATAGCTTGTAGTAAGTGCTGATGTATTTACATACAGGGAACCTTTTATTGTCTACCTATTATTTCAAAAAATGGTACAACTAGACAGTAAAAAGATTTGCACTCAAAATAATTGTACAAACTTGGTATGCCTTCATATTTGTATTTGTAAAACTGAAGACATAGTTAGGTTCTATGTCTCAGTTTCCTGGTTAAGGTTAAACACATTGCTCTGTAAATTTCATATCATTTAAAATTAAACAAAGTTTCTACAGAAAAGAAACATTGGTTTTGTGCATATAGTTATTTCTTTTTATGATATTATTATTGTAATTTTGAAAAAAGAAAATATACAAAGGTTTCTTTGGAGGTGCACCAATCATTGGCATTGCAGGCTATTCATTCTATTTATACATTTGCTGATTCAAAACCTGATTGTTAGTTGCCTAGGTGCTTAGTGTAGCTGTTGTACCCATGCAATGTTGTTTATCAGGTTTTATTAACTCTTACCCCAAAAGTAGCCTCTACAGACTCTGCCCCCTTTTTCAAGTGTAATTCTCTGAATCTCCACTATTATTAACAATAGGGTCCATAGTATTCTTGTTCATTGTATAAAAAATTGAACTGGAGGTATTAAGACATGTTTGATTCTATTTTCATAGTTACCCTCACTCCTGGATAGGAGTATTAGCCTTTTTAGAGTTGGGTGTAGGATGGTAATATTAATAATTATACATTCTATGTGCTACATTGATCCTGAAAAAGTAGAAAGAATTTGAGGTTAAGCTCTTCCCTTTCATTAGACTTGTGATTTGTCGGTGATGTTCTTCATGGCCAATGTAGCCACATAATGTCCCTTTATTGGAATGCCAACATCATCAATAACTCTGTACAACAGAGATGTTTGTACAAAGTCAGATACAATTTAATTTGTGTTTAAACATTTATTTATAGATAGTTTAGATACGTGAGTAGAGTTTCTTTTCTCTCCAATGAGAAGTGTATTCCTCTATACAATGATTATTTTGTAAAACCTTCATTGGCTGAGTGTTAGGAATCCATTCAGTATTCATACAGTACTATTATGGAAAAAGAAAATATAACCACTCTTCTTTATATTTCTATTATGAAATGTATTGCATTATCTTTCAGAGATTTTATAGTGACTGAGCAGAGAAGATGAGACATCCATGAAAGAAATTAGGCAAGCCATTGTTTAGACCATATGTTTGATAGTTTATCGTATTGTTTAGAATTATTACGGCTAGTGGGCTGGTAGTGTTGTAAAATATATAGTGGGCATGGCCCACATGCTAAAAGCCATGGCCAGTGGCACAGAAAAAGTCTAATATATTAGAAAATACAGTTGGCACAGCCAAAAGCCATGACTAATTACTGGTTAGTGTTGTAAAATATACAGTGGGCACGGCCGAATCCAGTGGCCACTGACCAAGTCCGAAATACATGGTGAGTGGCGCATTAGCGATTTAAAATATACAGTGGGCAAGGCTAAATGCCATGATTAGTGGCTGGCTAGTCTTGTATAATATATAGTGGGCCCACCGAAAGCCATGGCTAATGGCCTATTTAAATGTTAGTACATACAGAGGGCACCGCCAAACGCTGTGGCCACTGCCAAGTATTGTGCACAAGGCCATGGCTACTGGCTGGTTAATGTATATAATCTACAGTCGTCACGGCTGAAGACCATAGCCACTGGTGAAGGCCAAAGGATATGGTTGGTGGCCCATTAGTGTTGTCAAATATATAGTGGGCCCAACTGAAGGCTATGGCAAGTATTCATGGTTGAAGGCAATTATTAATGGCTGTTTAATGTGTTAAAATATATTTGGTCATGCCCACTGACCATGGCTGGAGGTCATGCTTAGTGCTGGTTGCTGTTGTAATGTAATTTAGGATGTCATCAGTGATGTGATCTGTGATGTCATCATTGTGGTCATTGGCTGCCAACAGGGGATGCAAAGTTAAGGTGACTTTAGCTGAATTTCAGGGGTTTTGTTGCATTAAGTTCTCACCTTAACGTCCCGGCAACTAGTTTTTCCCTTGAATTTCAAAGGTTTTGTTACGATGTATTGCTCACTTTAACATTCCTGCAACTAAAGATGTATCCTTGAAGTTCAAGGGTTTTGTTATTCCATAAACAATTGGCTTTAATACTACAGACAATTCTGCAACGAAAACGATGACTCCTAGATGTGTAGAAAGTAAAATAAAAAGAAATTGTGCAACCACATTCCCCCCAAATAAACCTATTCTTAAAAAACTGTGTTTGCATATTTACTTCACTCATTAAAGTGTTTACATTTATTTTTTACGGTTGATAAATAGAAAGTTATTAAAGTGTTAAATTAACTGTGTACAAAGACTGCACTCAATGTATCCTGAAATACATCTTTACAAGACTACTGTCCATATATATATATATCACACAGCCACAGTAGTGGCCGTTTAGTTATGGTTAGTTCATTTTTTCCATAGGAAGAGCACTTTTTGGGCAGCTTATAATTCTGCTCCCTCTGGACGAATCCTCACCAAACTTTGAAAAATAAGTATATGTGCCACTCTGTATTAGTGTGCAAATGGTGATGTTTGGTGCAGGGGGGAAGTTATAGGGGTGTGCCAAAACATCTTTTTTTCCCATAGACTGAATGGGGGAAACATTTTGCGCACGTCTACATCTCAAACCGCTGGGTGGATTTTCACCAAATCTGCACAAGGAGGAGGACCTTGGTGCCGAAAGCATGCTTTTGTAAATTTGGTGCCAATCCATCCAGTAGTTTTCTTTAAAATGACCAAAAAGTAGGTCTAAAAAAATGAGTGATATCTATGTCCGCTCCGCGGTCACACTTCCCTGTTCGCTCCACGGACTAGATATCGATCGGCTAAGGGGCTTGCGTCATGACCGCGGACACGTGACGTGTCCTCCGATTGGCTGGAATGAGGCGTGATGTGCATCAGATTGTTTGGATGCGGCCGACATCTTGGATCCGCCGACAGAGCGGCGCCGACCAGAGGCGAAATGCTGTTTTGGGGAGTGTTTTGGTGTGTCATAGTGCTTGGGTAGGTTCACAGAGTAGTAGATGGGTGAAATACTGTATTTGTTTAGGCGGCAGGTGCTAATGATGTATTGTCCAGACCCGCGCTGTCCGGGATGTTTGTAATTACTGAAAATGAAGGGTCTCATAAGGATTGTACTTCCGTCCGTGCTGTGCGCAGGCAAGTTGAAACTGTTCTAAGGACATGTGTGGTGTTAGCGAACGTTAAAATTGAGTACATGCCGTAGTTACAATTTTTGTTTCTATGGGTGTGCTCCTGGGTTATACGCCGCCATGAGTGTGATATGCTGCGGTGGTTGTGGCCAGGGCCTAGTGTCTTGGGTGCATAGCCGTAGGCCAAACTCCCAAGTCCTTAGGCCCTGACCACAACCACCGCCGCGTATCACAGCAATAGATACACCCTTAGTATTGCATATCTATCAGGTGGTTGTGGGGCGGGCCTAGAGTCTTGGGTGCATGGCCAAAGGTGCATGACCCAAGACTAAAGTTATAAGCACTGCAGTTATAAGGCACCATGAATTTTATGTAGTGCAGTGGTTGTGGGCAGGACATAGAGTTTTGGATGCATGGCTGCAGGCTGTAGGCCATACACCCAAGACTCTAGGCCCTGCCCACAACCACTGCAGCATATCACATTCATACATCACACCCATAACATGGAATATCTTTCTGGTAGGTGTGGGGAGGGTGCAAATTGAGCATATGCTGCAGTTAAGATGTCAAAGGCCATGCACCCAAGACTACATTTATACGTAGTGAAGTTACAAGCCACAATGGGTGTGATATGCTGTGGTGTTTGTGGCTAGGACCTAGAGTCTTGATGCACCGAAGAACAAAGTTATAAGCACTGAAGTTATAAGCCAACATGAGTTTCATATACTGCATGCCTATAGATTCAATTATCTATGGCTATACACCCATAGGCCATGGCTACAACCACGCAGTATATCACAGCTATAGTTACACCCATAGTATCGAACATGGATCAGCTGGCCGAAGGCCATGAACCCAAGAACAAAGTTATAAGCACTGCAGTTATAAGCCACAATGGTAGTGAGATGCTGCAGTGGTTGTAGCCAGGAACTAGAGTCTTGGGTGCATGGCCAAAGGCCAAAGGCCATGCACTCAAGACCAAAGTTATAAGCAGTGAAGTTCTAAGTCAGCATGGGTGTGATGTGGTGCAGTGGTTGTGTGCACGACCTAGAGTTATAAGCAGTGAAGTTATAAGCCACCATGGTTTTGATATGCTGCGATGGTTGTGGGTAGGACCTACAGTCTTGGTTGCATGGCCTTAGGGTGTAGGTCGTAGGTTATACATCCAAGACTCTAGGACCTGCCTACAACCACTGCACCATATTACTGCCATAGATCAGACATAAAGATTCAAAAATGCATGAAATGTGTGAAATTATACCTACTGTTTAATTTGTTGACATTCGATATATTTCTTACATGACTTTATTACTTGGAGGAAATATGCTTTTCCAATTTCTGTGATAAAAGAAAAGAGCATGTTAGTGTTTGGATTTTATAAAGAATTATTACATTGTATAATAGACATTTTAGCTTTTTTTTACCCTCAAATTTACTTTACAAACCAGTGTACTGTGCATTTTGCTCAGTTTCTGTGTTTGTTTTTGAAATCATTGGGTCTGGGGGAAAATGATCCTTGCCGGATTAAAAAAAAATCTTTCTTTGCTATGCTACAAACTGTTTCCTTTGAGTTTTCACTTGTTGTTTTTGATTAATGTTCTTTATGTTGGCATGTTGCAGATTTTTTAAACAGTTAGATACCTGTTGGCGTATTCTAACTGTTTATAGTCTTTTATTTTAATTTCTGTTAATTTTGAAGTACACATTAGTTATTAAATTTTGGCTTTAAGAAGATTAAGTATGCGTTTGTAAGATTTGCTGGTAATCTCTGCTTTACAGTAATGCTACTATCATCACATTCGAACCATCCACATTTCTTTTTAATAAATGCAGTGTAGTGACCTGCATTGGTTGTGGCTCCTGCGTGGTAGATTATACCTATTGTTGTGAAAGTTTTCTGACCATGTTACACTTGACTGTGTGTGAATCCAGTCAGCTTGCAGTTGTTGTTGGTTCCATCTGCATTGTAGCGTAGAAGCATGACTATTATGTAGTTACTATGTGTTTGTATTAGTAAGGTGGAGCGATTATCTGAATTGCAGATAGTACATAATCTGCCATGGTTTGCATTTTGTAGAAGTTGCTGAAATGGAATGGATTCACAATTAGGTATGGATACATACACAAATCGCTCATTAGGGATTTGTTCCTGTGTCACATTGTTACAGAGAGTGCATGTATGTTTCCACATGTATGAAATCGGGAAGTTTTCATGTATAGGTATACTTTTGTTTTCGAGTACTTGTAGTAAGTACATTAGAAATTCTTTGGGATCTTCTTGTGAGTTTATAGTGAATCTCACCATTCCAGCACAGTAGTCCAATTCTTGTCTTATTCCGTGAACACTATACGTGTTGTCAGGATTGTTTGTTGTATTTCTATGAAGGACTAACATTTGCAAATACAATTGGTCTGTACTGTGCAAGTAAATGTTGTTAACAATTGATGGCAATTGAAATAGAATATTCATTGCTACATTTGCGTAGCAACTTACACCTGTTTCATTTGAAAATTTGAATGAACCAGATAGTTTTGTCTCTGAGTTATTTTTTCAGAGTTTCTGTTCCTTCTTTGAAGAAGTACCTGATTTACTTTCCTTTGCTTGTGGTAATTGATGAAGTATTAGCTTCTTTTGTTTTCTTTGAAGGATTTGCAGTCAGATCCTGGTGCATTTCTATTAGACTTAGTTTTCTTTTACGTTTTCCTTTTTCTGGAACAGGATATGATTTCAGATGGGGGTGTACAGTGAACGCAGTCGATTGTATTCTAAAATGCAAGGAATATCAGCGTTCACTTTACTTGCATCAAAGTTGATTAGAAATAGACCGTCAAGTGTACGTAAGCGTGATAGTGCTACATAGCTCATGCCTTCTTTCAAGACGGTGTTTCCTATATCTATCAATGCTTTGTCTAGGGTAAGACCTTAGGATTTATGAATGGTGACTGCATATGCAAGAGTTAGAGAAAATTGTTCTCTACGTACATACATATCTTTGAAGAGAAGGAATCGAGCTGTTGAGTACCCTATCCTTTTTACTTCTGAAAGTTTGCCAAAGAGAATATTGACAAACTGAATGTTGTTGTCACGTGGGTATGTTTGAAAGCCAACAACTGTACCCAGTGCCCATTAACTTGTCCTTGCTCCACATCAAGATTACCTTTAAGCATTACTCTACAATTTAAGGATAATTTCAATATTTTTTCCAACCCAGCTGTGTTGGAGATTGAATTTCTAAGATATTTACAGGGTAATTCATAGAATTTCGCAGAAAAGTGTCGCAAGCGGCTGGCGCAGAGTGTCCGCGTGCGATTGACTGCGCCAGGCACGTGCGCTAAAACCGATTTCCGCGCACAGCGTATTCATGGATTTCAGGCTTCCAAACCAGCCGTGGCGCAGAGAATCGCAGCGACCCTGCAGCAGCGCCAGTAACGCCCCCAAGAACGCCCTCGCGCAAGGAAAAGCCATCAAAATCGCTAAATCATCGCAAAGGGCTGCGCTAACCCTGGACCAGTTCACCGGGCTGGCAAACAGCAAACGCCAAGCGGGGAACGTGTATTGCAGGGGTGCGCGGGAAGTTCCACACGCGACTGGCCCGTGTAAGCAGGGTACGTGTATTACATGGGTGCGCTGGAAGTTCCACACGCGATTCCATCAGGGTACGTGTATTTCAGGGGTGCGCGGGAAGTTACACACGCGAACGGGCCGGTGCGAGCAGGGTACGTGTATTCCATGGGTGCGCGGGAAGTTCCACACGCGATAGTCCCAGTGCGAGCAGGGTACGTGTATTTCAGGGGTGCGTGGGAAGTTCCACACGCGATTGTCCCAGTGCGAGCAGGGTACGTGTATTTCAGGGGTGCGCGGGAAGTTCCACACGCGATTGGCCCAGTGCGAGCAGGGTACATGTATTTCAGGGGTGCGCGGGAAGTTCCACACGCGATAGTCCCAGTGCGAGCAGGGTACGTGTATTTCAGGGGTGCGCGGGAAGTTGCACACGCGATACCAGCAGGGAATGTGTATTTCAGGGGTTCTGGGGAGTACTACACGTGAATTGGCCGTGTGGGTCCTCCCAGGTGTACGCTCCACAACCTCCACAGCCCCTGCAGGCAGCCCACACCACGGGGGACTACCCTGCACCCCTGCTCATGTCCCGCAGGCAGCCCATCCACCATGGGCATGCCCCCCAGCCAACCCACATGTCACCTTGCACTACTGATCAACAATGCATGTCTCCCACCACCCCCTCCCCCCACCCCCCAGCAGTGCAGGGGCAGCCTCCACCAGGCCCCCACTCATGTCTCCCACCACCCCCACCCCCCAGCAGTGCAGGGGCAGCCTCCACCAGGCCCCCACTCATGTCTACCACCACCCCCACCCCCCAGCAGTGCAGGGGCAGCCTCCACCAGGCCTCCACTCATGTCTCCCACCACCCCCACCCCCCAGCAGTGCAGGGGCAGCCTCCACCAGGCCCCCACTCATGTCTACCACCACCCCCGACCCCCTACAACCATGGCCGCCCTCCACCAGGCCCCCACTCATGTCCCCCTGCACCCCCACCCCCCAGCATCCAGGGTCACCCTCCACCAGGCCCCCACTCATGTCTACCATCACCCCCACACCCCTGCCACCATGGGCAGCCTCCACCAGGTCCCCACTCATGTCTCCCACCACCCCCACCCCCCTGCCACCATGGGCAGCCTCCACCAGGCCCCCACTCATGTCTACCACCACCCCCACCCCCCAGCAGTGCAGGGGCAGCCTCCACCAGGCCCCCACTCATGTCTCCCACCACCCCCACCCCCCTGCCACCATGGGCAGCCCCCACCAGGCCCCCACTCATGTCTCCCACCACCCCCACCCCCCAGCCACCAGGGGCAGCCCCCACCAGGCCCCCACCCATGTCTCCCACCACCCCCACCCCCCAGCCACCAGGGGCAGCCTCCACCAGGCCCCCACTCATGTCTCCCACCACCCCCACCCCCCAGCAGTGCAGGGGCAGCCCCCACCAGGCCCCCACTCATGTCTCCCACCACCCCCACCCCCCAGCCACCAGGGGCAGCCTCCACCAGGCCCCCACCCATGTCTCCCACCACCCCCACCCCCCAGCAGTGCAGGGGCAGCCTCCACCAGGCCCCCACTCATGTCTCCCACCACCCCCAGCCCCTGGCAGTGCAGGGGCAGCCTCCACCAGGCCCCCACTCATGTCTCCCACCACCCCCACACCCCGGCATCCAGGGTCACCCTCCACCAGGCACCCACTCATGTGTCCCACCACCCCCACCCCCCAGCATCCAGGGTCACCCTCCACCAGGCCCCCACTCATGTCCCCCTGCACCCCCACCCCCCAGCATCCAGGGTCACCCTCCACCAGGCCCCCACTCATGTCTACCGCCACCCCCACCCCCCTGCCACCATGGGCAGCCTCCACCAGGCCCCCACTCATGTCTCCCACCAACCCCACCCCCCTGCCACCATGGGCAGCCTCCACCAGGCCCCCACTCATGTCTACCACCACCCCCACCCCCTGCCACCATGGGCAGCCTCCACCAGGCCCCCACTCATGTCTCCCACCACCCCCACCCCCCTGCCACCATGGACAGCCTCCACCAGGCCCCCACTCATGTCTACCACCACCCCCACCCCCCAGCAGTGCAGGGGCAGCCTCCACCAGGCCCCCACTCATGCCTCCCACCACCCCCACCCCCCTGCCACCATGGGCAGCCCCCACCAGGCCCCCACTCATGTCTCCCACCACCCCCACCCCCCAGCCACCAGGGGCAGCCCCCACCAGGCCGCCACCCATGTCTCCCACCACCCCCACCCCCCAGCCACCAGGGGCAGCCTCCACCAGGCCCCCACTCACGTCTCCCACCACCCCCACCCCCCAGCAGTGCAGGGGCAGCCCCCACCAGGCCCCCACTCATGTCTCCCACCACCCCACCCCCTAGCCACCAGGGGCAGCCTCCACCAGGCCCCCACCCATGTCTCCCACCACCCCCAACCCCCAGCAGTGCAGGGGCAGCCTCCACCAGGCCCCCACTCATGTCTCCCACCACCCCCACCCCCCGGCAGTGCAGGGGCAGCCTCCACCAGGCCCCCACACATGTCTCCCACCACCCCCACCCCCGAGCAGTGCAGGGGCAGCCCCCACCAGGCCCCCACTCATGTCTCCCACCACCCCCACCCCCCAGCCAACAGGGGCAGCCTCCACCAGGCCCCCACCCATGTTTCCCACCACCCCCACCCCCCAGAAGTGCAGGGGCAGCCTCCACCAGGCCCCCACTCATGTCTCGCACCACCCCCACCCCCCGGCAGTGCAGGGGCACCCTCCACCAGGCCCCCACTCATGTCTCCCACCACCCCCACCCCCCAGCCAACAGGGGCAGCCTCCACCAGGCCCCCACCCATGTCTCCCACCACCCCCACCCCCCGGCAGTGCAGGGGCAGCCTCCACCAGGCCCCCACTCATGTCTCCCACCACCCCCACCCCCCGGCATCCAGGGTCACCCTCCACCAGGCACCCACTCATGTCTCCCACTACCCCCACCCCCCAGCATCCAGGGTCACCCTCCACCAGGCCCCCACTCATGTCTACCACCACCCCCACCCCCTGCCACCATGGGCAGCCTCCACCAGGCCCCCACTCATGTCTCCCACCACCCCCACCCCCCAGCCACCAGGGGCAGCCTCCACCAGGCCCCCACCCATGTCTCCCACCACCCCCACCCCCCAGCAGTGCAGGGGCAGCCTCCACCAGGCCCCCACTCATGTCTCCCACCACCCCCACCCCCGGCAGTGCAGGGGCAGCCTCCACCAGGCCCCCACTCATGTCTCCCACCACCCCCACCCCCCAGCCAACAGGGGCAGCCTCCACCAGGCCCCCACCCATGTCTCCCACCACCCCCACCCCCCGGCAGTGCAGGGGCAGCCTCCACCAGGACCCCACTCATGTTTCCCACCACCCCCACCCCCCTGCCACCATGGGCAGACTCCACCAGGCCCCCACTCATGTCTCCCACCACCCCCACCCCCCGGCAGTGCAGGGGCAGCCTCCACCAGGCCCCCACTCATGTCTCCCACCAGCCCCACCCCCCTGCCACCATGGACAGCCCCCACCAGGTCCTCACAATCCCCAATCATGTGCGTAATGATCAGCCTCCACAGCCAAAAAGCCCTACCAAGTAACCCATTCACCCACATGGAAATGGAAATCACATGTTACACCCCCAATGTTCATGAAGCTAATGAACCCATGTCCGTCACACACAATGGTTGCAATTGAATGGGAAAACACACAACATGACATGCATGAAACCAATGAGATGATACCACACAGTGAAGTATGGAAACAAAATTGTATTGAAAAAAAGAAAGAATGCTAAAGAAAGAAAACAAACTACAATGTGAATGAGAAAAAAAAAAGCTGCATGTCCGTATAAAAACACAAAACTGGAATTCAGAATCCCAAAAAATGTTGTCCAAAGTCAAATGTAAAAAAATCTCCTTGCAATAAAGAACTATGTACAAAACTACCAAGGGTCCATGAGCCCAACTGAACAAAGGAAACCTACTAAAAAACCTACCTAAAAATCAACTATATACAAAAAGTGGAGCAGTGTCCGTCGACTCCAAATCATAATAAGAAAGAAAGGAAACCTAAAACTAAAGAACTATATACAAAGGCGGCGGGCAAGTCCAGCGGCTCACTCCGTGGTGTCCCGGGCCAGGGCATCATCGAACTCCTGTTCGATGTCCCGGAGGCGGTCCAGTTCCATGGCCCCGAGGGTCCGCAGGGACGACGCCGTGTCCTCCTCCAACCCCCTGCGGATTGCCTCGAGGCACTCGGCCCGCCTCAGGGCCCTCCGCATGGAGTTCTCCGCCCTGACCATTGTGAGCCGCGCCTCTTCCGCCCGCCGCCACTCCGCACCTATGGCGTGGCCCAACCGCTGCCACACGGAAGACACTCTCTGTCCTGGGTCCCTCTGCCCTCCGGCCGATGCCTGCCCCTCCGATGTCGAAAGCCCCGAGCCTTCATGTCTCCCACCATGTTGCTGCTGCTCTGCCTCTGCCCGTGCACTGCCTCCTGCTGCCTGCACATCCTCCGCCGGCTGGGGTGCACTTGTTGATGTGGCCACCCCTGCTGGACCTCCGACTCCCGACTGTGGCAGGGATGCCTCCTCCACCAGCCTGGCCGCACCGTCAGAGGCAGCTCCACAGGGCACCCAGGTGACTGATGGGTGGGAAGATGGCACAGAGGACGACTGGCGTGTAGGGGGTCCAGTTGAGGAGGGGGTCGAAGCAAGCCCCATCAGACAGTGGAATCCGGCCTGGGTGACCTGTCCCAGCAAGCTGACGTGGTCAACGAGCCATTCGAGATGACGTGCAGTCTCTCCATGAAAAGACTGCAGGTCACCTCGCATGGCCCGTTGACGCAACGCCACACCAGCCAGGACAGGCTCAACCCGGACCTGGATGGCCACGTCCGCAGGCAGAGGAAGGCCAGTTGACGTCAGCTCATCCCCTGCCTGAAAACGGGTCTGGACGTAGGCATCCCTGCTGGTGCAAGATGATGCAGGGACAGGATCGGGGACATGATTGCACACAGGCACCTCCGCGGCCGCCTGTGCTGCCTCCTGTCCCTGGTCCTGCACTGCACCACTAGCACCAGTGGGATCCCCACCTCCAGACCCTGTCTCTGGTGCTTGCACGGCCCCCTCCTCCACCAAACCCCCCACCAACCTGGATGACTCCGTGCCATCTTCCCCTGTTGGGCCCTGTGGGGTCCCAGCTGCCCCTTCTGCTGCCGAGGAGTCCAACTGCAACCTCCGCCTCTTGGACCTCCCCCCGGCAGCTGCGGCCTGGGACGCGGCACCGGACTCCTCACTCCCCGACGAGATGACAACACGTGAGGGGAGCCGGGCCTTGCGTCTCCGGCTGGCGGTCGGATCCCCGCCGCTGTGCTCCACAGCACCTTCTCCGCCCTCTTCATCAGTTGACGCTGCAGACAGGGAGAAACAAAACACAGGCATCAGGGCACTGTACAATGGACACATACACGCATGACAGTTGCACATGAGTGGCATTGGCAAACCTCAGACATGTCATCACAATCCCCAACACACATGTCATTGCAACTCGCACACATGAGCCATACCACAGCCATATCGCAACTGCCACCACCATCCATACACATAGAACAGCATGAGCAGCCAAAGGGGAGCCAGACATCACATGCAACACAGGAAGTGCACCAGACATGTACACACACCACCACACTTGCATGCATGTCTACACCTCTGCCAAGTGTCGCACTGTTCATACGGGCATCCATGTCACATCTGCCAATCAGGCTTCCACATACCGCTGTCACATGCATCCATGTTGCATCACTGTTGCACCCTTGTCAAATACACACACATGCACATGTACACAGTACTCATACATGCAGCCGAAAACAACATACATGCCTGACATCACGGACATGTCTACTTACATACACATTCATCCAAACATGTGTGCACGCACAATTGCATTTGCCATGCAAGCCCACACACACAAGCACCATCCATGTCTCACACATTACAGCCCTCGCATGGGTCAGCCCCACGGCCCTGTACACCCCCACCCATACTGGACCCCATACAAACAGATGTGCAACCGGCACAATGCCGAATAATCACCACACGCACTGCTCACAATCAGGATGCATGTACACTCACCGCTCGACTCCAGACGGGTCTGCTTCTCTAGGACCTGGACGTGGAGCGCTGGGGATATGCGTTCCAGGACCCCCATCTGTTCTTCCGACAAGTGGCCCCGGCGCCCCTTGGCATCCGCTGCCTTCAAGAGGTGCCGGGCCTTGTTCAGGGTCCTGGACCGGAAGTCCTCCCAGCGCTTCCTCACATGTTGTAAGTCCCGGACTGCCACCCCCTCCGCGTTGATGGCAGTCACGATGTCAGTCCAGATCCGAGTCCGTCCTTCCTTGTCGGCGCGGGAACTTCCAAAGAGGGCATCATACTGCCCCAGGACTTGCTCCAACAGGACACCAACTTCGGTGGCACTGAAGCTGGTGCCCCTCTGCCTCTCTGGCCGGGGGTTGTCAGTGGTCACAGATGGTGTTTGCCCCGACATGACAACCCCAGAGGCAGGAGTGGGTGGGCAACTGGGTCCTGGGGCTGGGCTGTGGAGCGATGGAATTCCAGTCGGGAGTCTTCGGTTCCAGCAGGGGTGGTCACAGCAACAGCACCCCTGGCTGATGTGCAGGCAGCAAATGGCAGTGCACGTGGGCAGCAGGCAGTCAGGCAGCAGGAGATGGCAGGTGGGAGCGTGCTCGGGGCTCTGGGGGGCAGTAGTTCGGCCTTCTGGGCAGGAGCGTGGTCTTCCGTGTGCTTACGCGTGGCCAGCTTGGTACGGAGTGATTTGGCATGTGAAAATCCTGCACGTCAGCGTGTAAAACCGAGGAAAGGCCCTTAGCGCGTAAGCGCGTCAGCACGCATACGCGATTCTATTGGACCAAAGGCCCTCCGCGCGTAAGCGCGTCTTTGACGTGACCCGCACGGGTGTTTCCCACACAGCACGTGATGACAGAGCACACGTGGAAAGACTGCACGTCAGAGTGTCATCGCGTGTGATTGGTGGAAATGGCCCTACACGCAGAAGTGACAAAGCGTGTAATTGGTGGAAATGGCCCTACACGCATAAGTGATAAAGCGTGTAATTGGTGGAAATGGCCCTACACGCATAAGTGACAAAGCGTGTAATTGGTGGAAATGGCCCTAGCGCGTACACGCCGCGTAAGTGACGCTGGAAGTGTGGGCCTGTATAAAAGGTACGCGTAGAACACCATTTCCTTGTACGTGCTTTTCGTGGAGAGCGAGTGGGTGAATTCTGTACTTCTTGTCGGTTCACACGTGATTTACTTCACGGCGTTTCAAGTTCGTATTCCCTGTTACCTCTGACAGCTTTTTCTCTTTTTTCTCTTTTACTGGTTTAACTGGGCCTGTTTCCTCAAACAGTGTTCCCTTCTACTGTTGTCCTGTCTCCTCAGACAGCGTACAAATCTTCTTTTGGCGGGGGTGTTGCCAACCAAACGCGCTCCTTTTTCACGCTCTTTTACCTGGCAGACGGTGAGTCACGCACGTATCTAACATCTGTGCTTGCCCCGTGTGTAGCCTACACCTTCAGAGGTCATTCTAGGCTGCGTGTGACACGCATACGTTCATTCTTGTGTTACTGGGTGCCACAGCGTAGTGCAGGTTTTTCTTTCTGCACACGTGGTCTAGGAGGGGTTGCGTGCACGTCATCTCCCTTTTTTGGGGCTCCTGTGCGTAGCGTGACCCGTCATCTTTCCCCAGGGGTTACAATCAGCCTTGCAAGAGCACTAGGGTACAATTACCATCTGGTACCCAACCCCTTTGACCCCCAATTGCCCAGGACAATATTTTACCGCCACTCCCATACGCACATTAACATCAGTGCCATGGCTGGGAGGCGAGGATTCCGTAAGGGTGGCAAAGGTGGAAGAGCCACAAGTGGTGGCCGTGGTGGATCCGGTAGGGGACGTGGTCATTACTTGCAGGGTGAGCCTGTCCCCCCATGTGTGGAGGACCAGTCAAGGGCACCCATAAACCCCCCAACCACCCCTCCTGTTGAGGCTGATGTGGCTGACACGATCCATGCTCAGCCCTTGTTGGACCAGCCATTTGTGGCACCAGACCTGGCTGACTCCATGGCTGACTTCCAGGTCAGCAGGCCTATGACACGTGCGCTGGTGCACGTTGATGTCACCATGCCACGTGCATCTGGGGCAGCAAGGTCATCTGCTGCACCAAGTAGGCAGGGTGGAGAGGCTGCAGGGGCAGCTGCGGCTCCATCCACCCCAGCCCTCACACACCCAGCCCGGACAGTGTCGGTCCTAGTCCATGCTGCTGACATTCCCCCTGACACCATCACACTAGAGCCAATGCCTGCACCAACTCCCATGCTGAGTGTGCAATCCCACACTCCTGATACAGAGTCCACCAGGGCTCCTGCCCCTAGTGTCCAGAGCGGCGCAGGACACTCAGGATCACCACCACCTTCCAAGCGGAAGAGGAAGAGTGCTCGTCCGGCACAGGGTGATACCCCAGACACGGCTACACAGTCCGGCCCGTCCAGGAAGCCCAGCTTCACGGATGACGAACTGAATGCACTTGTCGAGTATGTGTCCGCACATGACAACGAGATGGTCATTGTTGCAGGATCCAAGACCACACCTGCACAACACCAGGCACACTGGCAGACCGTTGCGGACATCGTAAGTGCCCTTGGAATCGTGAGGCGCACAGCCAATGATTGCTATAAGCGCTGGAATGACCTAAAGCGCAGGGCAAAGAGTAAGCTGGCCTCAAGTCATGCCGCAACTCTAGTGACTGGAGGTGGGTCTCCAGTAGTAGACATGGAACTCACTCCACATGAGTCAGTCGCTGGGACCTACGTCACGGAGGAACAGATCCAAGGCGTGGGAGATTTGGCTGATTACGAGGCATTGTCCGGTGAGTGCACATGCATGTGTGTGTCATCCATGTGCATGGTGTGTGTGAGGGCTTCTGTTTGTGTGACAGGTGAGAGTGTGTGCGCCTGAGTCGTATGGGTCAGCCATGTGCTTCATGCAATACATCCTGCGCAGCTGCATTTGGCCATAGCAGTATCCCTTCTGCCAACAGTAGACATCTAGCCCAACTGCACGCCAGTTGCCCTTGAAGTGTCACCTTGCCACAACATTGTTGCTTAATTTTCCAGTGTTCATTTAGTCAGATTGTTTGCATTCCACCACTTTTACTAGGCATGTCGCAGTCCTCTAGTCACATGTCTGACATGGCTATAGTAAAGTGGAGTGACTTTGTTACCTGGATATCATTAGTTCAAACATGTCCCTGTGCAATTGCACCATTTCGGACTGGCAGCTCCAGGTGAGGAATCTGACCTGTTTGAATTAGAAAAGCTATTACATGCGGGAACTGGACTGAATGAATAGGTGCTGCCCTCCTCTCCATCTTCACTCTATAGCAATGGTACATGCCATCTGTGTGATGGCATGTGTGTTTCACCTGCCAATCACAGGCCAATGTGTGATGCCACTGCCAGGCAGCATGCAGAAAATGTGTTCATCTTCCATCTTGGTGTCATCAGTGTGTGCCATTTGCCTGCCCTTCATACGCAGTGAGGGTGCATGCATGGGAGGGTTTTAGTCATGTGGGACATGTGTCAAACAAGTACTGGTTCTCTTGCTTCTCAGCCCTTATTGTGTGCCATGGTGCTAATGCCTGTTTCCATTTCTTTGTTTTTATGTCTTTGCAGGGGAAGACGCACCTGATACTGCTGGGGTTGTGGAGATGGTGCAGACCCAGGAGGGGTCCGAGGGCCGACCAACCACCAGTGAGGGACGTGGTGTGGTGGTGGGTGAGAACCCACAAGTGCTGCAGGTCCTGCTCTCAAGGGGTGTCTCTGGCTGCACCTCCCCCGAGCTGTACTCAGGTGTTGATTCGGATGAGACCTACGTGCCGTCGCAGGTGAGTGTTCCAGGGAGGGATTCTGTTCTGTCTCACCCACCTGCACCAGGGTCAGAACCCTCAATGGGGATGTCAGTGTTGGCAGCTACGCCTTTGGTGGTTACGGATGCAGGGTCACACTCCGCGACATCTGATCCTGTTCCTGGGCCAGCAGATCAGAGGGGGAATGCAGTCCTGCAGCCTCAGGCAGTGCCGGCACAGCAAGGCGCAGTTCGCCTTGCCCCAGACAGGTGTGGTGCCCGCCGACGTGGTGGCCGTACGCCACCTGGCAATACCGCATGTGAGCAATCCATTTACGGTATGGCAACCCAACAGGCAGCATCATCCGAGATGATGGCTCAGGCCATGGATAGGGTGGCCACTTCCATTGTCCCTCCTGAAAGGCTGATGGAGCGACTAGAGCAGGCAACCGACTCCATCTGCCAGTCACACAGGGAGGACATGTTGGGGTCCAACAGGGACAGGCGGGCGGCACTGGCGACTCTGCAGGAGGCCATCTCCATTGAGTCCCAGGGCCACAGGGAAGCCCTGAGGCAGGAGCTCCTTCACCTCAGGACGACTCTTGTTGAGCTTGAGGCTTCAACACACCAAAGGACAGAACAGCAGCTGGAGCGTCTCACCCGTACGCTCTCAGCTGAGATGCAGGCAACGAGGGCGGAGGTCCGGGCATCCCGTGAGTTGTTGCATGGGGACCTCCGCACACTCATCCTCCAGAACCAGACCTACCACACCTGCATGCTTGCAGCCATGGAGGAGCAGACTAGGGCCTTGCGTGGGCTGCCTCCCATAGTGCAACCACCTCCGGATGCAGCTGCACAGGGTGATAATAGCGACAGCAGTGATACTCCCACAATAGGGTAGCCGTGTGGGCCATGAGCCCATGGAGGTGTTTTTTTTTCCCAGGATCCACGCAGGTGGGTTCTGGTGTGCATCCTGTCCTCGGACCTCCTGGGTGGCCTCCCCAACCCCCCCGGGCCCTTCAATGGCCATTTTTTATTTTTTTTTATTTTTATTTTTATTTTTATTTCTTTTATTCCCAATTTTTTTGGGACGATTTGTTGGCTTCCGTGGTTCCTATGGGCATACGCTGCATTGTGGCTGGGCACATGCAGGCTTGTAATGTATTTGGTTCAGATGCTTGGGTTTGAGTCACACACACCCCTCCTGCTTCCCGTTTCCATGGGCTTGCAAAGGGTGTGCCCAAGTGACAGTGAATTACACAGTGACGTTGGACTCCCATGAGCTGTGTGGGCAGTCTGTAGTCAATACTGTGTATACATTCCTAGTGCATATTGCTGTTGTGTTGTACACTGCATGTTGCATTGATGTGTAACTCATCTTCTGTGTCTACCTCCCAATTTGCAGGTCCCTTCCTCATGTCTACACAAGGACCTCTAGTCTGGAGATGTGGTCCATGTTGGTAGCAGTGCACCTACATATCTACATGGCGCCAACACTGCACAGTTGGTAGTGGTGGGAGTGCAGGCATTTCCAGGTGGTGAGACTACTAATATTAAACATTAGTGATGTCATGTTAATGGTAGTACGTGCTCAAGTTTGTTGTTGGTCCGGCATTACTGTGAGCATTTCAGGTGTTGCAAGTTTCTAATAGGGACACTGTACATTGTGACACTAGTGTCATGTTGTGGGGATTACTTTGTTTACCTGCAAATAGCATGACATGGCACGGTGTGTCGTGTGGCGGTGCTGGGATTGGGTTGGCTGACATGGCACTGTCCTCTTGTTGCATTTTGCAAGTGGGTATTCATTTTAGCTGCATGAATGTGTAACTTCACAAAACTGCATTGGTGGTGTCTGTGTGGGTAGGGATGCACACATTGTGACACTTCCAGGTGAACAATCTCAGGCTGATATGGTTTTCACAGTTCTTTCTCCAGACATTCAGGATCAGTGTCAGGTTGAGTCATCATTGATTGTCAGATGGAATGTGCCAGGGCAGTGCGCACTCCACAGAGGTGTGATTTCTATGTGAAGTAATTAGCCACTAGCTGTGTACGGGCTGCCTCCCCCCGTGCCCTTTCCCCTCCCATGCGCAGCGGCTGTGCATGTGGTTGGGGATGGGGGGGCACCACCATGTCCACGGCCAGTCCCTGGCGTGTTGCAACGTTGTGCAGGACACATGCTGCCACTATGATCCTGCACACTACTGGGGGAGCGTACAACAGCTGCCCGCCAGAACGGTCAAGGGAGCGAAACCGTGACTTCAGCACTCCGAATGTGCGCTCCACTATGCCCCGGGTTGTAATGTGGGCTGCGTTATATCTTACCTGGGGTGGCGTGGTGGGGTTCCGAATTGGCGTCATCATGTGGGGGCTGAGAGGGTAGGCACTGTCCCCTGTGGAGGTGGTGATTGGTATCATTGGTGGGGTTGTGACCTTGCTCAGTATCTGACATGCATGCATGTGCAGTGGCATTCATACTCACCAAGCAGCCATGTATCGCCATGCCGCCCAGCTTCTAGGTCCCGGTTTAGGGTGGACATTCGGTAAATGAAGCTGTCGTGGGTTGACCCGGGATAGTTGGCATATACTGAGGTGATGATTCCCTTGGCATTACATACTACCTGCACGTTGATGGAATGCCAGTGCTTGCGGTTCCTATAGATGTGCTCAGATGCCCTGGGGGGACGTAGAGCCACATGGGTGCAGTCGATGGCACCTAGCACTTTGGGGAATCGTGCCACAGCGTAAAAATCCAGGGCGGCAGCATGCCTTTCTGCAGGGGTTCTGGGCAGGTATATGTGCCTGCGGACTGATGGGCTAAAAAGTGATGATGTTCAAGACCAGGTGTAGGCAGGTTGACTGGGTGGCCTGTGATACACCACCCACAATGGAACTTGTCCGCTGAAATGATCCAGTGGCTAAGAAGTGCAGTACATTGAGGACCTTCTCCAGGGGGCTGAGTGCTTGGGAGCACAGGGTGGGTGATGTGAGGTCATCCTCCCACTCACTCACCAGGTCCAGTATGATGTGTGGTGGAAACCTGTACCTCCCATGCACCTGGTCATCAGGCATCCCGAAAAGGCTGGTTCTGGGTTTGAATATTCTGGCCCTGACTATCCTCCTCCTCCTCCTTTGGTAGGCCACGCCCACTGCTGCTAGGAAAGGTATGTTCATCCTGGGTCAGAGCTTGTTATTTTGTTAGCGTGCAAATTAATGCGTTGCGCGTGTTGTAGGCGAGCGTGTGACCCGCGCACCCCTGAAATCCAGTACCCAGTCCAATAGCGTGTGGAAATTGCCGCGCACACCGGGATACAGGTGCGCTGACGTACTTGCGTGTGTAAGTGTCCGCGCACACCTGATATACACGTACATAGGCCAGTCGCGTGTATGCGCACTTTTGTCCAATTACACGCGATGAGACTCTGACGTGCTGTCCAATTACACGCGATGACACTCTGACGTGCAGTCTTTCCACGTGTGCTCTGTCATCACGTGCTGTGTGGGAAACACCCGTGCGGGTCACGTCACAGACGCGATTACGCACTAAGGGCCTTTGGTCCAATAGATTCGCGTATGCGTGCTGACGCGCTTACGCGCTAAGGGCCTTTCCTCGGTTTTCACGCTGACATGCAGGATTTTCACGTGCCAAATCACTCCGTACCAAGCTGGCCACGCGTAAGCACACGGAAGACCACGCTTCTGCCCAGAAGGCCGAACTACTGCCCCCCAGAGCCCCGAGCACGCTCCCACCTGCCATCTGCTGCTGCCTGACTGCCGACGTGCACTGTCATTTGCTGCCTGCACATCAGCCAGGGGTGCTGTTGCTGTGACCACCCCTGCTGGAACCGAAGACTCCCGACTGGAATTCCATCGCTCCACAGCCCAGCCCCAGGACCCAGTTGCCCACCCACTCCTGCCTCTGGGGTTGTCATGTCGGGGCAAACACCATCTGTGACCACTGACAACCCCCAGCCAGAGAGGCAGAGGGGCACCAGCTTCAGTGCCACCGAAGTTGGTGTCCTGGTGGAGCAAGTCCTGGGGCAGTATGATGCCCTCTTCGGAAGTTCCCGCGCCGACAAGGAAGGACGGACTCGGATCTGGACTGACATCGTGACTGCCATCAACGCGGAGGGGGTGGCAGTCCGAGACTTACAACATGTCAGGAAGCGCTGGGAGGGCTTCAGGTCCAGGACCCTGAACAAGGCCCGGCGCCTCTTGAAGGCAGCGGATGCCAAGGGGCGCTGGGGCCACTTGTCGGAAGAACAGATGGGGGTCCTGGAACGCATATCCCCAGCGCTCCACGTCCAGGTCCTAGAGAAGCAGACCCGTCTGGAGTCGAGCGGTGAGTGTACATGCATCCTGATTGTGAGCAGTGCGTGTGGTGATTATTCGGCATTGCATTGTGCCGGTTGCACATCTGTTTGTATGGGGTCGAGTATGGGTGGGGGTGTACAGGGCCGTGGGGCTGACACATGCGAGGGCTGTAATGTGTGAGACATGGATGGTGCTTGTGTGTGTGGGCTTGCATGGCAAATGCAGTTGTGCATGCACACATGTTTGGATGAATGTGTATGTAAGTAGACATGTCCGTGATGTCAGGCATGTATGTTGTTTTCGGCTGCATGTATGAGCACTGTGTACATGTGCATGTGTGTGTATTTGTCAAGGGTGCAACAGTGATGCTACATGGATGCATGTGACAGCGGTATGTGGAAGCCTGATTGGCAGATGTGACATGGATGCCCGTCTGAACAGTGCGACACTTGGCAGAGGTGTACACATGCATGCAAGTGTGGTGGTGTGTGTACATTTGTGGTGCACTTCCTGTGTTGCATGTGATGTCTGGCTCCCCTTTGGCTGCTGATGCTGTTGTATGTGTAGGGATGGTGGTGGCAGTTGCGATATGGCTGTGGTATGGCTCATGTGTGCGAGTTGCAATGACATGTGTGTTGGGGATTGTGATGACATGTCTGAGGTTTGCCAATGCCACTCATGTGCAACTGTCATGCGTGTATGTGTCCATTGTACAGTGCCCTGATGCCTGTGTTTTGTTTCTCCCTGTCTGCAGCGTCAACTGATGAAGAGGGCGGAGAAGGTGCTGTGGAGCACAGCGGCGGGGATCCGACCGCCAGCCGGAGACGCAAGGCCCGGCTCCCCTCCCGTGTTGTCATCTCGTTGGGGAGTGAGGAGTTCGGTGCCGTGTCAGAAGGGGCAGCTGGGACCCCACAGGGCCCAACAGGGGAAGATGGCACGGAGTCATCCAGGTTGGTGGGGGGTTTGGTGGAGGAGGGGGCCGTGCAAGCACCAGAGACGGGGTCTGGAGGTGGGGATCCCACTGGTGCTAGTGGTGCAGTGCAGGACCAGGGACAGGAGGCAGCACAGGCGGCCACGGAGGTGCCTGTGTGCAATCCTGTCCCCGATCCTGTCCCTGCATCATCTTGCACCAGCAGGGATGCCTACGTCCAGACCCGTTTTCAGGCAGGGGATGAGCTGACGTCAACTGGCCTTCCTCTGCCTGCGGACGTGGCCATCCAGGTCCGGGTTGAGCCTGTCCTGGCTGGTGTGGCGTTGCGTCAACAGGCCATGCGAGGTGACCTGCAGTCTTTTCATGGAGAGACTGCACGTCATCTTGAATGGCTCGTTGACCACGTCAGCCTGCTGGGACAGGTCACCCAGGCCGGATTCCTCCGTCTGATGGGGCTTGCTCCGACCCCCTCCTCAACTGGACCCCCTACACGCCAATCGTCCTCTGTGCCATCTTCCCACCCATCAGTCACCTGGGTGCCCTGTGGAGCTGCCTCTGACGGTGCGGCCAGGCTGGTGGAGGAGGCATCCCTGCCACAGTCAGGAGTCGGAGGTCCAGCAGGGGTGGCCACATCAACAAGTGCACCCCAGCCGGCGGAGGACGTGCAGGCAGCAGGAGGCAGTGCACGGGCAGAGGCAGAGCAGCAGCAGCAGCAACATGGTGGGAGACATGAAGGCTCGGGGCTTTCGACATCGGAGGGGCAGGCATCGGCCGGAGGGCAGGGGGACCCAGGACAGAGAGTGTCTTCCGTGTGGCAGCGGTTGGGCCACGCCATAGGTGCGGAGCGGCGGCGGGCGGAAGAGGCGCGGCTCACAATGGTCAGGGCGGAGAACTCCATGCGGAGGGCCCTGAGGCGGGCCGAGTGCCTCGAGGCAATCCGCAGGGGGTTGGAGGAGGACACAGCGTCGTCCCTGCGGACCCTCGGGGCCATGGAACTGGACCGCCTCCGGGACATCGAACAGTAGTTCGATGATGCCCTGGCCCGGGACACCACGGAGTGAGCCGCTGGACTTGCCCGCCGCCTTTGTATATAGTTCTTTAGTTTTAGGTTTCCTTTCTTTCTTATTATGATTTGGAGTCGACGGACACTGCTCCACTTTTTGTATATAGTTGATTTTTAGGTAGGTTTTTTAGTAGGTTTCCTTTGTTCAGTTGGGCTCATGGACCCTTGGTAGTTTTTTACATAGTTCTTTATTGCATGGAGATTTTTTTAATTTTGACTTTGGCCAAATATTTTTTGGATTCTGATTTCCAGTTTTGTGTTTTTATACAGACATGCAGCTTTTTTTTTCTCATTCACATTGTAGTTTGTTTTCTTTCTTTAGCATTCTTTATTTTTTTCAATACAAGTTTGTTTCCATACTTCACTGTGTGGTATCATCTCATTGGTTTCATGCATGTCATGTTGTGTGTTTTCCCATTCAATTGCAACCATTGTGTGTGACGGACATGGGTTCATTAGCTTCATGAACATTGGGGGTGTAACATGTGATTTCCATTTCCATGTGGGTGAATGGGTTACTTGGTAGGGCTTTTTGGCTGTGGAGGCTGTCCATTACGCACATGATTGGGGATTGTGAGGACCTGGTGGGGGCTGCCCATGGTGGCAGGGGGGTGGGGGTGGTGGGAGACATGAGTGGGGGCCTGGTGGAGGCTGCCCCTGCACTGCTGGGGGGTGGGGGTGGTGGTAGACATGAGTGGGGGCCTGGTGGAGGCTGCCCATGGTGGCAGGGGGGTGGGGGTGGTGGGAGACATGAGTGGGGGCCTGGTGGAGGCTGCCCATGGTGGCAGGGGGGTGGGGGTGGTGGGAGACATGAGTGGGGGCCTGGTGGAGGCTGCCCCTGGTGGCTGGGGGGTGGGGGTGGTGGGAGACATGAGTGGGGGCCTGGTGGAGGATGCCCATGGTGGCAGGGGGGTGGGGGTGTAGGGGGACATGAGTGGGGGGCTGCTGGAGGCTGCCCCTGGTGGCTGGGGGGTGGAGGTGGTGGGAGACATGAGTGGGGGCCTGGTGGAGGCTGCCCATGGTGGCAGGGGGTGGGGGTGGTGGGAGACATGAGTGGGGGCCTGGTGGAGGCTGCCCCTGGTGGCTGGGGGGTGGGGTGGTGGGAGACATGAGTGGGGGCCTGGTGGAGGTTGCCCCTGCACTGCTGGGGGGTGGGGTGGTGGGAGACATGAGTGGGGGCCTGGTGGAGGCTGCCCCTGCACTGCTGGGGGGTGGGGGTGGTGGGAGACATGAGTGGGGGCCTGGTGGGGGCTGCCCATGGTGGCTGGGGGGTGGGGGTGGTGGGAGACATGAGTGGGGGCCTGGTGGGGGCTGCCCATGGTGGCAGGGGGGTGGGGGTGGTGGGAGACATGAGTGGGGGCCTGGTGGAGGCTGCCCCTGCACTGCTGGGGGGTGGGGGTGGTGGTAGACATGAGTGGGGGCCTGGTGGAGGATGCCCATGGTGGCAGGGGGTCGGGGTGGTGGGAGACATGAGTGGGGGCCTGGTGGAGGCTGCCCATGGTGGCAGGGGGGTGGGGGTGGTGGTAGACATGAGTGGGGGCCTGGTGGAGGGTGACCCTGGATGCTGGGGGGTGGGGGTGCAGGGGGACATGAGTGGGGGCCTGGTGGAGGGTGGCCATGGTGGCAGGGGGGTGGGGTGGTGGTAGACATGAGTGGGGGCCTGGTGGAGGCTGCCCCTGCACTGCTGGGGGGTGGGGGGGTGGGAGACATGAGTGGGGGCCTGGTGGAGGCTGCCCATGGTGGCAGGGGGTTGGGGGTGGTGGGATACATGAGTGGGGGCCTGGTGGAGGCTGCCCCTGCACTGCTGGGGGGTGGGGGTGGTGGGAGACATGGGTGGGGGCCTGGTGGGGGCTGCCCCTGGTGGCTGGGGGGTGGGGGTGGTGGGAGACATGAGTGGGGGCCTGGTGGAGGTTGCCCCTGCACTGCTGGGGGGTGGGGGTGGTGGGATACATGAGTGGGGGCCTGGTGGAGGCTGCCCCTGCACTGCTGGGGGTGGGGGTGGTGGGAGACATGAGTGGGGGCCTGGTGGAGGTTGCCCCTGCACTGCTGGGGGGTGGGGGTGGTGGGAGACATGAGTGGGGGCCTGGTGGAGGCTGCCCCTGCACTGCTGGGGGGTGGGGGTGGTGGGAGACATGGGTGGGGGCCTGGTGGAGGCTGCCCCTGGTGGCTGGGGGGTGGGGGTGGTGGGAGACATGGGTGGGGGCCTGGTGGGGGCTGCCCCTGGTGGCTGGGGGGTAAGGGTGGTGGGGGACATGTGTGGGGGCCTGGTGGGGGCTGCCCATGGTGGCAGGGGGGTGGGGGTGGTGGGAGACATGAGTGGGGGCCTGGTAGAGGCTGCCCCTGCACTGCTGGGGGTGGTGGTAGACATGAGTGGGGGCCTGGTGGAGGCTGCCCATGGTGGCAGGGGGGTGGGGGTGGTGGGAGACATGAGTGGGGGCCTGGTGGAGGCTGCCCATGGTGGCAGGGGGTGGGGGTGGTGGGAGACATGAGTGGGGGCCTGGTGGAGGTTGCTCCTGCACTGCTGGGGGGTGGGGGTGGTGGGAAACATGAGTGGGGGCCTGGTGGAGGCTGCACCTGCACTGCTGGGGGGTGGGGGTGGTGGGAGACATGGGTGGGGGCCTGGTGGAGGCTGCCCATGGTGGCAGGGGGGTGGGGGTGGTGGGAGACATGAGTGGGGGCCTGGTGGAGGCTGCCCTTGGTGGCTGGGGGGTGGGGGTGGTGGGAGACATGAGTGGGGGCCTGGTGGAGGATGCCCATGGTGGCAGGGGGGTGGGGGTGCAGGGGGACATGAGTGGGGGCCTGGTGGGGGCTGCCCATGGTGGCTGGGGGGTGGGGGTGGTGGGAGACATGAGTGGGGGCCTGGTGGGGGCTGCCCATGGTGGCAGGGGGGTGGGGGTGGTGGTAGACATGAGTGGGGGCCTGGTGGAGGCTGCCCATGGTGGCAGGGGGGTGGGGGTGGTGGGAGACATGAGTGGGGGCCTGGTGGAGGATGCCCATGGTGGCAGGGGGGTGGGGGTGGTGGTAGACATGCATTGTTGATCAGTAGTGCAAGGTGACATGTGGGTTGGCTGGGGGGCATGCCCATGGTGGATGGGCTGCCTGCGGGACATGAGCATGGGTGCAGGGTAGTCCCCTGTGGTGTGGGCTGCCTGCAGGGTCCGTGGAGGTTGTGGAGCGTACACCTGGGAGGGCCCACACGGCCAATTCACGTGTGGTACTCCCCCGAACCACAGAAATGCACATACCCTGCTGTATTCGTGTGTGGAACTTCCCGCGCACCCCTGAAATACACATACCTTGCTGAAATTGCGTGTGGAAATTCCTGCGCACCCCTGAAATATACGTGCCCTGCTGAAATCGCGTGTGGAACTTCCCGCGCACCCCTGAAATACACATACCTTGCTGAAATCGCGTGTGGAACTTCACGCGCACCCCTGAAATACACGTACCCTGCTCGCACTGGGCCAATCGCGTGTGGAACTTCCTGCGCACCCCTGAAATACACATACCTTGCTGAATTCGCGTGTGGAAATTTCCGCGCATCCCTGAAATACACGTACCCTGCTCGCACTGGGCCAATCGCGTGTGGAACTTCCCCGCACCCCTGAAATACACATACCTTGCTGAAATCGCGTGTGGAAATTTCCGCGCACCCCTGTAATACACGTACCCTGCTCGCACAGGGCCAATCGCGTGTGGAACTTCCCGCGCACCCCTGAAATACACATACCTTGCTGAAATCGTGTGTGGAAATTTCCGCGCATCCCTGAAATACACGTACCCTGCTCGCACTGGGCCAATCGCGTGTGGAACTTCCCGCGCACCCCTGAAATACACATTCCCTGCTGGTATCGCGTGTGCAACTTCCCGCGCACCCCTGAAATACACGTACCCTGCTCGGACTGGGCCAATCGCGTGTGGAACTTCCCGCGCATCCCTGAAATACACATTCCCTGCTGGTATCGCGTGTGCAACTTCCCGCGCACCCCCGAAATACACGTACCCTGCTCGCACTGGGACTATCGCGTGTGGAACTTCCCGCGCACCCCTGAAATACACATTCCCTGCTGGTATCGCGTGTGCAACTTCCCGCGCACCCCTGAAATACACGTACCCTGCTCGCACTGGGCCAATCGCGTGTGGAACTTCCCGCGCACCCCTGAAATACACATTCCCTGCTGGTATCGCGTGTGCAACTTCCCGCGCACCCCTGAAATACACGTACCCTGCTCGCACTGGGACTATCGCGTGTGGAACTTCCCGCGCACCCCTGAAATACACATTCCCTGCTGGTATCGCGTGTGGAACTTCCCGCGCACCCCTGAAATACACGTACCCTGCAGAAATCACGTGTGGAACTTCCCGCGCAACCCTGAAATACACGTACCCTGCTCGCACTGGGACAATCGCGTGTGGAACTTCCCGCGCACCCCTGAAATACACGTACCCTGCTCGCACTGGGACTGTCGCGTGCGGAACTTCCCGCGCACCCCTGAAATACATGTACCCTGCTCGCACTGGGCCAATCGCGTGTGGAACTTCCCGCGCACCCCTGAAATACACGTACCCTGCTCGCACTGGGACTGTCGCGTGTGGAACTTCCCGCGCACCCCTTAAATACACGTACCCTGCTGAAATCGCGTGTGGAACTTCCCGCGCACCCCTGAAATCCACGTACCCGGCCAAATCGCGTGTGAGACTTCCCGCGCACCCCGGTATACACGCACACGTATTTTTTGTCAGCGGGTGTCCGTCTTTGTGGGTACCCCTTTGCACGTCATTTGTCCTGGAGGGCCACAGTATAGGACATTCATCATGGCAGTATATAGGTGCTATTTGTTGGCGCACCTTTTGGCGCACATTTCTTACAGCCGCAGAGACGCTACCGCCTGCTTTCTTGTGGCGGTCGTGTTTGTGCCTGTGCACTGGTTTGAGCGTGCGCTTTTTTGCACTATTCTATTCCATGAATACGTGTTGTAGGCGAGCGTGTGGGCGTTCCGCGCACTTGTGCCCTGTACTTCCCCCGTGACGCCCACGTTTTGGCAAGTTGTTCCCCATTCCGAGTGTTACGCCCGTGTTCCGCCTACTTTTGTTGCGTGCGCCGCGCTATGTGCGAATTTCGCTGTGGCCTGTGCGATTTTCGCTGTGACCTGGTGCACGCTGTTAGATGGCCTATGCGCCAACGTGCGCCGCGCACTTTTTTATCGCACATCCGCTGGTTTTCTCGTGCACGGACTTCCATGAATTGATGTGCGCTGCTTTTCGTGCGATTTTCGCACTTGCACTGCGATTTTCGCTATTCCACTGCGATTCGCACGTTTTTGCCCACTTGCGCCGCGCTAATTATTCCATGAATCGGCCTCAAAGTCTTGTTGTGGCTTGCTGACACATGGGTAGTGTCACACCATGTACGTCCAGTTTGTCTGTGGAGCAAATTTCAATTATTGGATGCATTTCTTTTATTAACATTGTTTCATTGAATTTGAAACAGCTTGCAAGAGTTGTCATTAAGGCCATATAATTGACATTTTTCTGTGCTAATTGTTCCATAACATAAGTAGCACATGCGTTATCACCATAAATTGCATGGATGTGCCGGCTTTTCAATATTGCTTGTGCTTCTTGAGATAGTATACCCATTCTAATACTTTTTAAAATTTTGGCAAAAGTGAGGTCTGCAGATTGATGCATGTTTTCTGTTAATTCTCTGTATTGGAAATGTTGCCACAGGTTGACATTTCCTATGCTGCCAACAGTTTTACGGCAGAGTTTGTGTCCTAAGGTTTTAAAAATAGGTTCACCTTTCATTGGTGTCAATTATAGAAGATCTCTGAAAACGATAATGTGTTTTCCTGCAAAGAGTTCTTTGTAGTTTGCTGTGTCTGGGGTCCAAGTCTGTACTGCAGGTGCAATCTTCCTCCTCTTGGACACTGGTCCGGACCCTGTCTGGCAAATGCCGCATTGATCAGTATGGGCAGTGGCACTGATGGAATGAGCTGAGGGAGTGGCAGGTGGAACATGGAGTGAAGCCCTGATTTGCATAAGTGGCTGCTGGGTGCCCTGGAATGGACCCTGCGCAACAACATCAGCTGTGCCAGGGTCATTGACCGGGACTGTCCTGGTTGGTAGACTCACAACCGGGGTGGTGTCGGCTGCATCTGTCCCTGCACTTGCCAACACCCGGCTGGTCGGGGCAGCAGATGACATTACTGCCCCAGGGACACGTGCCAAGGTCAGGGCAGCCCTGCATTCACCTACGGTGTGCCTCCTGTCCTCCTGGAAATCCTCCATGGACTCTTCAAGTGCCAACGCAGCCTGCACTGGCAGACCCTGAGCCTGGGTGGTGGTGTCCAGAGCTGCACCTGCAGCTACCACTACCCTTGGGTCAGTGGCAGTCGATGAAATGGACTGCCGGGTCACATGGGCGCCAGTGCCAGATGCAAGAACTGCATCTTCCGGAGCCGCAGGGGGTGGTGGCATGACTGCACCAACATGTTGCACAACATCGTGCCGAGCTGGCGCACCCCTGCCTCTTCCCCCTCTGCAGCCACCCTGTACACCCTGGAGTCGCCCTACTCCCTGGTCACCCCGCCCACATCCCTGACCACGGCCGCCACGGGGAGTATGCCCTTCTGAGGCACCCCTCACATTTCGTGGCCTCTCAGCCATGGCACAGATGGAGTAGTGCCGGCACAGATGCAGTAGTGCCAATGGGAGGTGTACACACCAACTGTCCTGGGCAATTGGGGTGAAGGGGGTGAGATACAAGATGTTAACAGCACCCCTGCACCGGCAAGGCTGTATGTGACCCCGGTGATTAAGTGACAGGTCACACAATGCTCAGGCACCCCAAAACTGCTGTAAAACCGTGCACGCAACCCCCGGTAGCCCACGTGTGTGGAATTAACCTCCCGCAGTATGCGGTGGCACCCAGGGACATAAAAAACACATACGCGTGGGACACGCAGGCTACTATGAGCTCGAAAACGGTACGCAATACATAGGGGGGCCCGCAGTGGGAAAAATAGCATGCGCGACTCACTGTCTGACTGGCGTGATAATGAAAAACACATGTAGCCAATACCCCCGCCAAAAGAAGAGATACGTCCTTGATCCGCTGTAAAGTAGTGATGGCGCGCAAAATTGTTGTGTGTTGCTACAACATGAAGTAGCAACACACACGTCGGTCTCCATGAAAGGCACGTACAGCGAACTGCTGGCCCCGCTCACCTTTAACCCGTGCTGAAGGAAACGCCTGCGCGCGTCACGTCATTTACGCGCTTAGGCCCTTTCCTCGGATTACATGCATTAACACGGGGACGTGCAGTTTTTTCATATGCTGATTCACTATTCACCCGTCACGAGGGAAACTAAGGGCCTTTCCTTGAATTACACGCTGACGTGCAGTTTTTTCACGTGCCAAATCACTCCGTATCAAGCTGGCCACGTGACAACACATGGAAGACCACACTCCTGCCCAGAAGGCCATTTTCCTGCCCCCCAGAGCCCTGAGCAGCCTTCCACAAGCCATCTGCTGCTGCCTGCCTGCCTGCTGCCACCGTGCCCTGCCATTTGGTGCCTGCACATCTGCCATCTGCAGGGGTCCAGTTGCAGTAACAAACCGTGCTGGAACAGAAGACTCCCGACTGGTGTTCCATCACTACACAGCCCAGCCGCAGGACCCAGTTGCCAACCCACACCTGCCTCGGGGGTTGCCATGTCCAACACAACACCTTACGGCACCAGTGGGAACCCCCAGCCAGAGAGGCAGAGGGCTGCCAGCTTCACTTCTGAAGTTGGCATCCTGGTGGAGTCAGTATGATGCCCTCTTCACGCCATCGTGCGCCGACAAGGAAGGATGGAGGAGGATCTGTATGGACATAGTGGGTACCATCGACACGGAGGGGGTGGCACCCCGTGACATGAAACACGTCCAGAAGCACGGGGAGGACTACAAGTCCAGGACCCTCACGAAGGCCCAGACCTCTTAGACGCAGAGGATGCAGTGGGGTGCCGGGGCCAGTTTACTAACAAGCAGATGAGGGTCCTGGAGCGCATTTGCCCAGTGCTTCACCATAAGGATCCTCAGGATGCAGGCCCGTCTGGAGTCGAGCGGTAAGTGGCCATGCATTTTTGTGTGAAACAGGGCATGTTGCAGTGTGCTGGTAGTCAGCTACTTGGCTGTATGTGTGACATAGGCCATGTATGGATTTGTGTGTGCAGGGACATCATGGTGCTGCATGTGAGACCAGTCATGCCTGAACCACATGAATGGTGAATGTGTTACAATGCAACATGCGGAGCAACATGCAGAATGCACTCATCAATGCATGCCTGTCTCTGTTGTTGGACATGGATGGCATGTGATAGATGGGTGCTGCTGTCAAGGACATGTATGGTGTACATGTCTATGTGTCTGAGTAGCCTGTGTGTGACTTGTAAACACCAAGGATGCATGACACATGTCCGTGACAATATTCTGATTCACTGATGCAGCCTAGTCATCCTTGTCTCCACTGTCTCTGGGGTGTACGAGGCCTGATGGATGAAACTACGGTTATGTGTGTGCATGTGATCAGTATGAACCATGATGCATGTGAGTTTCAAACCACCATCGTATGTTTCAACAGTTCCTTGGACATGTATGCAAATGTTCTTTGCATGCGCCATGCCTGTTTCTGCATGTGTGTTGCCTGCACTGACCCATGTGTTGTGGAGGGACATGATGGAAGTGACGTTTGACAGTGCCACTCATGTGCTATTGCTTCCTGTCTAGGGGACTATTGTACAGTACCCTGATGCTTGTGTTCTATGTCTCCCTCTACACAACGGTGAGTGAAGAAGAGGGCAGAGACAGCGCTGTGGAGCAAAGCGGCGGGGATGCTTCCACCCGCCGGCGATGCAAGGCCCAGTCACCCTCCCAGGAATTACCATCATCCGGGAGCGAGGGGACTGGTGCCGCATCTGCCACTATGGCTGCAGCGGAAGGGGTGGGTGAGCCCCCACAGGGGCTTGCAACGGCGGAAGACAGTGTGGAGCAATCCAGGTTGGAGGTGGCCGCTACTGAGCCGCACATGTGGCCTGGTGGAGGTGGTACCACTGGTGCAAGTGGTGCAGTCCAGGGGCAGGAGGCAGCACAGGTCGCCGTGGATGGGCCTATGCATGTCACTGTCCCTGACACTGTGACTGCACCACCATGCACCAGCAGAAATGCCCCATCCCAGGCCCGTCAACAGGTAGTGGGGAGGTCCACATCATCTGATACTCCTCTCTCTACCTGTGGACGAGGGGACGTGTGACCGTCCTGATTGGTGTCGCGTTGCGCACGTGTGACATTCGTGATGATGTGCATGCTTCCTGGGGGGAGCACACACGTTTCCATGAAGAGCTGCGTGCCAACCTGGCCCAGTTGGGAGGGGCTTTGGTTGGGGGTTTCGTACATGTGTTGGGCACTCTGGCGGCCCTCTCCTCCTCTGTGGAGACTATGCGCCAGTCGTTCTCCTTGCTGTCTTCTGTCCCAGATGCCACCTGGGCCCCCTGTGGACCTGCCCCGACCAACGCAGCCAGCTCAGTGGAGATCCCATCCCTGCCACAGTCGGGAGTTGGAGGTCCTGCAGGGGTGGACACCCCAGCAACTGGACCCCAGCAGATGGAGGATGTGCCATCATCATCAGGCAGGGCAGGTGCACAACGGCGCTGGTGGATTCCATCAGCCTGGATGCCGTCTTGCTAGCAGAGGCAGTTGCGTCGGAGGCACCGCAGGCTCAACATGGGAGGCATCATGGCTCGGGGCCATCAACATTAGAGAGGCAGGCATTGGCCGGAGGGCAGGAGAACCCTGGAATGGGAGTGTCTTCCGTGTTGCAGCGGTTTGGCCAGCGGATAGGTGCGGAGTGGCGGAGTGGCGGCGGGCGGAGGAGGCACGGCTCACTATGGTCAGGGCGGAGAACTCCATGCGCAGGGCGCTGAGGCGGGCTGAGTGCCTCGAGGGAACTCGCAGGGAGTTGGAGGTGGACATGGTGTTATCCCTGCGAGACCTCGGGCCAGGGAATAGGCCCGCCTCCAGGACGTTGAACAGGAGCTCGATGATGCCCTGGCCCGGGAAATCAACTAGTGAGCCGTAGGACTTGCCCGCCGCCATTGTATATAGTTAATTAGTGTTAGGTTTCATTTATGTTTTTGTTTCATTTGGGACACTTGGACTATGCCCCACCTTTTTGTAGATAGTTCTTTCTTAGGTAGGGTTTTTTGTAGGTTTCCTTTCAATAGTTGGGCTTATGGACCCTGGATTTGTTCTTTGTATATAGTTGAAAACTGCATTTCTCATCATTCTTTTTTTGTTCACCATGGAGCAATGGATTATTCTTATTTTTTTCTTTGGATTTGGTTAGCTGGATGGACGCTTTGGACCCATTTTCATTTGGATTTATTTGGATTCTGCTTTCATATTTTTTATTTCATTTTTTTGGAAGATGCTGCATTTTCTTTATTATTTCCATTATTGTGTGATTTTATTAAATCTCCTTGCTTTTGTGTGGTATTCTCTGATTGGTTTCATGCATGTCACAATGTGGGTTTTCTCATTCACTTGCACCCATTGTGTGTGTGTGACCGACATGTGTTGATGTGCATTCTTGCCATTTGCGTTGTATCATGTAATTGTCATGAGGCCTACCCCCGGGGACCCAGACCAAGTCCAGCAACCCCTGAAGCAGGCATCAAGTTATTCTAAGCAAGCCCAACATCCCCTGCTAGGGGCTATTTGGCCACTCCTGGCGCCTATGGCGCCAGGCTCATATGGAGAGTCAGTCCTGGTGCCATAGGCGCCAGGCTCATAGATTAAAACTTACCTGATGCAGACCATGCTGCAAACTCACCTGATGCAGACCATGCTGCAAGAGCTCCAAGCCAAAGGAGGCTTGGAAGGGACTACTCTACCTAGGGACTATTTTTTTTACTCGGTGGGGCTGGGGAGGAATACTTAACTGGGACTACTTTGGAGGCTATTTAAACCACGCCTGAAGAGCAGCACACACTTCGCGTTATTCTGCATCCAGCAGCGTAACGCTCACCGTGTCTGCAAGTCTGCATCCAGTCTTCTGCCACGCCCGCCTCGAGTCTGGAGCTCCTAGAAAAAGGGAGAAAGAAGGAGAAAAGGTTAGAACAAGAGCAATACCTTTGATCCTTACCTGAATTCCCGATCCAACGCTCCTTCGAGCTGGAAGAAAGAAGTTATTTTATGCGTGTTGCCTCGCCTGCTGCAGCGCCGTGCTGAACTCACCGGCCTTCGCAGCATCTTCACATTCCACCGCATCCTTCTGCATGTTCCCGCCGCACTCCGGCACCTAAGGGGAAGACAAGGACAGCAAGGTGAGCCAAGGGAATGCACAGAGGCAATATTAGTTACCCCCCATAGACTTACCTGATTTTACCACCGGGGGTACTATTCCTCTTCACAGGTCGGCGCAGCTTCCGCTGCATCCTCGCCAAACCCGGCCCCTAAGGGGAAACAAAAGGACAGCAAGGTGAAACAAAGGGACAAACAAAGGGAAACCTCCTCACCACAATAGACTTACCTGATTTTACCGCCGGAGTCATTATTACCCGAGACTTCATACTTTCTCCCAGCGCCTGAATAAGGGAGAAAGCAACAGGTTACATATTGACATTATTTTCTCGAACTGTGTTGGATAATACAAATCCTTACCTGAATATTACCGGTTGCCACGAGGAACTCTTCGCTAGGGTCAAGCTGCAACCTGCAAGGAATCGGACAAGAGTGAAAGTCAGACATTCAAACTCTTACGAACTACATACTTACGGCGTCTTGCCGGGAATCTCAGAGTCAATATTGTTCTGGAACTCACCAATTCCTTCGAGCCAGTGAAGCAACTGGTTATCTACGTGCCTCTGCGCTCAATGCAGGATGGAGAGCTCATCTTTCCAAACCATCAGGTGAGACTATAAGAGGGGACATCAAAGATGATCAGTAGGGAGAACAGCGGGAGTGGGGGGGTTAACGCTCAACTCCACGGGAAGTTAATTCCCTTTCTCCATTTGCAGAAGAATATTCCTATGGGCCAAGCAAACGAAGCTAGGTGGGCCAGTCCAGTCCGTCATCTTGGCACTACGCGTCACATTGGTGGAGACCGCATCTGTCCAGTTCAGATCGACGCCCCTGTGGGAGCCAGGTGAGCGTAACAGTAATGGGCATTTCTATGTGGGGTGGATGGAATACGTGGTTGGGTGTTTGGACAGGGGTGGCGTGGGGTGTGATTTGGGTGGCCATAAGGCCCATTATTGTGGATCGTGATGACGTGTTTGGGGGACATGAGTCGGGGCCTGCTGGCAGGTGCCTGTCAATGCTGGGTGGGTGGGGATGCAGGGGGACATGAGTCGGGGCCTGCTGGCAGGCGCCCGTCAATGCTGGGGGTGGGGGTGCAGGGGGACATGGTCAGGGCCTGCTGGCAGGAGCCCGTCAATGCTGGGTGGGTGAGGGTCCCGGGGGACATGAGTCTGGGCCTGCTGGCAGGCGCCCATCAATGCTGGGTAGGTGGAGGTGCAGGGGGACATAAGTCGGGGCCTGCAGGCAGGTGCCCATCAATGCTGGGTGTGTGGGGGGTCAGGGGGACATGAGTCGGGGCCTGCTGGCAGGTGCCCGTCAATACTGAGTTGGTGGGGGTGCAGGGGGACATGAGTCAGGGCTCACAAGTGCATGGTGCCATGTGGGCTGGCTGCGGGGCATGCCCAGGGTTTATGGGCTGCCTGCAGGGCATGGCCAGGGGTGCTGGGTAGTCCCCTGTGGTGTGGGCTGCCTGCAGGGCCTGGGGAGGGGGAAGAGGGCTCACCTGGGAGGACCCACACTGCCAATACACGTGTGGTACTCTCCACACACCCCAGGAATACACGTACCCCGCTCGCCAAGCAAAATCATGTGTAAAACTCCCCACGCACCCCTCCGAATACACGTACCCCTCTCGCGCTAGTAAAATCACGTGTTAAACTCCCCGCGCACCCCTCAGAATACACGTTCCCCTCTCGCACTAGCGAAATAAGCGTGTAAAACTCTCTGCGCACCCCTCAGAATACACGTACCCCTCTCGCGGTAGCAAAATCGCATGTAAAACTCCCTGCACACCCCTCAGAATACACATATTCCTTTCGTGCTAGCGAAATCATGTGTAAAACTCCACGCAGTCAAGGTCTCGGATACATTTTTGTCCATGCTTTACAGCACTATTATGAATGTAGGCATGTGGCAAAGAATTTCGATCTGAGAGGAGTGGAGGTGGTGTGGAGCACTGCGACGGATTGCAATGTAGAGGCAATTCTCCGAGTTTGCAGAGATATGCATACGATGATCAGTCCCCATTTGGTAGTTATGCACTATGGTGCTTGCCATTTGGGCTACGTGAGTTCACCTACTTTGTTGGGATTTTTGGAACAGTTGGTTCAAGCAGTCATCACCATCTTTCCAACTGCGAAAGTAATTTTTTCTGGCTTACTCCCTAGAGCAAAATGGGACAACAGTTCTGTGTTTTGTCCTGATCAAAGTATTGGTAGGTTTGCAATCAATTGTGGCATGCGTACTTTCATGTTAAGAGCTCGTATGTTTTTCTGCAGCCACGAGAACATTGTTTCCAGTAATGTGACTTATTTTGAAGCAGATGGTGTTTCTTTATCTTTTTTGGGAAATGCCATGTTCTTTTGGAATATAAGGCTTGCTTTGGAGAAGGTTATGTAATGATTGTAGCCGTAAACTAATAAGAAAAACCCCCCAAAAAAATACAAAATAACAGGTGTCTGTCAGGCATCTGCAAAAAAGCAAAAAAAACCTCCCAACTTAAAGGGGAAAAGGGGAACACTATTTAAATGTACAGTCGTCACGCTCAGATCCTCTACATGTGCTCGGACATGGTGGTAGTCTGCAGGCAGCGCATATAACATATGAGGATTCTGGGGTGAAGAGGCATGCAAATGAGAATGAGCGGAGCTAGGGATTGGTCCATAAAGTTCAGTGGGTGTGTTGTGAACGGAGAGATTTAGGGAGAATGTCTTTTCCCAGAGAGGAGAACAGACAGCTATGGTCGAAAACAGATTATCTGGCTTTTGGGAGACTCATGGATACATTGGTTGAAGGTGCATGCAGAACGTTGCGGTATATCTGCAGATCTTGGATTCCCTCTTGTGGAAGTGCACTGGCATGGGGTGCGTGGAATCAAGTGGCTGGCCTTGGTACCTCTCTGTGCTACTTTACAGACAGAGCATCATCCTGATATAATTATCATTCATTGTGTAGGGAACAGTTTAGGGCATGTGTCTGGAATTCCTTTGCAATTTGCAATGAAGGAGGGACTTGAGAAGGTCATGGACATGTTTCCAAATTGTCAAGCAATTTTTTCACGTATTGCACAAAGATAAATGTGGCTGCATTCTTCTTTGTATGGTCCACAAATGGAGAAAGCGAGGCACAATGTCAATAAGGCTGTGTGTGCCTTTCTAAGAGATGTTGGTATGTCCTCTTTCCACAATGAAAATATTATGTTTCGTAGCAGATTCATTTTTGCAGAGATGGAGTCCATCTTACATATGCTGGCAATCAGATTTTTATTCAAAATGTACAAAATGCATTGCAACCTTTTTTGCCATTATAGTCACCTATTTTGCATTTCATGTTCAGGAATCCAAGTTTTTCAAACACACACAACATCACCAAAAGGCTCTTTTCAGAGCCACCACTCGCTGCCAGAGAAAAGTGCATTGGTTTTGCTACAGTTGCACCCTAAAATTGTGTATGTCCTAGGACTGTCTGCAGACATTTTAAATAATGCATGGAGGCCTACACCGTTTACTTGATAGTTCCTTTTTTAAATTGAGAAAGGCGGCTCTGAAAAGAGCCTTTTTTAAAAAATGTAGTTTTATCTTTTTTTTGGATTTTTTACACACGACACACTAGGAGAGGAGGGGAAAGGAGGGTAAGGAAGGGACACCAACCACGGGGATAAGAAAGGGCAGGTGGAGAGAGAAAGATGTAGGGTGGCCCTTATTTAGGTAGGTAGCAGGTCTTCTGGTGCTCCGAGACCGAAGTCTCAAAAGCACTTCAAAGACTCTCCCTCCTGCAGAGTACTGCGTCACAGTACATACACAATATTGTGACCTTTGAAAAGTAAGGGTCAACAGCATCGCAAATGGCCTGTGAGGCAGCTGGAGGGATGCGCTCTCCCATAGGAGTTTCTCTTGTGGAGAGAAAATCGGACACGGAGGATGCTGCCTAGGAACTTAACCTACTACGTTCTTTACATGGTACCACTTTGCGAATGTCCGCACTGTAGAACGAAGATAGGTGTCACTTAATGGTTGTCGTACCAAAGCTGTACGCACCAGGTCTCCCACGACTAAGCACCAAATTGCACTTTTTACAGGCGACCAGGTTTGCACGTGCTTTTGGGACGTTACCAAAAACGGTAAAACAACCGCCACACCCACGACTCCTGGCGAGTGGTGGTAGTAGGGAGTTCCCCTCCTCATACTCTTCGTCCTCTTCTTCCTCGCTCTCTAGATCCTCACGCATATTTCCCTCTGCAGGCCCTTGAGGAGGTGGTGGCGGTGGAGGGTTTGGGGGTGCTGCTGAGGCTGATGTAGCAACAGCAGCCATGGATGCCATTAGGGTTGGTGAGATAATCTCCACTAGAGCACTAAAGGCAGCAAAATTCAATCTACAATCGCATAAAGTACAATGAAGATAAGCTCAGGGGTATGGCCTTTCATAGGGGTGGAGGGGTGCACCTTGTGACCATATCGATCGCTCAAAAGCATTGAAAAAGTTCCAAACAACATGTGGAAAGCTAGGGCTATTGTATGGGACATCTGATGTCATCTTTGATGTCCTGGGTGTTAATGTTAGCAGTGCATAGTGGTGGCGCGAGTTATGGTTGCTTAGCTTACCAAAACTGGCGAGTTTCAAGGGTATTTTGGTTTTACTTGGAACCATAAAGTCCAGTTAACAAAGTTCTTTTTACTGAATTTCACAGGTTTTTAGTAGGGCAACTTAACCATAACGTCCTGTTAACAACGTTTTTTTTTACTGTATGTACATATGTTTATTTATTTTTTTAAACTTGTCTTTATTGGCATTCACATGTCAACACAACAACAAACAGTTGCAACCCCCCCCCCCAACCTCCATCTCCCTCCCCTTGGGGCGTGATTGTCCATCTTTCGGGGGATCTCATTATGCGCTGAAAATATCTGCTACTTTAATGTTATGGGGGCACCACTGTTCCATATCTTGAACCCCTCCCCATTCCTTTGCAAACATGTCCCTCATACCTTGGATTGTGTGGGTGACTTTTTCCATCGCCATTTGGGCTCATACCTTTTGAAGCCACGTAAATGTCAGTGGGGTGTCTTTCTTTTTCCAATTTTGGGCAATCGTTGTCCATGCCGCAATGAGCAATCCCATAAAGCTTCTCCATTGTGTCCTTTTGTATTTCCTTGCTATTTCGTCTCTCAATCCACACATCCATACTCCTTCTCCCATTTGTCCCACCTCTGGAAACATCTTCGCCATCTCTCCCTTCACTTCTTCCCAGAAGGGTTTTATCCCTTTACATTCCAACCAGTTGTGCTTCCACGTTCCCACCTCATCACATCTTCTCCGGCATTGATTTGAAGTTTTGTGGAACACTGCGTGCAGTCTTTCTGGGGTATAGTGCCATTGTGTTACTATTTTGATCCACATTTCCCTCGTCTGTGCTAAGCGCGTCATCTTGGGAATCAATTTCCATAAGTCCTCCCACTATTTTTTTGTTAGTTCCTCCCCCAGTGTCCTACCCCACTTGATCATATATGACCACTTGATTTCTTCACCCTGCGAGTTTATGAAGGAGTAAAGTGTTGATACCCATTTCTTCACCCCTGTATTGGAGATTACATATTTCTCAAATGGCATGAGGTTTCTTGTTGCTGCTTTGGCTATTTCTGGGGATTTTAACCAGTGCCTGAGTTGTTCGTATCTATATTTATCCCATTTGGAGAGTGATGAGCATGGATAGCAGGACTCATGTGGCCTAATTTCATTGTCCATGAACATTTCCCCTATTTTCGTGATTCCTGCCTCCTCCCATCTTTCATATGCCCCTTGCTCCATCCCTGGTGGCAATTGGGGATTCCGACATATGGGCATGAAAGGGCCTAGCAAAGTGATCATTATACCTTTACGTGTTTGGCTGTCCCACACCTCCATGTGTTCTTCATTATTCCGCTTATCCCTATGTTGGGGTGTCTGTGATGTCTCTGTTTCCAGAGTAGTTCCGCCAGCGGTGTTCTCGCTACTGCCCTGTCTTGTTTTGCCCAAATCTGCTGTGGGTTTTCCCCCATCCATTCCCAAAGCACCTTTAGTTGCGCCGCATGATAATATTTCTTAAAGTGGGAAAGCGCCAATCCCCCTTCCCTGGTAGGTTCTTTAAGGATCGTTATAGCTATTCTCAGGGTTTTCCCTTTCCATACAAAGGATGTGATCACATTAGATGGTGTTTTAAAAAAGGTGCTGGGGACTCCCACCGGGAGAGCCTGGAAGTAGTATAGGAGCTTAGGGAGGATGGTCATCTTGACCGATTGTATCCTGCCCCACCAAGAAATCATCGGAGGGTTCCATCTTTTCAAGTCTCTGCATATGTTTGCGAGAAGTTGCGGGTAGTTTTTCCCGTACAGTTGGCCTACCGTGTGTGTTAAGGTTATCCCCTGGTATTTTATGCCCTCTACTGCAATCTTAGGATCCAGTAATTTAGCTTCTCTTTCTATGTTTTCCCGATCCCCGGCCAGTATTAGGATTTCCGATTTTTTCCTGTTGATCTTTAGACCTGAGATGGCCCCAAAGTCTTCTAGCTCCCTCACCACTACCGCTAATGTTCTCCCCGGGTCTTCTATGGTTATTAACATGTCATCTGTGTATGCTATGACTTTGTGTTGCATTCCTGCCATTTCGATCCCCTTAATGTGAGTGGACTCCCTTATTTTCACTAGCAGGGGTTCTAGAAAGATAGCGTACGGTAATGGGGAGAGTGGGCAACCTTGCTTTGTTCCCCTTGAGATTATTACCCTTTCTGTTACCTCCGCGTTGATGGCGACTCTACTAATAGGGGAGTTATAGTTCGCTCTCACTCTTGCAATATACTGCTCCCCAAATCCCATGCATTTTAGGACTTTAAATAGCATCGACCATTCCACCCGATCGAAAGCCTTTTCGGCATCTACGGAGAGTAGTATCGCTGGGGTGTGTGTTATGCCTATCTCTTCCACTAGGTGGATGAGACTCCTGAAGATGTCATGGGTTTGTCTGCCCGGGATGAAGCCCGATTGATCTGGGTTGATTGGTTTTGGGAGAAGCGGGGATAGCCTTGCGGCGAGGATTTTTGTGTGTATCTTTGCATCTAGATTTATCAGGGAGATTGGGCTATACAAGGCGGGGTATGTCGGGTCTTTCCCATTTTTGTGGAAGACTAGCACCTTCGATTCATTCATTGTGGGGGTCACGTTGCCGCTATCTGTAAATTAGTTTAGGAGCCTTGTTAAGACCGGGATTAGCTGGGCCGCATATTTTTTATAGAATGGGGCCGTGAAGCCATTGGGACCCAGTGCCTTATTTATTGGGAGTTCTAATATTGCTTTCTTAACTTCCTTTTCCCTTATCGGGCTCTCCAGGGCCAGTCTATCTTCTTCTGAAATTTGAGGGATAGGGAGGGATTCCAGGTATGTATCCTGTGCTTCTACATCCGGGAGATCTGTGGAGAAGAGCTTCTGGTAGAATTCTCTAAATGCCTCCCCAATGTCTTGTGTGCGCGACAGTAGTTCCCCTTTCGTGTTTCGTATGCTCTTAATCGTTGTGTCTTTCTGTTTAGTGCAGAGTTGCCTTGCTAGGAGTCTGTCTGCTTTGTTCGCTTTTATGTAATATCTTTGTCTTGGAGTAGATTCCTCTCTGCTCCTTTTGTGCGCAGCATGTCTAGTTGGCCCTGCGTGTGTCTCAATGCTTTCTTTATTTCCCTGGTGGGGTTGGTCAGTATTTTCTCTTGTATTTCTGCTATTGAGGTCTCCAGTTCCTTCTCCCACTGGTACCTCTGTTTCTCCTTCGTAATTTTCATCGCCACCATTTTCCCCCGGATGACTGCTTTGAACGCTTCCCAGACCATGCCCAAAGAAACTTCCCCCGTATCGTTTTGGGTGAAGTATTCTTCTATCATTTCCTTTATGGATTCCCCTGCTATCGGGTCTTGGATTAAATCCTGGGGTAGCCTCCACCTCCAGAGCCCATTTGTTTTTCACGGGAAGTTCAGCTCAAGCCACAGCGGAGCATGGTCCGAGGGTGCTATAGCTCCCAGCTCCAAACCTTGAATCTTTCCCATGAGCCCCACTGATACCCAGAAATAGTCTATCCTAGACATACAGTTGTGTACGTGAGAGAAGTATGTATATCCCCTTTGCTCCCCCTTCAGTTCCTTCCACACATCGTTTAGGGACATGTGGTCTATCTGTTGTTTGAGGCATTTTGAAGGTGCCCCTTGGCCGTGCACATTCCCTGTGCTTCTATCTAATTGTGGGTTCCATGCCATATTGAGATCATCTCCCAGGATCACCTCCCCCCTTGCAAAGCCTTCTAGCTTCCCCAGGAGATCCTTAACGAAGAGATCCTGCCCCCTATTTGGTGCATATACTGATGCTAGGGTGATGCAGTGTCCTTCTATCACCGCATTGGCAAAGGCATACCTCCCTTCTTTATCGGTGAGTATATCTTCCAGTTTGGCTTCTCCCCCTTCCCTTATCACTATCAGCACCCCTGCTCTTTTTTCGGTTGAAGTTGCTTGCGCCCACATTTTGTATCCCCTTATGCAGGTTTTTCGGTTTGTCCCTCGTTCTGACATGTGTTTTTTGGAGCATAAGTATGTCCGCTCTTTCCCTTTTGAGCTGTTTCTCCAGTTTTACCCATTTTGTTGGGTGATTCATGCCCCCAATGTTGAAGGTTAAAATGCCCATTTTCTTATGTATTCGTGCTTTGGTCTTGGATCCCCGACCTTGCCCATTTCTCCTGTTTCATGCTCCAGCCCCCCCTCCCCTTCCCTTTAACTCCCCCCCAACTAATAAACATAAACCAAACAACTTGCCCCCGAGTAGGGCGAGGGTTCCTACTGATGCTAGGGCATTGCGCCCATCGCTCCCTGCCCTCCTTACCCTCTGGGGAAATTTTTGTGGGAGATCCTAAATCCCACATTTTCATCTGTCCTTACGGAATTCCTCATGTGGCTTGTAGCACTTCATTTCATTACTCCCGCCCCCTGCGGAATCCTCGTTTAGTTGTCACCTTACATGTGCCCTCATCGTTCCGTCTTTTTGGTTTTTTTTATGATAGTTTCTTGCAGCCTTCCCTTCCTGTGTTTGACCTCCTCTGTTTGATCATTTCCCAGCCTCTCGGTTGTCTCACTTGTTCTCCCCTTCGTTTAGGCTCTTCCAATTCCTCTTCACCTTCCTGGATTCCCATTATATTGAGACCTTCTTCCCATGTGGTCGCTCTTCTCTGTTTCCCCTCCCATGTGAACATCGGTCCAAATGGGAAGGTCCATTTGTAGCAGATTTCTTTCACCACCAATGCCTTGACCAGCGGGCCATTGCCCTTCTTTTTTGCAGGGTCACCAGAGGTAAGTCCTGATATAATTGTATTTCTTGCCCGTTCATTCTAATATGCTCCATTTCTCTTGCTTTCCCTAATATCTGTTCTTTTTGTGGATATGAGTAGAGAGCTACCAGGACATCCCGTGGTCTTTCTCCTGGTGCCCCCGATCTCTTCGGTATAACCCTGTGGACACGGTCCACTCCAATTAATTCTGTCTCTTGGGCCTCTGGACATCTCTAAACACTTCCTTCACTGCCATCTTGAGGTCTTTGTCCAGGACAGATTCTGTCATGTTTTTTATGCGTATGTTGGACCGTCTGGAGCGGTTCTCCAGATCCTCGCATTGAATTTCCAGGTTGTGGGTGAGTCTCACCAAATGTTCTTGCGTTTCACTAACCTGTTGTGTTTCTTCTTCGACAGTCTGGATTGTTCTTTCAAGTATGTCTGTTATTTCCTCCAATTTGGCCACGTCTACTTTGATGTCCTGTACTACCTGCTTCATGTCATTTTTCATGGTCGTGAATTGTTCCTGTACTGTGGACATGAATTTGTCTTGTAGGTCCTGAAACCAAGCTTGCATATCCTCTCTCGAGGGTTGTTGATGGTGCGTAAGGGTGTCACCCTCCCCCTGTGGGTCTTCCTGGGTTTTCCCTTTAGGTTGTGATAAGTTGTCCGACGACCACATTTGCAGGATGTTTGCGTCCTGTTTTGAGGTTTGTGGTGTCTGTTGCGTGGCGTTGCCTTTCCCTTTGGCTCTTGACATGGTATAAAGTCTTTCTTGGGGTGGTTTATTCTTTTGTGTATATGTAGGGTCTTGTCCTAGGATGGGTCTGGGCTTGTGCGTTCTGTTTCTCCTTTACCCCTCTTAGTGGCCTGCTTCCTGTGAGCTGGTGTATGCTGGTCTGTTCCAGGACTCTTCTTCCCCCTTTTACTTGGCCGGATTCCCCGCCGGGGGATTCCTCTTGTTCTCCCCTTCCCCTTAATCAGGGTTTCCCTGTATGTGCTTTATATGGCGTTGTGGGGACGGCCTTTTGAGGTTGCTGGTTTGCGGGGCGGCTTAGTGCCGGCTGCGGTATGGTGATCAGGGGGCGGGAGTCCCTTCACCCCCTCCTTTTTGCGTTCTTGTCTATTTGTTTATTTTTTTAATGCTTTATAGCCACTTCTACCAAGATACAGGTGCGGCTAAGTGTGGGAACGACTGGGGGGGGTTTACCTTCTGCTTCCACAGGTCATAACCGCGGCTATAATGAAATACAAAAGGGCATGCTGTATTTTTTTGCACCCACTGTATTGAAAGGATCAATTAAAGGTCTTTGATCCATATATATACAGTATGTGTTTTTATTGTATAACTGAAAAGTTGGCCTGGAAATGGACTGTTTTGGGGAATAAGGAAAAAAGAGGTAGGAACTGGGAAAGGAAAAGCACTAGGATTCATACATATAACAAAGAATACGGTTAAAAAAATGACACTTAAAAATATACCTAGCATTGGTAATTAGCCATATGTTTTGAAAGAGCCTTGCCCAACGCTTTTAGGGTGCCACCTCCCTCAATGAAGCTGTAACAGGTATTGCAAATCACGATAAAGTTAGAAAGATCAGGTGCAGGCAGGATGGACAGAGGTTGGGTGTGAGATGGAGGAACATAGTTAATAATCATGTTGGAAGTCTGTGGCACCGATGACATAATACTGCTGTGCTGATCTTTCTCCATGTGCTTTAACCTTATGTTTCACATGAACCTTCCTATAGAATTCATCCACTTCATTCGAATGAACACGGACAAGATGTTGAATTAACGTCAATGTCCCTAAGCTTTGGATGGCTTGTGTGCAGGTCCCTCTGCAAAATGCAAAACCTTACAGCAGAAATTACACAAAACCTCATTGATCACCTTTTTGCTGTGTTGTCCTTTACACAAAAACATTGCCAATTGTCAGCTATGTTTTTCTGTGCACATTGCTTCTATTGCAGCGGTAAAGCTGAAGCAACCCACACCACATCATCATCACTGATGGTCATAGTGATATTAAAATACAGGATCGTGGATGAAAAATAAAAACTTTAAAAATACACATCACAAAAAGAGCTCTGCCACTTAACATCAACAGACTTTAGTAATATATATATATGTAACATGCTAAAACAACAAAAAATGACAAACAACAATGCACACAACAAAGGACAAAGGTATAGGAAGAACGAAGGTAAACAATGAATGGATAAATCACAGTACTGCTTTTAAAAGTTCCTGAAGGCTCACAATGAACCCATAAAAGGCAGAAAACATGAAAAAAGATGTTTGGGAGAGGGGTGTAACTGCGGTGACGCGATATAGTGACTCAGAATGTTTGTTTGTGCCTAAATTATTGACCAATCATATGGCCCAATGAGGAGTTGAGCCTGCACGTGGCAGTAGCCGCGTCAATGGTGTGGGATGTTTTTACCCATGCATCCGAGCCCTACCACAAAAACTGTGCAGTACTGGCATTGAAAACATCATGATGGCCAGAGCTTCCCAGAAAATGCCCAGGGAAATGCATGAAGAATAGGCTGCCACCCATTTTTGCCGATGTTATGGGCACAGAAGGGCACTGCCTAAAACCACCATTGGACTACCCACACAGTAGCCGGAAACCATTGGGAATGGCAATGCTGATTGCCAAAAGCAACCTAGAACTGTGGGGAATTCATTTCTTAAATCCCAAAAATGGTTGCATTACCAGTACTCACCACTATCAGAAAGCCAGCGTTTTAAAACCACCAGACTTTTGTGTAAAACTGAATAAATGAACCCAAAGCAGGCCAAAGAAAGACTTACTGAGAGGTGGATATAATGTAAAGTTATATTCTGAAGTGACTTGAAGGTTTATAACAAAACTGGCTGAGCTGTGGATTTCAGCAGTTTAAGTAAATTTTGACTGAAAGACACTAAAAATCTAAATGTTTAAAATAAATGAGTGACCTACTTTTGAGTGTCACATAGGTTGCAATTGTTTAAATGTCATAGTTGTAAACTTAGAATCAGCATTCTAGCTGCATGCGTAAAAATTGGAAGTTTGATTTGGACAGGAAAACTGGCAGCCAAAGAGACATTTAGCTGAGGCCTGGCTTAAAAAGAGAGGGAATTTTGCCCACCAGCTACCCCCGACAGGAGTTGAGACTTGCACAACAGCTATGTTCCCAGGCCTAGCTGCCTTTTGCTGTTCCCACCAAAAGGGATATGACACTTCTCTGATTGAATTACCTGGGCTCTGCAGGAAATTGAACAAAGCCCTGTCCTGACTCAGGCAAATGTTTTATTGGGGGGGTCGTAAAAGTGGCTTCCTCCTGGAAGGAAAGGGGAGGAGCACTGCCTGTGAGAGCAAGCTGGCTTGGCAGAACTGGAAAAACCAGAAATTCAACCTTGTGCTGGGGGATAACCACACCACTTTGGGGCCAGAACATAAATCTAAAAAGATGGATCATTCATAGAGCGGACTTGTGAAAATTTTATAAGTGATATCATTATTCTTGTGATTTTTCTGTGCACATTTGAAGACGTGTTAGGACTCGGTGGTATGTTCAGGGGGGGTTTTAGCGGAAAAGAGGATATTACTCTCAATGTATGTATGTTAAAAATCTGACACTCCACCACCTAATGCCCACATGCTTTGCGAACATTTGTGTAAATGCGGGGACAAATCCAATATTGGTAACCCGACCAAAAAGTGAAATATGTTGCCATTTTTGAACCCAAGCTCCTAGAAACGACAGAATTGGAACAGGGGCTACCATCAGTAAATGCATGATGTGTGTATGCAATGCCAAACAACTGTCTATCGGGGAAGTATGTATTTGGATCAGATATAGATTGTGTATAAAGTTGACAGGGGTGGGTTCTCTGTATCATAAACAGACCTCATCATGATGACACTTCATTTCATTCCCCCAATCAAGGGGAAGAGGAGGAAGTGGCCAATGACAAGTGGAGAGGGGTAGGGCCTAGAAAGATAGCCTCTCCACCCACTTTCAAAACACATAAAAGCAGACAGTCAGGACAGATAGAGACATTCAATTCCATTTGCTGCGGAGCATGCTGATCAACGACTTCACATCCAGAGATCCAGACTTCAAATCCATCAATCTCCAGAACCTGTAGCAGTACCTAGAAAGCAGAGCAGTATCCAGAATCCAGAGAGGCTAGACCAGCAGAGCAGAGCTGACCCAGACCGCTGTTAGCAGGACCAGAGAGCTGACCCAGATCACTGTGAAGTGCCGAGACCAGACCGGAGTCCAGTCCAAAACCTGACCAGATCCGTGGCAAGGCCTAATTCAAAAATATATTGTGAGTACCTAGCAGAACTGTGCAGAACCAATCTCTTAGTTAAAATAATATAATTCAATCTATTTTAATCTAACCAGAACTGCCTCCTAACTGTCACCTGTCATTTGCAAAGCTGTCACCTGTCATTTTCTATCTGCAAGCTGTAACCTGTCGCTTTGAACTTTTAAAATTTAAAATCCAAAAAACTACCTTTATTTAATCGTCCTTATCTCTGAAACCATTTGGGCTAGGAACTTGGTTTAACTTTCCTCTGAAAGCTTAGAATCTCAGCTTTTCAACAAGCCTATATTTTTGCCGTAATCACGATTCGCGCACTCGCAAATTTTACCGCGATTTGCGATTTGGTTAAAAATCCAGCCACGTGTGAAAACAGCAGCTTCCTTGCTTTCCTTGCTAAAAATTTGTTTGCCTCTTAAGAACCATCCCTGAATCATTGCTAGAGTGAGCCTGGACTAATATTAACTAGATACCACTCACCCTGAACCTCTAGAGGGAATTAAAAGCATTTTAGCATATTTTTCACTTCATTGCCAGCACATATAAAAGCATTTTGGGCCTGTGTTTCAAACTTCTGTAGTCTAAGCTTGCTGGGGTGAACTGAATTACATTTGATTGCATTTCTGAGAACTGTGTGCTTTCCTTCCATTTCCTTGCATTGCATAAAGGGGAGAGTGGATTTCCAGAGAAAAGTGATTACATTGTTTTGTTGAAATCATATTGAGTATTTCTGTACTGCAATTTCATTCCACCTTGCATCCATTTGAAACCATAAAAGTATTGTTGCTATCTTATCCATCCTATAACCACTCATCATTGATTATAAAGAAGTGTGCTAGTGCCGGACTATCCATTATTGATTACTGCTCAGATTAAGTGTGATATTCAATTATTAATTTATTATAAAGTGTGATATATATATCTATTGTTTAAATTATCAAATAAACCTTTTAAACTTGCAAAACAGAACTACTTCTTGGCTCAGTGAGGTCAGGGGGATTCCAAGAGAGGGGTGTTATATAGGGGTAGTCATCCAGAACACATGAACTGGACGTAAAGATATATCAATAAGGGTTTCCATTCAGTATCCCAGACTAGGCATTGTCTTAGCTGTAGTGTTGAATTGAATCCTCTTATAATGGAATGCTCAATCACTTTGAAAGTTGACATGCATATGTGGCTTCACGCCTGTTTTTAACAGCCAATCGCCTTATGGCGTGTGGTACCCTTCTAGCCATGTAAATGAACGAGCCAATGACAAACCACAATGTATTGACACGACTATGACCATGCCATTTGATGAAATCCATGCATGTGAATTGACCCAATGGGACGTCAAGCTTCTTCAACGCGCCTATACAATCTTGGCGCATGATGCACCAGCCAATCATATTACGTGCTGGGTCTCTGTGCATTCACGTTACTTCTATCCATGTTAACGAACGCTCTAACCACACAGTGCGATTTTCTGGCGCAGCTACACCCATGACAAAAGAGACATTATTGATACAATGGTCCTTAAAATGTGTCAATACAATAAATGACTGCCCATAAAGTTTGTTAAAGTGGATGATGATAAAGTTTACATAGTAGTTAGAATATACAATATTGGGGTTAGGTAGGGTAGAAAAAGTTCAAAAACAGGTAAAACATGAGTTGAACACAAACAATGAGAGTACAGTGCATAAAGAGTTCTTCAATTATAAGAACACAACTACTTAAAGTCTTAGTTTTCAAACTTTCCAAAATGAAAATCACAAAAAGAGGACTATATTTACTAACCAAAATACAAAAATAGCCGACACATTTCGGGTGTAGGCTTTCACAGATAAACACAGAATTACAAAAGTAACATCAACCAATTACAAAAACCAAAACACACACATCATACATACCCTATTCATAGAAATGACTACAAAGTCAAACTAGGAATCATTTTCCTGGAAACAGAGAGAGATGTATATATGGCTGGTTTGAAAACTGTTTGGCTGATCGGAGACAGTTGGCTACTGGCTTTATGTGAGAAAATAAATGTTCACAAAAAAACTAGAAGAGACCGGAGGTACTTGTTTACCGACCACTTATAAACAGCCCTCCATCAAACTTTGATTAAACAATACACTATGTTTATAGGGTCACTTGCTTCCCCACTATCCATTATTGATTTTATACATCTTACATATGATTTATTGTCATTATATTGTCATATACCACACCAGTTTGTATCAAAAATATTCATTTTTTTTTTTAAACACTGTTAATAAAACACTTTTTTACAATTTTCTTTTCTACAGTTGTAGGACTTCTCTATACAATTGTTAAACACACACACACACATATATCTCAATGATTTACAATTTCACTATGCACATCTAATAACCTGTAGTAATTCATTCTTTAACAATTTTTTTGAGATAAAAATTTCATAGGGATCTGTTGTTTGCTCCCCTCCCTCATAGAGAAGTGCATACCAGTCCATAAAATATTTCACTCTGTATTCATATCACCCGTGCTTACTTTCATACTGCATTCAAACCATACCCGACATGTTTCAATCCTTACACACTTTCATACAACTCACTAGGAAATTCTTCAGGGGTAAAAACTTTTTTTATACCACATTTCATTTCGATGTACAATTATGTATGTCTTCTTTTAGAATTTTTTGTAAGGATCCACTATCAATGAGGTCCATTCCATGAGGTCCAACCATCAAACGGATAACTCAATCTTATTCACTTCTTCTTTTTTTTATCTTCTTGGTCTGTCACCTTTAGACCAGTTGCTCTGTTATGTCGAACTGGGTAGCTGGCTACCAGATACTGTCTTGCCTGATCTTATTGTAGATCCGGTTCCTAATGGTAGAGTGGGGTAGCAGCTTCTGCGGTCTTACTCTCTACTGTTAGGCTTGAGCAAAGTCGTCCAATCCTTCCTTTATGCCATGTACTCCGTATCTATTTTTCTGTGTCTTTTCTTTTTTATTTTCCGCTCTTTCCAGGTTCCACGGTTTCAGCTTTTGCCCCGCCTGTCTCGGGCTGTATCACGTTGTCCCACACAGCTGGCGTCTCTCTCCACCCCTGGCCATTTGTGGTTGCCTGTAAATAAAAAAATAAAAATAAATGTTAACACGGTCCTTGGTTTGAGAGATTTTGCAATTAAATGGTTTGGATTGTGGGGAATGCATTGGTTCCAAGTTTTTCCAATATTGTTCAGTCTAAAATGTACAGGGCACGCAGATATCGTACTAATTCATTTTGGAGGCAATGATTTAGGGAATGTACATGGTGTGTCCCTTACTTTAATGATGAAACAAGACTTGGAAACACTAATGGGACATTTTCCTCACACAGTCTTTATCCTTTCCAATCTGATTCAGAAGCAAAAATGGAGATGGAACACCAAACTTAATGGGAACATTGAAAAACCAGAGAGAAATGTTAATAAAGTTGTTTCAGAATTCATGAGAGAGCACAAACAATTATGGATTTCAAACAACAATATACAATTCTACATGGCCAATTTCTATGGACATGATGGAGAACACCTAACCGATGAAGGACATACAGTGATCCTTCATAACATCAAAACAGTACTCCAAATGTGCTAAAATACTGCACTCAGTGTACCCCAAAACAGTCATTTTATGGACTAGCTATCACATTAAAATACAAAAATACAATAAAATAATACTCCAAAAATGTTTTTGAATACAACCACGGTTAGAGATCATTTACTTTGTTTATAACCGCGGTTACAAATTGTTAGATGGGGGGGGTCACTTCAGGATTTACAATACAATAGAAGTTCAAAGATCAATACAGTAAAACACTGCTCTTGTATTTATTGTTGCATGCTGAGGGAGCACAGGAATGACAGAGAGACACATGTCATTCGTTGGAGGAATCCTTGCCCGTGCCTGCACTGGGCCTTCTTTAATTTCTGCACACACGTGGGTCGGCACCTGACACTGGTGACGGCCCACGTCACAACATCCCATCAAAACTCCCCCAAACAACTGTGAAACAACAATAACACCTTGAGGAACAACCAAAATTGTTAAACGATATATCACTGAGTCAGCACCATGCATTACTCCAGTTAATAGTCTTTGAGCTTCTCAGGGAGTCGCTGTATCTCCTTTCTGGTACCCTGGTGCTGCCTTCCTGGTCTCACAGGCTCAGGCCACTTGTCTCAGTGTCCTTCAGGCCTGATGAGCAGCCCTTATCCATCATCGCCGGGGTTGTCAGCATCCTCCTCAGCTTCTGTTCAGTGTCACTGATTCGTCCCTGTGCGGTGACCATTGACCCTTTTCTCCTGACTACTATGCAAGGTGTGGTCTCATGCAGAAGGCACAACTTGTGTGTGGGGTTTCTTGTTCTAACCAACACTGAATCACCCACCCCCACAAGGCTGCTTCCCAACCATCTTCTGACAGACTCTCTCCTTTTGGCCTGCTCCTGCTATTCCCTCCCCCTAGCTGGTTCTGGTTCTGTCATTCTCTGGGATTGCCCTTAGAGGGCTTTGGCCCGTGACATTCCCGTGGATGTGTGTGTTGTCATCCGGGATGCCATCAGAAATTAAGTGAGGGTGAGCTTGATGGGCTGCTCCTGGTCGACCGCAATCTGGAATGCCTTGTTCAGAGTCCTCGTGAATCTCTCCATATCGCCGTTGGCTGTGGACCAGCAAAAAGTGATGTGTCTGTGGACGACACCATAGAACCTCTGGAATTTCTCATTCTCTGCTCCCTAAAAGGGTGACCCATTGTCCCATCGTATGGAGTCGGGGATTCCATTGGCTGCAAAGAGGTTCTTGAGCACCGGAATGACATTCGTGGCTGCCGTCAATTCAAAAAACTGAATGAAGGGGTATCTGGAGAACTCATCAAGCACTAAAATGAAGTGCTGAGACCACAGTACTGCCCCAAAGTCCACAAACATCACTTTCCACTGTACCATAGCCCTTATCAGTGACTCGATTGGTGGCTCCTTCACCACCAGTATTCATGCTTGGCACCAGTTACACCTAGCTAGGGCTTCATCCAACGTCCGTTCCATGTCAGGGAACCAAACCACACCTTTTCCCAGAGTTAAGCCTCGGTCTTGCTGGTGCTCGATGTGAGCCAATGCTAGAATTTTCTCCTGCACCACTGGTGGGATGACCAGCTGAGTCCCCCTCTGCAGGATCCCTTGGTGTCCCACAGATAGCTCTGGGCAAACCCTCCAAAGACCCAGCAATAATACCTGGGCCTCGGGTGTACTGTGCTAGGTTGCCGATAGAAAGGACTTCCACTGGCCAGCCTGTAGCTGGCCCATGATATCCTCGAGGCCCGAGTTGCACCTGGTGGCTTCAGCGATATCGTCCACAGAAAAAGCGTTGGGCACTGCTGCTCTTGTTATCATGGCAACAAATGCTTCATTGTTGGTTCCTTCATCTTTGCACGCACCTGGGCCACCCTCGACCATGGGGTGTCATGAGAGATAGTCCATGGGGTTGTCCACCCCGGCCCTGAATCGCAAGGTGACTCTATACTCTTGCAGTTAGAGGAGCCATTGATCCAGATGTATCAGGGTTTTCGGAGCCGACCCCATCATGATTGGGACAAAGGACTTATGGTCAGTGTAGACTGTTAAAGGGTGTCCAAATATGTAGAGATGGAAGTGTTTGCAGCCCCACAGGACCACTAGTGCCTCCCGCTCGAACTGAGAGTAGTTGCATTCAATGTCTGAGAGTGCCTTACAGGCATAGGCCACTGGTTGCCCCACTCCTTGGCTGTTGACCTGCAGGAGCAAAGCCCTATTCCATCTCCGTAGCATGGGCAGGGTCAAAATAGGACATTGCTGTGTCAGTTATCAGAGCATCGTTCACCTCCAGAAATGCCTTATCCTCCAGCTGCCCCCATCACCACTCCTGATCCCTATTGATGAACACCCCTCAGGGGCTCCGAGATTGTTGCCATGCTGGGGTTAAAATACCCACAAAAGTTCACCATCCCCAGACAACTTCGCTCCACCGAGGGCGACTCTGGGGAGGATATCATTTTGGTGTCATTGACTTTTATAAGGTACGGGAACAATCCCCCAGTATGGAAGACACAGCCTAAGAAGTCCACTTTGTGTCAGGCTGTGATAAAAAAAAAGGTGGATCAGGACCAGCTCAAGTCTCGGAAGGTGGTCTTTGTGAGATTTTGAGACGATGAGTAAATTGTCTCTTACATTCAGGACTCCCGCGAGCCACGCCAGCAAGCCCCTGATGGTGTGCTGGAACACCTCTTCGGCCGAGGACACCCCAAGATCAGCTTCTTGTCCAAGAAGTGCCACTGTGGGAAGAAAGCATTGATATGAGTCTGGAGTCTATGTGTAGAGGCACGTGATGATACCCGGCCTTGAGATCGAGAGTGAAAAAGACCTTGGACCCTTGCAGATCAGCAAGCATGTTGTCCAGGGTAGGCGTGGGGTGGCACCCCCTGCAGATGGCCCTGTTTGGTAGCCGCATGTCCAAGCATATTCTTATTTCCTCCAGGGCTTTGAGCTTAGCATCGACCAGGATGGGGGATACCCATGACATAGGGCCCGCTACTCTTTCTATGATATCAGCCTGCCTAAACTTCCTCAGCTCCTCTTCCACCTTTTGTTATAGAAGCGGAATTCGACAATGCTGTAATGCTACTGTCTGTACAGACATATTAATATGAAGCCTCACCACCTGATTGTTCAGACAGTCAACACCTTTGAAGAGGTGCACAACTTTGTCAGCAAACAATCATATTTAAACTGTTAAACTCTCGCAACTGCGTTGTCCGGTTGCTGAAATAAAGCCTTAAAGTTTATTAATTCAAAACAGTCTTCTGCCCCAAATGGCCAGTATTGTCTCCCAAAGAAGGGCATAACTTCCAAGGTTGCTCTGGAGTTTGCTTTGAGGATCCCCAGTTGTAGTGGAGGAGCCATGCTGTTCACAAAGTCACACCTAAGTGTCCTGGAAATCCTTTGTCTCTTGGCTGTAAAATGCCAGAAAATCTGACGAGCATGTTACATTCTCCCCATTGGTCTATTCATAGTTTCCAGATGCTGGTCCCCTTGGCGGGAGGCAGGTCTTGTTCTCAGGAAGCACCCTGTCTTTCTGGTTCCACAGCAAATGCACTTATTTATTTATTCTGAATCAGAAGCAAGTCTGTTAAAATAAAACATCCCATATATGTTTTCAAACAAAACCACCCTCACATTTCTATGCAAGGTCAGGACCTAATTTAACATTTCACTTTTAAACAGATATTTTTTTCTTGTCTGCAAAAAGCAACCCTTTTTACACGTGGTGAATTCAGCTGGGATGTCACTTTCAAATGTGATTTTTCTCTTACATCTATATGCTAACTTTATTTGTAGCCCTCGTCATTTTCTCATACACAGAAATCTGTTCAAGTCAAAGGTCCACTGGAACTAACATAAGCACAGAGAAATAGGGCTTCTTTTGAAGAGTTTATCTGTGATATTGTGTAGCACAAAAGTCAAGCGTTTTTCCATACGGCTGAGAGTGAAGTTTCTTTGTTATTTCACAGATCTTGCCTGGCACAGCCTGTCATTCATTGAGAAAGGTCCCCTCTTCCTGAAGCACACCCTGAATATGGATAGACATAGCTGGGTCTCACTGAACAAAACTGTGTACTGTTGAAAACAGTGGACATGATCATCTGGGCGCAGTCATTTTAATTGTGAAATATTTCCTTTTTCAATGGGACATTTTGAGCTAGCAGCAGAGCAGCGCTGCTTTTCAATTCTTTTCTTTGGTGCACATAAGGAACACACTGGTAGCCTTTCTCGTGGTGTTCCATGTTCCATTTTGCCCCATAGGAGTTTTGCAACGACAGCATAGCCATCATTTAGCTGCAAAACGTAGTTTTAATGCAAGGCAATGCCGCTCTGCAAAGCCAGCACAGCCATTTTGCTGGTAACTGCTGAAGTGCAGATTGGTGATGGAGGGAAATTCTGCTGGGTGGGTAAATGTACCCCAGAGGAAGAAGCATTTTTTTCTCAAGAAAATAGCAAGCACACTTGAGTGGTTAGAGGCGAACTTTCCAAAAGAAGAAATGAGTGACAATAACATCTCCAATGCTATTCAATACATATTTTAATGTAAACAATTAATGTATTTTGTGCACACCATGCCCCAGTTTAATTACACACAATCCCAAGAATCACAAAGAGAAGTCCTATCCCCAACTATAAATAATCAAATCATGAACTTGTCTAAAACATTGCATGAAGTAACTAATGATTTTAAGGAACTTTTACAGTATGTCCAAAATTATGTCATTTAATGTTTCCCTATCACTGTCCTTCTTGCATGTGCCCTCCTTGTCCCGAGCAATCATCCCCGTCAAATCCTGAGCATTGTAATCAATGACGCTTTGATCACTCTCTTCCTCCCCTCATGATTATTGTACACAAATTCCTAATTCTTCCGTTTATGTTTCCCATTCTGATACCCTATCCCTTTCTTAAGTAAATATATATGTTATACTATAAATGGTTTGTATATTGTTGTGTGACATTTCTTTTTTTTTTAAGCTCCTATTATGAGTCTGTGGACTCTACAACTGTCTGGGGTGTCGGCACACAACATGGAGGTGCCCCCAGACAGGTGCAATGTCTGGATATGTCCAGTTTTGCATGATGCACTTTTAATTAGTCCACAGACACTGTGCCTGTTCTATGGACACCCAGTGCATGCAAACTGCGATTCCCGCCTGAAGGGTGTCCGTGGATGGCCATCAGGGCAGCGGACATCATCATGTGTCTGCACCTGTGTGGTGTGATGGGACTGTCCATGAGCAGTGTTTGTGACTGTGGACTGTTTAAAAGTGCTTTTCCAGCCAATCTAGGGTGTTTCAAGCAGAAACCTTACACTCCCACAGCTCCCAGACCCATTCTTGGTTGATCTGGCAACATTTTACTACTTTTCTAGGTCCATTTTTGACTCGGTAGTCTGCGTCTGCGGACAGTACGACTGTCTGCAGATGGTTCAGCTACAGGGAACCACCCATTACTTTTCCTCATTCTCAATCTGGCTATCCAGGAGAGAGCACCTGCTATACTGCTGTGCAAATTTGTTTTGCAGAGGTTTCTGGAGACCATGGCATCTGCTATGGCCATCACTTTTTCCCAGCCACCCCCAGCACAACCATCATCATCTGGAGGGCCTGAAGAGGGGAAAGGCTCACTGATACAGAAGAGGAGGATCAAGAGAAAGTAGAGGATGAGGTGGAGGAAGTCCCTTTCACCAGTACTCGGAGTGAGTCCTGGGTGTGGCACATTTTCACAACCGTTAGAAATGTTCCAAATGCTCGTGCAAGCAAGGTTCGATGCACTGGTGTACATTTGTACTCAGTTGCAGGAAACCAAGCTTGTGTTCCTACAGGACTACTTCCATGAGGTGCCACACCAAATCAACTTACCGGACTGCATTGAGAAAGGCGATACCTTTCTCATGTAGGAGTAGCTAGACTTCCTCCACCCCATCATCCTTATCTGCTCATGTTACCACAAAGGATACTCCTTTGGGACAGAGGATCCCAGCAACAGCTTCACAGGACATACATAACGCTGTTGACCGTTTCAAGGGTCACAGTACTATGTATGTACTGTCAATCACTGATCTGTAGGGGGAGCAGTTTCAGAGTGCTTTCGAGGCTGAGGTCAGGGAGCATGAGAAACACTGCCACCTACCCGATTAAGGCCCATCCAACATCATCCTCTCTCCAGCTACCCCTTTGTCCCTGTGGTTGGTGCCCCTTCCCTCCCCTACCTTGCTTCTCCTGCAAAAGAAAGCCCACAAAAATAACAAAACCAAAAAACACACACGAAATGTTTCCTTTAGAAGCCACCTTTTACAGTTAAAAAATTAGAAGCGAGAAAAAAAGTCACAGGCCCCGTGCAGCCTGCATAGTCCACGGACAGCAGGGTAGTTTGCAGACATCTAGAAAATTCCAACATCAGACAATTCAAATCTTTGTAATTGTTTTGCATGCAAAAAGTGTGGCTCTTAAAAGAACCTTGTGTTTTTCAAACAATGTCATGCAAACATCTCACACAAAAGCACACACAGTTTTATTGACTTATTGAATTAGAGGACATTTCCTTCAACTTTCTCAATGTCTCCTTCATTGCAAACTGCAATGAAATTCCAGTCAAGTTCCCCAAACTGTTCCCTCCACAATGAACAATAATAATGGCTGGATTTTTCAATGTAGCCATAATTGCACAAGATGGGAGCAAGTCCACCCACATCATGCCTCACACAGCATACCAGGACACTTCAAATTCATGGAATCCAAGGTTTTTGGCTATTCCACAAAGCGCAGCATACACCTTCAGCCATTGGACCCAAGAGCCCCCCTAATTCTAAACTCTGCCTTCTGAAAGATATTGCCATGGCCATTGTCAATCTGCTCATAACTCCTACTAAGAAAATTCCTCCTACCCTCTCTTCCTTTAGACCACACCCAGGAAACCTGATTGGCTGATCCTCCAATGTCTGCGGCCACCCATGACTGTCTGCGGTCTCTGCTGTCCCCTTTCCATGCCAGGCATTCCCAAAATACCTCAGAAGTAGCATGTTCCATCCATAGACTACACTGAGTCTGCAGACCTTGCAGCCGCTCAGAGGGGTTGGGGGAATTAAACACAATACATGTTATTTATTCTTTAGTGGTGGCTCTGAAAAACCCTTTTTTGTTTTTTTGGGGTTTGTCAATAAACACCTGTTTTTTCCTTATTTTGCTTTTATGTACAGTAGTACTGTAAACTACATCTTCCTTTCCAATTTTCTTACAATGGATTACTTACATTGTAAAGGAAAATTGCATTTCTGACATCTGTAAAATGAACTCCATCTTAACAGAAAAATTCACACCATCAGAACTTATATTGTCATTCTCAAAAGATGACATTCTTGCAGCATATAAAAAAGCAGATACAGTTTTATTGACAAGCTGCCTTGATTCTTCAATTTGTGGACAGAAAATGATTTCTGGACATCTCCATGTTTCCCTCTGATTTATTTCAGAAAAAAATTATCTTGGCAGCAGGACACAGTTCCATAAGGCTGTTAAAGAAATCCTTCAGGGCAAGTGTAAATACACTGGAGTCGCAAACCCCAAACTGTCCCCTTAACAATGCACAATTACAATGTGTGAACATTTAAAGTGAACCATACTCTCACAGAATGAAAACAAGCTTGCCCAGTTTAAGTCACAAACTGCATGCCGCAAAAGTCACAAACTGCATGCCACAAAACAACCACTTCTGCCATGATTTTCAGCATACACCTTAAATGACTGAATTGAAGAGTCCCCTAGAATCCACACAGTCCGCTTTCTTAAACACATAGAAATAGACATGCTTGGTGCTCTCACACCTCCTGCAAACAAAACTCCTGCTACCCTCTCTTCCCGTACATCACACCCAACACACCTGATTGGCTAATCCCCACAGTCTCCTATCCATGCCAGGCATCCACAAAAGACCCGGATGTGGCACATGCCATTCACGGACTACCACGGTGTCCGCAAACCTCACAGCAGAGGGACAGCCCTTCTATGCTTTCCACTTCCATGTTCTCAACACTCCCTCATTGGCTCCTTTCAAAGAGCCACATATCCATCCACCAATCACATCTGAAACCTCTACAACTAACCCTGTCATCTCATTTCAACACTTCAGATGTACACTTGAACTCTCATAGTACATATCCCCTGTTAATGAAAGGCATCTGCATCAAAAACTACTGTGCAACTGTGCCATATTTCTATCTCCAGATTCAACAAGATCTGCATCTAACAAAACATAGTACAGGTATGCTTATATTTCAAAACATGATTTCTTCAACTCTTTCACAAATTTATATATATAGAGGGTTCCTGGTACTTACCCTGTAAAAAAGCTTCTCAATAAGCACATTCTCTTTAAGCAAATAACAATGCATTCATCAGCTGCTCACATGAAGAAGGAAACAATTAGAATGCTGTGCACTTCAAAAGGTGTTTTTTTACAACCACTGCGATGAAAGTAAACAAATGCATATGTGCATGTATAGCAGCACTGTGTCACTGTTTCATAAAATAAAGGAAAAGCATATAAAATAGATCTTTAGACAATTTTTAAGTGGCACTTAATGATTGTCAGTTTTATACGTTGGCAGCATATGCATACATCCCAACAAAACACATTCCATTCTATAGGTGCTTAATAAGTCTTTATTTTTCCTTTGCATTCTGTCACTTCCAATTGACTTCACCCATTCTAAAACTCAAACTACAAGTCCCGCACTGCAAAGAAAAAAGCATGACCGAACTTCAAGATTTGAAACGATGCCATGTATATCAAATAAACATATGAAATGTTGTGCTTTTTTATTTTTGGAAGCATTTTAAAGAAAGTCAAAACATTCAGATCTGCATTCATAGCAGCAGTGTGTCACTTATTCATAGAAGAAAGTAAAAGCAGATAAAATAAATGTGTACACCATTTGTAATTTGTAATTTGTATTATATTGACAGTACATGTATACTTCCTAACATAACCTATTTCAATCTTCAGCTGCTTATGCAGTTCTACTCTTTTCTTACTATCATCTGTGACTTGTACTCCAACTTTCATAATGGGAAAAGTGGAACTACAAGTCCCAGAACACAAACAAAAAATCTAGGACTACATAAGCCTCTACAGATTATAATGCATAATGTTGGCAAATATGCATATACTCATAACATATTAAACTTCCACATACCAACTGCCATTTAAAAGTATACTACAAATCTTTTCCATCAACCTTTCTTTTCTTTTACAAAATGTTACAGAGCTTCTATAAATGCACATACGCATTTCTTAACATTCATGAAAATGTTCCTAAAAGCAACCATTTTTAACAGTCCACAGAATTGATCAACTATTTTTCCTCACCACTCCTTCTTCCTTCATAAATAACAACCTTGCTTACTAAAAGTACTTCACCATTACCACATATCCCCACTTACTTTCTTTAACAATTACAGGAAAGAAGCACAGTACTGAAGAAACAACCAAAAAAGAATACCCTTCACAACCAACAAAGTAAGTAGATTAATGCACCATGTATTTGTATTTAATTACAACATCACTGTTCCACTAGATATTATCCCAGACTCCTCTTTTCAAACCAACATCTCTTTCACTCTAGCCCATTATATTCCACCATTCACACTCTTACTATTCCCATCTACACACAACCATTGCAACACCCACTCTGTTGCTCAAAACAGCACAATGACCCTACTCCAACCACCACTTCCTTAATAACTTAGCCAACACCATCACACCTCTGCAACCTTCCCACTTCCCAACCACACCTAATATACCACCTCACAATCAAATAGCACTATATTCACCTCTACAAACACACCCATAAACACATTCATCATGGATGCATATCCATTACACTACTTTCCAACACAAACTTTCTCTTTTACAAACAGACACAACAAAACGCCTACTAAAAAGCAACTCTGTAGAAAAGAAAGAAAAAATAGAGCACCTCTAAAACAATTTATAGAAAACATTAAAACAAAAGAGCTAGTAACCTCACTCAACAAAACTAAACCAGCCATTATAAAAAATGTAAGGCCCCTCTTGCAAAAACTAAAAGTAAAATAATATGTATAAAGAAAGGCAGACCTACTAACAAACCTAACCCTCTATCTACCAGTGTTAGAATAGCTACGGTAAAGCAATTCACAAAAGATATGTTACAGAAAATGTTCCACCACAGAGTTTTTCACAATCTTGTAAAAACAGCTGACAAGTCACGATCTACCTTTAAAAACCACTACAGGAGATGAATCCTGCAATCACTAATTGACAGCACTTTTCTACGAAAGAGAGCATTGTTTGTATTGATTGTAAAACAGAATGAAACCACAAACTAAATTAATCAATACATTACAAAATTACTTCTAAACATGATAAGTGTCAATGTACAAACATTTCAAACTACTGTAATGGTCAATGGATTCACACCAGCAGCACAGAACCATATTTCAATGAAGTAGCTTATAAACAGGAACAACAAAAACTGTTGCTATAGACAATAATGGTTGAGGGTATGAAATGGTGAAACACACCATTATGGCAAATGAAACATTATAGAAAAAACATCCCCAACAAACCTTGAACCAAATGCTCCTTTCACTCAAACAGACCATCCAGTGAACAAATGGACATGCAGCTCAATTTAAGAGTATGTACATGTATATATGCTGCATATTTTTGTAACTTCTGTAACTACTGCTTTTTGTAACATGTTTAAGAGTATGCGCCCGGTTGCCCCTGGACCTGTTTTTTTGCGCTTTATAAATCAAATCAAATCAAATCAAAATGTGTAATACACGCCAACAATCCTTTATATCTTTATGACAATTCCTCAATCACTATGTGAAAATAAAAGTCAAAAGTAGAATGAAAACTTTACAAATCATAGACTACTGTCCGGTGCACAGCCACACTGGTCTGCAAGGACATTCATTAGGCTGCATTTTAGGAACTGCTTGCAGAAGCACTTTCCACCACATCAAAATGTTAGCAACACACCATTCTACTATATGGAATCTTGTGCATTGATTATACTATGCAATAAGTCCTGCTCTAGAACTGCAAAATTAAAAAAAAAATAATAATAAAATCCTACATGGAACAGCCAAAGAACTACTTCAAGAAATAGAGCACATCCAATTTAAATACTTTGAAATTGAAGTTGACTTACAAAATTCTGTACCTTCACAAAACATTACTGAAAACCTCATAAACACCAACGTCCTAATAAAGACATACAAAAAAGAAATAGCTTGGTTTCAAAACACAACTGCTGAAATACCAGCACAAATTTGTTTCTGTTTTCGCAGAACATTTTATAAAAAGAGCACAAAAATAGTAGAGATAGACTACATAAATAGAAGACAGTGGGCCTCATTATAAATTTGCTGGTCCTGAAACAATGGTACCGGTAAGCTTGCCGGTACCGTTGTTACCGGACCGGCAAGGTACGAGTTCTGCTCATGGGTGCCTTTTTTCCCCCTGCCAGGTCTGACCAGGTGGGCGGACCGGCACGCGCGAGCAGACCATGTCGGATTCACCGCCACCATTCCTGAATGGTGCTGGTGTATCGGACTTCTGCATTCCCATTGAGCCCTATGAGGCTCTAATGGGAATGGGGAGTATTTTTTTCTGGCACCCGGGAATGGGCAATTACCGGGTCCACTGGGGACGTAATGCCCTGGTAATTGCCCATTCCAGGGCACCGGCAAAAAAATGATTCTGGCGGCAGCCGTGCTGGTTTTACCCTTACGACTACCGCCGGTCTCATGAAGACTTCGAATGGTTCCAATTAGCTTTATATCTAACAGTAGAAACTAAATACAAAATAACTGACTGCTCAATAGTTTGCACGTACTGCAACACAAAGCTTGACAATAACCAAATGGCATCACATGCTCTCCAACAACTTACCTTGTATGAGAGCATTACCTTCCAAACAGTGCACCCATTTCAAGCTATAATACACCGTCACCGAAATCAGCCCAATTACCTCCATCCGAGTTAATAAAGGGCATCCATGGCAAAGTTGTATATTTGCCATTAGATCTGAAAGAAATGCCTAAACTGGGATCAATCTTAGATTTCACTAGTTAATGGTGTGCCAACAATAGACAGATTTATTTGGCAACAACTAGTAGACTTAAACAAAGCTAAACAAGCCCTACAATATCTAAAAGAAAATAATGAATACAATCAAGATATAAAAATAGCGGAAAACTTAAGAGAAACAACCCAAATTATTCAAGACTCACGAGCAACTGGCCAACTTGAATACGTAGATCATGTTACTGCAGCCAACATTTTAGACCAGTGTACAATTCACCCACTACTCTCCAAAGACACCATTGACAATGAATGCACTAGAAACATATCAAATGCACCAAACCAAAGATCCTCAATGAGCATATGGGAAAAAAGTGTAGAAGCATGTTCTTTTACTCTACTCTTTCCTACAGGAAAAGGAGGATGATATGAAAGGTCCACACAAATTAGTGCATCAGAATGTTGCTCTTTATGAATTAATTCTAAAGACCCCAGAATCAGACAAAAATGTTGAATACATTTTCCACCTCCTCTTCGTAAGGGAATTAGCAACTCTATGCTATGGACTTGCACACACATTGAAAACAGGCTCTTACTTTTTAAACATATCTGCTACACAACTGCTTAAAAATAAAAGACAAAGATTAAGTTTTGCAGTCAAGTATCACAAATCTCTTGGCAAACATGAGTGACACAAAAGAATACTGGTTCCAACATCATGCTGATGTACGTTGTATGCTAAGGAACCTAGGCCCAACCACATGGTTTGCTAATTTAAGTTGTGAAGGGTATGCACGGAATGAATTGAAACAACTTCTTACGCACTGCAAACCAAAATAAAGACAGAAGAGACATAAAAACACCAGGAGAACTCTGTTCTCTTTACCCTGTACATGTATTAAGGTACTTTCACCATCGCTTTATGGCCATGCTGCATTTTATCTGCAATAAAACAACCCCTCTGTTTGGGGGAAGTGCAACACCTCCTTTGGAGGAAAGAATATCAATCCAGAGCTGCACCACACATCCACATGCTTTTGTGTATAAAAAGATACTTCAAAATTTGGCCATGATTGTCACGCCACTGTTTTACAGTTTATTGAAAAATACATTACCTGTGACATCCCTTCAGAAACTACAGATAGTGACCTACATACACAACTCTTGTGCTTTCAAAAACATAAGTGTGGCAAATAGTGCCAACACAGATATAAAAACAAAGCACATTCTACAACAAATGTCGCTTTGGCTTCCCTAGACCAGCTTGCAAGAAAGGACAAGTAAATAGCTAGATGTCTTAAGTTAGCACAGCGTGAAAAGCAAATCCCCTAAAATACATACTTTGAAAGAGACAAAGCATCCAAGTAAATCAATGATTACAATGCAATCATTGCTCTCTTGTGTAATACAAATATAGACATACAATACATTGCAGATAATTTCACTGCAGTTGCAAGATATCTCATAGCCTATTCCACGAAAGCTGAGAAAATAGAACTAAAAGACCTATGGGATGACATGTCATCTGACAAAATACTATCACAAAAACTGTACAGCTTTGGTATAAAAATGCTCTCCCATAGAGAATATGGGTGCTACAAAGCTGCAGACCGTTTAACAGGTATAGCCTTATATGGCAAATCTGAACACATTTGTCCGGCTGAACCTTGGACCAGCGTCATCACAAAAAAGAGTACTAAAATCCTACCAAGAGATAGAAAACATATCCACAAATGATCCCAATAGCCAGGATATTTTAAAAAACTATTTATTTGACACGTACTACCCAAAAAGAAGTACTGCTTTGGAAAACATGTGTTTGTATGACATTGCCCAAAACTACACCTACAAAAACAATTTCACACCAAATGAGTTTCAACTTGTGAAGGAAGCCTAGTGAAACTCTCCAAACACAGTCTACTTAATCATGAAAAGTTATCATTTAAATCTCCACAAAATAGAGAACTATATTACGTGGCCCTTCTCCAACATTTTAAACCTTGGAGAAAAGAATAATAATTATTAGGTCACTATGACTCATTTGAAGCTGCATTCAAAGCAAATGAAAGCAGTATAACGAATGAGAATTTTAAACAATACAAAAAAATGTTGGACAATGAATGCCAACAAGAGGAAGAATATGAAGCTCAACTAGAAAAAGGGGGTCATTACGAGTTGGGCGGTAAGGGTTAACGGTCACCGGTAATGATGCCGGTGCCGGTAAACCCTTACCACTCTATTCTGAGGTCCCTTAGCGGGTCCCAGCAGGAACGGCTGGTCTGACCAGCCGTTCTCTGCAGGTCCCATTAAGGGACCTTGGAGCTATTAATGGGCCTGCAATTTGCGGGCCCGTTATTAGCGCCTTCCCCATTCCCATTGAACCCTATGGGGGCTCAAATGGGAATGTGGAATGGTTAACTGAATGGGGACTTACCTGGTCCGCATAGGTTGGAATGTCCCGGTATAAATCCCCATTCAGCCAGACCAGACCCGGACCCGTTATGACCCCCAAAGACACTCCTAAGGGCAGTCAACCTTTCCTTATAGGAAGCCAAGACCCACTTGGAGAAACAATCATTCTCAATGAAGCAGAAATAGCCATGACTGAGGCAGAAAATACCATGTATCTGAATAGGGGGATCTCTTCACATCAAGCTTTCTGGCATCTGTGAATTCATTTTGAGGCAAGGACCAGGCACAAAAGAACAGGCACTCAGGTGGTTTCCAAAGCAGTCTTTATTAGAGGTTACAAGACACTTCTGAAAAAACCCACACCAACATTTTGCCTTCAACCTGCATATATTTGCTTATTTGGATGATGTAACACCCTTATGCAAATTAATAATTTGTTTGATCATTTATCTGATAGGTTCTTTTAGCTAGAGAAAAAAACCCTCCCTTCCCTCTGATTGGATAGCTTCTCTGGTGCACAACATGCCCTCATTAGTCATACTTGGCATCAGCACATTATGCCTTCTTATCATGAGTCGTGTCTGCTTATCTTGCCAAGTTCCAAATGAAACCTTCCAGACTTCATTGATCTCACTGCAAGATGCTGACAAAGACTCTGTTGCTTATCAGCATGAGTCAGGGCTTTCACACTAGACACCATTTTGCTCAAGATATTCTCAGTCTGCCACTGTGCTACCCTTCAGGGAACCATTATTTAATTATTTAAGCATTTCTTACTTTGTATCTCTTGTTCACAATATATTTTTATATATTCATGCTATATGTGTGATCCTTAAAGCACCCTTCACTTCCTGGGTCATTTTAACCAGAAATATGCGCTGTGCAATGTGCACTTTTTACCTAAAAAAGGCACTACAATCCTGATTTCTGTAATAATGGAACCATTGATCTGCCCATCATGTTATCTGTACTCAGCTGAAGGGAGGAGGGGTTGGCATCCCTCTACACACTCCCCTCTGGTTGATATTCAACCACTGTTTAATACAACCACTACACCCTGTGTCAAACCTCCCCCATATACAGTGTACCTAAGTATCCCTATCTCAGTCATCCCCTCAATGTAGAGCTCTCAACATGGGAGGTATTATATGCAATTCTAAAGAATAAACAGTACCGACAACCATGTTGTATTTTCCTAATCTAAGACTTATATGTATCTCTTTTATGTTAAAAGACCATTGCATATGTTTCATCCTCCTTTAATTGTATGTGCGTATCCTCAAGGAATAACTTTGTTTTGCTCCTGTCTGGAGTCCACCCCCATTGCCCAATTAAATATAAACATATCCTGCACAACAAGTGATTTCAGCCACCACGAGTATCGGGAGAGATCATTCCTTGAGGGAACCTACCAGCTCATTTTCTCCTGTTCTGTCAACATGTAACATTTCACTGCTTATATCCACTTTTTCCTTCCTCCTACACCACAACACTTCCTTGTTTCCTGCCCTATCCCCATATCCATTTTAATTTTGTCCTTGTTTTGTTTGTCTTCCATCGGCACATCTTCCACCCGGTTCATCTTAATTCCCTTATTCCGCATCCAAGGACCTTCTTCATTCTTAGTCCATTCGTTTTATTTGTCCTTTGGGGTCCTTTGCAGCAAGTTCACGCGCCCCTTAATTCCTAGGGCAGTCTTTTTGGATTCACTGTTTTTTTTGTGACCACTGAGGACTCAAACTCTCAATCTTCTTATTCACATAGAATAGTCAATAGGGGGGGTCAATCGATTGTTTCTGGGGAACACAAGGATGGGCAAGTCTTTATGAAAGGAACATGTTAAAAAGTGGTAGCAACTGAGCATCTGGCAGTGTCCCTCAAAACCGTTCTCGCAATGGGTTTTTCTCCCTGCTTGCAGGATCGGTTGCCATCAATCACCTGGTGTGCAGGTACCTCCCGTCCATCTGTAATATAAAAGTGAATGAGTTTCTTGAAAAATATGTGTATTTATATCATCAGTAATGCCTCCTGAAACCCAAAACTTAGAATAATCATGTCTTTTCTTTAAACATTTCTACCTCCCAAAAATAATTGCTACTGCATTTTCTCTTTTTTAACATAATAGAATGGCTGCTTCCTTCTACCTTTTGGCATATCTTAGTATCACCTATGCGCCATACATATTGGCTGATGGTAGGGGTGTGGCTATGACATGAGACCATAAAGCATATACAAAATGGCCTTTTCTTGGCATTGCCCTATTTTTTCAATGGCATTTTCCTGAAAATAGTATAATGTACTTATATTCTGAATAGCAAAGGAAACATGTTCTCTCTGGTTGTCATGCTTCATGCCACTAGACTTTATGCAGTCTCCTTATTTATGAGAAAAATAATAAAAAGCCAAAACAATCAACATAAATTCAAAGCATGTTTTTTAAAAAAGGATGTGTTCTTCCGCCACTAACTTTCTCTCTTATTGGTGCATCCATAGCTGAAGAAGAAAACATTGGTATGGGTTGTTGCTCCCTGTAGAAACTGAAATAGAGGCAATGTCATGTTTAGGCTGGCAAAGCTATAAGTTACTTTCTCAAGGTAGACATTTGTGTTTTTTCTTTCAGTATATTGTTGCTGAGGTCATTTTTTGGCATCCTCAGCTCAATAAAAACCAGGAGGCATTCCTGAAAAATAAGATGTGTTGGTGCTCTTTTAGTTGATCTTTCATTATTGTAGCAACAGGCCTGTTTCTAGTCTCTTCTTCTATGCTGAAAATGTTCTCTGCATTTTTGAAGTCCTCCTCCCGATGGCATGGAACCTCGGTCTCTTCTTTCTTTGCTGCATGTATTCTGTTGAGACATAATTAACATTTTTCATTGTCCTTCCTACACTAATCTTGCCTTCCCGTCTTATTTGGAACCCGGCACTGATTCTATTAAGTGCATGCGAGTGTGGCATATAGGCATACATTATTTTGCCTATCTTAAAGCTTCATGCATTTGCCAAATGCACATATTTACACCAGAATTACAAAAAGGTTACTCCACCTTCTGTCCAAACGTCTTCTTTATTCTCATCATTAGATATGGCCATGCATATGTATGCTATTGTGTGCTTACACCTGTTTTGCACCTTTCTTGGGAAAATGCTACCTATTCAAAAGGACTGTATCCCTTACTGCCTTTTTTAACCTACTCTTGTCTTCTTACTCCTAATAATGATCAATAAGGTTTGTTCACACACTTACTGTGTCAACTGGTACTTACCTTTTCATTCTCTACTTGTCCACTTTTAGTTACTTTTGTCATGATATAATATTTCTTCCCATTATATTGCTAAACTCCTCTAAGGCCATACAGACATTCTTCCTGTTCTCCAAAAATGACAATGTTTTCATCTGTAATAGATAAATAAACATCTTCATATGAACATAAACAGTGTTTCTCTCACTTACTCTGATATGTTCTTTTGTGCAGTTCTACAAAAAAAGTCTCTCATATTATTAGATAAATCTTGGCCATGCATACCTTCCTGGCCTTTCATTAATCACATTGTATCTGTATCAAATATGTTACACTGATTAATCGAAACAATCTCCAACCATTGTGCTCATTGTTTGAAAATCTATATATCTTATCCAAACCTTCCTTCATTACTCTTGTCTCATATTGTTATTCTTTGTTCTTTTATTTGCACCTTATATCAACTTGTGTTTTTTGCTGCTTTAATATCCATTCATTTATTCATTCATTTTTTATTTCCTTATTTATTTCACCCCCTGGATTGTCATCAACCTTTTGCTTTTGAGCTTCTTACTATAGCACATTTAGCTTTAACTGTTTATGATTATCTTAAATGTATTAGCTGAATTACCAAACAAACCCTCATATTGTACTTATTATAATCCCTCATATTTGTGTACTTTTAATTTGTTCCCCTATCCCTTTCAATAGATCCATGTCACAAGGGCCTGTCATCCACAGGACACTTGGCACTCTCTCCAAGTATTCCTGAAATTATGCTGGGCGCTGCCACATTTTTGTCATTCGTTGTGGTATTTTCCTTTTCTCTATTTTTATCCAGAATGTGATGCTCCCTCATCTGTTGAGTCTTCTCTTAAACATGTCATCATCAATAATGTCAGTCAACCTATATCTGTCTTTGAGAGCTATCACTGTCCTCCTTGGCCTACCCCTATCATCCTTTCCTTCAAGAGTCCCCATTTAATTTGTGCTATGGCTGCTTCTAACTCAGAGGGATTTTCTGTCCCCCCTTGTTCGTACATAGGTATCTATGATCTGAACACAAACTGGTCAGGTAACCTCACAGTCTTCCCCACTAAACCAGATAACCATGTTAATAAAATGCTCTCCCCATAAAGGAAAAACTCTGGTTCCACTGGATTGCCTTGCAGAGCCACTTGCCCAATAAATGTCAGTATAAATTTGCCCACGTTTAAATAGTGTATTCCAGGAGTGGAATACAATATCTCTTGGTAAATAAATGAAATTGTCATGTTAAGTTTTGTCATCAAATCCCTTTACAAAATATTTTACTGGTGTCCGTTGCAAATATAACAAAGGAATAGTCATGTCACACCTTCTATAGAGACTGATAATTCATCAATAAAAGGAGCTCAACTTGTAGCTCCAGAGAACACTTGATCATTCATGGCAATTCCAGACATTGGATACTTTTCCCTCTTGCATACATGAACGAGAAGCCCCAGTGTCTACTAAGAATGAAAAAGATTTGCCTCCTATAGTCACATCAATCCTTGTTTCCTCTTGGGGTCTTGTGTCACTGATAGTACTGAACAAGTCCAGTCGCCCTATGAACTGTCCTAATGTGGGTGCATGCATATTCCCATTCCTGTGAAAGGATTTCCTCCTACCACAGTGGCACCTCTTATTCTGGGTGTGCTTAATTGTCCAGTGTTTGTATATTGCTGAGTCTGCATGGGGGCTTGTTGTGATTGCCCTTGTAGTAGATTCATTTGCACTCGATCTAGCTTTTGTACCTGTTGCACTCTCGGCACTTGTGTGTGATACAATGTCTGATCTTGGACGAACCCTAGTATCCCTATCTCACTTCCATTTATAGTCTCCAAAAAATCTAGCTTCTTTTATATCATATTTTAGCAAAACATAATCTTCCTTACTAGTTTTCCTAATGTAAAGCGAAAGCATCCCATATATCTGTGTGTTCTCATTGCAGTATTGAATTCCTTCTCTGACTACCTATGTGTGTTTTTTTTATGTAAATTGAGATGGCAATTCATTGATTGCCTGTACTTCCACAAGATCATGTGTGTATGTGTGTGTGCATGCCTACATGTGTGTACATGTGCGTGTGTGTGTGCATGTGTATATGCATGTGTGTGTGTGAATGTGTGTATGCATGTGTGTGGATGTATGTATACATGTTTGTGTGTGCATGCATTTGTGTATCTGTATGTGTGTGTGCGTGTATGCATGTGTGTGTGCAAGAATGCATGTATGGGTGTTCTGTAGAAAAAACTCTTTTAACCTAATGTCTTTGCAATACAACTGTTAAATATATCATGCTTTTTTCTCTACATTGTGTGTAACCTTAGCCTTTGTGCATTTGAAAGTACTTTCTCTCATTACTTACTGCTTCCCCATTCTAAATACACATTTTTGCATTAATACATGCACTTTTAATATTGTTGTTGCTAAAAAGTTGTTTTGTCTTATTTATTCTTGCTAGGCCCCATAAATATTCACTGTGCTTACTTTAATATCATTATCTATTGCATTAATCTATTTTTGAATGTAATTTGCACTCATAAGCACATTTTTATTCTCAGCGACATGCTTCACAAATTGCGTAATCATAGGCATATTTTTCTTTCTTCAAACGCCTCTATATTGTTTAGTTATGCTGTGCAGTGGTGGAAGTACTGCCCTCCGCTTGAAGCTTGTCCAATATGCTGTGGCCCTGATTCTCAGGCCTGAGTCTGCATATATACCATTCCCATGACTCTGCATTGTATTGTATTGTGATGCACATCCCATGTCTCCTCTCGTTGTCCGTTATTACCAATATTGTCACTGTTTTGTTACCCACAGCACTCTCCTGTGTTTTCATACACAATCTGTCTTTCTTTTTGTAGTGCACTGAAACCTCTTAGCGAAACACCTTCCCTCTCTTCTTCATCCGTGTGATTGACCCATGTATGCCTCATTATCTATGCGCCTTTCAAATGTCCCATTTATCACCAATGAAAATTCCCACATGGCTTCAAAATAAATTTTAACAAATCAGTTGTACTCTAATGTGTGCTTAACAGAGAAAGTATAGAACACTAACTCTAACAATAACCAAGAAACCCCTTTACAATGGGAAGTGACTTGTGTGGCCTCCAACCAGTGACCTAATGGGACCACCCAAGTTCACACATGTGTTACAACTGGGAGCAGCTTCTACTGTAAAACAATACATTCACAATGGTGGTTCAATCACACATAGTTTTTTTGTCAAAAAAATAATTTTTCAAAATATATACCTTTGCCAATTTCCTCAGCTGATGTTTGTTATAAGGACCTACAGCTGAGGTTCCTTTTTCTAAAACACAAGCATTTACATGTGTTTATCACAAAAATTCCTCAAAAAACGAAATTCATTTCAATGAGTACTTGTTCAAAGCTATATTTACATAAGGGTCAGAGTCAGCTCTGGTTCACTTACAGTTTGGTACAAAAATATAGATTTTTCAAAAAGAATACACAAATGACCCACTACTTTTTTCAAGCAAACATATATACATCAGCTTTGGCCCAACTGATTGTCGCTTGTTTCAGTCATATCTTCATGACTTTTTATGTATTTTCCTATTTCAATGTTAATATACATACATCATTTCTCTCTAAGTTTCTGACAATTTCGCTAATGTTTCATGAAATATATTGTCAACAGCATACTGCTGTTTCTCTGTGCAAACTGATACATAGCTGTTTTGACTTGCAAAACTATCTTTTGTTTTTCAAAATTCACACAGCCTTGAATTCCTGCAACTATTCAATCACTTGTTTGCTTTGTGTCAGCACAAGGAGCCTTGCTAATCTTCAAAAGGAACATAAATTTCACTGTGCATGTCAGTGCATAGCTCCTTATCAGCTGCACACCTTATAGAACATTGCTATATTTCTGCCGTGTTATTTATTGTAAACAAGTCATGCACAAAATGATCTTCATTTGTTGAAACAGAAACGGAAATCACTGTCGGATATTAGCTCATAACTTTAATAAGACTTCCCAGACATGAAAATGCTTGCAGAGTCTCCTACATGTCTTATCATGTTTTCTCCTTTGTTTCTATCCTTCGCTTATTGGTTTCCTACTGTTCAAAACCTTTCAGTCTGTGAAAAGGCTTCTCATTGTGCGTATATACATTTTAACCTCTTACCTGATTTTACTTGCTTGTTTTAAAGGTGCAAAGTGGAGCCACAATTGATTGCATATATGTTTACTAGATTTTTTAAAACAAAGTCTCCAAAACATTTCAGATAACAAATATGTCCGTGCCACAACAATCGGTGCTCAAAAATTTAATTTCAACAGCCCATCTATTCTGTTGATTGGCGCAAATCACATTGCTATGCTCAATAACTGTTGCTCCTCAGATTACTTCCCTAAACAAACAGACTAGTCTACTCTTTACATTTAAACCACAGTGATCACCCTTTGTTTTCCTCACCCCTAATTAATATCCTGTCACAGGATTTTGATTGTCTTCTTATATGGACCTGCCCATACGTAGCATAGTGAACCCGATTGGAGTATAATAAAACCTCTTCTGGATCCCCCTTGGGTCAGGACTCCTAGGTGCTATCTCTCTCTCTCTCTCTCTCTCTCTCTCTCTTTCTCTCTCTCTTCGACTCTTCGAATAATATTTCCCATTACTTTTAAATTACCACAATCCTTTTAATATATACATAAACATGTTTTATTTTTATTTTACCTCTGTCCCTCATAATACATAACATAATTTGCAGATGCCAAGTGTGCCATGCTGACAGTCATGTGGAGACTCCCCTCGACAGAAATTAGAGCATACTGCAGATTTGTCACTCACCTTGCCATTTCCTCCAGGTATTTCTCCATTTCTGTCAGCACATAAAAATGAAACCTGGGTCCTTGTCCCTGAATCTTTATGAAAGACTTTAGGGTCCCTAATAGGGGTCGCCATGTGAACAAATGAAAAGGCAGTCTTTAGTAGAGGTTACAAGACACTTCTAAAAAACCACACACCAACATATTGCCTTCAACCTGCTTACATAGGCTTATTTGGATGATGCAACACCCTTATGCAAATGACTACTAGTTAAAGCATGTATCTGACAGGTCCTTTTAGCTAGAGGAAAAAAAAAACTCCCTTCCCTCTGATTGGATAGTTTTTCTGATGCACACCAAGCCCACATTAGTCGGACTTGGCATCAACACATTATGCCTTGTCATCATGAGTCTTTTCTGCTTGTCCTGCCAAGTTCCAAGTGTAACCTTCAGACATCAATGACGTCACTGCAAGATGCTGCCAAAGACTCTGTTGCTCATCATCATGACCCAGGGCTTTCACAAAAGACACTATTTGCTCAAGGTATCCATTTTGAAATATCTCTCAGTCTGCCACCGTGCTACATTTCAGGGAGCCATTATTTAATTATTTAAGTATTTCTTACTTTGTATCTCTTTGTCATAATATATTTTTTTATATTTATATGATATATGTGTGATCATTAAAGCACCCTTCACTTCATGTGTTATTTTGACCCAAATATGCACCCCGCCATGTGTACATTTTACCAAAAAATAAAGGCACTCCAATCCTAATTTCTGTAATAAGGAAACCATTGATCTACCTATCACAGCTAAATGATAAACAACTCACCATTTATCTAGAAGTCAATCTAGAAATTGAACATGGTATTAAACATGCAAATAAAACCTGTAGCTGTAAACATTATAAACCTCTGCTCCTGTATGTAAGTGGTGAAGCTGGTTCTGGTAAAACATTCTTTATTAAAATTATCAGCACACTTTTACACAATTTAACAAACACCAACCTTTTGACTGTAGTAACAGCCCCCACAGGTTTAGCTGCCTACCACATAGGTGGTGCAACTTTACACTGACTACTACTCCTCCCTGCTGAACACCAAAACAAATTAGAATACTACAAATTGTCAGCAGAACCTGCTACTGAAGTATGCAGAATTCTGAAACAAATTAAAGTGCTCCTGAAGATGAATCAAGCATGGTTTCCAACCTCATGTTGACTTTAATTCATCTCAGAATGGAAGAAGTCCTTAAAGCCAACTACAAAGAACTGTTTAGAGGAAACATGTTACTGACCTCCTACAGTTAACACTAGTGAAAGAGCAACATGTATTCAAAACATTAGGACACAAAGATTTCCGCAATACCCTTGGCAGTATTGGAAATGTAAATCTCTTCCTATGGAATGAGCAACTAAACCATAACTACAGGGCCCCTACTGCCGTATATATATATATTACAAGGCCTGCGGTAGTGGCCCTATAGTTATGGTTAAGTTGGTCAACCCATCGGAAGACTACTTTTTGTGCGGATCATAACTTCGCCCCCCCTGGACAAAACCTACAAAACTTTGCAAAGTATATGGCCCGTAGGATCGATGCTGCAAAATTCGGTGAGGTTTCATCAAAGGGGGGGGAGGGCAAAGTTGTGGGGGGTCCCAAAATGTGTTTGCTTTTTCCCATAGACTCAAAGAAAATATATGGCAGAAGAGGCAGCTTGGTCCCGAAAGCAACAAAGCAAAGAGTGTCACCTCTATTTTGTTGCGCAACCCAAACAAAAGCTAAGGCAGATACTAATATGGCAAATCAATGTCAGTACTAAGGAACAATAGTCCAAATCAAGTTGAACAATAAAGTCATCAGCCTAAGTGCTTTGTGCATTTCAGTTTGGAAGCTTTATCCTTGGGTACATTTCAAACAGTGGTAACAAACTGCCACACCCATGATTCTCTCTTGGTGCTAGCGGGGTGCTCTTCATCTACTTCATCTTCTTGGTCCTTTTCATTGTGTTCGGAAGTACTGCACTTTTTTGCTGTGTAGATGCTGCAGTTTGTGGTGGTTGCTCTTGGGGAGGAGGGATGGCAATTGCTCATGCCACTTTAAAGATAAATAGCAGTTTTGGTAATAGTCCTCCAAGTATGTGCTGTGTACAATATTGTTAATGGATAATGAGCAATCATAGGTGTACGAGCTGTGCAAGGGTAAATTATAAGCTTCAACGTTCCTAAATTAGTAGAACGTGCAGTTCTGAACCATCCGCGAAGCACGGACCTGATCGCAAAATGCGGACATGTTCGTGAACACTTCATCATTACGCGCGCGGTCACGTGACACTGTCTGGAAGGTCCACGATGACGTTAGACATTCGCACATGTCGATGGATGCACAAATCAGTGGAAAAAGTTGCAGAAAGTGTATTGAAGTTTTAAAAATTATGCTAGAAGGTGGGAAAAGGACGAGTTTTAAGGGGACATTTTGTAAATTGGACAAAAATGTTGCTATATTGGGGAAAGTATGATATTAGTAAGTTGCAGGAAATTAGCATGCACTGGTAAATGCCCATGAAATTCACTGAACAAACTTTTTTAAAGGGAACATTATGGTTAAGTTGCAATAATAAAAACCTATAAAATTCAATGAAAAAACGTTGTTAAAGGGATGTTATGGTTACAAATAAAACAGAAAAACCTCAGAAATTCGCCGATTATGGTAAGATAAGCAACTATAACTCGCACCAATAACTCGCACCACAACCACGCACTGCTAAGACTAACACTCAGGACATCAAAGATGACATCACAAATGTAATTGATGACATCGCATATCTTGCCCACTTGTTTTTGTTTACTGATATGATTAGGCCCGTTTGTTGTTTTTACTGACGACAATGAGAATTTAATCTGAGCTCATAGTGCACATATATGGGGCAAAAAGAAGGCCTCATACATACAATTAATATGTGCACATTATGATTAACTCTAATGTTATTGTCATTTTTTGGTTATGTACTAAAAGTTTCATATTCAATGTTTGCACTTAGCGGTCCTAGATAAGAAAATGATTTGATTGTGCACCAAATGAAATTGTGTTTAGAAATAATATCGTTCATAATTATAATTCTGAGATCATCTATAATGCATGAATAGTGAGAAATAAATTGACTGTCCAGATCTTGAAAAAATCATAACATACCTAGACCTCCCAAAGTTATAGAATGGAATAAGTCTATCTTGGTTTACTGATTTTATTTTTGTTTTGTTTTACCAAAGCCTTCTCAACCTTAATCATGCTCTAATTCGGTTTGATCACAACTCAGATTTAACAGAAAGACCACCCAAACATTTTCTGAGGTTCATATGCTGTTCCTCTTTTTGAGGAAAGTGTTTGGAAAGAAAGGTCTGTGGTTATTGTTCAATGCCTGCATAGGGAAAATATTTAATTTTTAAATGGCATGATTTGAATAAGAGTAGGCTAGATTATCATTATAATTAAATTGGATAATGACTCTAGGCTAGATTAAGCAGTTGTCAGGGGAAATGTTTTTTTCATTTAGAAGTATTAAATCACAGAGAAACATCTGATTTCTTTCTGGTGATATTTGTTATAAGAAGTCCAACATTGCAGACTAAATATTCTTTGAAGTAAAGAACAAAAATCACAACATGGTACATGAATTTTTCAGGAAATTGCACAATCACAGAGAGCGTTCCATGATGTTTGGGTAAGGTACACAAGAATCACACACAGTGACAAGTAATTTTGGTAAGAGAGACCACATGGTTTCAGGGCGTGGCACATGATATTTGCAGGTAGCAGAAAGATATCACAAAGGTGGACACATGATTATTCTGAAAAACAACTTGAATCCAAAATAATGTATTACCAGATTTTCTATGATTCAACTGAAAATGTCAGACATTTGAACAAAATATTTTGGGGGAAAAAGAAAACGTCTAAGAGCATCACATTCATCTTTTGAGACACAACAAATCTCAGTGTGGCATGTGGGTTTTTGCAGAAGAGATCCCACAATCTTAGGTAGTGGTTTTTCTGAGAGGCAACACAACAAGACATAGAGTGACAAATGATGTTTGCAGGAGAGAATAAAAAACCAAAGTGAGAATGACCCGTGATTTTTGCAGGTGGCAAGGGAAAATCACACGGGTTGTTAACATTTGTATTGACTCAACAGAAAATCATAGAGTGAAAAGTGATTTTATGGTTGGGGAGAATTTAAAATCACAGAGATCGACTTATGATTTGTGGGAGAGGAAACTAAAAATTATACACAGAATGACAACTGATTGTTTGCAGGAACTAAAACAACAGCAGAGAGGGTGCCATGTGTTTTTTGTGTCAATCAAGTCAAAATCACAGGGAGCCATAAGGGGTTGTGTATGGGAGAAAACATATCATCTTTGAGCAAGCCAACATTGTGGCAGGTAGCAAGAAAAACAAAGCACTTGACACAGGAATTTTGCAGGTGGATGACAAAATTGAAGGCCACTTGTAGTGATTTTTTGTTTGTGAGAACATACAATGATTTCAAGTAACATGTGATTTTTGGGCATGGCAACGCGCAATCAATATTGGCATGAATATTTATAGAACATACAATTAGACATATTACTACCAGATTGTGTGTGGTGACACCAAATCGAAGGACTTGACTCTCACATTTTGCAGGTAAGCAGCAAGACCAAACCACTGAGACAAACAGATGATGTTTGTGGGTGGGCACAAAGAATCAGTGGTCGAAGAGGGTGGGAATGGTTGGGAGCTTTGCTCCTCTACTTTTTTATATTAGGTTTTACTCTTCCTATACTTTTATTTTAAAAAGAAACAGTTCCGTAATGGTTTTGCTTTAAAATGAAAAGTGCAGGGAGCAGTTGAAACTTGCACTTCAGTGCATTGCACTGAACGTTCCCGTTAAAAGCATGTGCATTTGTTTGTGTGTTTGTATTGCGCATGGGAGGGGCGAGGTGATGGGGTTTGTGGGGAGCGTGGCGGGCCAGCAGGGAACATAGTTCCACTACTTCTTTTCATACACTTCAACCACTGCACAGAATCCCACAGAATGGCAACTAATGCAGGACAGAAAAAACATGAAAAAACACCCCAGAACCTGCTACCCAACAGCTGATACCCAATGTTGCTGGTTGCTTGGCAGGCAGGCAGCACAGCCACTGTGGTATCGCAGTGCCACCACATGAACACCAGATGTGGCACTGTAATACCCCTGAATGTGGCTGGAAGTGTAATTGGCAAGAATGTATCATCCTTTTGAAATGTGGTCACAGTCTCATGCAACCGGTTCGCTCCATCCCCATCAGCATGTACAGAGTGAATCCTTCATCCACCACACAAGACACAACTTCCAATACTCGCTGTGCTTGCTCCTTCTACCCCCTACATGTATGGCAACTGGCACACCATCTGCTGCTCATGCTTGGGAGGCTGCATCTCTTTCTGAGCACATTTACCAGAACATTCTTCTCCTGAGAGTCCTACGGCTGTTCAGCCACACCCCTTACCCTTCTGTAGATTGCTACCAACCTGCTATGCTATGTGTCAGAAAATATTGTCACTTCTAACTGCGAAATCAAGCTTTACCCTCCCAGACACATGTAGCATGACCATGGCCTGTTTCATCTCAGGCTCTGACAACTGATGTTGCTTGCCAGGCAGGGCACCACTGTCACCTGACCGTAACAGGAGAATGGCTACTCCCCACACAATGAGTTGGTCCACCTAAACATCACTCTCCATGTCCATTTCCTCTTATGTTGAGTTGTCAGACTTGCCCACTAATTTCAACACTGTCTGAAAAGCAGTAGTAAAAATACTCTACATCCACCCCTTCCACAACCTCTGCTGCTTTATCCTGATGTGATGATGCCAAGCAAAGTAGCACCTCTCATGTTGTCCCCATCTTTGTCCCCAATGCACAAACAACTAAAATTGAGTACAATTAAAAAGACAACGAGAATAAGCAACACAAACAAAGAAAATGACCTATGCTCCAAAATGAAAGGAACAGTGTGAGATTGCAAATGGGGAATGGGAACAGATTAAAGGGTAAGTATTTTTGTTCTTTTTGGGGTGTTTATATAGGTCAGTCACAATATTAGCTGAATGTGAACAAAGGAGTCCTATGGAACTGTTAATTAGACAGAGGGGAATACAAAACATCCCTCTTGTCAATAACTGCAAAATTGTCTCTACATTTTTTCCAAATCTGTGATTAATTATTTTATAGGGCACCAAGATAGTGAAATAAAGGAAAAAAACAGGAAGTGAGTTGGGCCTTTTATAGAGCCTGTAATTTTGAAGATTCAAAGCTTCTTATTGACTGATCGATTCCTTCTGTGAACTGTGATGTTCTCCATTTGTGCACTAAATAATTAACATATTTGAACTCTATGCGATGGAGCTCAGACACAGCCTCAATTCATCACAAGCATGGGACTCTGCCTTGATTGCTGAGTAAACATTTGAGCTGTATAACAACCACTGAGAGTACTGTAGGTTTACTTGAACTGAACCTTCTAAAGTCCCAAGGTTTGCTTTTTCAGAGGTTCTACCATATGAGAGCATTGACTGCTTAATGTTATGTAGAATTTCCATCTTTTATGTAATTGTCCCCACTTAATGAGTCCCCCAGCACTTTTTGTTGGACTATTGGATTTTTGTCTAATTGTGAATGAGAGGAAACCTTATTTTTCCTCACTCAACCGTTTTCTATGACTCTGGGAACCCTTTTTGTTTATCTTTGATGGAGTCTGCTATCCTCCATCTTTTTGTTGTGTCTGTATTTTACTGTTGCAGCACTAAGCACCTTTTGCGCGGTCTTGCTGGAAGCTCCTTTTGTTTCCCTCTTTGTTTTTCTTTTAAATTCGTGTGATAACATTTTACCAGGATAGGCATATGTTTTTTATCCTACTTATGCTTTTCTTTTTTTGAGATTAGCACACACCACCTTATTTTGCGTGCTGAGAGGACAAATTGTGCCTCATCACGAATTGGGCAGTAGCCCTTACATGAGTTGGTAACGGGATTACCGCTGCATCTACGGGTCCACCCAATCATGAGTATGGTATGTTTACACTCAGGGTAAACACGCCAGAAAAATGGCGATTTTTTTTGGTGCAATTACTGTGCGGTAATCCCGCCAGTGGTAATTGTGCTGAAAATTCCATATTGCATACAGTGGACCCAATAGGGATTGGGGATTAGTGGTAACCACCCAACCCTTGTTCTGGCGGTAATACTGCGGGGCGGTTGGGCGGTAAAGCAAATGAAGTTGGGTGGTATCCCAGTTGGAATACCACCCAATTTATAATGAAGCCCATTGTATCCCTTTTCTCACTTCTCCTGCACCTTTCTAGTTACAGTGGCAAGTCGATCTGAGTGGCTGGTGGCAGTGGACATTTTCTACCGATGTTTATGAATTTTACACCAAGGATGCTGTCACTGCTGCGGTAAGGGACACATAGTCACCATTGATGTAACATTGTGTGTGTCTTCTTTTTTTGCCAATTCACAATGGCGTGCACTTTCTTGAGCATTTCTCTGCTAACCTGGGTGGGGAAAGTTCTGCTCAGTCTTTTGTCTTTGATGGACTGCCATTCAGAAGTCCATCCGGAGGTGCCAGTGTGTCTGGTAGGATAGGAAGCTGGGAGGTCACCAAAACCTCTCAGGTCTTTGTCCTCCAGTATGTCTGCTTAGATCCAGTTCTGACTGGGTGCCTGTCCACCACCGAAAGTTTGAATGTTGCATGCATGCTGATTGGCTACGTTCCTGCATTAAAGGACAGAGTCAACCACCGGAATATCCATTCCGAAGAAGAAGAAATAAGAGGAGTTCTGCAGCTACCTCCAATGACTTCCAAAGTTAATTGAGGAACTGCCTCTGCTCCACCCACTCTTCTGTGCAACAGTGAAGGTCCGGATTGGATGACTTCCTCACTTCGATTGGTGGGTCTAACCAGTTTTGAGACCAGCTACTGTTTGAGGAGTTATGCCATGAAGTGTTGCAACCTTTAGGCCTGAAATCCCCAGATACACTGGGACCTCTGGCACTGTAGCGATGCATCATCTCGTCCAGTGTGATTCTGGCTGCAAACTCATGGACATCTGTCTGAGCCTACAGAGGCTCCATCCTGATTGTATAAGTCCCCTCAGAAATGTTGAGGACTGAGAGAAGGAAGAAAGTCTGCCGGGTGACAACCATCGCTGCTACAAAGCCTGTGTCAAGCTTCCACAAACAAGAATGTATGTACGCATTTATCTATATTTGTAAAGCGCAAAATAACAAGGCACAAGGGCATCTGGGCACTAGCGGTAGATCAGAAGGCACCAAGATCATAAACCTTAAAATAGAAAAGTCTTTAGAGGTTTTCGAAATGCAAATAATCAGGAGTATCGTGCAAGCTCTGTGGGAGAGAGTTCCACAACATAGTAGAAAGGACAGAAAAGGAGCGTCCCCCAGACCTTGACCTGTGGAAATGCAGAAACTCTAAAACGTTTTTGCAAACAGATCGAAGTCTGCATGCCGTGGCATAGCCAGAGAGTTTCGACTGAAGAAAAACAGGACATACAGAGTTGACAGAATGGTGTACTATACACAGCACCTTGAATTTAATACGGCTTCTGGCTGGCCCTGGCGAACTGGCCCTCACGTGAACTGGAAAGAAGTAGCTTTATCGCTATGCTTTTCATGCAATCAATAGGGACTTAACATGGACCAAGGCAGTCAGGCCAAAACTCAGAGTTCTAAAAGGACAGGGAATTTGTGAAGCCAACCACGAGTTCCTCAGTCTTCTCCCCATTTATCGTCAGCCAGTTCTCCACCATTCAAAGCGTCTGATCTTGGTAAGGCATGCCCTAAGATTAGAGGGAGGATGCAAGGCAGGGGATCTGAGGTGGAAAACAATATGAGTATCATTGGCACATGAATATAAATGGATGCCATGGGAGGAGAAGAGGTCAGCAAGAGGGCACACGTAACCATTAAAGAGGAGAAGGGACAAGGAGGACCCCTGGTGGACCCCACAGAAGACAGAGGAAGAGGCAGTTTAGAATGGATACAGAGAAATAGTCTGCTGGTGTTCTGCTAAGAAAGAGACAAACCAGGCTAGTGGGGGGCATGACATCCCAGTCTGCTTCAACAGCTGGAGAAGAATAATAAGGTCTTTCATGTCAAATGCCACAGAGAGGTCAATAAGAATCAAAACTCTGATCTCTTCATGATCTTGCATTAGTGCCAGGTGATTGAATTCTGAGATCATAACTGACTCAGTTTCCATGAGCAGTCTGAAGCCTGCTTGAGAAGAATGTAAGTAGCCTTCCATATCTGGAAATCTGGAAAACTGTGGGGTAACAATTGTTTCATGAGTTTCATGAGAGCGGGCAGCAATGAAATAGGCCAATAGCTATCAGGTCATGCCGGGTTAAGTTGGGGCTTTCTTAAAAGAGGGGAAACAATAACATGTTTTAGAGGGGTGAGAATGACATCATTGGTGAAAGAATAACTGAGAGCTGCGGTGAAGAAGGAAGTGCACTTCAGAGAAAGCGACTGGAATAGATGTACAGGGATAGGATCAGAAGGCAAAGCCAATTTTAATTTGCTATAATCTTCTTAAACAGTCTCAATTGTGACAAGGTCAAAGAGAAAGGTAGAGGGCACATCCCCAGGGTGTGCTAGTGGTAAGAGTGTACAACTTGGGACACCCAGCTGATACAATCAAGTTCCTAATCTTAGCAATTGTTTCCTGAAAGACACAACTGATCTGATCACATGCTGCATGAGAGTGAGAGGGATAAATCAGAGGAGGGTATGGTGCAGAGAGTTCTTTAGCTACCACACAATTTTTTAGTTGCCACAAAGATCATCTGCTGGGCATCCCTGTGACCGAATCTGACCATCTTCTCCTGACAAAAGTTCCTCCTCCAGTTACCAAGGCCAGAGACCCTTATCGGAGTTGCTGTGATCTATCTGTGGGAACCTACCAGTGACATTATTCTTCATCCTAGAAGGCATGGTCTAGTTCCTGGGACTTAGCTGGGCAGTTGTTGTGTTGCTATTCGCTCCTGCTGAGCTTCCTACATCACATTGGAGTGGACGTCCTAACTGTGTTCGGCTGGGCCTAAGGATATTCGTCTTGGAGGCTGAAATCCTTCAGGTGGCCTATCTAGCCCTTGTGAACCCTTTGAATACAATTCCAGTACTTACATGTTAGGAAAACGCTTCTTCTGATATTTGACAACTTTGACAGTGTGTGCCTTGCTTTGTTTAGCCACCCACGGATCACTGGTTCCCCAGTATCTGCATCTGACTTTCGAGACACTCATTCCCCAGATAGGGTTGGACTCTTAAAGATATGGTTTTCCTAAGGTTGCCTAGCTACCAGTGTTGCTAATTAAGTAACTGTTGGGTGATGAATGATTTCCGTACCTGAAGCTACTCTATACTTACCTGTTTATCATCTAATGGTCTACTATTGAACTGAGTATAGCAACAGAAGATATCTAATGTATATGTGTATCTGTGTGAACTATTTTTACTTACCTGAACTGTGGTGATTTTAACTCGGCAGGTCACACCCGAGAGGCAATTTTCGCCGAAGAAAAACTCATCACCCCGGCACCTCCGCAACAAATACTATGCAGCGACCATCTCATCATCCCATTCGTGATCACTCTGCCTACCCAAGCCTACATCCAACACCCGAAACTTACAACCACCACCAAAAGAAACTGGAAACACGTCAAAAAAGCAACCAAATAGAACAACTGGAATTAACGAAAACCTCAACTACCGAACTGGAGCTAGCTGACCGAGACGGCAAAACAGAAATACTGCGCAAATGGATCGCAGATACGATAGACAAGATAGCCCCGGAAAAAACGTTCACCCCGTCAAAAAAAAGGGCAATGGCAAAATGGTTCACCCCACTATTAAACAACATGAAAAAGGAAAACAGAAAGATGGAATTGGAATGGAGGAAAGAATACAACCCAGGGAAAAAACACTATACCAGAAACAAATCCGTGCATACAAGAATGAAATTCAAAAGGCAAAGAAAAGACATTACGATGACAGAATCAACAATGCCACCAACACACAAAAAGAAATGTTTAGCATCATTGAAGAAATTAGAAACCCACCAGGCTGTGATAACACCCCAACCCCCTCAGGAAAACTATGTAACGACCTGGCAGATCACTTCCAAAAAAAAATCAACGACATCCGTCAAACCATACAAAAGCGACCAACCAACCACAACATACAACCCAATGAGCCCAACTCGGAACCGCAACACAAACTCCGAAGCTTTCCTGGAATATCAGCAGAGGCATTCGCAATGCTGGTTAAACGAAGCAAGAAAGCAGGATCACCCATGGACCCATGTCCCCCAGACTTCTACAAATCAATCCTCGCGCAAGGATCGCCAGCAGAACACTACAGAAACCTTCTAAATCTATCACTATCAACAGGGATTGTACCGAAGATCTTCAAATCAGCATACATCAAGCCATTCTAAAAAAACACAAGTGACGACGTAGATGACCTTTCCAACTACAGGCCGATCTCTAACATCCCCTACCGAGCGAAACTTCTAGAAACCTACGTATATAAACTAACCCAAGAACACGTAGAAAAACACCACCTGCTGGACCAAGCTCAAATCAGTTTCAGACCAGTGAGAGGAACGGAAACTGTACTACTATCCATCTGGGACAACCCCTCATAACTAACGCAGACTCAAACACTACTTCAGCCCTTATTCTGCTCGACCTCTCCGCAGCCTTTGACACTGTTAGCCACGACACCCTGACCAAAAGACTAGAAAACATAGGCATAACAGACACAGCACTACGCTGGACCAAATCATTCCTAACAGACAGAACAGAAACCATATGGATAAAAACTTTCAAATCCACTCCACAAGTTAAAGACTGTGGAGTACCACAAGGATCCTCACAATCTCCACTATATTTCAACATCTACCAGACCCATGTCATCAGAATCTTCAAAAAATATGTTACATGTTACAACTACGCAGATGACACTCAGATCATCTACAAAATCAAAGACACCGAAGCCGACCATTCAACCCTTACCGACTGTCTAAAAGAAGTCTTCGACTGGATGGATGCCAACAACCTGAAAATCAACCCAGAAAAGACAGAAATCATGATCGTATCCAAAGACCAAGAGAACGAAACCACCATCCCATGGCCAACAGAAATGGGAAACGCACCAACACCATCGAAGGTAGTAAAAAATCTGGGAGTCCTAATGGACAACAACCTAACCCTGGAGCCACAGATAAATGCAACAGTGAAGAAATGCTTTTTCCTCCTCCGGACGGTAATAAGAATTCTACCTTTCCTCTCCTTCATGCACAAAACACTCACTATCGTCGCCCTAATCATGTCTAAAATAGACTATGCAAACAGCCTCTACCTCGGAATACCTGAATACCTCCTGGAGAAACTGCAACGGATCCAAAATGCAGCAGCAAGACTACTCCTCAAACTATCCAGAAGAGATTGCATCACTCCTGCCCTAACTACCCTACACTGGCTCCCAGTTAAACATCCCATCCCCTTCAAAACAATGTGCATAATGCACAGGGCAATCAGCGGACAAGGAGCAGAATTCATACAAAAGAAAATAACAGTCTACAAACCAACGAGACCCCTCCGATCGAGCAACAAAATCTGCCTGGAACTCAAACCATACCTCAAGAAAAAACTTGGAAGCACCTCCTTCTACCACTTAGCCGCAAAAACCTGGAACAACATCCCAAAGGAAATAAGAAACACTGAAGATCACCTAAAATTCAGGAAATTACTAAAAACCTGGCTCTACAACACCGCAGACTAAACCGGAAAAAGGAAACTGGTAAAAAGGATAACTAAACCGGAAAGACACAGACATCCCTCACCGGGTAGAGTAAAGCCCACGGCAGCTGGATGGATGACATCGGATAGACAGGAACACAGGCGGCACGCACAGAGACTGAGTCAACTAACCCAGACAATCCCACCAACACTCTCGCCCGCCCCGTAACTTAACTACCGCCAGGTACCACGTTGGTGTGGAATTATCGAGACATTGGCAATCTACCCACTACCGGAGAGGTTGTCATTAGCAGATGCACTGGCCACTAGAGTCTAAATGGAGGATAAGGGGAGCCATGAGAGAGCATGTTAAACACGGGGACTAGAGGAGTATGGAACCTGTATGCCAGTCAGACCCAGATCAGGACAGAGCCGCAACAGGGGAGACTACGCAAGCCGAGCGCTTCAATTCAGGATAGAGACGCAAACTAACCAGCACTACTAACAATTTCCCTTTCTGCATACACCTCTCAAATTCCAAACCAAACACAACCAAAACCTACAGCACAACAAACCGCACAAACTTCACTACATTGCAACAACAAAACAAAAACACACATTGCATTGGACAACAGTACACGACGACTACCGGCCGCAAACACCCAAGGCCCAGCCAACGGACCCACCGGGCTGAGGCCGCCAACAGCACATCACTACTCTCTTGCACTTTTCCTGCTTTCTCACACTAACTCAACCTCCCCTCCTCTTTCAGAGCCGCCAGAGCGCCAAGGGCACACTACGGTGGTGATAGTGCGCGGTACAAATGTCGTTTAACATTAACATTGTCCTAGTATATATTTTAAATAAACATAATTTGTATGTAACTCCAGTTTGTAAGGTATTCCTTGACTATAAGTGTGCTCAAATGTATGTGTACTCAGTTACAGCCCTTCTCCCTTCTAGACTAAGCCTGGCTGCTCGACCATAGCTACCAAACCTTTTGGGTGGTTCAGGACAAACCTAGGAGTTGGATCCCTGAACATTTAAGCATGAGTCTTCTGCAGTCCTACCACACGGGAATTTAAGTAAAACTCTATAACACTGAAATACCAGGAAAAACCACTATATACAGTGACATTTCCTTCCACTAACTTCATACAAAGAGAAGAGTACTGCTGAACACACAGACCTGGAAGCATAAATTAAAAACAACAGTAAGAGTTATATGCTTGAAACAGCTGCCATTCCCATTCCCACAAAAAACATGTCTCGCTCTCTGGGATGTTGTGTACTCTGCTGCAAAAAAACACCAAAAGTCACGGTATGACTCACAGGCAGTAATGTTGTGTGTGAAACTATTGCAATGATATGGAAATACTGTAATTTAGGCTGTAGAAGAAAATTTGGGACCCCATGCTGAGAAATCACCAGTCACCATTATTTTTTATTGAACTGCTGTACCACAACATTACAATCAGGCCATCGTCACAGTGTCAATGACACTAGACCAGTGTGAGGGGATAATAGTACATTTCCCCATGAACATGTAGAACAATGGAGACAGATGGTGGATGGGTACCTGCTAGACACATTCAAGCTGGAACCATGTGATGATCTCCTTCAGTTGTCGCTGGGTCCGAGGGATGCATGGTCAGCAGTGTTTGTACAATGGGACATTGTAAGCCACAACTGCCCTCTTGATAGTTTCTTCTGAGAAAAAGTGTTTAGTCTCAACTATAATTGTGTTTGATCAGAGATGACACCTGTCCAATTACCATGGCAAACACATTAGATTTATTAAAATGAACCAATACCACATCTCAACACACTACGGAGCACACCCTATGTTCAAACTACAACAACAAGACACTGAACAGGCAGATGGTGAAGACATTTTGTCAAGTACATTTCAGGCACAGATATGTGGTTTGGAGGTAATGCGTAGTGGTGGTGGGTTTGACAATGATACCCATGGTGGCACATGAATGAACAACAAAACGCATGCAACTGGCTACTTAAAGCGCTAGTGGCTCAAGCAGAACATGAAGCATGCGCATGACATGTCCCCTTTTTATTGGTTTCTCGGGGTTTCTTATAGAGCAGAAGCACACTTTCACTTTTCCATGTTAATCCCACACTCCCACAGTCCAAAGCCACCACCACAATATTTCAATATCACTCCTTCAAAGTTTAAGGATCTCCCACAGGCTGGAGTCATTTCCTTAACTGTGCAGGTTCTTTCACAGACCAGAGATACTCCCGCCATATTCGTGGCTATCCCATAAAGCTAAGCAGCACCTCTAAACACTACCAGAGGAAGTAGAAGAGACTGACAATAATTTTTTCAGGATATGACAAAAATTGGCCATCCCCGTACAGGTTTAAGCACATCCACAGCGAAAAAGACTTTCCCCAATAATCAGACTCTACTAATGCGCAAAACCATTCTCTCAGTTTTTATGCTCTCCTGTAGAGAAAAGCTATTCCAGCAATTGTTCAGATTCTATCATAGAGCAAATCCACACATGCACAATGTTAATGTTCTTCCACAGACTCTCTCATTTGCATAGCTACTTCATCATGTTGTCTTGCTTCCCCCTGGAGCACCGCCCCTCCACTATTGTTCAGGCTCTCCCACAGTGAAGAGCCTGCTAGCATCAAGGCAGAGTCACTCCTACAAGTTTTCAAGCATTTCCGTTCCATAGACTAGCAGGGGCATATTCCAGGCTATCATAGAAAGCAATGCCACGTAAGTGGTTTTTCAGGCTCTCCAATGACGACTGCTGTACCCTCTTTCTTGATATCTTTCCTTGCCCCTTGACCAGTCAAGATGGAAAAAGGGAATGGATTGTATGTTTCTCCACGACTTTCTTTATAGCTGTATGTTCCAACTCGCAAGGCATAACAGCCCTGGCACATCTGTTTATAGACACATTTGAAGAGTGAGGATCTGGGGCAGTCTGTCATGGCATGCCAGATGCAGTGGTGCACTTAAGCCACTAGACACCTCTTCACCTCCACTGGACGGTGCTATGAAGGTGTGAATAGTGGCATCATGCAGTACTTGAACAACATAGGGGGAAATGCGCCACCAATAGTGGTAATTGTGCATAATAAGTGTGTCCAGTGGGAAACCCTTAGACCTCTGCCCCAGTCTGGCTTTCTACATGGTGAACAGTGCATTCCTCTGCCTGAAAGTCTTCCCGAGTGGCAGATGAAACGTCTGTCACACCTCAGGCTATGTGCTTGTGTTGTGAGTGTTGGAGAAATCCCTTGGCCCATATGGAATTTAGCCTATGTACCCCAATGGCTGATGTGCTGCCTTACTTGCTTGCTTCCTTGCTGGAACTTACTCAGTGAGCTATTTCATAAAAAATGTTGTCCGGACAGTGATCGCTCCTTCTGCTTCATAAGTCTTGCTACCCCTTCTGCCGACTCTTCTGGCATGCTCTCCATCCACCACATCTCAGGCTCTGGCATGTGCTATTGTTGACAGGACCCTCCAATAAACATCTTAATGGGCTTACCTTCCTCAACAACCAAGTTCATATCAACTTCACCTTCTTCTCACATGAAAACTGTCCTCTATACAAGCGTCCAACTTCACTTCAACCACATCCATCTCATTGCCATGACATTCCTGAATTTATAATGAGAAAAAACAAGTCACAGAGCAGTAGCTATTTTTCCATTTTGTTCACACCTCTAGTTTGCAATGCACAGAAACTTAAATCAACATTCAAAACGTACACATACACAGACTCAACATTCAAACAATATAGACAATGAAGGGAATGAAAAAGACAAATGTCCAGATGGAAGAACAAGTAGGGAAGTGAAAAGGGCATATAGTAAAAGTAGTAAACATGTTTTATTTGGTTTTAAAGAAAAGAAAGGATATGGAAATGGTGTAAATGAAAGGAGGCAAACGCATGAAGGGAACGCACACATAAAGTGAAAGCATACATAAACATACAGAAAGATGTATACAAAAACAACTCGGTCCGACTTCCACAAACATGTCTCTAAAACTCATGCAAATCAATCTAAAATCACTTCAACAATGGCCACCTTGCAAAGTCGACACATCTAGAAGCAATGAACTGATTCTTCAAATGAGCCCCATACTTTTCCTGGGATATTTGAGGTTTCTGAAAGACTTCCCAAAATTCTTCTATGCACTTTAAGGTTACTTGTAGGAGCTCTAATCATTGCAAGACACGACATCTGTGAGGTACGAGTAAGAGTTTGAGTTTAAGCACTTCAGCTTCAAATCATATAAGTAAGAATGCAACTACTGACAAACCTTTGGGATTTCCTGAGGCCTTTTCAAATTAAATTTCAAAATGTTCAGAAGTACACTGGTCTCTTTTTGGGAAAATGAAGCATACTTGTTCTGCTCTTAACCACAAGGTACATAGCCAGCCTGCTAAAGCAATTCAATAGCAGGTCATTGACTGCAGAGGAATGTAGGAAATGTAACATCATAATAGGATAGGGGCGATGTGAAAAAAGTGTTGAGGAAATGTCACCAGGGAGGCGATTTATTTTCCTTGCACATCAAAAAGCCTTCCCCAAAATACTCTAGGACTGGTTTTATTTACTAGTCTATCCTCCAGTGCTAGAATATTTGGGGAAAGTGCCTGATTTTCCTACGAGTGGAAATGTGGGTAATGTTCACCCCCTGGCGACCTTTTCCCCAGTGACTTCATCCTTGGATACTTTGGGATGAGCATGTAAATGGATCAACAAATCCTTGTATTGACTACACACAAGAGTGCTGACTAACACACATAAGTGAAAGCATGTATTATCAATGGCATACTACATGTATTGCACAGAGGACATTTTGCACCTAATTCAGTGTGAACCAAATACATGAACAGCAAAAAGGGACAGATTGATCAGGGCCCATGGAAGAGGAGGTGAGGTAAGTGGGGAGGGATTGATTGGGCAGCAGGAGACTGGCTTGGGGTTTGGAGAGGGGCTTAGGAAGGAGAAAGGGGAAGTGAAAGAGGATGTGTGGCAGAGGGTCCAGGAGAGCCCTCCGGATAAAGTTTAGAGAGAGGTGGGAATTGGTGGGGGCTCAGAGGATGTCCCCAAGAGAGGCTACAAGAGGAAGGGGTGGTGAGGGGAGACGTAACAAAATAACACCTGTTTCACAACTTCATTGCTCAAGAGTGTAATCACAAAGGGGGTGCTAAAAGGAAGAATGTCTAAATCATTATATAGAGCAATGATCAATAAAATCAGAAACAGGTGCCAACTTGGATGAACAGGTGTGCCCACTCCCGGAATTCACTTCCGGAGCATAGATGAATATGCAGATGCAGTTTAGGGTTTTCTAAGAGCACAAAAATAAAATACTGGGCTCAGCAAAAAGCGTTTCCAGGTCTTTCTGCCAGAATCCTTGAATTATAATGAAAGAGTGTAATGTATTAATGAATCCGCTGTTTAGCCACGCAGTATCTTGTGCTCTCCAGTATATGATTGTTTTTTTCTCGGATCATACATTTTCTCCGCCACTCTTCTTGCAAAAGGTGGATTTTTTTTTTTCACAAAAATGTAGAACATGTTTAAATATTATTTGCAACCACTATTGGAGTGCCAAATGCAAAACATTTGTCCCCATCCCAGCCTGGACTATGGCGATGTCCCAGAACCCTCCAAACATTCCTAGTCATCAGAATTGATGTGACACCACCGGTATAGTAATACATTCTGTTTCCTTCTCACATTTCTTAACAAAGAGCGACCGTTAATGACATTTTACAACTTTTCTCCTTCCAGTGGTAAAACATCCAAAAACCTGCGCCCCTCAAGGAACAGAAAACCCTATCAACCCCTTGCATTGACCAAAATTCAAAATAATTTCATTCACTGTTCCCCTCCCTCTACCCTTTTTGCTTTAAAATTACATGCCCATTTGTTGTCAAAAATAGCCTTAATAGTCTTAAACCTATTCAATAATGTTCTCTTGACACACTTTGCATTATCATGTCTTGGCTAAACTCTATACTAGACTGCGCTCCATGACTTGGTTCTGCTTCATTATAAACGTACAATGGTAAATAGCACCCCTAGAGGTGGCGAGTAACTATAATCATTTATGGGAAACTCCCTTTACCTCCTCTAAAGAATGCCACCCACATCAAAAGTTTGTCTGTGAGGTAATAAAGTGGTGGAAATTCTCTTGCCTTCCCTTTTCTTGTGGTGATGTATTTAATATCAACTTTACTGCACAGCTGAACTCCGAGTTTTGATCTCTAGTGAGTCATTTATTTACAGCAAGACACTGGATGTTAATCACCCACCTCAAGGCCACTGCAGCAGAACCTGTACATTCCAATGGAGTCATCTGGACTCTGAAAACAGGGATTTCCACCACCTTCCCACCACTAATCTGATGGCGATTCCACTGGATGAGTGACAGTAACAGCAAATGATTTTGACAGCAATGTCACGAAATGACTGCCAAACTCCTAATGAGGCCCTATGAAAGCTCTACTGATAGTGTGCTGTCTACCAGACCAATCTAATCAAAAGCCTTTAGATCCCTCAACTAAAAAACCCTTCTACTTATTTTCAATATTATCTTTTTGATTTTCTCAGCTTGCGTTTTAGTAAATCACCAAATCGTATGACATTTGGGGATTATATGTCCATGGATTGAGGATAATTCTAGTGGTGTAGTCAAGCCAATCATTGAAACTTTTGATTCGTTTTGGAATATCTGCTGTGATATTGCAGCCCACTCATTTATGTACTCCAATGCACAGTCACAATCATTCTTTTTCTCAATTCACATAGGACTACGTGTCACTCAGGTCCAACCTTTTTGGCTGGCTGGTTCATTGTAGTTTTTCATTTGAATGAACATTGCCCACCTACATTTCTTCTCCTGCAAAGATTATTGTTCGTCCTTGGAAACAAGGCACCTTTCAATCTACTGCACGTGCCCATGAGCAGTTTCCAGTGTTGCCTCGGACACATACAGATCTTAGTCTCACCAATTTATTGTAATTCAGGACTGATAATTGAGCAACAATCTGGCAAAGTCCATCAAGCTCATGTACAGGCCTATACAGTAAGCACTTTCGACAACAACACAGCAATGCTAGGACTGTGTTTCAGAGGTTTTTTGGCCACTGCATGTTTCTTAACCCCCAGGGTTACTTTAGATAAGGCTGTCATCAGCACTGGCATCTTTTAGGCATGCTGGACATGTTATTGGGCTGTATCTTCAAGAACAATATGATCAAAGATGGATGCACAGAATAGATTTTAAAATGAATCCCTTATTTGAGTTCAAGTTACATTGATATAGTGCCCTCCTGTTGCAACTCTATACTACTCGTGATGATGGAAATGCATGAATTGCATTGCATCACACACATTCATTCTTTCTCACCTCAGGCGTACACTGTAGGCTTCCCCACAATCAATGTCTGTACACGGATACCAACAAACACTGCATTGGTTGTTTTCCTATTCACATGCCAGAAAGAACCTCACATGAAATAGACATGTAGATTTATATTTATTTAAGAAACAAGTCACATCTCCCTAAAGTAGTGATGCTCCCACGTGGTATTTAACAGAATCCAACCTCAGCACATTTCTGAAGAAATAATATGTGGTAGAGAGCCAAATGCTCTGAGGAAAGAGCAAGACACTTTTGGGAAGGATGCCCATGTTACCGGACATCAATACAAACAAAATGACACGAATATTAACAATGGGTGTGGGGGTAAACCCTAGCATCCTATCCATTTCCCCCCCCTGCAAGGTCTTTTAACTAAACCCACAGTCCTGTGTAGAGAGAACACTGAATGAGTCACCTCACGTTTCACCTGAAATGTGCATCCCTTGCTGAACACCAAAAATAAGAGGGACATTTAAGAGGGTGTCTGGCGTACGTGGCCCTGATCAAATTATGCATCTCACTGTTCATAAACATGCGTGAAGCAATGGAGGTCCTCTCATATTTAAGAGGACATGGACTGTCTATAAAACCCAGTAACTGGGTCTAAGATTATCAAACAGGCTTCCTGGTGATATCAGACAAAGATACCCATTACTGACTTACAGTTTCACTTAAGGCTCTTCCATCTTGGAAGAAAAACTGGCATTCCATGCATACCATACCTTGCGAACTAAAATACTGGCTGCCACACTACGCCCCTTTGGCCCAATGTGAGACCACTTGTCCCATTGAGTTATCTCTGCTTAATTTAATTATTTTTTCTCTGTCAGTGAAATGCCTAAAGCGGGAGCAAATGCAGCTCTCCCCTCTCCTCAATGTTGCGGCCCTGGGCATAACCCCTGCTGAGCAGCACATGTTTTTGCCCGAGCCAACGGGCTGGCGAGATAAGCCATTATACTTTTGGGCCCAACATTTTTACATGTATTAAGGCGCTGAAGCTGCCGTTGCTTTGCCAAACAACCTTCCACCGGACCCTTACACTTAACAGTAACTGTGCCCCGTTTGCATAGGTGCAAGTTGCAAACAAGGGCAGCATGAAGCCTTCTACAGGAGGTTAACATCTGTAGCAAAACAGCTACTAAAACCAAACAACATTTAGAAAGGTACACAATGAAAAAGGCACCCTCAACCAAAGCGTGCACTTCAATAAAGTTGTCACAGTAAACACACACTGTAGCAATTACTTTTATTTTGCCACCGCACATCCATTAGCAATTTTATTGGAAATTAAGGGCAACTATGTGCAAGTGCAAGTGCAATGTCTTCACATTATGAAAGGGGGCAGATTAAAGCAGTTCAGAAGTGAATCGGTGGTCTGCTGTCAAATCAGTTGCAGGCAAAGATTAGAAAATAGATCATTAGAGTATACTCTAGGATGCTTGGCAGGCAGTATGTGGGTATGATAACAATGGGAAAGAGTCGGGGTGTCTACCGCCTTCTCGGCCATAATGTACGTGATAAGGCACAAGAGCAGCAGTAAACCTCTGTTTTTTGTTCTCAGGTGCATGAATAGGCAAGTACCTGCAGATTTCATGCCAATCTCATGTAATGGCGTTAGTACAGGGACATTTGATGATGGGAAAAAGTGCATGACAATGTCTTGCCCGCTGAACGCTTTTTTCATAACCACAGATGCTGGCTGGGAGCTGCCAGATGCACTTTAGAGAATTCAATGAGCTTCGAAACAAATTCACACACACACACACACACACACATGTGCACGCACAAACACGCAACACAGACATGCACACACAGACCTGTTACAGCAACTTCAATGTCTTTAGCAGATGGGGGTCAGCCATGTTAACAATGACGATCTTGATCATGGGACAGCACAGTGCTGTCAAGCAAACAATAAGAACATCATCGTTATATTAATATTGCAAGGTATCGAAGGCTGCAAGAGGGGAGGTGACTGTGGGGAATCAGCAGAGGCTGAAGACCGGTCACTAATGGTGCAAGGTATCGAAGGCTGCAAGAGGGGAGGTGACTGTGGGGAATCAGCAGAGGCTGAAGACCGGTCTTTAATGCTGCAAGGTATCTAAGGCTGCAAGAGGGGAGGTGATTGTGGGGAAACAGCAGAGGCTGAAGACCGGTCACTAATGCTGCAAGGTATCGAAGGCTGCAAGAGGGGAGGTGACTGTGGGGAAACAGCAGATGCTGAAGACCGGTCACTAATGGTGCAAGGTATCGAAGGCTGCAAGAGGGGAGGTGACTGTGGGGAAACAGCAGAGGCTGAAGACCGGTCATTAATGCTGCAAGGTATCGAAGGCTGCAAGAGGGGAGGTGACTGTGGGGAAACAGCAGAGGCTGAAGACCGGTCACTAATGCTGCAAGGTATCGAAGGCTGCAAGAGGGGAGGTGACTGTGGGGAAACAGCAGAGGCTGAAGACCGGTTATTAATGCTGCAAGGTATCTAAGGCTGCAAGAGGGGAGGTGACTGTGGGGAAACAGCAGAGGCTGAAGACCGGTTATTAATGCTGCAAGGTACCTAAGGCTGTAAGAGGGGAGGTGACTGGGGGAAGCAGCGGAGGCTGAAGACCGGTTATTAATGCTGCGACCGGTTATTAATGCTGCAAGGTATCTAAGGCTGCAAGAGGAGAGGTGACTGTGGGGAAACAGCAGAGGCTGAAGACTGGTTATTAAAGAGGGGAGTTGACTGGGGGAAGCAGCAGAGGCTGAAGACCGGTTATTAATGCTGCAAGGTATGGAAGGCTGCAAGAGGGGAGGTGACTGTGGGGAAACAGCAGAGGCTGAAGACCGGTTATTAATGCTGCAAGGTATCTAAGGCTGCAAGAGGGGAGTTGACTGGGGGAAGCAGCAGAGGCTGAAGACCGGTTACTAATGTTGCAAGGTATCTAAGGCTGCAAGAAGGGAGGTGACTGGGGGAAGCAGCATAGGCTGGAGACTGGTTATTAATGCTGCAAGGTATCTAAGGCTGCAAGAGGGGAGGTGACTGGGGGAAGCAGCAGAGGCTGAAGACCGGTTATTAATATTGCAAGGTATCTAAGGCTGCAAGAGGGGAGGTGACTGTGGGGAAACAACAGAGGCTGAAGACCTAATGCTGCAAGGTATCTAAGGCTGCAAGAGGGGAGTTGACTGGGGGAAGCAGCAGAGGCTGAAGACCGGTCACTAATGCTGCAAGGTATCTAAGGCTGCAAGAGGGGAGGTGACTGTGGGGAAACAGCAGAGGCTGAAGACCGGTTATTAATGCTGCAAGGTATCTAAGGCTGCAAGAGGGGAGTTGACTGGGGGAAGCGGCAGAGGCTGAATACCGGTTATTAATATTGCAAGGTATCTAAGGCTGCAAGAGGGGAGGTGACTGGGGGAATCAGCAGAGGCTGAAGACCGGTCTTTAATGCTGCAAGGTATCTAAGGCTGCAAGAGGGGAGGTGACTGTGGGGAAACAGCAGAGGCTGAAGACCGGTTATTAATGCTGCAAGGTATCTAAGGCTGCAAGAGGGGAGTTGACTGGGGGAATCAGCAGAGGCTGAAGACCGGTCTTTAATGCTGCAAGGTATCTAAGGCTGCAAGAGGGGAGGTGATTGTGGGGAAACAGCAGAGGCTGAAGACCGGTTATTAATGCTGCAAGGTATCTAAGGCTGCAAGAGGGGAGGTGACTGTGGGGAAACAGCAGAGGCTGAAGACCGGTTATTAATGCTGCAAGGTATCTAAGGCTGCAAGAGGGGAGGTGACTGTGGGGAAACAGCAGAGGCTGAAGACAGGTTATTAATGCTGCAAGGTATCTAAGGATGCAAGAGGGGAGGTGACTGTGGGGAAACAGCAGAGGCTGAAGACCGGTTATTAATGCTGCAAGGTATCTAAGGCTGCAAGAGGAGAGTTGACTAGGGGAAGCAGCAGAGGCTGAAGAACGGTTATTAATGCTGCAAGGTATCTAAGGCTGCAAGAGGGGAGGTGACTGTGGGGAAACAGCAGAGGCTGAAGACCGGTTATTAATGCTGTAAGGTATCTAAGGCTGCAAGAGGGGAGTTGACTGGGGGAAGCAGCAGAGGCTGAAGACCGGTTATTAATACTGCAAGGTATCTAAGGCTATAAGAGGGGAGGTGACTGTCGGGAAACAGCAGAGGCTGAAGACCGGTTATTAATGGTGCAAGGTATCTAAGGCTGCAAGAGGGGAGGTGACTGTGGGGAAACAGCAGAGGCTGAAGACCGGTTTTTAATGCTGCAAGGTATCTAAGGCTGCAAGAGGGGAGTTGACTGGGGGAAGCAGCAGAGGCTGAAGACCGGTTATTAATGCTGCAAGGTATCTAAGGCTGCAAGAGGGGAGGTGACTGTGGGGAAACAGCAGAGGCTGAAGACTGGTTATTAATGCTGCAAGGTATCTAAGGCTGCAAGAGGGGAGTTGACTGTGGGGAAGCAGGGGAGGCTGAAGACCGGTTTTGATTGAGACTCTAAAGTGTACTGGATTGTGGGTTCATCGGGAAGCCGACTGCACAGTCGATTGTTTCTGTAGGTCGTCAAAATCATACATCATCACTCAATAAATTGTACACGTGCCAAGTGTACAAATTAACGAATCCCTGTTTTAAATGAAACGTTGCCTTTTTGCTTCATAGTCATTTAACTATTACAACGCAAAAAACATAAAGATAAAAATGTCCTCTACAGTACAAAACATGAAAAATGGGGGCACATCAAAACCGGAAATTATAATACAATACTTGGTCAATAACTGCTGCAGGTGGAAAATGTAAGAGTTACTGAACATGATCAAATGTAGCAGCGTTGGGCACATTGAATTCTGGAACCCACGTTTTGAGAGTTTACCCAATTGTTGAGGCATTTGCACAGTTGATGAGGCTCACATCAGGTTTGAATGCTGGTGCCCAATATATCACGGGTACACCTGGGTGGTGGTCAGCCCCGCAGCTGGCTACATGGTGCAATATATACCTCTATGTGCGTCACTTGATGCCCCCATCACACTCGCCTCAAACCGGAAATGTGTCCAGGGCCAGTACTTAAAGGAGTAGGCACTCCCAGCTCCACAACTCTGCTCAATGGCAAGGAGACCATAGTGATGCAATGACAAACAGTGTCGTAAAAGGCTGTGCACAAACCACATCAAAAGAAGATTGGGGCCAAATTAACACTGATATGTGTGCTATTGCAGAACATTCAGCCATAAAAAAGTGAGTGATACATTTAGAACTTGTTCACGGGTACTCTCCATCTTGTCTCTAGGTTTGGCATAATTGTGCAGCAAAACCCCTTAAGTGCCAGGCTATTATGCAAGTCTATGCAAAAAGGACCAGCATACTCGTCCATGGCACTTAAGGTTAATATCACCTCAGTCTGTTTGGTGACAAGCTGCTACTTACATACTATGGAGTATTTACCTCACATACTTATAGTGTATCACCGTGCAGTACAATGAATAAGTAACTAATGTGCTCCCAGTACATTGAATGGACATCTGAAACTGCTGTAAAATCAGGTCTAACATGTTGGGCCAGCAAATGAAGTGTGAAGTCATAATGTCAATACTCACGATGAACCAGGAGTAAAACGTGTGGGCTCTACAAGTTATCCATATCGAGTTTGTTCTATTCAGGGCAAAATTTTCGAACTTTCTTGTCGGTATCCAAGAGTTTCATACACATTTACTCGATACAGCCCTTGTGCATCCTAATTAGGTCCTCGCATGGGATGGGCCTGTGCATCCTTATTAGGTCCTCGCATGGGATGGGCCTGTGCATCCTAATTAGGTCCGGATGGGCCTGTGCATCCTTATTAGGTCCTCGCATGGGATGGGCCTGTGCATCCTAATTAGGTCCTCGCATGGGATGGGCCTGTGCATCCTTATTAGGTCCTCGCATGGGATGGGCCTGTGCATCCTAATTAGGTCCTCGCATGGGATGGGCCTGTGCATCCTAATTAGGTCCGGATGGGCCTGTGCATCCTTATTAGGTCCTCGCATGGGATGGGCTTGTGCATCCTAATTAGGTCCTCGCATGGGATGGGCCTGTGCATCCTAATTAGGTCCGGATGGGCCTGTGCATCCTTATTAGGTCCTCGCATGGGATGGGCCTGTGCATCCTAATTAGGTCCTCTCATGGGATGGGCCTGTGCATCCTAATTAGGTCCTCGCATGGGATGGGCCTGTGCATCCTAATTAGGTGCTCGCATAGGATGGGCCTGTGCATCCTAATTAGGTCCTCGCATGGGATGGGCCTGTGCATCCTAATTAGGTCCTCGCATGGGATGGGCCTGTGCATCCTAATTAGGTCCTCGCATGGGATGGGCCTGTGCATCCTAATTAGGTCCTCGCATGGGATGGGCCTGTGCATCCTAATTATCTCCCCTCTGGGATGTGCGTGGTGTTGAATCATGATCCAAATGTTATCACTCTCAGAATGTTGATAGACAGCCAAATGTTCAACTACATGTTTGTCTGCAAGGTTTTGTCTAAGGCCTGCGCAGTTCACAGAGCGTCTCTCTTTCACTTACATATGTAGGGAAGTGAGCGGGAACATGTAATGCCACAGATGTTGGTGTTCAGACAATGTGTGCATGTACAAAGTGTCCATATGTAATTGTTGTGCTAAACACTCTTCATTTGCCTGGCATCAGACAGTCTAGAGGTGCAATTGATACATTCTTCTTCAGTGCAAAATATTCAAAAGCAGTTGCCTGAGATTTGCACTCTTTTCAAAGGAAAACAAGGGTTTTGCGACTAAAGACTAATTACTGGTGTTTCATTCTGCCTTTTTGCTAATGTTTCTGATGGGACTGAACGCACATGTTCGTGTTGGATGCTCTTTTTTGTCCTGTCACATGTTTTGAATGAGTACCTTCTTATCAAAAATTGCAACAGTAAATCTGTAGTATGTGCCTCAAAATCTTCTCTCAAAGTTCAGTTTCTATTAACCACCAGAAATGTTGCTACAATCCTTGGTGATGCTAGCTTTTATATTATTATAAAAATGTTGTCAATGCAATGTCATCCTTTCGTTCTCTTCTGGAATGGATTGTAAATGTCAATAATGAACAAGGTTTCAAAATTGGTTACAAGCTGTCCCTCATGCTTTCCCCTTTGACTTGCTTGGAAGGTTAATTGAAAAGAAGTCGTTTTTCTGTACGGTTGAGTCAAGCACTCACTGCTATAAAGACAATGGGCCTCATTAGGAGTGTTGCGGTAAGGCAACAACGGAGACGGTATTGCTACCGGCGCCGTTGTTGCCATGCCGCAACATTCCCAGTCTGCTCGCAGGTGCCGCTCTGGACGCCTGGTCAGACCAGGAGTGCAGAGCGGCACCCGCGAGCAGACGAGGATGGTAGCAACAGTACCGTTATGAACTGTACCGCTGCTACCATCCTCCCCATTCCCATTGAGCCCTATGGGGGCTCAAATGGGAATGGGGATGTACTGGGTCCGGGTACCGCAAAAGGGAATTACCGGGCCCTCCAAGGTCTTATTAAGGGCATGGCTACCTCCAAACTCATAATGAGGCCCAATGGTCCTGATTCATGGAATTTTTTGCACGGCGCAAATTTACTTTGGTCTGCAGAAAAGTGACTTTGCACTGAGACACAAACCCTGATTCAGGGAATTGTGCAAAGTGTCTTTTTGCAGTGCAACGTCACTTTGCACTGCACAAATACACTTTGCACTGCTCCATCCTTATTCATGGAGCAGAGAAAAGTGTATTTTTGTAGTGCAAAGTGACTTGGCACAGCAAAAAGACACTTTGCATTGTTTCATGAGTCGGGGTGTTTGTTGGCAGTGCAAACTTTGCACTGGTGAAAAGTCACTATGCACCGTGCAAATAAATTACATGAATCAGGCCCAATGTGTGCATATACTGTATGTTTTCTTTCAAATGAAACCATTTTGTGACTCCCACTTAGTACAATTCTTTCTTCATTGGGAAACCCAAAATGGATGGATGTCTCTTTCTCGTTTGAGTCCCCCATCCCACTTCCCCTTCCCACTGAACACTGTAAGGGAGACACACCCTTAGCTTGTGCCCACACTCTTCACCTCCCCACCCCCCCTTACCTCCACCAATTTCCTATGGACACCCCTGGAACTCCCGCCACATTCCCATCCCTCCCTCACATGCCCCTCTTACACCACAGACCCAATTTCCCACCTCTCCGGCACACCCTTCTGCTGTCCCTGTTAATCAGAACTACATGCAGGTCCCTTTGGGAACACTACACACAATTAAGACTACAGGTTTAAGCACAATCTCACCTTTGGTACACGCCTGTACTACACAGTTATGTGGTAGCAGTGGCTGAGCAGCCAGACCTATCTCAAGAGGGATGTGAGCAGTATAAGATGTTACACAAAGGACTTGCAATCACAGTAGTTCAAGCAAACACTTACTCAAGGTTTATTGGTACAAGAATATACATTTATTTACACATTAGTTAGAAAACATTCCACTGATAAGAAGCAGCTCAATATCACACTATAATATACTACAGTACACAACCAATAGGTTTCTGAATAAGTCCCCGCCAAAGGGCATCGAACAAAGGGACCAAACCTGGTTTGGCGCACAGAGTTAAACACAAGAAAGACCTTTCCTAAAAGAAACAGCAAAAAAAGATGACCGGAGTCTGTTTTTACAGAGGGGTCTTGGGTGCCATATTGAAAAACATGGCTGACCCGATTTTTAGCTAACGGTGTTCGCGGTCGGGAAAAATTGGTAGTTTGTTCTAAAACTACTGTCAACAGCCATTTCAAGAGTAAAGGGTAACATGTGACTGTTACGTGAGTGTTTAGACATAGGGGATGCTAGGCAACCCCTCCAGCACTCTATAGGAAGATCGTGTGTGCTGGGTCTATGAATTTAAAAAGACTAGCAAAGTCAATTTAACTTTACATGCACTGGGAGACAGTAGTCAGTCCTAGAGAAGGTATTTAAACGTTGGGAAGTCTGAAAGACATCCCTGTGCCACTGGACTGAAGGTGTTGTGTGACACACAAGAAAAAGATGATGCCTATGGAGTTGTCTAAAACTCCATATCCAAAGAACACAAAAGTAAAACACACATCAAAATACATGAAAGAGTCAGAAAATAGGTTCAAACTCTTTTCAGGTAAAAATTAAAATCCTAGAAATCCAGCAAAGTTGCTGGGGGTCTCAAAAGGTAAGGGAAATTAGCACATTCTTGAGAATTCTCCCTAACAGTCCGCAGATACCGCTCCTCTCCAGCCCGATTCCACTTCCTTCTGTCCATTATACAAACTTCGCATGATATGCCTTATGGGTAAAGTTATTTCCTGAAAAAAGAATGGAAACCAAGTACATCATTTTCTGAGAAGTCGATCCCATCTTCCGGAGTAATCATTCCACTGGCATCCTTCACATGCCTGTTGAGAGAGGTTCCAGAATGGAATGTACAACTGACATTAATTTAGTGCTCTCAGAGTTAAGACTTGGATTTTTTTTTTTTTTTTTTACAGTCCTGGATTTTGTGCTCATAGGACTACTTATGGTTACTGTTTTTTTCTGGACTGAGTGCTGGACCCCCTACGTTTGTTGGATTCAGTTCAAGGTGCGCATGCACCACACACTGCAACGTGCACCACAGAGAAGAGGCCATTGTAGATCATATTTTATTGAGCACCAACACACATGGAATGTGCAACCAACATTCATTACTTGTATCTGTAGACATACATAGTATGCACAAGTGCAGTCTTGCCTTAGGCAACATCTACTAAAATTACCTTTAGAGGAGAAACCGTTATAGCTATTTTTTTTAAAAATATATTTTACTTTAGTGTGCATGTATTTTAAAAGCGAACCTAACAAAGGGGAAAAAGCATACAGTAGCAAAATGCCAATATAGGCAATCGACGTAAAAGTGCAGGGCTGAATGATAAAAATCACATTAAATGAAAGAATATGCTCGGGTGCATCCGTTTATCCTTCTAACCAATGTAAGATAGCAGCGGGCAACCTGGAAAAATACCTAATTTATTTATTTAGTTACTCTCAAAGTAAAATGAAAACCTCCACCCGGATAGTGAAAAACAATGACCACACTCGCAGTTCACGTTCAAAAATCACATCATTGCCTTTCCTGAAAGAATATCACAAGCGCGGTCAACAGTTATCTTATCAAAAGGTAAATCATTCGAAGACATACCCTGCAAGTTAATAGTGGCATATCTGTGTGGGATGGATACATCACCGGCATATTGCTTAAGCTAAATTCTGAAATTGACAGCCATCTGTTTACATTCAACCATAGGTCAGGTTATCATGAAATGCAGGTTAAGGATATTATAGTGAACATACATCATGCCCACTATGGAGGTCATTACGACCTTGGAGGTAGCCATGCTGCTTTTTGTGGCATGGCTAACCCCATTCCGGGTACCGGATCCGGGTTACTGGAATGGGGAAATATCGGACCATTCTTACCTTGGAGGACCTGGTATTTCCCCATTCCAGGAACCCATCACCATTCCCATTGAACCCCCATAGGGCTCAATGGGAATGGGGAGCATGCTAACAACGGGCCCGTTATTAAAGTGCCCGTTGTTAGCATGCTGGACCGCTCACGGGACCCGCTAAGGACACCTGGTGAAACCAATGACTTGGGGTCCATATTTATAGCCTCAAGGCCAACAGCCAGATAATATGCTGGCTGCTAAAGTCCAAGAAACATGAGTTAGCTAGAGTTGTGTGGAGCTTCGTTGCAGGCTCACATCTCCCTTGAAGAGAAGAAAATAGCTTTCCTTTGGCCTGTGCTACCTTTGTGCTACTTTTGGATTAAGGTGCTATATAGATAACACATCATTATCATTATTATCATTAAAGGGGTGAAGGATGTGTACCATTAATGTTGTGCCCGTTTAACCTTTATGTTTGGGGTCATGCTGATTTAGCAGTAATGTGGGGCTGAGTACGAATGCATTCATCCCTGTACTCGTGCAGAGCTGTAGTCATTGCGTCACAGCACCCACCTCAGGTCATGCATCGCAAACACACACAAAGGGCACCCTTCTCATAGCCTCAATCATGCCCACTATCCACTGTGCTTGGAGCAACCCAAAGTATAGACATGCCCACTCCCATCACACATAAAAACAGAGCATGGTATTTGGTCAAGGTCAGTTGACACCATGTGTAGGGCACCATACTCACACCCAGAGTGCCCCTTGGGTATGGTGTGTGTCCATAACAATTATAATCTGTGCCAGGTGCATGCCATTTGGCAAGACTTCAGGCACCACATGCACATCAACAGTGCCCATTGGTCATGGCTTCAAGGTATACCCAGTGGACAATTTACCTGGTCATGGAGCTCTCACCCACAAAATTTACACAATACCCACTGGTCATGACCACAGTATATGACCAGTGAAGGAACTGTACCTAGGCATGTCATTTAGTCCATATGTTGCTTGCCCTAGTTCTGTGGCTCCACAGATCCTAAACCATCAATACATTGGAATGTGTTTTCCCAAGGCCATTTTCCTTATTTTTTCCTCAGCCCCTTGCCCATCAAGGTACCACTATTTTCATGTTATCTACGTGTTTTACCATGAGTATTCCCAACAGGGCTGCAATCCTTTTCCAAACATTCTCAACATGTTATCTGCAGACCCCTGCAGCAAGTCTATAGACCAAGCTGGTTGGAAGTAAACAATGTTATGATCAACTGTACCTTATCAAAATTGCTCTCCTTCTTTAACCAATCACCCTCTGCCTTTCTGTCATCCAAGTCTGCAGGCCGATACATGGAATCAAATTAACCAATCAAATGCAGCATGGCAATATGCAAGACTCCAATTAATATGTGGACCTTCAAACAACTCTAACACTTTTGGGGTCTTTTTGACTTACGTTTTCAAATATTTTATAAAAAATGTCGTGGGTGGATTTTTCACTAGGACAAGTGAAGCTTGTGAGCATGCTCAGAAGTCATCTTTTTGCACAATCTTGTTGTAAATCCATCCTCATTTCTTGCTCTAGTTTAATGCGAACATTCCATGCCCGTGTTTGCTTGGGAACTGCACCTTTTGGGACCCTCCACTTAACTCTGATCCCGTGGATAGAACATCACAACACGTTTTAAAACAATTCAGGTGTATATCCTTTTTGGACAGTTAGTTTTGCCAAATGGTGCAATAGTTACTAGCCTCTCAAAGTGAACCTCACTCATTTAGAGTCCGACTTATCGATTTCTACTATATTGTGATATAAAATCTGAGGTAATAACACCCACAGTGCTGAATCATAAAGCTTTACCCTCAAGGCACTTCTTTTTTATCTTTACTCTCAAAATTGTGCTACGAAAAGTTGTACACTGGTACACATAGGGGGACCATAAAGCAGGTTTTTTAACCCTGTACATACGCCCAAACGTTTTTCACGCAAATGGAGCACAGGTAGAATTTCCTAGTTGAGTTAAATTTGCTGCTAATTCATCGCCTATTTAGCCATCCAACCATTACTAGCTGTCCCCGCAGTGGTGTTCTTTCCCTAAAACTCGGGGGTGTGCTGCCTGTCTAGGGTGAAGGGACAGAAAGAGGCTAACCCTATTTTGAGCTACAAAACATCTTCGTTAAAAATTCCGGAGAATCAGACAGTGAGTTCTGGCAGTAAGAATAGATTACTTAGAATAAATTCTGACTTTTTTTTTAAAACATAAACAATACACATAACTTAGAACAGGATGTCCAGTTACTAGTTGTGCATACCTTCTTTTCTCTGACCATAACTCACAATCCGGACACTCACTGTCTGATTCTCCGGATTGTTTTTAACGAAGAAGTAGTGTAGCTCAAAAGAGAGTCAGCCTCTTTCTGTCCCCTCGCCTTAGACAGGTGGCACACCACCGAGGTCTAGGGAATGAACATCACTGTGGGACATCTAGTAATGTTTGCAGGGCTAAATAGGCTATGCAATAGCAGCAAATCTAACCCAACTAGGACATTCTAACTGTACTTTAAACATATTAAAAAGGTTGTATGCTGCCAGCCATTGCGACCTTGCTTGCTGTGTCCTTTAACTTTTTGCATTCAGCTGCCTGAAATGGGAGGCAAAAATTTAGTTTTACCATCTCAAGCCTCCACATGCATTCTGTCTGCAAAAACAGCAGAAGCAAATCATTGATTTTAGGAAAAATCGCTTCTCACAGGAACAAGGCCAACCATGCGTTGTCTTTTCATTCCTATCCGAAGAAACAGTAATCTTGTACATGTGTCGTCCAATCTATTTTTGTGGTTTTTCTGATTGTCCTTTCTAAACTCAAATTCATGTGCACCATGGTGCTCACGCCTTGAAATATCTGTGTTGGCCTTGTAGCATGTGGATGTAGCGGCCAGCAATACACAATTGATACCTTCCCGTCCCCTGGCATATCCAGGCACGAGGGAGATTCAGTCTGAAGAGCCGTGGACACTGCTTTCCTATCAGGTTCATGTTTGTTGTGCATTGTGTTTCAATGAGGTCACTGGAATGGATCCTGGTTTTCCCCCTGTAGACATCTTTATGACATAAACTTCAGGTGGCAATTTTCAATTACACTACATGCCGGGTGAAGAAATTCAGACACTGGAATAATGTTGTTAAATATAGTGCTAAAAACATGTTTTTTTTCTGCAATGGATGCTTGGCAAGAATGGCAGGTGTACACATTAAGTGTAAATATATCGCTTACTGTGTATTCACTGCAGCCATTTTCACAGCTTTTTTGCTTAAAATGCATATATCAGTCCTGCGTTTGGGTAGGTTTTGGTGGGGGGTGGTGGATGGCAGGATGAGGTGGTGGGGTGGGTTAGAAGGAGCTTGCGGGGAAACCCCCCATGTAAAAAAAAAATATGCAGTGAAAACAGCCATGGTGAAAACATCACAGGAAAAATGACAACGTGTAAAACAGTCAAACGTAAACCAAATATTACAGGGCCTGCGGTAGCAGCCCTGTAGTGATGGCTAAGTCGCTCAACTCATAGAAAGAGCATTTTCTGGGCTGCTTATATCTTTGGCGACGTTCAATGAATCCTCACCAAAAAGCAGTATATGGTTCCCTCGGAACGATTTTGCCAAGTTTGGGGCGGTTTTGTCCCGGGAGGGCACAGCTATAGGGGGATCCCAAAATTTGTGGAAAACCTCATAGAGGCTGTTAGGTAGAATTATCAGAAATGTGCTAATTCCTCTTTACCTTAGAGACCCCCAGAAACGTTGCTGGATTTTGAGGACTTGCATTTGTTAACTTGGAGAGAGTGAGACCCTTTTTCCCACTCCATTTTATATTTTAATGTGATTTTGAACACTGTGTTTCTTTTGGTTGTGGAGTCTGACAAACTCCATGTAAACGATGATGCCTTTTACATTGTGTCACACAGCACCTTCAGTGCAGTGGCATAGTGAAGTCTTTCAGATTTTCCCAAGGTTTAAGTACCTTCTCTTGGATAAACTACTGTTTCCAAGAGCAGTAAAGTGAAATTGACTTTACTTTCTAGACCCAGCACACACTATCTTACAAAAGGGTGCTGGAGAGGTTACTTAGTACCCCTTTGTCTAGCTTCTCATGTAACATTTTTATTTGACCCTTTCTGCAATGAATGGCTGGTGGCGGTGGTTTACTTTTAACTACTGTGGTGTGCTTTTTCTGCGGGCTGCGTTCGCAGCTGCGGTAAAGCACCCAAGGGGGCCATTTTTGTCAAAATGGCCCCGGTCTTCTTTTTTTACCATTTCTTTGTGGAAAGGTCCTTCTTGAGATTTAGGTTTGGTCCCATTGTTAATAATAATAATAATAATAATAATTTTGTCTTTGGTGGGATTCACGAGTGAAGCCCGCCTCTGGCTCCAGGGTGTCCGGCGGGAGCAGGAGGTGAGGGAGGTGCCCGAAACTCCCTGTGCTTAGTGTCCTCGGAGACAGGAATGCACTCTTAGATGATTGGCCAGCTGGCGGTCCAGCAAGGACAGCCACCCTGCTGGGTGATTGACAGCTAGGATGGAATGAATGGGAGAAACCTGCATAAAAGGTGAGGCTTTTTGTCATGGAAGGCAGAGTTGAGGACTGGACGAAGGAATCCGAAGAAGAACTTGAAAGAGATGACTGCTGAAACTCCTGGACTGTTGGATTGCCCGGTGAAGCCCTGCTGCTGTGCTGAAGCTCCAAATTTGTATCGATAAAGAAGCCCCACTAGGATGACTTCTCCACTTGAGTTGGTGGGATCAATCAACTCCAAAGTAAGCCACCTGGACATCCTCTCGAAGCTGGTTGAATTTCCACAGCAGTCTCGGCTGGAACCGAATAGCCAGGGAGAGGAATACCAGATTGTGTGCGTTGCTTTTAAGCTGGCAAAGAGCTCCAGGAAGATCCTCAAGACTCTCAGGAAGCAACACTGACCGAGCCTGAGCCACCTCAACAGAGTGCTGGAGCCCAGATGAAAGGAAAGCCCATCTTGACAGCCAAGGAACCACGGGTTGACGGGAGAAGCTGAAACACTGAAGTGCCACTTGTTTGAAGATTGCCATTTGCAGTCGGTGACCATCCCATTGCAGTGAAGGAGTCTCCAGAACCCTCCCTCTTGTCCCCACAACTGAGGCACATGAACACCAGGATCTGCAGAGCTGCACAAGAACAAAAGCCATCTGCTGCACCTTTCATCAACCTAAAGGTACAGTACAGCCTAAGAGAACTTACCTCTTGTTGTGCCACCTTGCTTGATCTCAGTTGAGACTTGTCTTAGTTGCTCTTGTAGAGTTGCTTGCATCTTCTACTACTCACAGGCCTAACAGCTTGTGACCCTACATTTGATTCTACTTTTACTACAAAGATTTCTAAAACATTGTGCAAGACTTGTACTTACCTGCAATAAGTGCTTCAATTCACCTTGACTTTTGCTAACTTAATATTGGCTGGCCTGGCTCCCTGAATGACTCTTCTCCCCTCTGCTTATGTGTTTTGCCTTCCTTCCAGGAAAGGGTTAACTGACTTTGAATTGAGGGTTTTTTGAAAGTACTTGCCTGGTTAAGAATAATTGTGTCAAACCTCCTTTCTTTGGCACTCCTCTCAAGTATATTCTAAATGCAACAGTAGTATATTAATGTCCACAACACCCTAGCTATTGAAGTCACCTGAAAATGACAACATTTCACTTTCAAGGTGCACAGGTGACAAAGTCAGTAGCCAAACAATTCAGTTCAATACATTACAGATCAGATCATACATTCAGTTCATTGGTCATGCAGGCCAATCAGTTCAATTCCAGTTCATTGGTCTACTCACGGACCCCAGATTCCAGTCTCTCACTGCATGTCAGCCTGTTGGCAAATCAGCCAGTCAGTTCATGTTGTAGCCAAACAGTATGTGTGTCCTCACATCTGCACAAAATGTCAATCAGTACGTATCAGTACCAAAGGTGTACAAAATCATTGTTCAGCAAAGGAATGTCAACAAAGACATGTCAACAAAGCAACATGTCACCAAATGTGTTCACAAATGTCAACAAAGAGTGTGTTCAGCAAAAGTGTTCAGCAAAGGAATGGGCATCAAAGCATATCCCATCATGGCAAAATAGTGGTTCCAGAAAGCAAGCGGAACTCAAGTATGTGTCCTGCAAACGGACAACCTTCAGTGACCATTTCAGTGGAGCCTCACTGCGTCGGCTCTCTCACAACAGGTGACAGATGTTTCTACAGAGAAAATCATGCTTACTGCTTCAATCTTCCGTTGGTGCCTCAAGCACTTCTACCAGGTCTATCCTCTTGATACTGCTGTATCATTCACAGTGGTGTCTCTGCACCCTTCGGATGACAACTCTCCTTTGGCAATGCAATGGCCCATCACATAGGCCAAACCTCCAGATTCAGATTCACTGTCAGGCTCACTTCAGCCATGCCATGCCAGTCCCCTCCTCTTTACATGAGGGACCAACCAACATTGGATGCAAGTGCTGATTTCAAAGCACTATGGTGTCGGCACAATGACTACTTGTTCACTCCCACAAGAGCCAAAGAACTTCACTGCTCTTCAAAACTGTCTTCATAGCACCGGGAACCCAAATGCATCACCAGAGCGTGTCTTCCTGCTCATTTGCATTTCACTCCTGTTCCCTATCCCCCAGGCCTGTGACTTATCTGTCCTCTTGGTCACAAGGTAAAGGCATTCAGATTCTCTCTCACTGCAGATTACAAAGCAGCCCACATCACAGTTTTGCTGCAAATCAAATACATAACATCTTTCAAAGGAAGCTGCAAAGTGTCGGCTTTCACAATCAGTCAGGATCTTCACTTCCCATGGCACTTCAGTTATCAGCCAGGAAATCGGTCAGCAAGCACACTTCTGCGTACTTCTGAGAGTAGAGCCAATGACAAAGCTCAAACCCCAAGACCTCAAACCGGAGACATTCCCCAGAAGTCTTGCTGCAAAACGTGGCAAAAGTCAGATGGTGTCACATCACAAGGTGACAAAGCTTCAAAACAGATGCAATTGTGTCAGCCATCATGGATCATCAGCCATCATGGATCTCGAACAGACAGCATCAAGGTCAGGTCAATCTGTTAAATTCTGCAGTTGTCATGCATCTCATGCAATGCAGCAATCATGGCCTGTCATCAAGGTCTCACGGTCTGAAATCTCGGCATCTCTGCACCTCTCTCCAGGTGTATCTCAAGGAAAGACAAAAAGGTGCAGATATCAGTTTTCTCAGATTGCAAGTGTGTTCAAGCCAAACAATCAAGGCAGCATTATGCTTCACTGCTTAGTGCACTGCTGCACATAACTAGTTCTAAACTGTCAATGTCTCCCAAAAGACATCAATACTACTATCTCAGTGTCTGCCCAATATCAGTGTACATGTATCAGTTCCAGTGTATCAGTGTGCACAAGGCATCCCTGTCTAAAGAAAGCACTGTGTCTTCTGCACAATGCATATTCACAGCTGCCATTTCTATCTTTCTCAAAACAAAAGGAAAAAAAGCATTTCAAATAATTCAGAAATTGAAAAACTGCATGCTTCTCTGTGGTCAAAACCATCTATGGCCACACAATCCATAAAATCCATCTCCCTTTTGAACATCAATGATTCACTGCAGTGAATCCATTCATGTTCACAAACAGATGCATTTCACTCAATTGCACTCCATGTCCTGCAAAAGCATTGCTCTTCAATTTCAATAAGCATTCAGTGTTCTCTCGGCCTATTGCAAAACAGTCTCCTGCTAATGTCGCATGATGTTTCCGCATTGCTATCATAACATAAACACCAGTTCTCTCCAGGTGTTCTCTCGGCAAACTGAAAATATTCAAAGAATGCAACATCTCAAAATAACCCAGTGTGTCACAATTCATTAAGCGTGCTCTTCTCTCTCGTTCTAGACAAGTTACAAAGCTGTCAGGCAAAACACATTTCTCTCTCCCAAACGTAGGCCAAACACTGCCATCAAAAATGATGTTATCATGACATGCTACAGCAAAGATCTTAACCATCTCATCTCTTCCCATAAACTCAGAATGCAAAATGAAATGCTGATTACTGTCTCTATGCAAATGTGCATTCAAAGAACCATTTCCAGGACTGAACACTTCACAATGCAAATCTACAAAAGGCATCCCTCTAGGCATTTCCTCTGACAAACTGCACATGTCTCTATTATATGCACTCTCCATATTTTCTTCCCTTTCACTAGAATTCACTCCCTTAGGTAACTGCTTCTCCTGAAGGGCAATATCCACATTTTCTTCTTGCACTGCTGTCTCGTGCATTACTTCTTCTGCTTTAGTCATAGGTACTGTGTTCCCTCCCATCACTGCTACTGTCAATGGTTTCCATGGGTCATTCAATGGGACACTATCCCCTCTATATTCTGCTGTTTCCAGTGCTTTCAATGGGGCTCTGCGCTCTCTGCATATTGCTGCTGGGACATCATCCCAGGTATCAATAATTTTTCTGAGTCGATCCCTTATTGCTTTCCGGTCATTAAGATATGGACTCATTAATGCAGTACTATTATTAATCACCCTCAGGTTTCTCAACCAAAAATCTCACAGCTCGTGTGAGTTTCAAAACAAGCTTCTAGAACTCTCTAAACAAGCAGATACAGTCTTCAAGCTCGGTGAAATTGTGCACAAATTCCCAACAACAACAAATGAATCCAAACAATGGTCAGATTCCAATTCAAATATCCGCGGCAGACTACAACAAAATACCTCAAGCATCTACAAAAAAAAAAAAAATTCTCTAGCCTGGCAAATATATGTACATGTATTTTCAAAACAATCACCAGTCATAGAAAACTGCTCTGATAATTCAATTCAAAACAATCCAGATTCTCAAAACAAAGTCAGACAACTAGGTCTTCAGACAACTAGGTCTTGCGGACAACGTTGTGGACGAAGAGCTCTCTCTAATTCAAAGGATCCTCAAGACAAAACATCAAAAAAAACATAAACACTCCCACGAAAACACAGCTAAAAGAAATGCAAACACAGCCAGCTGCACACAATGTATTAGAACCTTTCTGCATGCCAAGTCGATCAGTGGATCAGATGCCAGCTGCAAAATTCTGCAGACTACACATCTGTTCCATTCATTGATAACAGCATCTGGAAGGCCCTGTTTTAATGGGTGCCATTTGTGACTTTGAAAATAAACTCTATCTACTTTTGGCCTAGCCCCATGTGGGCGACCATTTTGTCAAACTGCAACTATCTATCGGGGGGTGGACCACTCTGGCCCCCGTGCAAAGATTTTGCGGTTGTGCACTGCACTGTGTTACTGCTATGCTAGGGACACACACACAAACCAACCACTAAGAATAGACACAAGATGAAACAACATAAGACTCAAAGAAAACACATGAATCGATTCAACAATAAAAACACTTTTATTCATGCACAACAGTGTGCATGAATAAACAGTACTAGCAAAATGAATGTGCAACCCTTTCTGCATGGGTTCTAACTATAATGCAATGCAATGTACAATTGCCAGCTCTTCTGGCTTCTTATGCATAGCAACCTAATACCATTCTACATGCAATGTAGCCTAATAACAACATTGCAGCCTAGTAACAATGCTAATGAGAAAGTGTGACTAATAACATGTTGCAAGCTATTTGTCAGCAAGCTCTCATTCCCATCACCACACACATCGCACATCAGCTCTCTCTCTCAAAAGACAATCTGCCTGCATGAATCTCCCCTTGAATCCGTGTGTCAATCCCATCTCTAGTGTGTGCGTGTGCCTATCTTGCATATCCCAACAAGCCAGTCAATTCAGGTAGGCCTCTAAATCTCAGCAATACTCACCATTTGCATGATGTGATCAATCTGCTCCCAGCACAAATCGCCTCTCTCTGCTCCCTCGAACAGCCAGGCAGTCCCTGCACAGCCTCGCACTGGGCCTCTTTCTCTTGGCCTCTCAGTGGTCTGGTCTCCCCTTCGAACTGCTCACTTGAACTGCCTCAAGCCTCTGCTAAGCTCATCTGATCTCCTGCCAACTGCTCTCCCAAAATGCTCGAGAACTCTGCTCTCATCTGCTCTCCCAGTCTGCTCTCCCAAGCTGCATCTCTGCCAAAGCCATCCAATTCTGATTCTACTGCAAAACCCTTGCCCTGGATATACTATGCAATGACGTACATACATCTCTATGGTAACATATATCTTCTCTAAGCAGTCCCTCTTTCTGGAAGCAAGCATTTCTAATTACATTAAGCGTCAGACTGTCGATCAACGTCAGTCATGTTCTCTCTAGCTCACTATGTTCTTTGTCATCGTGACATCTCAAAGCAAGATGGAACTGCTTTCTAACTTAGTATTAGCAAAACAAAAGTCTGCCTTCAAAAACCAGGAAGTGTTCCTAGTGAGATATCATGCACAGCCACTAGTTAGGGGTACAGAAATCACTGCATGACCAGGTGCAAATCACAAGTGTGGGGACACGCAAGACAAACAGCAGCAACATCACTCAGAACAAGCAAATAAATGCATACACAAAAAGGAAATCAATAAAACATTAGAGCAACAGAACCGAGTGAGGTGCCTGCAGAAAAAGGAATGGTAAAGAAACAGCCCCCGACCAGGAAAATAAATGTGCTGGAATCCATACCAGACAACGCTGGGAGACTATTGATCTTACATTATCGGGGCAGGCTGTGATATTCAGCTAATGGTGCGTGCTGCCATACCAGATGCAGAGATGCAACGCCATTGGGTAGAAGTCAGCAGTATTGCCCTAAATGGGGGGCTGCTGAAAGATGTTACAGGAGCAATTAGAGCACAAGTGAAACATAGCGTCTGTAGGCAATAGTGAAAAAGACGTCAGAAATTTTGTACCTGAGAGTGAGAACATCAGTACAGAGTATGTGTGCTTCAGCCCAGAGGGGAACCGGATACCAGTCCCGGTTCACATGGACCTGTAGGTGGCAGATGAACACTGAATATGTGTGTGGTGCCTTGCAGCTGGTGTTTATGGTGCTGAGGAGCCGTACATATCAGCACGGAGATATCACTGTGGCATAAACAAATATAGTAATGATATGCAACAGGCAATATATGACCTGATTGTAAAGCAACCCGTGCCATGGAGCCTGACACAGTTGCAAAAAGGGAACAAACTATTGCTCACCTGTCACAGTCTCTCAAGTGGAAACGAGCGGCAGTCGGCAAGCGGGCACGCTGGTAAGAAGTCCAGCTGGGAGATATGCAAACCGTAAATATCGCGTCGCTTGAGGGTCAACGCAAAAAATTGATTGAAGACCGCAAGGCTGCTAATGTATCGGCAGTGCAAGGAATGGGCAGAGAAAGAGGACTAAAGCCTAAGGATCTAAACTGCTGCATGATAAAAACAGTGTGCCATCTTGATACCAGCAAACTAGCAGGGACACTACATAAATAGAGGAAACGATGTGGTGAGCCCAAGTCAGACCAAAGAATGGCATGACAAAAAGAAGGATCTGAAGGAGTTATTACTAAACCCTGAAAGTATTAGGAAAAGAGATCAAGAAGAACAATAAGATGATAGTCTAATCCTGGAGCAAATTAGAGATCAAGAAGAATGAGTAATCCAAATTGATGAGTGATACAGAGCCAGAACACGGTGCCTATAGTTACCACACAGGGATACCATTGTTGAGCCCTTGCTCTATCGTGTTTAACAAAAAAATCCATCTAGCCTCTTTGTTTGCTAACAGAGTGTGAGGGTTAGGGGTATTTTTGATGGTGTCAACTACCCACCAAAGTATATCCTCTGTGGTGTGGCCGTATTCCATATGATGGCTGACTAAAGGAGAAGTCATTGTCTTACATCTTATGCGCAAACTATGCCCAATGATCCTTGTGTGTACCGGGCGTGATGTCTGGCCGATGTATTTGAGGCCACATGGGCACTGGATGCAGTAAATTGCCCAGGGTGTTTTATAGTTGGTATGATATAGAAGTTGCCAATTTTTGCCGGCCACGTCGAATGATTTGATTTTGTTAGCGAATTTGCAAATAGAACAAGACCCACAAGGGAAATTGCCCGTGAGTGGTCTAAGGTCCCAACTGCTGGTAGGGGACCTGGCTGCCCTTGAAGTCGCATGGACTAACTGATCTCTCAAGTTCTGCTGTGGTTTGAACGCAAACTCTCCTTCTGGCCACATGGGTGGAAGCTGGAAAATGTAACAACGTGTTACGATCAGTAGGTTTATTGAATAGTGAACAGATGAGTTTGTTGTCATGATGTTTGATAATCAAGTCAAGAAAAGGAATTTGTTACCTACTCGACATCATAGTGAAGTGAATGGCAGTATGACATTGGTTGAGCCATACAAGAAACCCATTACGAAGTTCAAGGGACCGATGCCAGATCAAGATAATGTCGTAAATATAACAACACCAACTGTCGCTATATTGACGGAACAGGTTAGTGTCTGTGAAAATGAAGCAGTCACTGTGAAGGCTCCAGCCAGTCTGGCCTGGACTTCCCCAAAATACCATATATGGAATTTCCACCCAACAGCCAGTCAGGGGAAGGGACAGAGTCAGGGCTTCCCAGTACTTTGGGAAAAACAAGGTAACAGGCAACAGAAAGCAAGAGGCCACAGGGGCCATCTTGTCTCCTATCACGAATCAACTGATTCCAATGGAAGGGCCTGGGTATCACAAAATGGAGGATACTCAGAGCACATGTCAAATTCAGCATGGAGCTGCAACCATGCAACCAGCCCATACCCTGTTCTGTGGGCCACACACAAGTGCCCAAACACATACACTAAGGGTACAGAGTTGTACCCCCACCCATGGGTGCCATAAGGATATCTCAAGGGTCTGTTCACCAAACCAAAAAGAGGAAGAGCTGCACTGCCAGGAGTCCCACATGGACTACAGGACAAGGAAATGGAGGCCCTGTCCCTCCAATGCATTTCCAGCATCACAGTAGCGCACCAGTGTTAGGGACCCATGACTACAAAAAGGAATTCTTCCTGTTTTCCCACACTGACCGTGTTGTGATGAAGGTGGTAATGACTCAAAACAAGCATTGGCCATAAGCCAATTGCTTACTACAGTGGACAGCTTGACCCAGAGATGAGAGGGCACTACCCATGTGAACAATCCTTGGCAGATGCAGCCTTTGCAGTGATAAGGTGATCAGCAGAGACAATGGGGTGCACCACCACCCTTTACATAGAACACGCCCTGTTTGTGATAATGCATAAGCCAAAGAGCACACTGACAAAACAGAGGGAATCAGGATATGAGGTAATACTATCAAATGTGGGACTGAAGATAGTGAGCGGCAAGACAGTAAACCCAGACACATATTTGGCAGACATACTCCAGCCACGAGACTGGGCTCATGACTGAGCAAAGAACATAGAGCAATTCAGTGAGTCACGCAAGGTGGAGAAAGATGCACTTGAGGGGCTGAGACGTGCTGTACATTGATGATTCATCAACTATTGACCAGACTGATGGGATCAGAAGGACTGAAACTACTGTAGTCTGACTGAAGGAGGACTGGACAAGTGAGGTGGTTGTGAGTGCACGATTACCATCTCATTACTCAGCACAAGCAGCAGAACTAGTGGCTCTCATATTGGCACTAGAAAACAATGTAGACAAAAATGTGATGATATATTCTGACAGTGCTTACATCACATCAACAGTACACTCAGGATTGGCACTATGGTAGAGAAGGGGGTACAGAAGAGCAGATGGGACACCAGTACAGCACACGCTCTTGCTAGGCAAATTGATTGAGGTAGTTGCCATGCTCATAGAAAAGTATGCTTTGCACACTTTGTGCCTAAGGCACGTGCTGCTTTCTGCAGCGTAATGCTTACCGCCATCCTTACCTGTTTTCCCTGCTCTTCTCCTCATCATGCATCTTACCTGATTCCAGCCACTTCATCGCTGAAGGTGCATCTTACCTGATTCCAGCTACTCCATCGCTGAAGGCGCATCTTACCTGATTCCAGCCACTCCATCGCTGAAGGTGCAGCTTACCTGATTCCGGCTACTCCATCGCTGAAGGCTCATCTTACTGGACTCCAGCTGCACCATCCTGGAAGGCGCACCTTACCTGTCTCCAGCTACACCATCGCTGCATGCGCCTCTCACCTATCTCCTGCACTCCATAGTCTGCAGCGCATCGCATCTTACCTGACTCCCATCGCCATCGGAGTTGGAGCGCTTCTTCTCCTGATCCAGACGTCGAGCTACGTTGGAGCTTATCTTCCATTCTTCATCTTCGCGGAACCTCCATCCTGCAGCCGCGGACAGGCCTCCGAAAAGCCAGCCTCCGCTCGATGCTGCCAGACTTCTCCTGCAAGAGAAAAGAGCACAACAGGTTAGGAGTCATATAAATAACTAACGCTTGACCGCGCCATACCTAAGCCTAGCGTTTTACATTAAACGCCAATTTACCATGTAGTTCAAAGGCTTCATCATCCTCTGGGGAATCACTGGACTCGCTCCTAACACGGTGACTCTGGGCAGCCATCTTCACACCTATTGAGGAGAGAAAAGACATTGCAAGAATTACAAACTATAATCACAACAAAAGACATTGCACAAATTACGAACTACAATCACGGCAAAAGACATTATAATTAACAAATAATAATCATTGCTAAAAGACTCACCTTCTAAGTGGTCAGTCGCATCCGGTCTGGATCGCCACTTACATGGACCAGTGAAGCAACTAGGTCCACTCCAAGCACCCCTGCTACAAGAAGCATGATGGAGATCTCAGCATTACAAATAAACAGGTGAGCTTGCATGGGTAAACGCTGGTGCACTTCGTTCTGGCACAAAAGCGTGGAGGGTAATCACGACACCACCATGCCATTCTCATTGCCTCTCATCTTCTCTCAGGGGCAATATCAGCATCGAGAGCAGTTGATTTCGCAGCAGCTGGGGGAGAGAGTCGATCCAGGGGAGCCAAGTCGAGGGAGGACTCCGACCGTGCCCCAACGTCCCCGCAGAGACCAGGTGAGCGTAACACCAAGAGAGTTGGCACTAGTGAAATGCCAGGAACACACAAAATGAGAAGACGCTATCTCAAGGGTAAACAAATCAGCAAAATGTACAGCATATTTTGGGGGAGTGTGGAAACTAAAGGTGAGACCCAAGGTCCCGGGAGGAGTGAGGAATATGGTAATGAGGGACGGTTACAACTGTCTACCAGAAACTCAGATTATGAATGGCAGGTACCTGCACCACCAGAGGAGAGGGAGCTCCAGGTGAAAAGAGCATGCTCGATGTCTCCCACAGATGCCTTATGGTGACAGAACAACACAGGGGAAGTGCTCATGCCATTAGCTTTACTGAAAACCACCCTGGCACAATTGCATTATCCAACACATACAGGGAAGGAGGTCATTGCTACATGCATTGGACAGAGGTGGTTTTGCCCAAATGTGAATGAACATGTGGTCAATTTCATTAACAACTGATTGACTTGCCAGCAGTTCACAGCAGGACATACTCTGAGAATTGTGAGAGGAGCCATACCAAGACCTGAAGGCACATTCCTGCATCTCCATGTGGATTACCTATGACACGATCCAGTGTGTAGAGGACACTGCTATATGATAGTGGTTGTCTGACCATTCTCTAGGTGGATAGAGGCTGGACCCTGTTCATATGCTGATGCCCTTAGAGCAACAAAAGTCCTGGTCAGCGAGGTTTTCCCAAGAGGGGGCTTATGCGAGGTTCTGCGGTCTGACAACAGCCCTCACTTCGCCAATTAACTGTTTCAGCACATCACAACCCTTTTAGGCATCAAACACAAATGTGCCTGTATGTACCACCCACAAGCACATGGAGTGTGTGAATGCCTCAATGGACTCCTGGTGCAGTGCATTGCCAAAACTCAGCAGAGTATCAAGTAAAACTGTCTTTACTGTTTGCCTTTGGCACTCTTTGAATTGTGCAAGAAGCCAGGGTCCGGCGAGCATTTAACATCACACGGCGTGGTCACAGGATGGCACATGCATCTTCCCCTGGCTCCTCCCACTAGGGAATTGAAGGATTGTGAAAACAATGCAGAAGTGTTGGGTCAAGAAATGTTTGAATGCATACATTCCTTGGTTTCTAGCACTTCTATTATCTCTCGCCAGGTACAGAGGACCCAGAGAAGGCCTGAAGGCAACGAGCAGCCAGAATCAGATGCCACAGAGCAAAGAACTGGAAATGTTTAGTGCAAGTGGGAGACCTAGTTCTCCTGAAAAACTTTATCCAGCGCTGGACTGCACCTAGGTTCACGGGACCTCATGTAGTAGAGGCCGTGACTGACAGATCAGTCATACTTGAGGAAAAGATGGTGTGGAATCATATCTAGGACGTCAAGCCCTACAAAGCGGTGGCCTCTCCTGGCAACAGAGCAACAGTGATCAACAGGGGAAACGTTGAGGATCTTGATGAACTAGAAGTGGTGCAGATCTCACTGAGTTAGGTAGACCTGGCCATTCTATGGTCCGACAATCCCAAGCAGCTGAAGCAGTGACTGGAATGCTCGAGTGCATTGACAGCTGAAACACAGTCTGTTGTTTTCTCTCTTTCCTCCGCACACACAGGTATTTAAGTAGCAACTGGTATACTTGTGCACATGACAGCTGAAACTATGTTTGCTTCTCCTTTTCTCGCACGTGCAGGTAGATACGGATGTTGTTAGAACTTTATAGATGGTTATCCTGATGCTACCTCCCACTGACCACCCAGAAGTCTTTTCCAACCAGTTTGTACCCTATAGCAGAAGACCCAGATGATTCAGAGCACAATCTCCTGCAGTATATTACCTTGTATTCATAGAATATTTGGCCCAAGCAAATCCACAACTTGAAAACAGGGCCTACCCAGTCCTACCCACATGAAGAGATTCCTTGATAAGGGCAGTTTGGGATGCGGTCTTTGCTTTATCCTTTATTGACTATTTAGATTGCAGAGCTTGATGGTACTGATCAATACTAACACAATAACGCCTTTCTTGTGATTTTCAGGTGGGCAAATGTATCACTTCATCCTGCTGCAAGGATCAAGCAGTGTAAGTGGTCTTGATTGAGACAATAAAGATACTTACAATTCTGGCGTGTCTATTGATTCCAAGTGGGATAATGGGGAATATAGCAGGGCAAGTTAATTTTGCACTACGTACTACCCCTACTACCATTACCCCAACCCAAGCAGGTGGAACTACCATGTCAGGTGGAAGAGAAGACACTGCTGATAAGGTAAGGAGAGGTAAGCACAGTGTTGACACAGACATAAACGGAGTTGACTTGCATCTCACAGACACAGCATGGGTCCCCAAAAATATGTGGTAAAACATATGTCCAAAGTAGGTAGGGAAACCACCGGGGAGAGCTGTTACGTCTGCTCTTTACTCCCCTATGCTATGAGTGCTAATAGAACATTAATCACAACTGAAATACGAGTACAAAGAGCACAATGCCTGATGTATCTTGCAATGGTCCTGACGTGAGGAAGATTCCAAAGAAAAACAGCAACATTGAGATGGATGCACAAAGGAACCTTCCCATATGAAGATAGTTACATCAAGACACTAGACATGATGAACAACTACTGGCAACTTACATAACTGATGGGCCAGAGAGAGCAGAGACAAAAACGATCACACTGAAGGAATTGCCATGCCCATGGACAACAGTAAAAGAGACAGGTGGCGAGCCAGCCTGCTGGGAGAGACCACAGATATTGGTCTATGGACATATACACTAACGATGGCTGGGAAGATGGAGCAGTGGGAATCAAGGCACTGACCTTAGCCAAGTCAGCAATGAGCAAGGTGCAAGAAGAGAATGACAAGTGCGTGAAGGAATGGGACAGGAGTGCAAAGTTGCTGACATAGGTATAGAACGAAGCTGGATCAATGCCAATAATTCCCCTGAAGACACCAGCTCAGTGTTACCAGCACAATGGCGATGTGGACGTTGGTGAGAACGTGTGATGCAAGACGATTGAGAATATCCCGGCAATGGGAGAGCGAACGACAGTGCTATTCACTATTGGGCATGGGGGTCAAAAGCACACGAGAAACTACCACCTAACCTGGTTGGGGCATACTCCCTGGCACACATCAACATGCCTTAAATGGTAGTACCCAAGAAGGACGTGAATCTTGATGAATTTCCGAAGATGAAAAACAACAAGCAGATGAAAAGGTCACTTCAGTTAGCACCGCCTGTCCAAATCAAGAAGGCTGAAGATCAAGGAGGATTGAGCAGAATGAAAAGAGGTGGTAATTACTTCTCAGGCAATTCAGAAGCGGCATTGGACAAAGTACAAGCAGAGCACAGGCTGTTCAGCAGAACACAAATGTTCTTCACCTCACCAGGAATACAGACATGTACAAATGCCAAATGGTTACAAATCAGTCGCTGGGAGCTGATGCTAACGATTGACTCAAGAGTGAATGGGTTCAACACCATAAAAGAAGAGCTCAGAGCAATAAGGTTGGTAGCGATCCAGAAAAGATACGTTCTGGATTGCCTCAGAGCAATGGAAGGAGGAATTTGGGCAAAGATCGTAATTTCATGTTGCACATTCAGACCAGTTAATGACAGAGATAATGGACTCTCAGACACAGTTGCATAATTGGCCCAAATACATGAGAAAGGTGGAAGATGAAGCACGTGGGACAGGGAAAGACAAGAGTTTACTGCCATACCTGTGGTCGTGGATGCCATCATGGCTGTCAGATGGACTGAAAGTGATAACTGGAGCCCTAGTGCTTGGAGTAGCATCCCTGTGTGGGATCAAGATATGCATTGGAAGGTGCAAGAAAACAGCAGAAGAAGCATTTGGAATGTAGATACTGATGGACGTGAACATCGGAAAGGTGACAGATGACATTGTGAGAGAAACAGACAGACTAAGGGAGAGAATTGTGCACTGTGACTTAATTCTGGCTGGGACAAAGGTGGACAACCCCTGAGATCCGAGAGCCTATGAAGGGAAGTAGGTCTGTTGCAACCCAGAAGAAATATGCTGTTACATGTACTGGTCCTTCGATGATCACACAAATTATTAGGGACACCTCGGAGGTGTAACGAAGGATTGACGGCCCAGAGAAAAGAATTGGACCTTTGGAGATGTGGTTGACAAGTCGACCAGAGGGGGGACTGAAGAGGGGTGCCCGGATTCTACCCAGACTCATGGCCCGGAAGAAGAACCGAAGGAGCCATGATCGCTCCTACCATTTCAGACCAATTCACATTGCTCCCATGTTAAACAAATACATGAAAAGGTACCCACTCAGCCAACCCTATAACCTGGGAGCAGTATAAACATTACCCAGAGTGAATTAAGAGCCTCTGGATGCCGTTAAGGACACTTCAATTGACAGCCTCGACTAAAGCACCAAGAAGGCGGGCTCAATGTCATTAGAGACACCACAGCATAGCAGCGTTAGATATGAAACACATGTGCCATCCGCACATCTGGACACAATCATTCACCCGAATAAACGAAGAACACAGGCATACAGTGCTACAAGTTAGGGGACAAATATACCTACATAGCGTCTTTGCCTTTATTATTTTACCATTAGCTTGACCGCAGCAACACAGAAACTGCAAGAAGCAAGAGATCCTGTGCAAAATCTTGCAGATGCTTATATGCAAATAACCCTATGGCACTGCAGGAGTACCTGAGGGACCTGATAGAGTCAACTAACCTATGGATACTATAGAATAGTACAAACAAGTTAGAAGCCATGCCATGGCTTCGGAAAATTACAGTAGGCCACAACTGTCTCAGTAAAGGCTGAGATAAGCTGAATTCAGTGTGAACAGGACAGCAACCGTGTAGGACAGGGCCTGCTGCCAAGACCACCAAGGTATGAGTGACATTTCATTCCCTGAACTGCAGTAACACTGGCACAGTATAGTGACCAACTCTTCATAATTCTTCATAGATCAGAGCTGCAGAGCCCGAAAACACGGTCTCTGAGCATGTGACCCAGTCGAGCTGATAATGAACCAAAACTAGCATCTGGGAAAGAGGAGCAGTCTCATGCATCCAGACAGAGGCTTGCAACAAAGTCATTACAGAAGAAGCTGAGTGTTGCATGATGAGAACGAGTACTCTCATAGTCTTTGGTGGTGCACACATGTTACAATGCAGACACATAGTTCTTCTTATTACCTTGAGAAGGTACACTTCGAGCTGAGAACCATTTCGGTTCACAGGCCTGGGGAATGTCAGCTCAAGCCAATCACAGCTCAGAACCCTAGGGGTGGGTAGCAAAGGGTGAGAACCAATGGTTAGACCCTCACACTGCAACATTGTAGAAGTAGCATTTTTTAGGGATGATCCAGGCCAGCCATCTGACATGGGAGAGCCAGTTAAACTAACAGATATAGGGTCCACTATAGGTGGACTACCACTCAATGCCCAACCCACTTGTCCGATATGTTTGCTGGAGAGGGGCCCAGATTGTGATGTCAGTGTGATGTAATAGTGCTCCAAAATTGGCCTTTGAGCCAGAGATCGCTGAGAAGCTCTTGGATTTCTTCTATCCTTGTTCTAATCCCTGTTGGTTTTGGCTGTTATAAAGTTGAACTTGCTGTCTGTCTGGGTCTGCGTTTATTTTGGGAAGGGAAGGAGTGGAGCCTTCCATGAGTTCTGGGTTCGAGGACTGCTAGTAGCCCCAACGCTACCTGGGAGTTTGAACCCTCAAGGTATCTAGTCATAGCATTGAATGCCAAAGCATTGAATACCTTACCATCTAAAAAAATGTGTTGAAAAAAAAGCATCTAATGCAGTTTTTTTAAGGTAAAGGGTTTATTTTAATTGTATTGGGTTTTTAAAGGTTAAAAAAGGGGCCCTGGGGGAGGGAAAATGCATTAGATGCTTTTTTTCAACACTTTTTTTTAGATGGTAAGACATTCAATGCTTTGCCATTCAATGCTATGACTATAAACCGAACTCAACAGTCTGGATGGACCATTTTTCAACCTTGTATAGTGTGGGGAATAGGGCTAATGAAGATGGACAAGCAAGTATAGGTAGCCCAGGGTGCAGTAAAGGGATGGGCACTGAGACTAGTATTGTCTTCTCAGAGGATGAAATAAAGAAGGCTATTGGTCACCAACGCTGTAATCCAACACCAGGTCCAGATAATGTCCCGGCAGACTGATTCGTCATGGCCCCGGACCTCTGGGTTCCAGTACTCACACAAGGGTTCAATGCAATATGTGCGGGTGGGGCTATCCCGCCCTCATGGTCCATGGCGGTTATCCAACCAAAAATACGAGAAGGGATCTAGGGCTTCCCCTGTCTCGTACAGACCTACATCACTCTTGGACTCTCTGTTTAAAATATTGGGCTGTGCCATTTAGGCTCGACTGGAGGACTGATAGTGAGTAGTCGAGTCTTCTCACCAATCCAGCTAGGATTTAGGCCAGGGGTGGGCACAGCCGAGCAGGTACTTAACCATTACTTGGTAATGGCACATTTACTTTACTTGAAGGAGGAGCCCATCTATTTGGCAATCATGTATCTGGACATGGCATTTGACAAAGTCAACTGTGCAAAGCTGTGGCACATGCTCAGATCCATTAATTGCCCAGGGGCCCTTTTGAACCTTTTGACCAGGTTGCATGGTACCACACAACCTTGCATGAGGAGTGGTGCCAATGGGCATTATACAGGTTCTTTTCCAGTCGAATTGGGAGTGCACCAAGATTGTGTGCTGGGGCCCCTACTTTTCTACCTATACATAAATGCCCTTCACAAGCACCTTTTAAAATCTTCTCCTGATGTCCCAAAATTGGGTAGACGGCCCCTACTGGTCTTAGTGTATGCATATAATTCTGTCCTGAGAGCCTGAACACCAAGAGCTTTGCAGGCCCTCATCTCGAACATGCCATCTCTATGGAGGGCCTGGACTTGGTGGTAAATGCAGCAAAGTCAGTGTTGATGGCCTGTTGCAAGGGAAGATTTAGGAACAATTTTAGGACCATGTACTGCAGGAACGGTGTTGACTTCTTTAACTACCTAGGGGTCAGATTCTCTGCCGATGTTTGTGCAATGGCCCATGTAACCAAACAGGCCCAGAAGCTCAAGCAGGCTTTGGGTGGGGTCTCAATGGGCCATGCCCATGTTTAAATCAAAGCCAATTGCCCCCTTGCCTCAGTTGTATAAATTTGGTCACTACATTTGGGATGGATCTATGGTGTCACCTAAATGTCAGTGCAGTCCAAATCCTGGAGAACCAATTCCTGAAGAACATGTTGGGGCTGCCAGCTCTGGCTCCGAATTTTGGAGCACATATTGAATTGGGCTGCACATCAATTGGTGACATGATTTCCCTGCAGCCAGCATTGTACTGGCTCAGGCTATGGGGTAATGGCAAAGCATCACTCACCCATGAATTGATCATTCTTCTGATAGATAAGGATTGGGGAGACAAGATCCTATGGCTGTCTCAAATTAAGAAACAGCCAAGGGTGATACATACCACAAATTTGTACCCACCCAGCAGTCTGCTCTCTTGGGGAGAAATAAATGGATGGACTGCATGCATTTATGAATCTATGATTATGGACAGAGAAAGCATGGACATTATGAAGCCAAAGAATTATGGGATGATGACAATTATGTCCCTGGGTGTCCAGTGCTATTTTCTTTAGGCGGAACTCCCTGCAGATCGTGTCCTTGTATCCAGGGCAAGGCGTAAATGCATCCACCTAAGGGCCGTGGTGGCAGCATGGTCCTGGGGAGATGCAGATCGAACTTCCCTGGTATGTGAAGCACCATACAAGGACCTAGTACACCTGATTTGCTTCTGCCCTGCATATGTACAAGCCAGAAAATGCTTATAGTACCTTTATTGAAGGAATTGGGCATTGTACAATGCTGGCCTACTCCAATATATTTGTTGTGGGTGGACTCACCAAGAGTGGGCTGGTCTCTACTCTCATATTGAAAATAGCACTTTATCTCAGGAAACAACTGCTAAGCATACTGCAGTGAAATGAGTTTACATGTATCATTCAATGAATTGTACTTGTCATCTTGTATTCTAGCTGTCAAGTTTGGTGATGCTGTTATGATTGTATGTTTTTACTGTGTTATAATTGGCACATATTTTGTATTTTGTACTGTTTTTAAGGATTGTTCTGTATGCAAATCCAAAATAAATAGATGATGATGATGAAAATTAATTACTGACATGTTCATTTTCCTACTATATGTACTAAAAACTAAATTTTACAGTAACCGCATTGCATGTCATGGAATGCTTTAGTTAGAAGATCAGAAAAATGTACACTTTTCTGAACAGGGATAGGAACATATAGAAATCTTTCAGAAATATCCTGACTAGTGTAATCTGTCAGGGGTATTGACCCACGTTTGAGTCATTAAGCTGCAACAGTTGGTGCTGTGGGCTTAGAAAATCCAAGCTGGCCAAAAAGCCCACGTTGCGCCAGAATCCAGGAGAACCGCGCAGTTTTGCGCACACCAAAATGGTCGCCTAACCTGCCACCCACCAGTGCGAGCATGATGGACCGGAAGCGCCATGGGTAAAAGGTGGTGCCCAAGGAAAAACAGCAGGGCCTGTTAGCTCAAAAGCACTTTTAAACCACCTCTGTTTCTCTGAATGCAAGCTTAAAATGTCCATTTCAAACATTGCAAGATAGCTAATCCAGGAGACCATCTGTTCAAAATCCGTTTTAGTTAATGTCAAAAATGGCTAAAAATAAGGGGCACAAAATTATTCTACTGCAGAATCCACACCAAGGCCATGTTGAGCAATGATCATATACTATCAAGAAAATCCCCTTTTTGAAATGGAGTTAATTCAAGACAACTCCTAAAAAAATGGGTGCAGTACCGGCATTGGACACAAACCGGCACTAGCAGTCTAAACTCTGACAGGAGAACTCTACTTCAGGAGTTGCAAAAGGATCCTGAGCCAGCTGGAAACTTCAAAGCCTTTTGGTTAATTAAAATTCTTAAACACATGCTGTTCCCAGAAGACAGGCTGATTCAATTAACAGTCCAAGAGACTGGGAAACCTTCTCACCTCAGAACTCCACACAAGAAGGCAGGATATCACATGGCCCTGTTGATTGAGAGGGAGGGGTTCCTCCTCCAGCCTGCAGGACCCAGCACACGAGACTCTATCCATTGAATAGGGTATGCAGATTTTAGGTGTTTACTGTCAACACACTGCTCTGGGAGAAGCCAGACATGTGATCTCTGACTCACCAAGCTTCTGGGGGTGGACCCAAACACTGAAGTGAAGTGAACTGAAGGCAAATATATGTTTTATAAGAATACTGATAACTAATTGTAACCAGATGACAGAAATGTACAACTTTGGGATCTTTAAAATGACACATTCACTCCCAGTTCAAGACTCGGCTGGTCGCTCTGTGATGTTCTGAGGCAAAACCCTGCTAATTATTAATACTGCAGACACTGTGTTTATGCTAGAGACACAGTAAATTACCGGAATATGTGTAGAGAGATGGTGTACATCTGTGTAATTTTTGGTAAAAATCCAATATTGTAAAACCTACCAAAAAGCGCACAATGTTGTCATTTCTTAATCCAAGCTCTTAGAAACATCAGAGTTGGAACAGAAACTACCTTATGTGATATATGATGTGTATATGTAATTTCAACCACTTGTGTATCTGGGAGATGTGTTTAGTTATGAAAATAATTTTCTAAGTAAAAGCAAAGGGGCGTTGCTTCAATAGACTGTAAGACTCTGACTCACTCTGACTCACTGCTCCCTTCTCAAATCAGGTCAAAGAGAAATCTTTGACCTATCAAATCGTGAGTGGGTTGGGCATAGAAAGTTAGCCTTCACACCCACTTCCCAAAACACATAAAAGGAGACTGTGCAGGACAGGTAGGGACATTGAATTTCCACTTTCTTGAGGAGCATTTTGACGGACGACTTCACGTCCAGATTCCAGACTTTACATCCAGAGATCCAGAACTTAACTCCAGAACTTAAAGCAAAGGCCTAACCCACAAGCTGAGAACTCTTCTCAGCAGGCCTTCAGAATCCAGCAATCCAACCAAACTATCCGGGTGAGCTGCTGGATTTTTTGCCAAGAACATTTGCCAGAACCGGTAGCAGACCCAGAAAGCAGTGCTGTATCCAGAGAGACCAGACCAGATCGCTGTGAGCAGAACCTGAGATCCAGACCAGACCAGCAGAGCAGAGATGACCCAGATAGCTGTGACTTCAGAACCAACTGCCCGGAGTCCAGTCCCAACCTGACCAGACCCTGACGGCCTATTTCAAATTTATAGTGTGAGTACCCAGCCAGAACTGTGCAAAACCAATCTCTTAGTTTAAAATAATCTAATTCAAACTATTTTAACCTATTAGAACTGCATCATAGGGAATTGTGTGTCTATTCTGTGAGTTCACAGCTGCAAAACTGTCATCTGTCATTCTGAAACTGTAATTTAATTTCTGAAAATCTACCTTTACAAAATCGTCCGTATCTCTTGGACCGTTTGTGCTAGGAGCCAGTTTCAACTTTCATTATAGAGCTAAGATTCTAGGCTTTCCAACGAACCCATAACCTACTTTCTATTCATTATACTGTTTGCGTAATCGCGCTCGACGCACTCGGAAAAAGTGCCACGATTTGCGATTTGGCTCAAATGTCTTCACTTGTCAAAATAGCAGCTTCTTGCTTTCCTTTGCTGAAATTCGTTTGAAACCTGATAATCATTCATAGAGCATTGCTAAAGTGATCCTGAACTAATACAAAGTAGCTATCACCCACCCTGAATCTCTTATAGGGAATTAAAATCATTTTTAGCATATTTTTCCCTTCTTTGCATACCACATTTAAAGTACTTTTGCCTGTGTTTAAAATCATCCCTGTTTCTCTAAGCTTGCTGGGGGGAACAGGAACTGAATTGCATGTTGATTGTATTCCTGAAAACTGTGTGCTTTACTTCCATCTCCTTGAATTGCATAAAGGGGGGGAGTGAATTGCCACAAGGGGAAAAGTGAACATATTAGCTTTTGTTGAACCCATATCACTTTATTCCTTTGCTGCATTTTTCCATCACTGCATTCCTTGAAATCATAAAAGTATGTTCTGCTACCTTATCCTTCCTATACTAACTCCTCATTGATTGTAAAGAAGTGTGCTAGTGTCAGATTATCTATTGTTGATCAACATTATATTCATAAGGGTGCTATCAAATATTAATTTATTATAAAAGTGTGATATATATATATATATATTGTTTAATTTTCCCAATAAACCTTTTAAATTGCAAAACAAACCTACTTCTTGGCTCAGTGAGGTCAGGGGGATTCAAAGAGAGGGGTGTTATGCAAGGGTTTATCATCCAGAGTATAACTTGTCATAAAAATATATAAATAAGGGCTTCCCTTGGGCGTCCCAGACTAGGCACTGATTTAGTGGGATTGCTTGATTGGAGTCACTTAACAAATCTCTTGTACATTGTTGACACATAATTCCAGTCATAACTAATTCCTATATAGGTATCTACACTAATATTTTCCTGCAGCAATAAATCAAAGACAGTCATTCAAAATGCTTGACTATCTTCCTGTGTATTTTTTGGAAATTGTTGGTTTCCACTTGCAACAGCACATTTTGGATTGACATTGCCAATGTGTACTGTGTAGTTTTCATCTGCAGATATTTTAAGAAATGAAAGTTCCACACATAGTTGCCTGTCTGCTGTGGAAGCTATTTCGTGCATCAATGGTGTCATTTGAAGCAACATACACAAAGCTGTATTTGAATAGCATTGAACTCCTGTTTAATTACAAAATTTGCAATGAGAGTATGTCATATTTGAATGACTATCCAACTCTGGTAGATTCTGTTGTGTTTTAGTCTTAAGAGAAATCATTTCATTTGACCGTAGTTTCACTGAAACCTTTTGTTTCCTGGCTAAGTGCTTTGTAGGTACAGGTATATGGTTCAGCAATACATGTAACCTATTATATTCTTCAATGAAAGAATTGGCAGCTGTTACTTTTCTTTCATTAACGTTTATTAAATATAAACATTCAATATTTTTCACACATGACAGAGCTACATATGACATTTCTTCTTTAAATACAGTATGACCAATGTCAATAATAAGAGCTACTCCTAAATTCAATCCTTTTGATTTATGAATAGTAATTGCATATGCAGAACACAATGGAAACTGTGCTCTTTTCACAAAGGTATCCTTCAAAAGCATGAAAGGTGCAGAGGTCAGAGAAATTAAATGAGTTTCTGCTGCACGATCAAACTTTACTTCAACATGTTCAATATTTGTACTGTGAGGAAAAGTGTGAAATGCAATCACTCTTCCCATTGCTCCATTGACTAGACCAATTCCTACATTCAAGTTCCTCTTTAACATTAAGGGTGCATTTATGCACAGTTTTAAAACTGCTTCTAGACCTGCTGTTTTAGAAATTGAATTCTCTAATTGAACTAATGGAGCTTTTTCTCTCTTATCCAACTCTAATGGCATAGCATGACCATCTAAAACATCACGCAATTTTATCTCTACAATATTTTGCTTCTTTGACAGTAGCATTATAGAGTTAAATGTGCTAAATTCTGCAAGTGTGCACATCAAAGCAACACAAGCAATGTTTCTTTCCTGCAGAGCCAACATGATATCAGATGGACAACAATCTGCATGAGACATGTTAGAAATAAGTCTTCCCTCTAAGACTGCTTTCACATTCTCCTCAAGAACAACTACTGGAATCTTATTAAGCACTTCTGCATACTCTAACTCTGCAGATTGTCTCATATTAATGATGAGTTCTTGGAATTCCAAACAATTCCAAAGGTTAAAATTATAAAAATGTCTTATAGTTGTTTTGTTTGCATATCCTTAGATTGCAGCAATTTGAAAACTGGCTAACCTTTCACACAAGTTAATTGTAACACGTCTCCAAAGACAAGTACATGTTTACCTCCAAACAAAAAGTTGTAGTCAGTCTTCAAAACCTTTTGCATTTGCAAGTGAATGAAAGCTAGCATCAAGTTAGACAACATGCTTACTTCATCTACAATCAATGTATTTCATTTTCTAAGAAGTTTTTCTACTTCTTGTGCTGCATTTCATGCACATTTTTGATACTCTAGTTTGATGTCATGCTCCACTGGGAACATCAACTGTTGATTTAAAGTAATACCTCCTACATTTAATGCTCTTATTGCATTAATTAAAAAAGATTTACCAGTCCCTGCCGGTCCACTAAAATACAACAATACAGGTTTGTATTGGACACAAAAACATTCATGCTTGTCATGCAACCATTTAATTATAATGGGTAAGAGCCTATCTTTGATTTTAAAATAAACTTTGTTTTGCTGTATATGAAGTTTACTAACGATTTCATCATAATTTGCATCTGCAAATGTTGCTTGTTGCATTGCACTTTCTACTTCTTCCATGACAAGTTCTGTTTGAATAATTAGCTCACTAAGCACATTTTGACTTGCTGCTGCAGAATCTTGACTTCCCTCAGGAGTCTCCTTTGCCAATTCAGCTGCCACAGGTTATTCTTGATATAATTCTTTCTCCAGTAACTCCAAGTACTGCTCACATATTGGATATGTAATTACGCTTTATTTTAGCAAAAAATGATTTATCAAATATTTAAAAACCTCCAAGCAAAGCACTCTCTGCATGCCATGGGAAGAACAACTGCAATTGATAAAAATGAAATAATTCCTTTTTCTCTGCAGTTTGGCAAGACAGTTTCATGTGGTTGATGAAACTTGTCTTCTCATCTCTCACTAGACAACCAGGAAATCCATGTACTCTGTCACTGTTTGCTTCAATATTTCAACATGAGTAGCGTTCTGCTACTTCAGAAAAAACAAAGATTCTCCAAATCTAAAGAATGATTTCGATAACATGTATAGATCAAGTTGGTTTTCAGAATCTCTGTACTGCCAGGTACTGTTTCAGCTAACTGCTGAATTTCACTCAAAGACTTCAGTACCTGATTTCTAGTACTCGCTGGTCCCAGAATAAACCTTTTCCAATATATTTAAAAAGTTCCCTGGGTGGCTCTTAAAAGAGCTGTTGGGTTCTTTTACCAATATCTAAAAAATATGTATATTTTGAATCAGAAAAACACTATCCACCTCTATTATAATTCAAACAATCTTGGAAAATGTTTCTGTGCTCTTTCTTTAGATAATTAACTAACGTTTTTTTTTTTCCCAAAGAGAAAAAAATAACCTTTGCTCCATGTCAAACATATTTTAAGCTAAGCAGGTTTGGTCCAAGTTATTGTATGGATGGGAAACACACTGTTGCTGTAAATATATCCGTTTTTCTTAAATACCAGAATGCAATGGTCTCAAGGTGCAAAATGTTCAAGGACTGACAGTAGTACAGTTTAAAGAAAATAATTTGGATGCCCATTCGGTCACCCATCCATGCAGTAACCGGGACTTTAAGCTTTAAAGCTGGACTGACCCTACTTAGCTTCAAAGCAGTACAAGGGATGTCCCATTTCTCAAAGTGGTGTTGTAAGTGTGGCTCATTTATCAGGCGATATGGCCTTAAGGGGAAGGCCCCTTTCTCCCTTTGAAGCTATGCAGAGTCTGTCCTAGTTACTGCATGGATGGGTGACGTGGATGGCTATTGTGTCACTATTGCTGTAAAAATATCTTTAAAAACACCTCTAACCACTGTTACGGAACTATACATACCCTTGGCTATCTCTAGTCCTTTATAGCCTAGCCTGATAGCATTGTGTTGCAAACTCAGTCATTAGACCCCCTCCAACTCCCAAATTTTACTTAGTGCCCTCTAGCCACCCCAACCTCTAGCCTGATGCAATGTGCCTGATTTTGGCTTGCAAATGGCTTTTTCCTATTTTTCATTTTCCATTATCATTGGCTATAGCCATGGCTATCTCTTGCATTGAGAGAAAAACAAGATGGTTGCTGTTTTATTTTTAAAAAACACCAAGTTTTGGCAATTTACCCAAGAGATAGCTATCTTTTTTTGAGCAGGGGGCACCCCATTCTCAGTCAAATATTTTAATAACTACTGCACGGAATAACCCCAAACTAAGCATGGATCCCAAGTTAACGCTTCATTCCCAAGTTGTTTTGGACCTGGTCCAAATCCGCCCAGTGGTTTGGGCTTTGCGCTTTGGCAAAAATGTACTCTGTACGTCTATGTGAAAATGAATGGGAAGTAGGCCGCAACTTTGGAAACTTTTTTTTTTGTTTTGTCTTCCTAATAACTGTTTATTTTTTTAACTGACCTTTCTGAAACTTTGCAGGCGGAGGCGTGGGGGGGGGGGGGGGGCGAGTCGCTAATCAATTTTGAAATTTCAATCAAATCGGTTACTCGAATAAAAGTTATTAACAAAAGAATTTTAAGAGGAATATTATGGGAGACCGACTCACCTTAACTATAGATCGGCTATCGCCACCCTATAATATATACATACATTCACTGAAAAAACTTTGTTAGACGTTATGGTTAAGTTGCACTAATAAAAATTAACAACATTTTCATTGAATTTCATAGGTTTTTATTGCTGCAACATAAACATAATATCCTTTTAACAAAAATGTTTCACTGAATTTCATGGGTTTTTAGCAGTGTACCCTAATTTGCTACAACTTCCTAATATTATACTTACCCACAATATATCAGCATTTTCAGTTGATGTAGAATGTTTGAATTTAAAACTGTGCCATTCCCCACCTCCTAGAAACATTTCTACCGCTTCTATAAACTTTTGGAACATTTTTCCACTTTTTTTGTCTTAGCAGATGTTTGTGCATGGCTGACGTCACCGCAGACTTTCCAGACCGTGTCACGTGCCCACGTATATGTGCGCGCAGCCTGGTGACATTTTCGCAAAAGCGTCTGCGCTTCACAAACGGGTCCATACTTTGCAAACAGTTTGAAACTGCATTTTCAGCTGATCTACAAATTTTGAAACGGAAAATGTACCCTTACACATCTCCTACACCTATTCTTACTCTTTATCCGTTAACAATCTAGGACAAAGCACATGCTTGGAAAAATATTAGCAGAACTGCTATGCATCTTCAAAATGGCATCAGCTATTGCCATCCCTTCTCCTCAGGACCTAGACAACGGAAGAAGTGCAATAATTCAGAAAACAGTTAAGAGCACCAGGAAGATGATGTAGAGGAAAGGCCTACCTCTAACACCTAGAGAGAATCATGAGTGTGGCAGTTCTTTACCACTGTTGGGGGTGTACCAAAGTGAAACTCACTAAGATCAACATTGTACTCAGTAGCAGACAACCTAGGCAGTACTCCTACGTGACCACCTACATGCGCCAACACACCAAATCCAACCACCGGGATGGTCTCATAAAGGCTGTTCCTTTCTCAGGAAGTAGTAGGCTTTCTTCCTCTACCTCATCATCCTCAACCAATACTGCAACCACACAGACTATTCCTTTGGGGCACGCAACACCACCACCTACCGTGCAAGCCATAAAAGAGACTGTTGAGCCTTATCTTTCAAAGACAACAGTATTCTGTATATATTGCAACACACCGCTCTGCAGGGGGGATCAGTTTGAAAATTCTTTTGAGGCTGTAATCAAGAAGCGTGCGAAACACTGTCTCCTACTTTATATGTAATGCACGCCCAACATCTTCCTCTGTTCACCTGCCCCTCCACAGCTACACTTGCTGCCCCTTCCCTTTCTTCCCTCCCCACCGTACTTCCTGGCCTCTCTTGCAAAAAAAGAAAAAGAATAAATTAAATGAAAAACACCAAAAAAAAGTTCCTTTAGGAACCACCTTTCACAGATTGTAATATCTTTGCAGCCATTAAAAAATGGATGACGGAAAACTCCCTCGCACTAAATGACAATTAAACTGAGATTCTGATTCTAGGAACAAATATGAAGCTAAAGAAACTAGATGTACTATATAAAGCTTTCATGATTGAAGGCACCAGTATACCTGTCTCCAACCATGTAAAAACCTTGGAGGTTGTTTTTGACTCAAATCTGAACTTCAAAAAACATGTTTCATATTTAAGCTCCACTTGCACCTATATGACCCAGATTCTATGGCAGACATGCCCATACCTGTCAGACGGAAACAGAGCTCTAATTGCAGCTGCTACCATCAATACAAGACTTGACTACTGCCATGGTCTACTCGTTGGAACCTCACGAGTGAATATAAATAAACTCCAGACTATTCAAAATGGTGCAGTTAGAGCCATATGTGGCATGAAGCATAGAGACCACATAATTGCACACGCAGGGAGTTGCACTTGCTCCCTGTTTGTGGCAAAATTCACTTCAAAGCATCAACTCTGATTTATAAATGCTTAGCCGGTGAGGCTCCTGCCTCCCTCAGCTTGCGGATCAGTAGACTGCCTTTTCGACACACTCTACAATCAAACAGAGAAGCACTACTAACGCAGCCACACTTTCTCTTGGCAACATTTGTAGGTGCCAGTTTCAACTCCTGGCACCCAAGGATTTGGAACACCCTACCACAGACAGTTAGGCAACACCCCACAGTTGCACAGTTTAAAAAAAATCTTGAAAACCTATCTTTTTTGATGGCAGAGGAGACTAGAAAGACTAACCTAACATGCTGCCTATTTTTCTGTGTTATTTGTCTGTTGTGTTCCGTGAGTTCCCTGAGGATTTTAGGCGTGTTGGCGCTATACAAAAACCCACCAGAATAGAATAGAATAGAAAAGATGCAATAAGATTCTCAAACATTCCCATTAGCATTTTCTAATATGCTAATGGAAATAATGGACAATTGTATACTAGAGAAAAAGAAAAAAAACACAGAAACAATTTTCTGTCCCAAATTATTTTCTCTAGCATACAATAAAGACCATAATCCATGGCCCTTCATGATCATGAGCGGTCTCCGCGGTACCCTCTCTAGGCCATACATTATTAAAAAACCTGGATTGCAAGTGCACACCATTGCACAAGACAGCCCTTCTACTCTTTTTACTGTTATGTTTGTAGCACTCCCTCATTGCCTGTTTTGGAACAGTCACACATATAGCCACCAATCAGTTTAAACAACTCTTCATATAACCCTATAAACATTTTAAACTTCAACACACCAACTACCACTTAAAAATGTTCTGCAAATCTTTTGCAAATGCATTTCACTTGTTTATAAAAAGAAATTGTTCATACTGCTTCTATAAATGCACACACACATTGTGCAGTAAAAGAAATGCATGTATGGTAAGAGGAGTAGGGATTACCAAATACTCACACAAGCCCAGAAGTTAAGTGCTAAGACATGTCAAACTGGGAGGCCCTAGCTACCTGCTGGAGTAGAGGAGTCCCAAGGGTGTGGTAGACATCTGCCAGACGGTCGACCTTCAAGGGCAGTGCTGAAGGGGGTGTATTGGTGTTAACTACATACAGTGCCTGTAACATTTGAGGTTCATGAGGAACCAGGCCACAAGTCTCCATGGCAGTGGTGTGAGTTAGCAGGCAATGGATTAAGTAAAACAGGTATACGAGAAGCAGTAAGGCTGTTCCAAAGACAGGTACCATCCTAAAACAGAGATATGCTTCCCACTCTATATAATTTATAATTATAATTTGCTATTTATATTGTGCTTAATACCCAGAGGTTTCTACGGGCGGACCCGAGTATTGAACCTGTGTTGTTCCGCATTGAATGGCAGTATTTAGGGAAACAAAGTTGGACATATTGTAGTCCTAGCAACCAGCAGAAGCCAGTGTACACATTTTAGGGCTGCAGCAATACGATCCCTGGAGTTGAGGACAAGGATAACTCTTGCAGACCTATTTTAAATTAGCACAAGGGAGCGTAGACAACAGAGGGTCCGTTAAGGAAGAGGCTGTTGCCTACACAGGACCAGGGCTCTACAGTCATTGAGCTTCTGGGAGAAGGTGCGGAATGGTACAATGCCTGTAAGGAGGTCAAGCTGAAAGCAAGGGCTTTGTTTACAAGCTCCAAAATGTACGGAGTAAAGGAGAGAGAGGACATAAAAATAACCCCAAGGCATCACAGGATGGTGAGAGCCCAAAGACAGCAGCCAGAGGGTGGAGAAAAACAAGGCACAGGTGTCACAGTAAAAAAAGATCTCCATTTTACTGCCATTCAGACACAGATTTTTAGCCACACACATTGCCTCGATAAAAGTCAGACAATTAGAGATGAAAAATTAGGACACAAAATTAGTTAGGGGAAGTTTAAGGAAACCTGTGTGTCCTTAACAAAGCACTTGTTGACATCAAGAAGCACTGTTCTCAATAGTACTATAATCATAAATACCATATACACTTTAATTATATTATTGCACCATATTACAAATACTGTATACTCCCACTATATTACCAATAATCACAATACACATATTACTATAGTGTGTGTGGCCAGTGGCCACAACCACCACAATAGAATTAAACCATATAACAAGTGTGCATAATACACATTCAAATAACAAAACTCACCCTGAACACCCGCAATTGAAATTATGTCCATGGACACCAGAATTAACCACAGACTCAGCAGCATCTGCAAACCCTTTTTTCACCTATAAAAACAGCTACATGTCATCTTGATTCAACCCCCTGCCCTTTCTATCCCCTCTTTTGGGCACCAAATAACCCCAAATGTGTTTTCCAGACTTTTCCCCGCCGCGCTATCCAGCAGGCGGAAGTGATTTTCCATGGATCCAACAGGGCGAGCGTTTAAAAAAATATGACGCGCCTCACGCTTTTCACCATCCAATCAGCGGGCATTTCCGATGTTAGCAGACAGAATGCCGGTCTCTGATTGGTCCATGGGGATGTTCGTGGACCGAATGGGAAAGTGAGTCTGCGGACCGGACCCACATATCACAATTTATTTTTACCTACTTTTTGGCCGTTTAAAAAGAAACTACTGGATGCATTTACACCAAAAAAGTACACTTTCGGGACCAAGCCGCCGCTCCTGCTGTACATTTCGTGAAAATCTATTGAGCGGTTTGGGCAGTAGGCATGAGCAAATTTATTTTTTTCATTCTGTCTATGAGGATTTCCACACATTTTGGGACCTCCGATAACTTTGCCGCTTTGACTAAACTGCACAAAACTATGCAAAACAGGATGCCATATACTTTGTTTTGCAAAGTTTGATGAGTATTTGTCTAGTGGGGGGGAGTTATAAGCTGCCCAAAATGTGCTCTTTCTATGAGTTGAGCAACTTAACCCTAACTACAGGACTGCTACCACAGGCCCTGTGATATATACATAAATATTCTTATGATTATCGGTTTCACATTCTCTGATCCAACAGTTTAAAAAACATATAGAAACATAGAATTGACACCAAGAAAGCACACAATAACATTTGGACTTCTAATTAATATGTATTTTATTGGTGCTCTGTGAAAAAATACTGTGCTTTCAATTACCATAAACTCTTTGAATTTGATATGCTTAAAACTTTGCGAATACCATGTTCCAGCTAAATATGTTTCTTTATGTGCAGAACGGTTTGCTGTTGTGCACACATTATTTTCCATGTGCGCAACTGACTAATGAGGTACGCCACTTTGTTAGCATGCGTATTTAGTAAACTACCGTCGCAGAAGAGAGTTTGGAAAGGAATTTCCTCTTCCCAGTCAATGCAATTCTTGAGAAATCTTACCAACACTTTTTCCAAACACACTGGCTAAAAGAAAATATGTCACATGTGATTAAACAGAAAACTCATCAACCAGTCCAAGACTTCAACATCTGCCACAGTACCTTGCAAACGTTTTATGCCACTGGAAAATCACTAATATGTACTACAAGACACAAATATATCTTGTCATAAACTGATCTTGCTGTCAAGAAATTCAGACAGAATACAACATTTGCCAATGGATTAATGCAATTAAAAGGAATGTGTCAAAAACACACGCTGATAGGAGTTCAAATTCCACTTTAATGAAGTAATTCAAGGGCCTGGATAACAGGCATTCTAATAATTTGTGTAAGGATGATAATTGCATCAGAATATCTGCAACTCACAATATGATGATCAAAAATGGCTGTGCCTCTGCTTACTATCCACATTACGTTGTCCTGTAGGTAGTGATAAAACCAGCCTTACAGCTAAGAGACATATAAACAATTCATTTTTACTCCCTAAAAAAATGAAAATGTGCCAATAAAAACGAGACACAATGAACATGTTGTTGATTCTGCCCACAAAGCTCCACTGATATTTTTTCCAATTAGTGACCAGTAGAGCAGTGGCATGGGAAAGAACTCTAATAATATTAATGCCTGATCTCAACAGGAATTTTAAGGGGAAGCATATCTTTCAATAAGCAGAAAGTATCCCTTTTGGGTAAGCTAGTTACTTTTTTACTCCCTGAAAAATCATTTGACTCCGAGTAGAAAGCAAAATCTGATTAGAGCCCTGCATATACCCATGACATAGGAAGTTAAATGACAAGGCACATAATAAAGTCTATAGTTTTGACCACCCTTCCGCACCACAGCGTAGATACAATTAAATACGTGCCTTACTGAGGTTTATTATGGAGCCCTACTGAAGAAAATCACATATATGTGCCTTTTAAATTAATAGCATCAATGGTTATAATATGGCACAGCAATATAGAAACACAGGAAAAGGGTGTGCGGTAGCTTTTATTTACAAATCTAGCCTGGATATATGGGAAGGAGAACACGTAACAAGTGAAGGAATTGAGACAAAAAACATTAAGGTGAGGACAAATGCCAAAACTACGATAAATATAGCATTAGTCCATAGACCTCCCCACCCCTATGCAGAATTTTTCAAATCAACTTAGTAGTATTTTATTGCCCTTACTAAAAATCAATACGAAAATATTGGTCCTTGGAGACCTAAACTTGTGGTTGGGAAACCAAAAATGATCCGATAGCCAAAAAGTAAAAGGAAGGCCACTGATATTGGCTAGAAACTTTAAAAATCTTACAGCCACAGCAAAGGGACCTTCGTTAACTTCACTCTCTGAAAAAATCTTGAAGCTAAGTAGCACAGATGAGATGACTGATATTTACAATCAGACAATGCAGGAAGCCAGAAACTCACTAGCACCATTGAAACCTGAAAAAGTGGTAGAGAAAAAGAATAATCCAGCTCCAATTCACTTTTAAAAGTACTAAAAGAGCTGGAAAAACCTTGTAAAGCGAATACAGACACCATCGAAAAAATGATGAGTGGTGTAATACGATACAAGTCGCTATGATTGGAAAAATTGATACTATTAGGGAAAGGATTAAAGCTAATAATAAAACCCTTCTCCCAACAGATAATACCTTACTAGAGGAAGTTGAACAACAGATACAAAGCCATCAACACCAGTTTAGCTTTAAATCAGTTAGTGCAACTGAATTAATGATAATCATTGCCAAGTTGAAACCCACAAATTGTAAGGGTGACATATGCCAAGCCATGGTAATAAAAGAATGTACGAAACAGTTGACCGGTGCGCTCTGCAAATGTATAAATACTTCATTTGCAGAAAATCATATTCCAGATGATTTAAAAAATGCATGGATTACTCCATTAATTAAAAAGCCAGGTCTTTGCCCAAAAACAGCTTCAAATGATTGCCCTATCACAAACACACCATTCTTACTAAAGATCTGAGATCGTGTTGCGTATTTACAAATGTCAACGTTTCTGAAGGAAAAGAACATCCTAAATAAATGGCAAACAGGCTTTAGACAGGGACACAGCACAGAGTGGCCCTATTAGATTTAAAATCACAGATATTACAATATGGATAAAGGACAAGCAGTGACACTAATGCTGTTGGACCTGTCTGCTGCCTTCAATCTTGTGGATCTCATCAAATTGATCACCAGATTGAAGGAGGTAGCAAGATTCTCTGAGAATGCAACTCAATGGGTCGAATCATTTCTGAGTAAACGAAGTTGCAGAGTCTGGAGGAGGGATGCAAAAGCAACCCCTATAAATCTCAAATGCGGGGTGACATTTCAAAATACCTGGGTGTATTATAGTAACAAAAAAGAAAGTTAAAACCATGGGCGTAGTTTTTGACCACAACCTGAATACGAAGACACAATTAAGCAGTTGTATCTCTTCCATGGCCTATCATATTAAACTACTAACCCAACCCAGACCGTTCATTTCCGATCTAATTGTGAAACGATTGCTAGGGCTATTGTTGGGTCAAAGATAGATTACTGTCGTAGTCTGCTGGTAGGAGCAGCTTAAAATTATATTGCGCGCCTGCAGACACTTCAAAATACTATGGTCAGAAAAATTGTAGGCCTAAAAAGAAGAGATCGTGTCACAGATCCTAGACAACACCTACACTGGATTTCTGTTGCCTCCAGGATCCAGTTTAGATTACTCACTATTACCCATAAATGCCTTAGGGAAGTGGGCCCATGTTATCTAAACAAAATACTTCAAAGAAAAAGTAGCACTAGAACACTTCGGTCGAACACTCTAAACCAGCTACAAATCCTGAAATGTAACCTCACTCAGTTTAGTAATACTGCATTTTTCATGCAAGCTCCCAAGGAATGGAATGATATCCGTCCTGGCCTTAGAGAGATTGATTCTTTAGCAAGAAAAGAATCAAGACTTTGCTGTTTAAATAACACATTTTGTACTGCTGATGCCCTGCCTTTCCTGGATGACCTTGTTAGTTTTTGTTGCGCCCTCACGCCTCTGGGTTTTATGGTGCGCTATGTAAATGTAATAAAGTAAAAGTAAAGTAAAGTAAATTCATCAGAGACACAACTGACTTAGTGCCTTCTTCTGTAACTATGGATCCCTCTTCTATAATTCTTTGTTATCAGTTAAATAAGATGCAGGGGGATGCTAGAGATGATACACACAGAACACATGGTTATACTGAAAAGCCCTCAGCACCTGAGCATAGAAAGGAAAAGAAGGTGCTGTTGTCTAGACGGGTACTAGAATTTCCTATCCTTTAGCAACCAAACAACACATTTCCCTCAGTGTACTGCCGAAACGTCTGACTTATTTTTTTTGTTTATTTGCTGCTTTGTTCATCATCCGCAAGGGGTGATGACCTGTGCTCTTTCTCCGATCCCTTCCCCGGCCCCCGTGCTAACATCCAAGATCAGTTGAGAGCACTGTAAAATGTGAGGGATTGTTACAGTAAACCCTCACTGGGGTATTTGCAGACCCACAATACTTTTCAAGCAAGGCATATTTAATGCCTCAACATATTATGTGCATTTTAAGAATGTCATGACTCTGCATGTACACCATTCTTTTGCAGTGCATACAAGATTGTTGGTGACATACCCCACCCTTATATCATTGTGTAGGATTACATAGTGCTCAGTGAAACCATTTTTGTATAGCAGCGAGTTACCATCTAATGTGTGAAGGTCTTTGCCCAAAGGAACTATGAAAACTTGGAAATGAGGCAGATTGTGTGAAAAGCATTCTCCTGTCTGAATATCCAGTGCCTTGATACTATGGATGAGTAATCCCAGGCATAGTCCATACCCATTATCCTTTGCAGGCAAAGTAAATGATATTGCAATGTTGCTCTCCACGTATAGGGTAATGTTAGTAATGCAACAGTAGGAGACACTGAGCATCACATATGTCTTCTCAAAATCCTTGCAGGGCAAATTAATATTTGAGTTTTATGATGTGTTAATTTTCAAGGCACTTGCATGACATATGTACAAAGAAGAGGAAGTATGGGATAAGGTTGCACAGTTAGGTAGCCTTCTTACTTACGGTCAGTATCCGATATTTGATCTGGTAGTTTGAGTGTATCATGTGGGTGACACTTTTGTTACGGCACAATGAGTAACAGAAATTCTTGAACGTGAACATTATTCATATTATTTATATTATTCATATTGCAATAAACATTAAACAGGTGTGTGTAGGCACATGTCTGCTAACCTTTCGCAGAGGCAAGAGAGGAAGAGTCAAGATTGTCCGTTACTATCTTAATGTGTTCTGGGGCAGAAGTTAGAGTCATATGGTAAAATAGTGGTAGAATCAAGATTAGGAGTCATGGGTGGGGAGGGAATATTATTTGGTTAATGTGTGCAGGCATATCTTGGTTAGAGTCTTCTGTTCATGGAGCCAGTTTTTCATATTAGTTTTTAACCTCTTATGTGTGTATTTTGCTGTTAGGGATTTTAGGTGTTTACGGTCACCCTTGCAGAGTAGTGTAATGCACATGCGCAGAATATCACGACTACTTGCATATTTTAAGAGAAAGACAATTTCAAGTCATTGCTGTGGATTGGGCCTTATTAAATCTTTTTGAATAGGTGAGAATTGTGTTTGTACGCTGCTAAAAATCTTCAGAGCGGCACCCAGAAGGAAGCTGGGCAAGCACACATGCGCACAGTTTAGAGGGAACACCGACTTCCATATTGATTTGAGAATGGACGTCAATTAACTACAGTTTAATTAATGTCAATTTGAAAACTTGTTTGTGTTATAATGCTAAATATCTTTGTCTTAGTTCACAAATTGAATAAAGAAAGCCAAAGAAGTCTTGGGCATATCAAGTCTTCAAATGACATCACTCAGCGGGAAGATAAAGTACAGGAAAAACAAAGTGCTTGGGTGGCAAAGTTAGAGAATCTTAATGGTTGATTTTGACCTGTACAGGAGTCAAAGTTATCCCTTGTCTTTTTGACACTTTGCACCTGAGGACCAGAATCAACAATCAATGTCTGTGCTGATGCTTGTGTTGACGCCCCACCCATCAGTATTCCTTGCCAGATTGTGTCTTGATCAGCCCTAGTGGCGCTGCTTCATTCATTGTCTGGGGAAGTAAAATACAGCGCCTCTTTTAGTGTTTGGCGGTATTTCCTCTGGTGCTACAGTCACAGGGTCTTTGAAGATTTCGACTCCATGATAAGTGACATGTCTGATTAGAAATTCCAGGATACAAATTACACTAATTTGTATTTGGTGTATGTTATGCCGGTAGCCAGACACCTTTTCGATATCTGGAAGCTGTTGAATGACTCACGGAAAATGTCCCTACAGGATTCTGAGAGGACATTTCAATGTCATCTGCATATGGCATGTGCTTTAGAGATTCCTTCTTTTATCCTTTGAAGGGGCTGATGCCCGGCCCTGCCTAAAACATTGAGCAAAAGAACTGCTGTAGATAGCAAACAGTAAGGGTAACAAAGTGCATTCCTGAAAGCTACCACTGGAATGCCCCTGACAATGAACTCCCCATGCCAACAAACGGATACATTCACAGCTTTGGGCACAAGGCTAGATGTACCCAAAAGACATTCTAGCTCATTCAATCAAATTCCTTCCCTCCAAACAAAAACATACAGGAAAGCGGTGTTGCCTCTTGTAAAGAATCTCAGAGCAGAGGATGTGTGCCTAAAACAGCCGATTACAGAAACCCTCTCTAAAAGAGCAAAAGAAAGACATTATTAAAAAGAGCTTGTTGTTGGATTGCACATTTTGCTTGCTGCCATGTTTATTTAGGATGCACTTGCAAAATGTAAAAAAACATGCCTGCACCAAATAACAGTGTAAATGTGAAAGTGCCTTTTGGATTGGAATCATTTCGGAGGCTTAATTTCATCTTTATAGGCAATGGGATGTATTGCCTATTTTCTAAAAGCCATTGTTTGACAATTCAGAAGTACAAGGTTGGGAAACAAACAAGAATTATGCCCCATCAAAAATAAATCATATGCGTGTTATGGTTTAAGGGCCAAGAACCTGGAATATGTAATTCACATAAGAGCCATACTGGGTCCCCAAAACACAAATCCTCGCATTTCTTGAAGCGTAAAGAGAACTGAATTGCTTAACATGTCCTTATAATCTGACACGAAAATGTATTTGCAGTTTAAATGTGAATTGTTATCAATGCATATGCTTACTTTGTATTTTGTGTACAGAATGATGTCAAATATAGGGTCTATTGCAATCTTATGTAAAGCATCACTATATCATTTAATTAACGAGATTTGCATGTTTCATTTTATGACAAATACGTTGACATTTAACGCCATACCAAAGTTCCATTGTATTCTGTCATTGCTGCAATTCATTTGAAATTTTACTGAACACATACACTATGAATTTAGACACAGACATATTTCCATTGTTAAAGGGGTTGGAAATAGTTAAAAAAGAGGAACTAGAAATCCTTCCTAGATTCTGATTCCCAGGCCTACCTCAGCACAGGAATTGAATGGGCCAGCACAGGATCTGACATCTATTCTGATGAATGCAGTTTCTAAGTAGACAGCCCAATAAAACCACTGCCAGATACAAAATAAGAGGTTCAGGCTCTTGGCTTCAAAGGGCTTCGCAGAATTCAACAAATTCTAGACTTCCCCTAAAACTCCATAAAAACTCAATTAGCGCGGAACAAGCGAGTGGTCGTTAAATTCTAGACACAGCAAGACGTCTTTCTTCCTCGACACACATTTAAAGCATGTGAAGGGAGTTTGTAGGAGATGCCAGTGCCCCCTGCAAAATGTCAGCAACTCCACACACGCAACAAGAATTGAAAGTAACATGAGGAAAATCTTAAATCAAATGTGCAATAATTAAAATAATTGCTGCATTGTGATGCATGCTTAAATTGACACAATGGTTTTACATTTTGTAGCTGGGAGCAATCTATCAAATTATGTAACAATATATTGCTATATTGTGCCACTTTATGAATGGGTGAAAAATTGCAAAGACATGTAACTTCCTCAAATTTGACTGCAGCGTGATCGTTCCAGAGACTACTTGTGCTTACTGAAATCTAGATTAAAATGATGCAATTTATTTTTTATTAAGCTAGCACGTTTTAATAAAAAATTAGGGGCCAAAAACAAATAGTCATTTCATTAGGAGTGATTCACCCCCTCTCTTTGTGTTTGTCATGGGACTAAGAAAACTGCACATAGTCACAAGGCAGGGGCGGAGTCAGAAAGCTATACGATTACATGCACACTGGACAGAGAATATTACGGCCCTCATTACGATACCGGCGCTAAACCATGGCGCTATTAGCATCATGGTTGGTTCCGGTATCGTAACGTGTCCGCCATGGTGAAATGGGGAAATACCGCCCCATTCCAAGGTTGGCGGGGCGGTATTTGCCCATTTCCCCATGGCCATTTGCCCCCATAGGGCAAAATGGGAATGGCGAAGGCGCTAAGGACGTTACCGCAAATTGCGGTGCCATACTTACCGCGAAGGTCCCTTTGCGGGTCCCTACTTCAACAGCTGGTCTAGACCAGCCATTAAGGTCGGGTCCCGCAAAGGGACCTCGTAATTAGGCGCTAATGGGTTAATGGTGCTGCAGCGTTTTACGGCGCTGTTAACCCATTAGCGCCAGGGTCGTAATGAGGCCGTATGATGGAATATCGGGGATGAAAATTGAGGATTTTTGGAATTAACTGTAGATGGGAGAGCAGAGATGGTATTATTTGAAAGGCTGACCAGATACAGAGCTAAGACCAGTCCGTGGAGAGAAGGATGAGCAGTTTGTGTTTGGAAATTATTTTCCAGATAGCTACCTGAAAAGAGGTTTGGCTCTAGGAATGAGCCCAGGATGGGTAAATCCACTGCTGATTCTCCAAATAAGATGCCACATTTAAAGGTGGATTAAACCACAATAAACTGAAAACTGTAGGTATATATCGCTATGAGTAAATCTAGGAAAATAAAGGGCATGGTGAATCCACGGCAATGTAATTTGAGAATAAGAACACAGGGGTTGGCATTTACATGCCCTTTGTTCTTCTCGTTACACTGTACACAAAATGTGATGTTATTTCTTTCAAGCAAAATGTACTTTGTATTGAGAAATTAATTTGAATAATGAATGCATATTGGCACCACTTTAATGCAGAATTGTCTTTGTAAAATGATATGCTATTTTAAAAAAGAATAGGGCTGTTAAGATGGATTTCTAAAGTCCGACCTGGTGGGTAGAGGTTTAGGAGGCCACCCTTGGTTTATTGAAACAGGGGAACCTTCTGGACATGCCAGACCAATATAGGTAGCGTGGCAGGCAGTCATGACTAAGTCTCAGGAGGGGTGAGCGTGATTGGAAGCCCACAATGAACACACACAACAACGAACCGTAAATTAATCTTAGACAAGTGTATATGAAAAATATCTATACATTTATTGTCGGCGGTACCAAATAGACACAAGTAACTTTAGCAATGAGAAAACAGTTATCACACAAATCCTTAAACTATACAATATATATATACATTACTTTTCCTAATGCACTACAGTGGTAAAATCTAGTCACAACCTGTAAATAGAGGGTTGTGTTAACACAGTTATATTATTAGGCAATTCTTCTGCGTTTGTTCCCTAACTTTTGAGTTCAGCCCGAAGAAGAGTGGAGCTGTGTGCTCAACAGTACAGATGTTCGTAAAAATGAATGATTGCACAGGTGAAGCAACAAGCAGGTCTTCTCGAGGGCTGTAGCAAGTCAGGAAGGGGCTTGAGGTGATGAAGAACTAGTTCCCACTATTCAAATAGGCTTTGCTCTTGGCGGCAAAGCAGTGTTCAAATGGCGAGAATAGCTAGGGAGCGCAGGCTAACCCAGCCAAGTTTGAATACCTTTTTAGCGATACTGGTGCGTAAAGTGATCGCTTGTGCCAGGGGGCCACTGATAAGTGATGCAAGTACCCACTGACCCTCGGCACAGTCTGGACCAAACTTTGTTAGTTTAGTTGAGGTCGCTAATAGGTTCGAGTCCTGCAGTTTTGCGGCACACTGGCTCTCAGCGGCTGCGGGGAAGAACGAAGGAGGTATGATACAAATTCTGGTGCAGCAGGCTTCAGGGCACAGGAGGGCAGAACAGCAATGGATCTTCAGTGACCGTCACCAACAGGTAGTGACGCGGTAATCACAGATGCGGGCAGCTTTACGAACTCTCCTTAATTCGGAACCCAGGTGAGCTACATCTGTCATATTTGTTGGGAGAATGCACAGGCCACAAACAAGTGATGTCCCAAGTCTCGGATTTGCACTTGAGACAGCGGTGGTGCTGCGGGTTACCCTAAGGTAGAGCTGGACAGTTTGCTGGATGGCCCAGAAACACTTCTGAAAGCGCTTGTTCATGGGTAAGCAGAGGGCACCGAATGTAGTTGTTCCCACTTCTCCAAGGGGATGAAGAATCTTGGCAGGCCTTCTTGATCGAAGAATAAAACAGGAATATGACGAGACAGCACGGGTGAAGGGTGCCAAAACTTTCCAAAGTGTCTCTGGCAGTTTCCGATCACGGTCCAGGGTGGTCTTCCAATTGAAGATCTGCTCTCTTGCAGGCATAGCAGTCATGGACCAATCACAGCCCACAGTGGTCTCAGTCATTCAGGCACTCCAGACATCCTGGCACCAGTAGTGTGAAATGGGACCAGACAGCCCCAACACGCTTCATGGGCCCACACACGTGACAGGCAGAAGCCCATGAAAGGGATTGGTTTTTGCGGGAGGCTGCATGCCCAAATTAGGAAAACCGAGGTTACTCGACCTGGGTGGAAGCAAGGGACAAAATTGCCATGGGACAGAACAAAAGACTTTGTGGTTTGGTCATTTTCGGACCTGGCCACAGTCCCAAACCAAACGTGGTAAACACAGTTTGATCCAGTAAAAAGAAGTAAAACTCTATGAAAAGTAGCTTCTGCCACCAGTTCATCTCAGGCACATTTGTACAATCACCATAAAATCCTTTGAGGGTGTCAAGGGCCATAAAACAAAAATGGAATACAGCACACGGTACTGGAAGATACATTGTGCACTGTTAAAAAGTTACTAAGAATTGGCAACATAGTCAAAGACTAAATCAAAGACTAAGGGAAACATAATTACCCAGTACCGACAGTCTGACGGTTGTGTCAGTTTCCCCATAACAAGTGAGAAAAATCCCAGGGTAGTTCATCTGAAGGCTGGGCTCCACTGGATGTGTTTGGGGTCCATAAGTGGAGGGACAATTGCACATAAATGAAATCTTTCCTATTTTTTGCCCCTCCCAGACTAAGGACAGGGGGAACTAATCCACCCCAGGATAGGCCTCATGTTTAGGTTGGTTAAACATTCTGGACAATCCATCAGCATTGCTATGTTGGACACCTGGCCTGTGCTCAATGGTGAAGTCAAACCCTTGCAGGCTTATGGACCACCTGAGCAACTTTGGATTCTCTTCCTTCATGTTCATCAGCGACTTTATGGTCAGTTTCCACAGTGAAGTGGGTCCCATAGAGGTACAGCCTCAGCTTTCATTGGGCCCATATGACAGAGAAACCTTATTTCTCTAAGGTGGACCACCTGAGCTCTCTGTCCTTAAACTGGCGACTAATGAATCCAATCGGGTGTTTCTTGCCATTCTCATCTCTCTGTGATAGTAAAACACCTATCCCAGTGTCAGAGGCATCTGTCTGCACAGTAAAATCATGTTTGTAGTCAGGGACCCTGAGAACAGTGGTCTGCACAGGGAGTCTTTTAAGCCATTGAAGACCTTCTCACACTCCTCATACCAGAAGACTTTGTTAGGCTTCTTTGGAAGGGTGAGAGTAGCTAGCGGGGCAGCTATGGTGCCATAGTCTGCCATGAAATTCGGGTAGTACCCAGTGAGTCCTTAGAAGGCTCTCACTTGGGTTTGTGTAGTGGGGGTAGGCCAGTCTTGTAATGCTTGTACTTTACTGGTTAGAGGCTGAATCCACCCTCCACCTACTTAGGGGCCAATTCATAGAATTCGGCGCACAAGTGGCGCACGCGGCTGGCGCACAGTGTGCGCGTGCGGTAGTCTGCGCCAGCCGCGTGCGCCGAAACACATTCAGGCGCACAGCGTATTCATGGATTCCAACATCCACAACCAGCCGTGGCGCAGAGTGGCGCAGCGACCCTGCAGCAGCGTCAGTTACGCCCCCAAGAACGCCCCTTGCGCAGGGAAAAGCCATCAAAATCCCCAATCCAGCGCAAAGGGCAGCAGCAAACGCAGAGCGGGGAGCGTGTATTTCAGGGGTGTGCGAGAAATTCTACACGCGATTGGCCTGGGTACGTGTATTACAGGGGTGCGCGAGAAAATCTACACGCGATTGGGCTGGGTACGTTGATTTCAGGGGTGCGCGAGAAATTCTACACGCGATTGGCCTGGGTACGTGTATTACAGGGGTGCGCGAGAAATTCTACACGCGATTGGGCTGGGTACGTGGATTTCAGGGGTGCGCGAGAAATTCTACACGCAATTGGCCTGGGTACGTGGATTTCAGGGGTGCGCGAGAAATACTACACGCGATTGGCCTGGGTACGTGGATTTCAGGGGTGCGCGAGAAATTCTACACGCGATTGGCCTGGGTACGTGGATTTCAGGGGTGCGCGAGAAATTCTACACGCGATTGGGCTGGGTACGTGGATTTCAGGGGTGCGCGAGAAATTCTACACGCGATTGGCCTGGGTACGTGGATTTCAGGGGTGCGCGAGAAAATCTACACGTGATTGGGCTGGGTACGTGGATTTCAGGGGTGCGCGAGAAATTCTACACGCGATTGGCCTGGGTACGTGGATTTCAGGGGTGCGCGAGAAATTCTACACGCGATTGGGCTGGGTACGTGGATTTCAGGGGTGCGCGAGAAATTCTACACGCGATTGGCCTGGGTACGTGGATTTCAGGGGTGCGCGAGAAATTCTACACGCGATTGGGCTGGGTACGTGGATTTCAGGGGTGCGCGAGAAATTCTACACGCGATTGGCCTGGGTACGTGGATTTCAGGGGTGCGCGAGAAATCCTACACGCGATTGGGCCTGTGCGAGTGGGGCAGTGTATTACGTAGGTGTGCGGGAAGTTGAAGAGGTGAATTGCCAGTGTGGGTCCTCCCAGGTCTCCCCTCTACCCCCTCCACGACCTCTGCAGGCAGCCCACACCACAGGGGACTACCCTGCACCCCTGGTCATGTCCCGCAGGCAGCCCATCCACCATGGGCATGCCCCCCAGCCAAGCCACATGTCCCCTTGCACCCCCACCCCCCAGCAGGCCCCCACCCATGTCTCCCAGCACCCCCACCCCTCCAGTCACCAGGGGCAGCCTCCACAAGGCCCCCACCCATGTCTCCCACCACCCCCACCCCTCCAGTCACCAGGGGCAGCCTCCACCAGGCCCCCACCCATGTCTCACACCACCCCCACCCCTCCAGTCACCAGGGGCAGCCTCCACCAGGCCCCCAACCATGTCCCACTCATGTCCCCTTGCACCCCCACCCCCCAGCAGGCCCCCACCCATGTCTCCCAGCACCCCCACCACTCCAGTCACCAGGGGCAGCCTCCACAAGGCCCCCACCCATGTCTCCCACCACCCCCACCCCTCCAGTCACCAGGGGCAGCCTCCACCAGGCCCCCACCCATGTCTCACACCACCCCCACCCCTCCAGTCACCAGGGGCAGCCTCCACCAGGCCCCCACCCATGTCTCCCAGCACCCCCACCCCTCCAGTCACCAGGGGCAGCCTCCACAAGGCCCCCACCCATGTCTCCCACCACCCCCACCCCTCCAGTCACCAGGGGCAGCCTCCACCAGGCCCCCACCCATGTCTCCCAGCACCCCCACCCCCCCAGTCACCAGGGGCAGCCTCCACCAGGCCCCCACCCATGTCTCCCACCACCCCCACCCCTCCAGTCACCAGGGGCAGCCTCCACCAGGCCCCCACCCATGTCTCACACCACCCCCACCCCTCCAGTCACCAGGGGCAGCCTCCACAAGGCCCCCACCCATGTCTCCCACCACCCCCACCCCTCCAGTCACCAGGGGCAGCCTCCACCAGGCCCCCACCCATGTCTCCCACCACCCCCACCCCTCCAGTCACCAGGGGCAGCCTCCACCAGGCCCCCACCCATGTCTCACACCACCCCCACCCCTCCAGTCACCAGGGGCAGCCTCCACCAGGCCCCCAACCATGTCCCACTCATGTCCCCTTGCACCCCCACCCCCCAGCAGGCCCCCACTCATGTCCCCTTGCACCCCCACCCCCCAGCACTGTGGGGCACCTGCCAGCAGGCCCCCAACCATGTCCCACTCATGTCCCCTTGCACCCCCACCCCCCAGCAGTGCAGGGGCAGCCTCCACCAGGCCCCCACCCATGTCCAACTCATGTTCCCCACCCAACATGTCATCACAATCCAGAACCCTGGTCTCTATGGTCAGCCCCCAAATGCAAAACACCCACCCGAGTATTGCATCCACCCACTCATAATTTGCAATCACATCACAGAACACCAATTGGAAGTTCCGAAAAAAACACATGTCCCTCACATACACCCAATGGGTGTCAGTGAATCTCAAAACACATAACATGAAATGCATGAAAACAATGAGATACCACACATTGAAGTTCAACAAAAAAATAATGTATTAAAGGAAACATGAATAGAATCAAAAATGAAGAAACAGAAATGTGAATGTAAAAAAATGAAAAGAAGCATGTCCGTTCAAAATAAAAAAAATAAAAATATATTGAAATCCAAAGTAATGTCGTACAAAGTCAATGTCCACAAAACAAAATCCAATGGGAAATAAAAATAAAAGCCATTGATCCATGGAGAATGTTAAAAAAGAAAGTATGTACAAGTCTACAACTATGTACAATGCAAGAAGCCAGGGTCCATTATCCCAACAAAATAAAGGAAACCTATCTAACTACACTAACTAATAAAAAAAATATATACAAAAATGTGGCCAATGTCCAAAAGGTCCAAATGAAACAAAAACAAAAATGAAACCTAACACTACCTACATAACTATGTACAAGGGCAGCGGGCTAGTTCCACGGCTCACTTCTGGATGTGCCGGGCCAGGGCATCATCGAACTCCTCCTCAATGTCCCGGAGGCGGTCCTCGTCCATGGCCCCGAGGGTCCGCAGGGCCGTCGACGTGTCCACCTCCAAACCCCTGCGGATTGCCTCGAGGCACTCGGCCCGCCTCAGGGCCCTCTGCATGGAGTTCTCCGCCCTGACCATTGAGAGCCGTGCCTCTTCCGCCCGCTGCCGCTCCGCATCTATGGCGTGGCCCAACCGCTGCCACACGGAACACACTTTTTGTCCTGGGTCCTCCTGCCCTCCGGCCGATGCCTGCCCCTCCGATGTCGAAGGCCCCGAGCCTTCATGGCTCCCACCATGGTGCTGCTGCTGCTGTGCCTCTGCCCCTGCACTGCCTCCTGCTGCCTGCACATCCTCCGCCGGCTGGGGTGCAGTCGTTGACGTGGCCACCCCTGCTGGACGTCCGACTCCCGACTGTGGCAGGGATGCCTCCTCCACCAGCCTGGCCGCACCGTCAGAGGCAGCTCCACAGGGCACCCAGGTGACTGATGGGTGGGAAGATGGCACAGAGGACGACTGGCGCGTAGGGGGTCCAGCTGAGGAGGGGGTCGTGGCAAGCCCCATCAGACGGAGGAATCTGGCCTGGGTGACCTGTCCCAGCAGGCTGACGTGGTCAACGAGCCATTCGAGATGACGTGCAGTCTCTTCATGAAAAGACTGCAGGTCACCTCGCATGGCCCGTTGACGCAACGCCACACCAGCCAGGACAGGCTCAACCCGGGCCTGGATAGCCACGTCCGCAGGCAGAGGAAGGCCAGTTGACGTCAGCTCATCCCCTGCCTGAAAACTGGTCTGGACATAGGCATCCCTGCTGGTGCAAGATGATGCAGGGACAGGATCAGGGACAGGATTGCACACAGGCACCTCCGCGGCGGCCTGTGCTGCCTCCTGTCCCTGGTCCTGCACTGCACCACTAGCACCAGTGGGATCCCCACCCCCAGACCCCGTCTCTGGTGCTTGCACGGCCTACTCCTCCACCAAACCCCCCGCCAACCTGGATGACTCTGTGCCATCTTCCCCCGTTGGGCCCTGTGGGGTCCCAGCTGCCCCTTCTGCTGCCGAGGAGTCCAACTGCAACCTCCACCTCTTGGACCTCCCCCCGGCAGCTGCGGCCTGGGACGCGGCACCGGACTCCTCACTCCCCGACGAGATGACAACATGGGAGGGGAGCCGGGCCTTGCGTCTCCGGCTGGCGGTGGGATCCCCGCTGCTGTGCTCCACAGCACCTTCTCCGCCCTCTTCATCAGTTGACGCTGCAGACAGGGAGAAACAAAACACACGCATCAGGGCAATGTACAATGGACACATACACACATGACAGTTGTACATGAGTGGCATTGGCAAACCTCAGACATGTCATCACGATCCCCAACACACATGTCATTACAACTCGCACACATGAGCCATACCACAGCCATATCGCAACTGCCACCACCATCCATACACATACAACAGCATGAGCAGCCAAAGGTGAGCCAGGCATCACATGCAACACAGGAAGTGCACCACACATGTACACACACCACCACACTTGCATGCATGTATACACCTCTGCCAAGTGTCGCAGTGTTCAGACGGGCATCCATGTCACATCTGCCAATCAGGCTTCCACATACCGCTGTCACATGCATCCATGTTGCATCACTGTTGCACCCTTGTCAAATACACACACATGCACATGTACACAGTGCTGATACATGCAGCCAAAAACAACATACATGCGTGACATCACAGACATGTCTACTTACATACACATTCATCCAAACATGTGTGCCCACACAACTGCATTTGGCATGCAAGCCTACACACACAAGCACCATCCATGTCTCACACATTCCAGCCCTCGCATGTGTCAGCCCCACGGTCCTGTACACCCCCACCCATACTCGACCCCATACAAACAGATGTGCAACCTGCACACTACTGAATAATCACCACACGCACTGCTCACAATCAGGGTGCATGTACACTCACCGCTCGACTCCAGACGGGTCTGCTTCTCAAGGACCTGGACGTGGAGCGCTGGGGATGTTTTGGAACAGTCACACATATAGCCACCAATCAGTTTAAACAACTCTTCATATAACCCTATAAATATTTTAAACTTCAACACACCAACTACCACTTAAAAATGTTCTGCAAATCTTTTGCAAATGCATTTCACTTGTTTATAAAAAGAAATTGTTCATACTGCTTCTATAAATGCACACACACATTGTGCAGTAAAAGAAATGCATGTATGGTAAGAGGAGTAGGGATTACCAAATACTCACACAAGCCCAGAAGTTAAGTGCTAAGACATGTCAAACTGGGAGGCCCTAGCTACCTGCTGGAGTAGAGGAGTCCCAAGGGTGTGGTAGACATCTGCCAGACGGTCGACCTTCAAGGGCAGTGCTGAAGGGGGTGTATTGGTGTTAACTACATACAGTGCCTGTAACATTTGAGGTTCATGAGGAACCAGGCCACAAGTCTCCATGGCAGTGGTGTGAGTTAGCAGGCAATGGATTAAGTAAAACAGGTATACGAGAAGCAGTAAGGCTGTTCCAAAGACAGGTACCATCCTAAAACAGAGATATGCTTCCCACTCTATATAATTTATAATTATAATTTGCTATTTATATTGTGCTTAATACCCAGAGGTTTCTACGGGCGGACCCGAGTATTGAACCTGTGTTGTTCCGCATTGAATGGCAGTATTTAGGGAAACAAAGTTGGACATATTGTAGTCCTAGCAACCAGCAGAAGCCAGTGTACACATTTTAGGGCTGCAGCAATACGATCCCTGGAGTTGAGGACAAGGATAACTCTTGCAGACCTATTTTAAATTAGCACAAGGGAGCGTAGACAACAGAGGGTCCGTTAAGGAAGAGGCTGTTGCCTACACAGGACCAGGGCTCTACAGTCATTGAGCTTCTGGGAGAAGGTGCGGAATGGTACAATGCCTGTAAGGAGGTCAAGCTGAAAGCAAGGGCTTTGTTTACAAGCTCCAAAATGTACGGAGTAAAGGAGAGAGAGGACATAAAAATAACCCCAAGGCATCACAGGATGGTGAGAGCCCAAAGACAGCAGCCAGAGGGTGGAGAAAAACAAGGCACAGGTGTCACAGTAAAAAAAGATCTCCATTTTACTGCCATTCAGACACAGATTTTTAGCCACACACATTGCCTCGATAAAAGTCAGACAATTAGAGATGAAAAATTAGGACACAAAATTAGTTAGGGGAAGTTTAAGGAAACCTGTGTGTCCTTAACAAAGCACTTGTTGACATCAAGAAGCACTGTTCTCAATAGTACTATAATCATAAATACCATATACACTTTAATTATATTATTGCACCATATTACAAATACTGTATACTCCCACTATATTACCAATAATCACAATACACATATTACTATAGTGTGTGTGGCCAGTGGCCACAACCACCACAATAGAATTAAACCATATAACAAGTGTGCATAATACACATTCAAATAACAAAACTCACCCTGAACACCCGCAATTGAAATTATGTCCATGGACACCAGAATTAACCACAGACTCAGCAGCATCTGCAAACCCTTTTTTCACCTATAAAAACAGCTACATGTCATCTTGATTCAACCCCCTGCCCTTTCTATCCCCTCTTTTGGGCACCAAATAACCCCAAATGTGTTTTCCAGACTTTTCCCCGCCGCGCTATCCAGCAGACGGAAGTGATTTTCCATGGATCCAACAGGGCGAGCGTTTAAAAAAATATGACGCGCCTCACGCTTTTCACCATCCAATCAGCGGGCATTTCCGATGTTAGCAGACAGAATGCCGGTCTCTGATTGGTCCATGGGGATGTTCGTGGACCGAATGGGAAAGTGAGTCTGCGGACCGGACCCACATATCACAATTTATTTTTACCTACTTTTTGGCCGTTTAAAAAGAAACTACTGGATGCATTTACACCAAAAAAGTACACTTTCGGGACCAAGCCGCCGCTCCTGCTGTACATTTCGTGAAAATCTATTGAGCGGTTTGGGCAGTAGGCATGAGCAAATTTATTTTTTTCATTCTGTCTATGAGGATTTCCACACATTTTGGGACCTCCGATAACTTTGCCGCTTTGACTAAACTGCACAAAACTATGCAAAACAGGATGCCATATACTTTGTTTTGCAAAGTTTGATGAGTATTTGTCTAGTGGGGGGGAGTTATAAGCTGCCCAAAATGTGCTCTTTCTATGAGTTGAGCAACTTAACCCTAACTACAGGACTGCTACCACAGGCCCTGTGATATATACATAAATATTCTTATGATTATCGGTTTCACATTCTCTGATCCAACAGTTTAAAAAACATATAGAAACATAGAATTGACACCAAGAAAGCACACAATAACATTTGGACTTCTAATTAATATGTATTTTATTGGTGCTCTGTGAAAAAATACTGTGCTTTCAATTACCATAAACTCTTTGAATTTGATATGCTTAAAACTTTGCGAATACCATGTTCCAGCTAAATATGTTTCTTTATGTGCAGAACGGTTTGCTGTTGTGCACACATTATTTTCCATGTGCGCAACTGACTAATGAGGTACGCCACTTTGTTAGCATGCGTATTTAGTAAACTACCGTCGCAGAAGAGAGTTTGGAAAGGAATTTCCTCTTCCCAGTCAATGCAATTCTTGAGAAATCTTACCAACACTTTTTCCAAACACACTGGCTAAAAGAAAATATGTTTTTTTTTTTTTTTTTTTTTTTTTTTTTATTGGTTTATTCAAACCTTTAAAAAGAAGAAGGAGATTAGGAGACACATCATCCATTTCCACCTTCAGAAACATACATGAAATCGTATTTCGGGATACAATCATGAGAGGACTATCATCCACAACTAGGGCCAGAAAGGTCTTCGTATGTGACGTCGGATGAACTGATAAAGATCCATACGGGCCTATACCATCAGCCTTCCTCTTCGATGTCCCTCAACTCTAGGCTTCGTTCAATTTCCTGCAAAAACACGGTTAGCAACCTTGTCAGTTGTGTGTTGGAGCCAGAAAATATGTCACATGTGATTAAACAGAAAACTCATCAACCAGTCCAAGACTTCAACATCTGCCACAGTACCTTGCAAACGTTTTATGCCACTGGAAAATCACTAATATGTACTACAAGACACAAATATATCTTGTCATAAACTGATCTTGCTGTCAAGAAATTCAGACAGAATACAACATTTGCCAATGGATTAATGCAATTAAAAGGAATGTGTCAAAAACACACGCTGATAGGAGTTCAAATTCCACTTTAATGAAGTAATTCAAGGGCCTGGATAACAGGCATTCTAATAATTTGTGTAAGGATGATAATTGCATCAGAATATCTGCAACTCACAATATGATGATCAAAAATGGCTGTGCCTCTGCTTACTATCCACATTACGTTGTCCTGTAGGTAGTGATAAAACCAGCCTTACAGCCAAGAGACATATAAACAATTCATTTTTACTCCCTAAAAAAATGAAAATGTGCCAATAAAAACGAGACACAATGAACATGTTGTTGATTCTGCCCACAAAGCTCCACTGATATTTTTTCCAATTAGTGACCAGTAGAGCAGTGGCATGGGAAAGAACTCTAATAATATTAATGCCTGATCTCAACAGGAATTTTAAGGGGAAGCATATCTTTCAATAAGCAGAAAGTATCCCTTTTGGGTAAGCTAGTTACTTTTTTACTCCCTGAAAAATCATTTGACTCCGAGTAGAAAGCAAAATCTGATTAGAGCCCTGCATATACCCATGACATAGGAAGTTAAATGACAAGGCACATAATAAAGTCTATAGTTTTGACCACCCTTCCGCACCACAGCGTAGATACAATTAAATACGTGCCTTACTGAGGTTTATTATGGAGCCCTACTGAAGAAAATCACATATATGTGCCTTTTAAATTAATAGCATCAATGGTTATAATATGGCACAGCAATATAGAAACACAGGAAAAGGGTGTGCGGTAGCTTTTATTTACAAATCTAGCCTGGATATATGGGAAGGAGAACACGTAACAAGTGAAGGAATTGAGACAAAAAACATTAAGGTGAGGACAAATGCCAAAACTACGATAAATATAGCATTAGTCCATAGACCTCCCCACCCCTATGCAGAATTTTTCAAATCAACTTAGTAGTATTTTATTGCCCTTACTAAAAATCAATACGAAAATATTGGTCCTTGGAGACCTAAACTTGTGGTTGGGAAACCAAAAATGATCCGATAGCCAAAAAGTAAAAGGAAGGCCACTGATATTGGCTAGAAACTTTAAAAATCTTACAGCCACAGCAAAGGGACCTTCGTTAACTTCACTCTCTGAAAAAATCTTGAAGCTAAGTAGCACAGATGAGATGACTGATATTTACAATCAGACAATGCAGGAAGCCAGAAACTCACTAGCACCATTGAAACCTGAACAAGTGGTAGAGAAAAAGAATAATCCAGCTCCAATTCACTTTTAAAAGTACTAAAAGAGCTGGAAAAACCTTGTAAAGCGAATACAGACACCATCGAAAAAATGATGAGTGGTGTAATACGATACAAGTCGCTATGATTGGAAAAATTGATACTATTAGGGAAAGGATTAAAGCTAATAATAAAACCCTTCTCCCAACAGATAATACCTTACTAGAGGAAGTTGAACAACAGATACAAAGCCATCAACACCAGTTTAGCTTTAAATCAGTTAGTGCAACTGAATTAATGATAATCATTGCCAAGTTGAAACCCACAAATTGTAAGGGTGACATATGCCAAGCCATGGTAATAAAAGAATGTACGAAACAGTTGACCGGTGCGCTCTGCAAATGTATAAATACTTCATTTGCAGAAAATCATATTCCAGATGATTTAAAAAATGCATGGATTACTCCATTAATTAAAAAGCCAGGTCTTTGCCCAAAAACAGCTTCAAATGATTGCCCTATCACAAACACACCATTCTTACTAAAGATCTGAGATCGTGTTGCGTATTTACAAATGTCAATGTTTCTGAAGGAAAAGAACATCCTAAATAAATGGCAAACAGGCTTTAGACAGGGACACAGCACAGAGTGGCCCTATTAGATTTAAAATCACAGATATTACAATATGGATAAAGGACAAGCAGTGACACTAATGCTGTTGGACCTGTCTGCTGCCTTCAATCTTGTGGATCTCATCAAATTGATCACCAGATTGAAGGAGGTAGCAAGATTCTCTGAGAATGCAACTCAATGGGTCGAATCATTTCTGAGTAAACGAAGTTGCAGAGTCTGGAGGAGGGATGCAAAAGCAACCCCTATAAATCTCAAATGCGGGGTGACATTTCAAAATACCTGGGTGTATTATAGTAACAAAAAAGAAAGTTAAAACCATGGGCGTAGTTTTTGACCAAAACCTGAATACGAAGACACAATTAAGCAGTTGTATCTCTTCCATGGCCTATCATATTAAACTACTAACCCAACCCAGACCGTTCATTTCCGATCTAATTGTGAAACGATTGCTAGGGCTATTGTTGGGTCAAAGATAGATTACTGTCGTAGTCTGCTGGTAGGAGCAGCTTAAAATTATATTGCGCGCCTGCAGACACTTCAAAATACTATGGTCAGAAAAATTGTAGGCCTAAAAAGAAGAGATCGTGTCACAGATCCTAGACAACACCTACACTGGATTTCTGTTGCCTCCAGGATCCAGTTTAGATTACTCACTATTACCCATAAATGCCTTAGGGAAGTGGGCCCATGTTATCTAAACAAAATACTTCAAAGAAAAAGTAGCACTAGAACACTTCGGTCGAACACTCTAAACCAGCTACAAATCCTGAAATGTAACCTCACTCAGTTTAGTAATACTGCATTTTTCATGCAAGCTCCCAAGGAATGGAATGATATCCGTCCTGGCCTTAGAGAGATTGATTCTTTAGCAAGAAAAGAATCAAGACTTTGCTGTTTAAATAACACATTTTGTACTGCTGATGCCCTGCCTTTCCTGGATGACCTTGTTAGTTTTTGTTGCGCCCTCACGCCTCTGGGTTTTATGGTGCGCTATGTAAATGTAATAAAGTAAAAGTAAAGTAAAGTAAATTCATCAGAGACACAACTGACTTAGTGCCTTCTTCTGTAACTATGGATCCCTCTTCTATAATTCTTTGTTATCAGTTAAATAAGATGCAGGGGGATGCTAGAGATGATACACACAGAACACATGGTTATACTGAAAAGCCCTCAGCACCTGAGCATAGAAAGGAAAAGAAGGTGCTGTTGTCTAGACGGGTACTAGAATTTCCTATCCTTTAGCAACCAAACAACACATTTCCCTCAGTGTACTGCCGAAACGTCTGACTTTTTTTTTTTGTTTATTTGCTGCTTTGTTCATCATCCGCAAGGGGTGATGACCTGTGCTCTTTCTCCGATCCCTTCCCCGGCCCCCGTGCTAACATCCAAGATCAGTTGAGAGCACTGTAAAATGTGAGGGATTGTTACAGTAAACCCTCACTGGGGTATTTGCAGACCCACAATACTTTGCAAGCAAGGCATAATTAATGCCTCAACATATTATGTGCATTTTAAGAATGTCATGACTCTGCATGTACACCATTCTTTTGCAGTGCATACAAGATTGTTGGTGACATACCCCACCCTTATATCATTGTGTAGGATTACATAGTGCTCAGTGAAACCATTTTTGTATAGCAGCGAGTTACCATCTAATGTGTGAAGGTCTTTGCCCAAAGGAACTATGAAAACTTGGAAATGAGGCAGATTGTGTGAAAAGCATTCTCCTGTCTGAATATCCAGTGCCTTGATACTATGGATGAGTAATCCCAGGCATAGTCCATACCCATTATCCTTTGCAGGCAAAGTAAATGATATTGCAATGTTGCTCTCCACGTATAGGGTAATGTTAGTAATGCAACAGTAGGAGACACTGAGCATCACATATGTCTTCTCAAAATCCTTGCAGGGCAAATTAATATTTGAGTTTTATGATGTGTTAATTTTCAAGGCACTTGCATGACATATGTACAAAGAAGAGGAAGTATGGGATAAGGTTGCACAGTTAGGTAGCCTTCTTACTTACGGTCAGTATCCGATATTTGATCTGGTAGTTTGAGTGTATCATGTGGGTGACACTTTTGTTACGGCACAATGAGTAACAGAAATTCTTGAACGTGAACATTATTCATATTATTTATATTATTCATATTGCAATAAACATTAAACAGGTGTGTGTAGGTACATGTCTGCTAACCTTTCGCAGAGGCAAGAGAGGAAGAGTCAAGATTGTCCGTTACTATCTTAATGTGTTCTGGGGCAGAAGTTAGAGTCATATGGTAAAATAGTGGTAGAATCAAGCTTAGGAGTCATGGGTGGGGAGGGAATATTATTTGGTTAATGTGTGCAGGCATATCTTGGTTAGAGTCTTTTGTTCATGGAGCCAGTTTTTCATATTAGTTTTTAACCTCTTATGTGTGTATTTTGCTGTTAGGGATTTTAGGTGTTTACGGTCACCCTTGCATAGTAGTGTAATGCACATGCGCAGAATATCACGACTACTTGCATATTTTAAGAGAAAGACAATTTCAAGTCATTGCTGTGGATTGGGCCTTATTAAATCTTTTTGAATAGGTGAGAATTGTGTTTGTACGCTGCTAAAAATCTTCAGAGCGGCACCCAGAAGGAAGCTGGGCAAGCACACATGCGCACAGTTTAGAGGGAACACCGACTTCCATATTGATTTGAGAATGGACGTCAATTAACTACAGTTTAATTAATGTCAATTTGAAAACTTGTTTGTGTTATAATACTAAATATCTTTGTCTTAGTTCACAAATTGAATAAAGAAAGCCAAAGAAGTCTTGGGCATATCAAGTCTTCAAATGACATCACTCAGCGGGAAGATAAAGTACAGGAAAAACGAAGTGCTTGGGTGGCAAAGTTAGAGAATCTTAATGGTTGATTTTGACCTGTACAGGACTCAAAGTTATCCCTTGTCTTTTTGACACTTTGCACCTGAGGACCAGAATCAACAATCAATGTCTGTGCTGATGCTTGTGTTGACGCCCCACCCATCAGTATTCCTTGCCAGATTGTGTCTTGATCAGCCCTAGTGGCGCTGCTTCTTTCATTGTCTGGGGAAGTAAAATACAGCGCCTCTTTTAGTGTTTGGCGGTATTTCCTCTGGTGGTACAGTCACAGGGTCTTTGAAGATTTCGACTCCATGATAAGTGACATGTCTGATTAGAAATTCCAGGATACAAATTACACTAATTTGTATTTGGTGTATGTTATGCCGGTAGCCAGACACCTTTTCGATATCTGGAAGCTGTTGAATGACTCACGGAAAATGTCCCTACAGGATTCTGAGAGGACATTTCAATGTCATCTGCATATGGCATGTGTTTTAGAGATTCCTTCTTTTATCCTTTGAAGGGGCTGATGCCCGGCCCTGCCTAAAACATTGAGCAAAAGAACTGCTGTAGATAGCAAACAGTAAGGGTAACAAAGTGCATTCCTGAAAGCTACCACTGGAATGCCCCTGACAATGAACTCCCCATGCCAACAAACGGATACATTCACAGCTTTGGGCACAAGGCTAGATGTACCCAAAAGACATTCTAGCTCATTCAATCAAATTCCTTCCCTCCAAACAAAAACATACAGGAAAGCGGTGTTGCCTCTTGTAAAGAATCTCAGAGCAGAGGATGTGTGCCTAAAACAGCCGATTACAGAAACCCTCTCTAAAAGAGCAAAAGAAAGACATTATTAAAAAGAGCTTGTTGTTGGATTGCACATTTTGCTTGCTGCCATGTTTATTTAGGATGCACTTGCAAAATGTAAAAAAACATGCCTGCACCAAATAACAGTGTAAATGTGAAAGTGCCTTTTGGATTGGAATCATTTCGGAGGCTTAATTTCATCTTTATAGGCAATGGGATGTATTGCCTATTTTCTAAAAGCCATTGTTTGACAATTCAGAAGTACAAGGTTGGGAAAACAAACAAGAATTATGCCCCATCAAAAATAAATCATATGCGTGTTATGGTTTAAGGGCCAAGAACCTGGAATATGTAATTCACATAAGAGCCATACTGGGTCCCCAAAACACAAATCCTCGCATTTCTTGAAGCGTAAAGAGAACTGAATTGCTTAACATGTCCTTATAATCTGACACGAAAATGTATTTGCAGTTTAAATGTGAATTGTTATCAATGCATATGCTTACTTTGTATTTTGTGTACAGAATGATGTCAAATATAGGGTCTATTGCAATCTTATGTAAAGCATCACTATATCATTTAATTAACGAGATTTGCATGTTTCATTTTATGACAAATACGTTGACATTTAACGCCATACCAAAGTTCCATTGTATTCTGTCATTGCTGCAATTCATTTTAAATTTTACTGAACACATACACTATGAATTTAGACACAGACATATTTCCATTGTTAAAGGGGTTGGAAATAGTTAAAAAAGAGGAACTAGAAATCCTTCCTAGATTCTGATTCCCAGGCCTACCTCAGCACAGGAATTGAATGGGCCAGCACAGGATCTGACATCTATTCTGATGAATGCAGTTTCTAAGTAGACAGCCCAATAAAACCACTGCCAGATACAAAATAAGAGGTTCAGGCTCTTGGCTTCAAAGGGCTTCGCAGAATTCAACAAATTCTAGACTTCCCCTAAAACTCCATAAAAACTCAATTAGCGCGGAACAAGCGAGTGGTCGTTAAATTCTAGACACAGCAAGACGTCTTTCTTCCTCGACACACATTTAAAGCATGTGAAGGGAGTTTGTAGGAGATGCCAGTGCCCCCTGCAAAATGTCAGCAACTCCACACACGCAACAAGAATTGAAAGTAACATGAGGAAAATCTTAAATCAAATGTGCAATAATTAAAATAATTGCTGCATTGTGATGCATGCTTAAATTGACACAATGGTTTTACATTTTGTAGCTGGGAGCAATCTATCAAATTATGTAACAATATATTGCTATATTGTGCCACTTTATGAATGGGTGAAAAATTGCAAAGACATGTAACTTCCTCAAATTTGACTGCAGCGTGATCGTTCCAGAGACTACTTGTGCTTACTGAAATCTAGATTAAAATGATGCAATTTATTTTTTATTAAGCTAGCACGTTTTAATAAAAAATTAGGGGCCAAAAACAAATAGTCATTTCATTAGGAGTGATTCACCCCCTCTCTTTGTGTTTGTCATGGGACTAAGAAAACTGCACATAGTCACAAGGCAGGGGCGGAGTCAGAAAGCTATACGATTACATGCACACTGGACAGAGAATATTATGGCCCTCATTACGATACCGGCGCTAAACCATGGCGCTATTAGCATCATGGTTGGTGCCGGTATCGTAACGTGTCCGCCATGGTGAAATGGGGAAATACCGCCCCATTCCAAGGTTGGCGGGGCGGTATTTGCCCATTTCCCCATGGCCATAGGGCAAAATGGGAATGGCGAAGGCGCTAAGGACGTTACCGCAAATTGCGGTGCCATACTTACCGCGAAGGTCCCTTTGCGGGTCCCTACTTCAACAGCTGGTCTAGACCAGCCATTAAGGTCGGGTCCCGCAAAGGGACCTCGTAATTAGGCGCTAATGGGTTAATGGTGCTGCAGCGTTTTACGGCGCTGTTAACCCATTAGCGCCAGGGTCGTAATGAGGCCGTATGATGGAATATCGGGGATGAAAATTGAGGATTTTTGGAATTAACTGTAGATGGGAGAGCAGAGATGGTATTATTTGAAAGGCTGACCAGATACAGAGCTAAGACCAGTCCGTGGAGAGAAGGATGAGCAGTTTGTGTTTGGAAATTATTTTCCAGATAGCTACCTGAAAAGAGGTTTGGCTCTAGGAATGAGCCCAGGATGGGTAAATCCACTGCTGATTCTCCAAATAAGATGCCACATTTAAAGGTGGATTAAACCACAATAAACTGAAAACTGTAGGTATATATCGCTATGAGTAAATCTAGGAAAATAAAGGGCATGGTGAATCCACGGCAATGTAATTTGAGAATAAGAACACAGGGGTTGGCATTTACATGCCCTTTGTTCTTCTCGTTACACTGTACACAAAATGTGATGTTATTTCTTTCAAGCAAAATGTACTTTGTATTGAGAAATTAATTTGAATAATGAATGCATATTGGCACCACTTTAATGCAGAATTGTCTTTGTAAAATGATGTGCTATTTTAAAAAAGAATAGGGCTGTTAAGATGGATTTCTAAAGTCCGACCTGGTGGGTAGAGGTTTAGGAGGTAGCGTGGCAGGCAGTCATGACTAAGTCTCAGGAGGGGTGAGCGTGATTGGAAGCCCACAATGAACACACACAACAACGAACCGTAAATTAATCTTAGACAAGTGTATATGAAAAATATCTATACATTTATTGTCGGCGGTACCAAATAGACACAAGTAACTTTAGCAATGAGAAAACAGTTATCACACAAATCCTTAAACTATACAATATATATATACATTACTTTTCCTAATGCACTACAGTGGTAAAATCTAGTCACAACCTGTAAATAGAGGGTTGTGTTAACACAGTTATATTATTAGGCAATTCTTCTGCGTTTGTTCCCTAACTTTTGAGTTCAGCCCTAAGAAGAGTGGAGCTGTGTGCTCAACAGTACAGATGTTCGTAAAAATGAATGATTGCACAGGTGAAGCAACAAGCAGGTCTTCTCGAGGGCTGTAGCAAGTCAGGAAGGGGCTTGAGGTGATGAAGAACTAGTTCCCACTATTCAAATAGGCTTTGCTCTTGGCGGCAAAGCAGTGTTCAAATGGCGAGAATAGCTAGGGAGCGCAGGCTAACCCAGCCAAGTTTGAATACCTTTTTAGCGATACTGGTGCGTATAGTGATCGCTTGTGCCAGGGGGCCACTGATAAGTGATGCAAGTACCCACTGACCCTCGGCACAGTCTGGACCAAACTTTGTTAGTTTAGTTGAGGTTGCTAGTAGGTTCGAGTCCTGCAGTTTTGCGGCACACTGGCTCTCAGCAGTTGCGGGGAAGAACGAAGGAGGTATGATAAAAATTCTGGTGCAGCAGGCTTCAGGGCACAGGAGGGCAGAACAGCAATGGATCTTCAGTGACCGTCACCAACAGGTAGTGACGCGGTAATCATAGATGCGGGCAGCTTTACGCACTCTCCTTAATTCGGAACCCAGGTGAGCTACATCTGTCATATTTGTTGGGAGAATGCACAGGCCACAAACAAGTGATGTCCCACGTCTCGGATTTGCACTTGAGACAGCGGTGATGCTGCGGGTTACCCTAAGGTAGAGCTGGACAGTTTGCTGGATGGCCCAGAAACACTTCTGAAAGCGCTTGTTCATGGGTAAGCAGAGGGCACCGAATGTAGTTGTTCCCACTTCTCCAGGGGGATGAAGCATCTTGGCAGGCCTTCTTGATCGAAGAATAAAACAGGAATATGACGAGACAGCACGTGTGAAGGGTGCCCAAACTTTCCAAAGTGTCTCTGGCAGTTTCCGATCACGGTCCAGGGTGGTCTTCCAATTGAAGATCTGCTCTCTTGCAGGCATACCAGTCATGGACCAATCACAGCCCACAGTGGTCTCAGTCATTCAGGCACTCCAGACAACCTGGCACCAGTAGTGTGAAATGGGACCAGACAGCCCCAACACGCTTCATGGGCCCACACACGTGACAGGCAGAAGCCCATGAAAGGGATTGGTTTTTGCGGGAGGCTGCATGCCCAAATTAGGAAAACCGAGGTTATTAGACCTGGGTGGAAGCAAGGGACAAAATTGCCATGGGACAGAACAAAAGACTTTGTGGTTTGGTCATTTTCGGACCTGGCCACAGTCCCAAACCAAACGCAGTAAACACAGTTGGATCCAGTAAAAAGAAGTAAAACTCTATGAAAAGTAGCTTCTGCCACCAGTTCATCTCAGGCACATTTGTACAATCACCATAAAATCCTTTGAGGGTGTCAAGGGCCATAAAACAAAAATGGACCACAGCACACGGTACTGGAAGATACATTGTGCACTGTTAAAAAGTTACTAAGAATTGGCAACATAGTCAAAGACTAAATCAAAGACTAAGGGAAACATAATTACCCAGTACCGACAGTCTGACGGTTGTGTCAGTTTCCCCATAACAAGTGAGAAAAATCCCAGGGTAGTTCATCTGAAGGCTGGGCTCCACTGGAAAAAGTCAGGTTATGATAGCCAAACAAAAGCAAAATGTGTTTGGGGTCCATAAGTGGAGGGACAATTGCACATAAATGAAATCTTTCCTAACTTTTGCCCCTCCCAGGCTAAGGACAGGGGGGAACTAATCCACCCCTGGATAGGCCTCATGTTTAGGTTGGTTAAACATTCTGGACAATCCATCAGCATTGCTATGTTGGACACCTGGCCTGTGCTCAATGGTGAAGTCAAACCCTTGCAGGCTTATGGACCACCTGAGCAACTTTGGATTCTCTTCCTTCATGTTCATCAGCGACTTTATGGTCAGTTTCCACAGTGAAGTGGGTCCCATAGAGGTACAGCCTCAGCTTTCATTGGGCCCATATGACAGAGAAACATTATTTCTCTAAGGTGGACCACCTGAGCTCTCTGTCCTTAAGCTGGCGACTAATGAATCCAATCTGGTGTTCCTTGCTATTCTCATCGATCTGTGATAGTAAAACACCTATCCCAGTGTCAGAGGCATCTGTCTGCACAGTAAAATCATGTTTGTAGTCAGGGACCCTGGACCCTGAGAACAGTGGTCTGCACAGGGAGTATTTTAAGCCATTGAAGGCCTTCTCACACTCCTCATACCAGAAGACTTTGTTAGGCTTCTTTGGAAGGGTGAGATTTGCTAGCGGGGCAGCTATGGTGCCATAGTCTGCCATGAAATTCGGGTAGTACCCAGTGAGTCCTTAGAAGGCTCTCACTTGCGTTTGTGTAGTGGGGGTAGGCCAGTCTTGTAATGCTTGTACTTTACTGGTTAGAGGCTGAATCCACCCTCCACCTACTTAATGTCCAAGGTAGACCACTGATCCTTGACCAATCTAGCACTTACTGGCCTTTATGGTCAAGTGGGCCTTCTGGAGAGCCTGTAAAACAATTCTAAGGTGCTCCACATGTTCCGCCCAGGTGGCACTGAAGACTGCTATATCATCCAGATATGCTAAGCAGAATGCATCTATCCCATTTAAAACATGATTCGCAAGCCTCTGAAAGTGGCAGGTGCATTTTTCAACCCAAAGGGAATTACCCTGAACTGGTAAAGGCCTTCTGCAGTTGAAATGCTGTCTTCCCCTTGGCATGCTCTGCTAGGGCTATTAGCCAATAGCCAGCAGTGAAGTAAAATGTGCAGAGGTAGCACCCAAGGTGTCCACCAGCTCATCAGTTCTACATCTGTCCTGGTGACAATATTCAGAGCCCTGTAATCTACACAGAACCGAAGTTCTGAGGCACCACTAAGATTATTGGGCTGGACCAGGTACTAATGGAAGACCCCATCACTCCCAGATCCAACATTTTGTTGACCTCCACCTTCTCTGACATCCTGTAACCCACACTTTTAGTAGGCACACTATATCCTGTATCTATCTCATATTTGCACCAAGGTGTCAAATCTGGAGTCGGTGAAAACAAGGAGAAGAACGACCTCAGCAAAGTTCTTCCTTCCACTTGTTGGTCAGAAGTCAGGTGAGGAGCCACATGGACACCCTGAATGGAGCCATTTGAAGGACCATTCTGCAATAAGTCAGGGAGAGGTTCTGATTCCTCCTCTTCCATATCTGATGCCAGTAGCAGTGCAGCTATTTCAACCCTAGGCCTTCAAAGGTCCACCAAATTGTTGACCTCACCCAGCTGCTCCACAACTGTGTAAGGGCCTGACCATTTATCCTGTAGGCTTGAGGCCTTAAAGGGTTCATAATCAGGACGTCTTGACCTGGGGTAAAGTGAACAAGTGAAGCTTTCTGGTCATACCAATGTTTGACCAATGCCTGACCAGCCTTCAACTTCTCATTGGCCGAGCCCTTCAGGAGGACTATCCTCTTCCTTCAACCCAACACATTGGACCTCATTATAGGTTTGGCGGTAGCCGTGCCCTTAATAAGGGCACGGCTACCGCCAAACTCGCTACCAGCCCCGGCACCCACGAATGGGCCATTACCGGCCCATTACGAGACGAATGTGCCGGTAATTGCCCATTTGCGGTTGCCGGTATCGCCAGCCTCCGGGGGTTGGGTGCATGGTTGCACCGGCACCGTTAATAACGGTGCTGGTGCAATCACGAGTTCTGCTCGTGGGTGTCGGTCTGCACGCCTGGTCAGACCACGTGTGCAGTCTGGCGCCAGCAAGCAGAACTCGTAATGTGGCGAAGAGGTAACAGCGGCGCCAGTAGCACTACCAGCGCCATTGTTGCCTGTCCGCCACATTTGTAATGAGGCCCATAGTCTACTACACTGGTAGTGACAGGAGGAGTGCAGAGATCCCACCCTTCCTTGACTATTGCCAGTGGCCCCCCCACAGGGTGACCAAAAAGAAGCTTGAAGGGACTGAATCCAACCCCCTCTCTGTAGCAAAGAGTAAGGATGGTAACAGGAGATCCTATTTTTTCCTTTCAGGTTCTTCCAGAGCCCCAGCCATGATTTTAAGCTTTATATTAAACCTCTATACTAAGCCATTTGTTTGTGGATGATAAGCTGATGAAAACTTATAAGTGACCCGACACTCCTTCCACATGGCCTGCATATACCTTGACATAAAGTTACAGCCTCTGTCAGACACAACTTCTTTAGGAATGCCAACCCCAGTAAATATTCAAAGTAAAGCTTAAGCAACTGACTTGGCAGTCACTGTCCTCAATGGGATGGCTTCAGGATATCTGGTGGCATGGTCGACTAACACCAAGATAAACCTATTGCTAGAGGACGTCTGAGTGTCAAGGGGACCAACAATGTCGATCCCTACCTTTTCTAAGGGCACTCCCACAACAGCAAGTGTCACCAATGGAGCCTGGATTGTTGAGGCAATCTTCCCAGATATCTGGCAAGTGGCACAACTCCTCCAATTACTTAATAATTGCACCCGCATCTTGGGCCAGTAGAAGTGCATGGATAACCTTTGCTTGGTTCTCTCGATCCCAAGGGCTGACGAAGAAAAGGGCAATACTGTTTGGACCAGGAGGACTCAGGACCCAAACCCCTGCCCAGACAGTAGGTAAGCATGCACCAAAATGTGTTTATTCCCTCTGTCTCCACAGGCCATCTCGACCCTCTCTGGTCCCCCTGTGATGTTCCCTTATGCCACCCTCCCTTCTCGAGCATACCTGTTGCCTGTTTTGCTTGATTCTTCAACCCTGCTCCCCCTGCCCCCTGGCCTCCCTCCAGCCTGCTTCTGCAGGAGTCTGTCCTGATACATTCTGGTTTCACCATCACTGTCTTGTGGCCAATGCTGGATTTGACTTTTATGGGCTTCACTGATTCACAGTGCGTCACTCTTTCTCAACTCTCATGCTGGACTTCCTGTGCATCTTGTTCTCATAGTGGCCCGGAATCCTGCTGATCCCATCTTCATCTTGTATCCTGGCTTGCAACATTATGTGTTACTACTGACTTCTGCAAGTGTATTCGCTCTCCCCTCTTGCTTCTCCATTCTTTTTGACTGCTTACTTTCTGTTCTCTCCTCCTCTCCCTTTTCCTATCTCTTCCCCTCCTCCATTTATTTTCTTCTATGCACTTACTCTATCAGAATTGTCCCCGGACCTAGTATGATAGCAACCTTGTCTGTTCCCCCCCCCGTTAGTTGTCCCCCCCTCCAGCACTATCTGAAATGTCATCAGGCCTAGTATGATATTCGCTTGTTTTGTTCCTCCCCTCCCTTTCTGCACCCCTCTCCCTCACTTTTTGTTTTTCTCTGGCTCTACCAGAAATGTTGTCAGGCCTAGTACGGTAGTCACCTGTCTGTTTCAATTTCCTTCCCACTCTCCCCCTCCCTTCCTTGTCTAGGTCTTAGCTCTTACACTATCTGACATGTCGACAGGCCGAGTACGATAGTTAAATTTGCATCCTTACTGTTCATGGCCTGTAAGAATGTCATTGTATTTTCCCTTGTTCCTTCCCTTGCTTTGAAGCGCTTTGAAGCACATTGTGTATATGCGCTATATAAATAAACTATCATATATCATAACAAGGGTGACTTCATGTGCCAATTGCAGGACAAAGGGTCTGACTTGAAGGGGGACCACTAACCTCCTATAGTCACCTTCAGTAGACTATGTGAGTGCACTGCACAGGATCCCACCTTCCCAATAAATCCTATGCTTCCCACGAGGTTCATCCTCAAGCTGGGAGCAGGCCTGTCTCCTCAGGCCTTCCAAAGATGGGCACTCACATTGGCCCTTACTAATCTCTTCCCTATCAGGACCACCTTCAGCCAATAAACTTTGTAGTTCAGGATGGTCATGGGGGTTGAGTATTTCAGGCAGCACCTCTTCCTCATTAGGTTCAGGTGCTTGGATAACTACCTCCATCTCAGTGGTAGGTGAGTTTGGGGGAATATTCTCTTTCCCTCTTTTTGATTTTCTGAGTCCCTTGGCCTTGGGTTTCCCCTTTGGCTTTGGCTCAGCCTTGGACTTGGCCAGGTCAGCTCGGAGTGTGACCTTGTGCATGGTCTTTCTGCTGTATCCCCCTCAAGACCTATGTCTCTGAGGTCATTTCCCAGCAGGACTTTGCAAGGGAGTTGCCTCTGTACACTCTCAGGAATCCTTACTACTGTACCATTAATAGTCAGATTTACAGGCATTACTGGGAATTTGAGAGGGGGCATCAGCTAACTTGGTGGGCATCAGGGGAGCTCTGGCAAGCTCCTCTGGCTGACCAAGGTGGCATCCACCACAGTGCTGCTGGCTCCACTATCCCTAAGGGCAGGATTGTCTACTCCATTTATCAGCACGCTGTCTTTGAAGTAGTGCTTGATGTTGTCAGTGATGCTAGCATATGCTTCTGAAACCTTTGGCTCCTAGGAACACAGGGAAATTAAAACTACTTCAGACTCTATCCCACTGGGGAAGGAATCTGAGGAGAAGGATGCACCTGTGATCATTTCTTCCTCCTCATAGGAGGGGAAGGCCAGATTCACAGAGTGGACCCCCAAGGCTGTGACCTTATACCTTGAGTACCCCTTCACATGGTCATTTGCTCCAGAAGCCACACAGAATTCACTGGCACTGTGTACATAGGGAGGCTTACTGTAACATGAGCTATGCTTGGGAGGGTTACCCCCACTACTCCCACTAGTCTGACTGTTCTCAGGTTACTTACCCATTTTAAACTTTTTGTGGCCATTTTGAGGGGAAGATTTTTCAGATCCCCCACCCTCCTTATCCTTGTGCCTTTTCCCCTCCTCCTGCTTACCAGAAGCAGGCTTGTCCTTATAGGACATACTGTGTGACACCTATAGATCTGCTGCAACAGCTAATTTCGTAGGATCTATCTTCTTAGAGTTAGCCAAGTGCTGCTTAAGCTCAGGGGAACAAGAAGCTAGCAATATGTTCAAGCATGAATAAATACATCATGCACTCGAAGGTGTTGACCTTGTCTCTGTCCACCCAACCAGTCAAGCTTTTAAAAGAATCAGCAACACATGAAACCGAAATATGACCTTCTTTCTTTTGTATTCTCTGAAACCTTTCAAGTATTGGGCAGGAGTCTTCCCAAACTTTAAAAACAGAGTTTGCTTTAAATTTGCAAAGTCTTTTCTGTCAGCCTTTGACATATCCATAATAGCACTGCAGCCAGAGTGGAGTAGTTGACTGAGCAACCATGCAATCTTATAAGCATCCACTAACTCATGTTCCTCACATGCATACACACTAAGCAGATCTTTCGGAAATCTTGGATGATAGGATGGGCCAGAGCCTTACCAGACCCTCTAGTGTAACCTTTGGTGATTTACAATTTAGTAAGCTCAAATTGGTAGTCCCTGTCCTTCTGCTTCTCTGACCTCTCCAAATCCAGTTTAGCCATGCCAAATTCAAGGTCCCAGAGTCGGTCAGTGGAACAGAGGACACATCATCATCAGATTGGCTTCTTCTATGGTAGCACTAGTTAACACATTACTGGTACTTGGGATAGCCCAAATACCATCTGCATTATCATAAGAAGTCAAAGTCAGAATCTGCATTTCTTGCCAATCTGTGATCCTTTGGATCATTTCAGATTTATTCCCAGTGGCTGAAAGGCCCCTTTTGGTACAAATATTTCTTAGTGTCTCAGATCTAGAGGCACTCAAAGCAATGTCTGTAATGTCTTCCATATTATAGGTAAAGGTAGGTGGCTTACAGTTTAACGTTAACCTGTGTCTCTTGTGTAAGTAAAATCTGGGTACCTTACCAGTGTGCAACACCGGATACCTACAATCTTATCCCACCACTGTACACCAACTTGTTAAGATAGATTTCTAAACTCTGACCTGGTGGCCAGAAGTTAAGGAGGCCACCCTCAGTTTAGTGAAACAGGGGAACCTTCTGGGCAAGCCAGATCAATCTAGGTAGCTTGGCATGTGGTAAGGACTAGGTCTCAGGAGGGGTGAGAGTGATCGGAAGTCCACAATGAGCACACACAGCAACGAACCACAAATTACTCTTAGACAAGTGTATATGAAAATTATCTATATATGTACTGTCAGCCGGACCAAATAGACACAAGTAACTTTAGCAATGAGAAAACAGTTATCACGCAAATCCTTAAACTGTACAATATATATACATTACGTTTCCAATGCACTACAGTGGTCAAATCTAGCCACAATCTGTAAAGAGAGGGTTGAGTTAACACAGTTATAGCATTAGGCAATTCTTTATAGTTTGTTCCCTAGCTTTCGAGTTCAGCCCTAAGAAGAGTCGAGCCTTGTGCTCAACAGTACAGATGTGCATGAGAAGCAAAAAGTGGATCTTCTTGGGAGAGCTGTAGCAAGTCAGGAAGGGGCTTGAGGTGATGAAGAATTGGTTCCCACTATTCGAGTAGGCCTGTCCTTGGCAACAAAGTATTGTTCAAGTGACGAGAATAGCAATGGAGCGCAGGCTAACCCAGCCAAGTTTGAATACCTTTTTAGGGATACTTGTCCGTAAAAGTGATTGGTTGTGCCAGGGGGCCACCGGTAAGTGATTCAAGTACTCACCGACCCTCAGCACAATCCGGCCCAAACTTTGCCAGTTTAGTCAAGGTTCTAGTCCTGCAGTTTTGCAGCGCTCAGGCTCTCAGCAGCTCTAGGAGAGGACGATCGTCCATGACGGGACAGTTGCCTTTTCTCAGTTTCCGAAGGAGGAATGAAGAAAATTCCGGTGCAGCAGGCTTAAGGGCACAGGTCAGCAGATCAGAACGGGACCTACAGTGACCGTTACCAACAGGTAGTACTGCAGGAATCACAGACGTGGGCAGCATTACACACTCTTCTAATTCGGGACCCAGAGGAGCTAGGCCTGCACAATTTGGTGGGCGAGGGCACAAGACCCCAAACAAGGAATGTCCTAAGTCTCTGGTTTGTACTGCAGACAGCAGCAGTGCTGCGGGCTACCCTGAGGTAGAGCTGGACAGTTCGCTGGATGGCCCAGGAACCATTCCAAAGGATCTTGTTCAGTGAGTAAGCAGAGGGCACCGAAAGTAGTTGTTACCAGTACTCTAAAGGGGCGAAGCACCTTGAGAGGCCTTCTTGATCGATGAAGAAAGCAGGGGTCCACTGGGACAGCAGAGGGTGAAGGATGCCGAAACCTTCCAAAGCATCTCAGGTGGGTTCACAAGTCTTCCATGCAGTAGACTTGGCTCCTTCTGTAGTTCGGTGAGAACTCAGGTGATAAACCTGTAATGGATGCAGAGCCCCTTCTCTTATCCAAGATTAGCTTTGCGCCAAAATTGAGGACTTCCAATTGAAGATCTGCTCTCTTGCAGGCATCCCAGTCATGGACCAATCACGGTCCACAGTGGTCTCAGTCATTCAGGCACTCCAGACATCCTGACACTAGTAGTGTGGATTGGGACGAAACAGTCCCAGCCCGCTTCCTGTCACACACTTGTGACAGGCAGAAGCCTGTGAAAGAGATCGGTTTTCGTGAGAGGCTAATGCCCAAATAAGGAAAACCCAGGTTACTCGACCTGGGTGGAGGCAACGGACAAAAATGGCCATGGGACAGAAAAAAACACTTTGTGGCTCAGCCATTTTCGGACCTGGCCACAGTCGTGATCCAAACGTGCTTTGATTCAGTAAAAAGAAGTAAAACTCTATGAAAGGTATCTGCTGCCACCAGTTCATCGCAGGCACACTCGTACAATCACCCAAAAATATTTCAAGGGTGTTTAGGGCCATAAAACAAAAAGGGACTGGAAGGTACATTGTGCACTGTTAAAATGTTACCAAGAATTAGCAACATAGTCAAAGACTAAGGGAAACATAGTTTCCCAGTACTGACAGTCAGAAGGTTGTGTCAGTTGCCCCATAAAATGTGAGCAAAAAGCCCACAGGAGTTGAGCTGAAGGCTTGGCTCCACTGGGAAAAGTCAGGTTAGGATAGCCGAACAAAAGCAAAAAGTTTGGGGGTCCATAAATGGAGGGACCATTGCACAGAAATGAAATCTTTCCTAAAAATGGCTGAAGCCCTTATTGAGTCTTTTTGGTTTACAGTCCAAGTCATGACACACTGTCGTCTGAGAGATATCTGCAAACACACACACACACACACACACATATGAATTTAATTGAAAGCTTCACACACAATTCCCCTTAGCATGTGCCACATAAAGAATCAGCTTGCCTTCTGGAGGGCCCTCAAGACCTGGTTTCCCCGCCCCCACATCCTGGTGAATCCATGCCTCTTTTTGGGCTATTTAACCATCTCACAGGTAGGCCGGGCAGCAATGAACCTGCCATGAAATGTACTAATCGACAGAGAAAATAAATTCTGGCAGACCACGGGACAGAATCAATGCTGATTCTTCGAAACCAAGTAACCAGCCAGGACCCAGGCCACAAAATTATGTGTCATACTTCATGCTTATGGAAGTTAGCCAGAGGCACAGCATCTGCTATCATACACTAATTAAGACACATTGCACAACACATCTGCCATAAAAATGCAGCTATCCCTTATGACACGACAACAATTCGGTCTAGCTGGACAAAATAATGAGTCTCCTGCACTTGCATACTCTCCAGACCACCTCACAGCACCCATCCACAGGCCAGCTTGACATGGGTGTTTACGGAGACTTGGCCACCCCTACCTACCTTCCTATTGGTTAAAATGCACACACTCATTCTAAACTCCTCTGACAAATTTCCCATACCATGGACTTTGGTTCCCTCAAGGGTGTTCACCTACAGTGCTTTGAGCCATACCTATGGGAAAGGGCGCTATACAAATGACAAATTACATTACATTACACACACATTCTGTTAAATCTGCAGTAACATATTTTGAGAACACAGTATACATGGAGGCTCAGAACAGGGTAAGCCAATCTTTGAGAGAATGCATTTGAATTCATACCTGCAGCAGCCAAATTAAGCTGACAGCTGTCTCCATTAAATGACCTGCACATAGCCAATCAATTTACTACCTTACATTATAAATGTTCTCTAAATGTTAATTGTTCAAGCATCTTTCTCCAATACCATACTTGTCTTGATATTGGAGAAAATTGAAGGTTTTATACATTCTTTATTGCATTTCTTTTCGTTGTTGTCTATGGAAGATGTTTGTGTAAAGCATGAAAGGAATACAGTATTATAAAATAAAATATGTAATAATAGCACAGTTTGTATTTTTCTGCATTCATAGGTGTTGCTTGTTGTGGAGGGCCCAAGCAACTACGAATAGCCCAAAAGTATAGTTTGCATGTATTCAATCATTGTGAGGGGTGTGTCTACTTGTGCTTTCAAATGTTCCTTTTGCATCTGCCTATCTTTAGCCTGCTGGCTCCAGCAAGGCACTGAAAAACAAAAGAAGTAATTACATCAATTAGCGCCCTGCTGACTGCTGAAGTGTTACTGAATACAAATATTTGGGAATGCTAAAGCCATGCTTTCTATCTGTGTTTCTGAGTGGGGATGAGGCATTTGAAAAATGTCTTTTCATACATAGTGGGCTTCATTACAAGTGTGCCGGTCCGGTAACAACACTGCCGGTAAGCCTACCGGCACCATTGTTACCAGACCGGCACACTCTGAGTCTGTGGGCAGCTGCCGTCCCACCCGCCAGGTCTGACCTGCCAGATGGGACGACAGCCACCCGCAGACTTTCCAGGAAGCAACGGCACCGTTATTAATGGTGCTGGTGTTTCCCTCATACCCATTCCCATTGAGTCCTATTGGACTCAATGGGAATGGGGATTAGCATTTTTCCGGCACCTGACTTTGAGGAACACTGGGGTCATAATCCCCCGGTGTTTCCATGATGCCAGACACCAGAAAAATGCATGACTCTGGCGGCAGCCTGCCGGTTTTACTGGCACGGCTAGTGCCGGAATCGTAATGAGGCCCGCTAGTGTTTTCTTTCTTTTTCAGGTGTGGCATGTTTGTGGTGTTTTGGGACCTAGTAAAGGACATCAACTAAACTATCTATCGGGAATGAAGAGTCCTCCATGATCTCCGCTGACCCTGTAGGGAAGGGACAGTGCTGAGTTTCAAATCTTTAATTGTCATGTGTATGTTTACTTTGCTTATTTGGTTCACATTTACATCCATTTGGTCCTAAGTTTCTAAATTGTAAACGTGTAAACCATTCGTAATTATAGCACAAATATCCCTTTTTTTTAACTCTTTAATGTTAGGAGGAATATTTCTGCTGCAACGGACTGGTGCTTCTTGGTAAAAAAAAAGCATAGCCACGTTGTTTAGTAAATTTGCCTCATCACGAGTTGGGCAGTAGCCCTTAAATGCGGTGGTTATGCTATTACCGCCACATTAAAGGGTCTGCCCAATCACAAGTCTGGCAGCATTTACCCCAGCTCCAAGCTGAGGATAAATGCGCCAACCTAATGCTCACTTTTTCGGGCGCAATTAGCGCAGCACCATTAGCATGCGCTAATTGCGCCGAAAATGCCCCATTGTGTCCAGTGGACCCACTGGGGAATGGGAATACCCATTACCGCTCAACCCTTGATCTGGCACTAATAGCGCCAGACCAGTTGGAGGTAAAGCTATTAGCCCGAGCAGTATCCCGGCGGTAATACCACTGGGATACCGCGCAACTTGTGATGAGGCCCTGTCACTTTTACTCAATTCAAAGGGACTCATTTTGGAAACATGAGAATGTTGGAGGGCAGGAATTGTAACCTATGTTTTGATATTACAAACACATCTATGCCACAGGCACACTTCCAACTGAGCCATTTATTTGCTTCATATCCTTGGCCAGCAAGCAGAATACAGTTCTTTGCTACAAGCACACTACATCCTGAGCTATTTTTCTTGGGGTTTGGAACTTACTGGGATCTCTGCAACAGCTATAGTAATCAACTCAATTACTAGGTAACCAGTGGTTTTTATTCTATAGGAAATCTCATCAGAGGGCAAACTCCAAAAGCTCACATCCTTATCATCATGTTAAGAATATGAGTGAGGTATCAGATTGTGTATTACTCGAGAGTATTACAAATATGGAGGTGGATAATTTGATAATGCTGAAGTCCCCTCACAACATTGTAATATGCAGTGCCAAGGATGGAAACTATGTATGTGGAGGAAAGTATGTCTCTGACTGTTATGGGAATGTGAAATACCAAAGAGACTCACTTTCCAGAGGAGCCTATGGAAGATATAGGCCGCGAGGAAGCAAACAATTGCTGCTGTAGATCTGGACGAGGCATGGACAGAATCTCTACACTAGTTTGTCCCTCACCTCGGAAAAAATATCAAGCGCCCTTTTTTGTGCTCCACCCAAGGGGAAGAGAGGGGGGTCTTGTGCTTGGAAGATGATTTGAAACAGTCTAATGAGTCCAGTCCTGGTCCGGTAAGGATGTGCAAAGTCCTGGATGGTTCAACCTCAAATGACGCTCATGAATCACATTCAGGTTTGGGTAGCAAAATGATAGCGGCTTTACCATTCACTATGGCCCCTTTCGTGAAGCTGCACAAGACTGTCAGTGATCAATTGAAAGACAATACTATGGTTCTTGCTATGTTGCATTCCAAGATCATCTTTGCTGAAGGCTTCATCACAGCTATTCAAGAAAATTTGGATAAGCAGTTGCATCAGACCGCTAACATCGTTCACAGCTTTCGAGACCCTATCATCCAAGGTAAAGATAAAAGGCAATAAGAAAAGATCACCATCATGTATAGCACCATTGTAAATAGGAATGTGGAAGGCCCCATGCTTGTACCTTCCAAACAGCCTGAAGTAAAATGTTGCTCTAGTGAATTCAGTGAATAAGATCCTGATTCCTAGTGAATATAGCACTTGTACTGTAGCTTCTTCTGGGCTCAATCAAGTGATAAATCCAACTGGAAATGCAATATGTCAGAATGTTCCTGAGGTGAGACCTGATCACTGATTAACTGAAATGAAAACAGTGATGATTCAAGCTATCTATGATGAGATGTTTGAGGTTGAGAATCCATCAAGTACGCTGGAGACTGAATCTATGCAACCTGTTCTCGAACCGGCCCTCATATCTGTTCCAAAAGCATCCTCCAAAAAGACAAAGAACTATGATCTCTTTGTCATGGTATCAGAAGTAAATAAACAAGGGTTGGATGAATCATTAGTAGCAACTTCTGGTGTGACCCTAACGAAGACGAGCAAGCTTATGAAGATAACAAAACGAAAGGAGCAACCAAGGAAGAAACCGAAGAATGCAAAACCTCTATCTAAATCAAGATCTAACATTAGCAAGCCTTTGTTAAAAATGTGACTTTACCAGCAAAGGCAGTTGATAGTGGCAAGGATTCGACCCGGAGGTCCATACCCCCTTGTTTGCCTTTGAATATGGCTGAACCATGCCATATTGATGATGGCACAGAGTCTTCACTACCCGGTAGCCCAGATTCCATTGAAAACCTTATGAACCTATCCACCGACTCTGTATCTGGGAACGAAGACTCTGAAAAGAATAATATCACCTTCCCTACAGTTGTCTTCAGTCATGTACTGGATGACACTATAACGAGTGCACTCTATCAAATCATTAAAATTCCCCAAACTGATGGATGTGGCATTGCCAAAAGTGAATAATCAAGAAATTAAAAGCGAACAAGAGAAAACAAACTCCTTGCTTATCTCACAACAGAATAGTGACTGCAGGCCACACCCTGTCATGATGGGATTACCACCTGTCAGAACAGTGACCAATCAATATATATCCTTTAAGGATCAAGAGCAGAAGGGAGCTGCACACTCCTCTAAAAATGTAACTGCTATCTTTAAAACATTGGAGGTACAGTGAAGATCACTCATTCAGGTAGAGGATAATCTGAGAACAGCATTATCAGACAAAAGAAACCTATTGGATACACAATATCGAGACAAAGGCAATAAGTCTGTTCTAAAACCCTGTGAAGAGTCTTGCTTGCTTTTGCAAAGGCTGCTTCACATAAATGATAGACTGATTATGTACAACACAAAGATGTACACGCGAACGTATGTCGGATCCTAATACACCCACCGGAGGATGAAAATCCATCGCGGCCAGGAATACCAGGGACCAAACTGAACAACCACCCTGAGCCACCACAAGGCACAACCTCTATTGACTCTTTACATAGGCCCTCATTACGACCCTGGCGGAAAGCGACTGACCGGACCGCCACAGCGTAAATAGCGTTTCCGCCATTGCACGATGGAGCAAAGTGCGGCCCATTCCGACCCATCGGGCACGAGCACCACGCCATGGCGGAAGTGCAAAGTCCGCGATGGCGGAAATGACCCCAAAACGGCCCACACCGCCGCCGTACGGCGCCCTAGGTGCAATACCGCCACCCATCATAGCGGACACCGCAGTGAGCGCCAACCGGAAAGTACGGCGACCGTAAATATACGGAAACGGAAGTAAAAACATGGGCCCGGAACGGGAAACAACACCCCGTACACCTATAAAACCACAAAATACACACAACCACTAAAAACACCACCCTGAGACACATCCCAACCCGTCATCCACCCTAGTGAAACCAAGAAAAATGGGAAAAGTAGCGAAGAAAGCGTGCGACCGCAAGCGGCAGGTCCACTTCTCCCGTGAGGAACTCACCGTACTCACAGAGACCCTCCAGGAGAATGCCGCCGCCGTCTTCTCCACGCAAATGACCAGGACGGCACTAGCGAACAAGAAGGCCATATGGGCCCTGGTGGCACAGCGGGTAAGTGCGGTGGGGACCGCACCCCGCAACCCACAGCAATGCAGGAAGCGGTGGGACGACCTGCGGATACGCGTCCGTAGCATACTTTCTGCCAACCGCAACATTGCCACAGCCACCGGGGGAGGGTCGGAATCACCCATCAAGTTGACCCCCTGGGAAGAAATCTGTGCCTCCACCATTGGAATGGAGAGCATAGAGGGAGTCGGAGGGATGGAGAAAGGAGTGCAGACATCCGGAGAATCAGGTAGGTGGCCCAAATAAAACCATGCCAAATCCACAATGTCCAATCATGTGACTCACATGTGTCCACATAGCGCAACAGCAACACATGGCCAGGAGAACGTCCACACACATTGGCCTGATAGCGCACTTTAAAACCACAATAAATACATAAATAATTAAAAACCCCAAAAACACCCACTACACGTGCAGCAGGCACACCCTAACTGCAGGCTGCAAAACAACTGCACCCTCACTCCACACACAAATGAAAGCACCTCCAAGGCCCCGACCCAAATCACCCTCAGGTACCACCCCAATGCATGTGATACATTGCCATTCCAATTCCCACAGACCCATTAATAACGCTCGCCCTCCTTTACTCCACCACAGGGTCCGATCCAAACGACGAGCTCCAGGACACCCCTACCAGCACACCTGCAAAGAGGGCCAAGACCGACGGCCAAAGACCCTCCACCTCAGCTGCACGCATCAAGACACGGCAGCAGCACATATCAAGTGGCAGCACACAGGAGGGAACATCAACAGGCACCCCAGCAGCCAGCATGCCCACAACAGCACCACCACAGGTCCCCCCAATGGATGCCACAGAAGGTACTGCCTCTGGTGGCAGCAGCACCATAGGTGACACCCCATTAATGGCAGCATGCTCCGACACAGAAGACGGGGATGTCGAAGTCAGATCCATCAATGACCTGTCCCAATCCCCCTGTCTGTTCCATCCCGTACACCATGAGGATACCACGCAGGGGCACCCACAAGACGACGACTGGCCATCCCCCACAAGCCCTGTGGCAGGGCAACATGAGGCGAACAGCCCCTCTGTGACACCACCGCAAATGGCATGGCCCAGCAGAGGCAACAGTCCCTCGACCAGTTAATCGTGCAACAGCAGCAACTGGCCACGCTCCTCAAGGACCATGCCGATGGATGTGGGGGCACTAAGGCAGACATAGAAACATCAACTGAGACACTTAGGGCACACATGGAGAGTAGCACCGAGAGCCTGAGAGTCCAAATGGAGAGTAGCACCGAGAGCCTGAGAGTCCAAATGGAGAGTAGCACCGAGAGCCTGAGAGTCCAAATGGAGAGAAGCACCGAGAGCCTGAGGGGGGAACTGCATGCGACGTCCAAAGACGTATGTGCCGAACTTGCCGCAGTGCGCCGTGTGCTCACTGAGCTCTCACAAACCCTTAGGGACATGCATGGACGTGAGCAGGCAGAGACATCATCCGTTGCAAGTTCCGTCCAGGGCAGCCCCCAACGTAGATCTGGGAGGAACCTGCGCTCCACAGGCAGGGGTGCCCCTGATACCCGCAGAGGGGGCTTGCAATAGCGACTGCCCACTGACAATGAGCATCTTTGGACACTGGTGTTCGGGGGGGAGGTAGGAGGGTGGAGGGGGTGTGTTGGGCTCACTTGGGTGGCGGGTCGATAGGGTGTTCAACATGATATCACATATGCCATAAACAATGCACGATCAAACAATGAGATGTGTGGACAATGATCTTTGTGTACTAGGCCATCATAGGCGTACAGTCCATATTGTGCATGTACCAGACACACACAGTGCCACGAGTCCCGTGTCCATGTATCAGCCACCAGGCGTGAGTGCTAGAAGCATGCATCTATGAGATGCTGACGAATTTCACGGCCCTCCTGTGCCTCGCAGACTCCTTGAGGTGCTGCCACATCCCCACCCTCATCATGACCATCTTCAGGTGCTTGCAGTTCTGCGTCAGGGGGCATGGGCACATTTCTACGTACGCACATGTTGTGGAGCATGACACATGCCATCACCATCTTTGCAACCTTCTCATGGCGGTACAGGAGTGCCCCGCCAGACCTGCTGAGGCACCGGAAACGAGTCTTCAGTAGGCCGAATGCCTGTTCAATGACTACACGGGTACGTGAGTGGGCATGGTTGTAGTCCTCCTCATGCTGGTCCCGTGGGTTCCGGACTGGTGTGAGGAGCCATCTCTTCAGTGGATATCCGGCATCACCTGTATGTGGACGATAAACGAATTATGTGGAATGCCATTGCTACGTACGCACCCCCCCCCTTCCTGCCAGGTCATTGCCGCATCACATACCCCACATCATCATGCATGAAATGAGACTCACCGAGTAGCCAGGATCTGTTCCCTGCGTGTCGCTCCATGTAGCGTGGTATTGTAGAGTTCCTCATGACCATAGAATCATGGGTTGATCCAGGGAATCGGGCACAACAATGTGTAATGATCCTGTTGGAGTCACACACCATTTGTACATTCAGTGAATGAAATTGTTTTCGGTTGCGGTACTGGGCCTCCATGGCATGTGGGACGACCAATTCCACATGGGTACAGTCGATGGCACCAATGCAACCCGGTATGCCGCCAAGTGCATGGAATCCCACTTTTGTGTTGGTAATTTCCTGCTCCGAGCGTGGTAGAGAGATGTAGTCGTCTGCGTGCTGCAGGAGGGCATCGAGCACTTGCAATAGTGTCCGTGAGAACAGTGGCTGAGAAATGCCATGCAACTGTCCGACTGTGTGCTGGTAGGTGCCTGTGGCCAGGAAGTGGAGTACAGACACCACCTTCAGTAGGGGTGGGATGGCGGTTGGGCTATCTATCATGCTGACAAGGTCAGCCTGTGTCATGTCCACAATGGCGGCTATGGTGTCCCGGTCCAAACGGTAGAGGGTGTGGATCTGCTCATCAGTGAGGTTGAACGGATGTGCTCGGAGGCGTGGGATTGCGGGCTGCCTGCGTGGTGGTAGTGGCTGTGCTGGCAGCCCTTGCTGGCCCTGCCTTGGCCTCCTCCTCCTCCTGCGTCTCCTCCGTGCTGCTGGTTGTAGTTGGTGTTCGTCTTCTTCTTGGAGTTGGAGTACTTGCAGTGCTATCAGGTCCCCCAGGGCCAACATCGCGAGTCCTGCCGGTAGCATTTCGGAGTGGTTGTGGGAGGAGACTGGGCGTGCAATTTATGTGTTTTCAGGCTGTATGGCCTCCACCTGTGGTGATTCATTCCACCTGTGCAAGCTGCTCTCCCCTTTGGGTGAGCACGTCCCGCACACAACGCTGCAATTCGAGGAATGGCATCTTGCTATTACAATCATGTATTAGTACCCGATGGCCGTGTAACATTGGTTGATATGTTCATTCGGCTATGGTCCCATTGTTTCACATGCATTCTTTGCAGTCGCGAACAGACTTGTGAAGGGTCAGTGGAACGTAGTACTCGAGTAACGGTGGACCCTCATGCATCACTGTACCGAGGTTCACCGACGGGCGGGGCCTCCCATTTGTGAGTGAAGGCAGTTGCCATTTTCACACACAGCCGCACTAGATGGATTAATTTGTGATTTCAAGCGGCCACAGATGCCTTTTCGACGTGATGTTGCAAATGAGGAATTCGAAGGGCGGCGCTTTCGGTCTTCAGCTAGCGGCGAGGAGATGCCCACAGGTCTGACTGCAAATATAACGTTCTATTGTTCAGTGTCCTTGGGACAGGGGCCATGGCGAGGATGCAATGATTGATATGAATAGTTTGGGATGCGCAATAGCGAAGTGGATGATGAGGCCGGACGTTCCCAAATACATGTTACTTCACAACACTGGAATTACGGGCTGGGGCACAGTGGATTTTGCAGGCTGCATAACGCACAGACTCAATGGAATTCTCACATGTTATGTGAGTATGGTAACAGGCGTTCTCATTACGGGATGAGGGAATGATGAATGGATGCATGGGCAGATAATTTGATACGGTGTTTGCCATGTACAGGGCTTCTTGGAATCTGTCCGCCTCCCCTGCGCTATGTGATGCAGGGCTGCCATAGTGGGACCATCGTCTATCTGGCCTTGTTGAGCCCTCCCTGTCTCGACGCGCCTTCAGACACTTGTGTCCATGCACGTTACCAATCCCATCTGATGGATTCTGTTTTCACAGACGCATGCACAGGTACACTCGTTTGTGATGGTGTTTTCACCTCGATATGGATAGTTATGAGTCGCAAGTGGTTTTGGGGTGGTGATGATCCTTTGGAGTGGGCTAGCATGCATATGGCTGTGGATTTAGTGTGATCATTGAGGTGAGTTGTTCGGATGTAGTTCTGATGGCCATTCTTTTCTTTTTCTTTTCTTTTGGTTGACAGGTATCTCCTCCCCTTTTGCCACTGCCATCTGTATGCCACTCCTGCAGATGGGTTTTACTCCCGACACCTGCTGCTTCGTGTTTAATCAGTGGAGCAGCATTACGATCTTATGGGACGATCGCCAATGGGCCACATGCCCTTACGCAGTACTAGTGGCTCGGAGCAACATTTCGGCCTTTCAGCTGGACTAGTGCCTCCCTATTGGGACGGCCCTGCGGTTCTAGGCGCTTCCATGTTGCCTTTTCGTACGGAATGTAGCCCCTGTGTACCATGAAGGAACAGGGCGTCACACAAGAAGTAGCTGGTCATTTCTTGCGGATGCAGCCCACAATGGTGAAATGTGTTTTGGAGTTCATGGCCTAATGGCTGTATGGGCTTGGTGAATTTGTTGTGCATTAAATTTCTATTCTGATATGGGCCGTGTAGCGTTCTTCTTTGCAAGTGATGTGGCATATTCCTATTTGGGGAGCGATGTATTGTGAGGAGATCTGCATTGGGTTCCAGCTTCGGAGTATAGTTGCGTGGTACTGTGCTGGGCGCGTTTGCCTACGAAGCCCAGTGAGGTCAGGGGTGAGGGCTGCCAATATGACTGTTTGGATGATGTCATGCTCAGGGGTGGGGGATTAGGTTTTGTGTGACAGATGCCGGTCAGCCAGGTGGATTGGTGGAATGATGTGATTATCGGAATATTGCTGGTCACAGGTGCCTGTGTTTGCGTGCGTTTCTTGGTGGGAGTCTGAGGTCATGTCCATTGGAATAGCTTCTGTGTTCGTGCCATCTGTGCCCTGCAGCTCCCATTGGCCCCTCTTGTGATTCTTTTGTTCGTTGGCATGCATGGGTGACTTGTACATTTCACTGGTTGCATTGTGACTTCGTTGCACCTACGGGGAGTTGTACTATGTGGCCAGGGAGCAGTGTACAGGCACTCAGTGGGGCCGTTTACGGTTGATTCGCGATGCCGTACTTCTCACCATGGCGGAATGGTACTTTCCGCCGTGCTTGATGGCGTTAAGTACATGTCCGCTAGGGTCGGAATTCGCGTACCCTTGCGCCATGGTGCTAATTACGGTTTGGCATGGCGCGCGCGAGCGTACTTGGTGCAGTTAGTGTTGGCGTTCACTACGGTGTCGCTAATGGCATCGTACTTTACGGTGACGGTCATAGTCGCACCGAGCGCTATTCGATGGCGGTATTGCATTTCCGCCATCGTTTTTCGCTTTCCGCAAGGGTCGTAATGAGGGCAATAGTGAGTTATTACCGCATTTTACCATTAGTATATCATATATATATATTATATATATTAGACGGCTCAAATTACTGACCGCTATCCTATGCCGTCCAGCATAAATCGCCAAAAAGCCAATCATGTTTTGTGTACACGTAACATAGCCTGAACTGGCACACTGAATTCTAGCATCTACATAAATGGCATCTATATACCATTGTGACGCTCAACTAACTGGTCCACCAACACTACATGTATATATATCTTGCTGCCTCCAAGCTCTAGGCACGTCTATTGTATACCTACTGTATACGCCTATTGCATACTGCCTATGCCTATACAGCCTGACTGCTATGACCATGACCCTAGCCTGAACCATGTGTATTGTCATCCTCTATGTCTTGTTATAACTGGTTTTCCTGCTCTACTGCGCCATTTAGCGTATGTACTTTATCTAAGGTGTACTATTACACTTAACTGATGCACCGCACCCAAATGTACCTATATTTAGCATTGTGTAGCCTAGAGGTGCCCTGCGCCGGGATTTGCATTTAGCCCACTTGTGATTGCATTGACTAGCCTAGAGGTGCCCTGCGCACAGAATTGCATTTAGTCCTTCTGTGGTGTGCTATTGCCCTTGCATTCATACTGCTGCTTTTTCATACCGAGGTGCTTCACGAGTGTATGCTAACTGCCAACAACCACCCTGCACCTATATTATCCTATCCATGTACACAATGTATCTCCATACGCTCTATACTGTGCTACTTAGATCACTTCTCTATATTACGAATATCCATTACCCGACCATGATACAAAACTCACTTACACACGAGTCCCCACAGATTTTTCACAAACCAAATGATTTGACCTCTGCACCCTGCACTGTCCTCCAGAGGAACCTCAAACTACGTGCAAGGCTCACAAGGCTTTATGACCCTTTAACCAAATCAGCCCAAAGCAAGGCTATTAGTAGCCCCCACAGCCCCTCCCAGCACCCTCTTTAACTAAACCGCAGACTCTATCGTGAACCTATCCACGCCCAGAAAGACACGCACAAATCCTCATCACTTTTAAAACCAGCACAACCTACCAAGGGAGCACTGATAAACGCCCGCTCCATGGTAGCCCACGCTACCGACATTGCCGACCTACTCTACAATGAAGACTTGGACTTCTTAGCCATTACTGAATCCTGGCTACATCCAACAGCAGGCCCCGCAATTATGTTAGCCATACCAGATGACTATACTCTACTAAGACTCGATCGTACGCCTCTCGAGGCGGAGGTCTTGCCATTATAGCTAAAATAAATTCCCTCTGACCATTGAGTCACCAGCCAACATAGGATCTTGTGAATCCTTAACCGCAAAGTTAACCTTATCTAATACACATTCCATCTCCATTCACCTTATTTACCGACCACCTGGCCCCTTAGGGTCATTTGAAGAAGGCCTCACAAATATCCTATCAAATAAACTCAAAAATTCTTAGCAAAGTATCTTACTAGGAGACTTTAACCTTGGTTTTAGCCACCCCGCAGATGATAATGCCACAATAATAAATAATACCTTAGAGGAACTGGGCTTTACCCAGAAGATCACAGAGCCCACTCATACCAAAGGTAGAACCCTGGACTTGCTAGCTGTGCACACTTGCACAGCCCTGATCTCTTCTATACTTCCACAGCCCTGGACAGACCATTACCTGATCTCGTTCACCCTAGAGGCAACACCAACGCAAATTGACAGTATAGCTCCAGCTGTTCAGACCAGAAATATAAAGAACATCACCCCTGAAAATTTGATCCCATTAATCGCACCGACCTTGAATGACATTCCGGACCACACAGATCCCTTATTGATGGTAGACATAAATAATAGGGTCATGCACTCATCTCTTGATGCCATAGCCCCACTGAAGCTAAAAAAGAGCAAACCAAGAAAACACATCAACGCTTGGTTTTCTCCTCATCTTAAAGCCCTCAGACAGGAAAAGCGACGCTGTGAAAAAATTTGGAGATCACTTCCCTAAGAAAAAAACAAGGAAAACTTGAGCAAACTAGCCTCTCATTATAAAAAAGAAATCATCCTGGCCAAACAAACGTCCTACAGCACTCGAATCTCACAAGCCAAATCCAACACCATAGAGCTCTTTACAATACAAAAAGAGGTTGAATCCCCCATCCAAGCTCCTGACTCGTGCCTCAAGGATAAAAACTGGTGCACGAGTATACACAATGCCCTAGCTAACAAAATCTCCTCTCTCAAGACAAAGATAAACATGAAAAAGGATTCCCTTCTCTCTTCCTCTAAACCTAGCATTCCCACCCCTAAAGAGACACACCCAACTCAGACACACACCCCTGTGCACATTCCCCATTTTAACTTCCACAGAGTATCCACCAAAGTGGTAGAAAAGGTCATTCTCACCCTCAAACCTTCGAATTGCCATGGGGACCTATGCCCCGCACAATTGATAAAGGATGCGGCTCGTGATCTCGCACCATTTATTACCAAACTAATAAATACGTCATTCACATCAGGCAGCGTACCTAACAATCTGAAACAATCATGGGTCCTCCCCCTGCTCAGAAAACCGAATCTAGACCCCTCTACTCCCACTAATTACCGCCCCATCACTACAGTACCATTCCTCCTCAAAATCCTCGACAAAATAGCATACCAACAAATCCAACATCACCTTCAGCACTTCCATCTCCTAGGAGTCAGACAATCTGGCTTCAGGCCTCAACACAGCACCGAAACCCCACTCATAGATCTGAAGGCACAGATAGATGAGCTGAGAGATCAGGGTAAGGTGGCACTACTGTTACTTCTTGATCTCTCGGCTGCCTTCGACCTGGTCGACCACGAGTTCCTATGCGACCACCTTCAAAAAGCCGCCCACTTCTCACAAGAGGCAACTGATTGGATCCAAACCTTTCTAAATAACTGCACGATGAGAGTCTTTTCCCTATTAGCAGCAGCCAAGCCCAATTCCTATTACCTGCGGCATGCCTCAGGGATCCTGCGTCTCCCCGACCCTGTACAACATCTTCACGAAGCCCCTTTTTGATGATCTAGATGGTCTGGGTATCACCTACACTAATTATGCCGATGATACCCAGATCCTCATCCCGTTGACGGGGGATTATGACAAGGATTTTGCCTTCGTCAACAAAGTGTACCTCATCATCCAGGCAATGATGGCCTCACATGGTCTATGCCTGAATGATGACAAAACAGAACTCCTCATACTAGGGTCCTCACACAACCTTAACAAACTAGACCAAAACTACTCCTCTTTCGTAATTGACAACAATACGTTCATGGTAGCCAAGGAGGTCAAAACCCTTGGCTTCTACCTAGACTCCACTCTCACCTTCAAAAAACATGTTAATGCTATGGCATCCGCCACATCTTATACATGTGAACTCATCAGAGCAGCCAAACCTTTTCTCTCCCCGTCTAACTGCATCAGCCTAGACAGGGCTCTGAACCTGTCCAAGTTGGACTATTGTAACGCACTCTATGTAGGATGCAATAAATATATTACAAACAAAATTCAGATCCTTCAAAATAACGCCCCAAGAGCAGCCCTCAGTATCCCAAAGAAAGCCCACATCTCTGATTCTAGAAGGTCTGTCAACTGGCTTTCTACCAAAGACAAAATATTCCTCAAATCGGTTTCCCTGACCCATAAATGCCTCCACCAAGCAGCCCCTCAATACCTTATCACTAGATTCACCAGACCTACTTCCTCTCGCCCCTCTAGAATGGCCAACTCCAATCTCCTCCTGGTGCCTAGGTTTAAACGTTCTATGTCGGGTGGGAACAGCTTTCCTGTTAAAGCAGCACAATACTGGAACTCCCTTCCACCTTCTTGCAGGGAGGGCCTCCCCTACCGCCTATTCAGAACTAAGACCATCCACTGGCTCAAGATTCACGACACATAACGACCTCTTGCTCTCCCATTGCCCTGATGCTCCATCACTATGACTGTATATATGTACATTTAGGTTGTCAATTGCTCCGTGTAGATACCTTTTCATGAGACAACTGATTTTTTTTTACATAGTATTGCTTATATTGTATATTTCTGTAACACATGCCTCATCGGAATGCATTGTTTCTTTTTGATGCGTCCAGCACTGTAACCACGGCTGGACCTCATTCCTTGTATGTAACCAAGCTACGCAATCCTCTTGCTGCTTCTGCGCCTTGCTACCCCTCTAGGGGTTAGGTGCGCAATATAAATAAATAAATACAAATACAAATACCGATTATGAATCAGGCTAACGTCCTGAGGCTGCTACACCATCTCCCTAACCTAAAAACAATCACTACCTATGACCTGAAAACCATTGCCTTTCTGGAAGAAGATTGTCTGGATCGTGTGATTATCCTTCTGCTTTCGAGATTTATTAAAACTCAGTTGTTAGACAAAGCGCCTGGACATTTGAGGATGGACTTTGACTTGAAGCCTGATAGCCCTCAATGGAGCATTGATAATCCCAAAATGGGCAAGGATTGTGTAAAAACCATCACATAAGAACACATCAGAACAGCTTGGTGTAAGGTCTACCAATGTGAACCATTTGGCAGATGGCATCAAGTCAGGAGAATCATTGCATCCAATCACATTGGAGAACGATGGAGACTATCTGGGAACTTGACAACAAATCCTCCCGAAGAACAAAATTAGAGCTGATTGGCAGGTGCACTGGCTTCCAAAACCAACAGAGCATAACACCCCAAGAAACTAGAACTTAAGAATATAGTTTTAGGAAGTTGGAACACAAGAGGATTTAAACATCTGTTAGATCCTGGGGATATTGACCTTGATGGTTATGACATTATATGTCTCCAGAAGATATGGATGAGGCGGGCGCCCATATTGGAAGGCTTTACTTTTACTTTAATCCTGCCATTAAAGCAGAGAAAGGAAGGCCTATGGCTGGCCTACTTACTGCTGTGAAGAAGGATGCTAATTTGGAAGTCTGGTCATCTGTGAATAACAATACTTATATTTAGGTGCTTACGATGGGGGTAAAGGGAGGTCAGTCCATCTCCTCTAAAAAAATGAACCTGTTTAACTTATATTGGAATACTTCTGCTCATGACTGCGCTCAGTTCTCATAATAAATGACAAATCTTTTGAGTGAGATATTGGAAACTAGTTAGATCCTCACATTAGAATCTGCAGTGATCTAAATCTTAATTTCTTCGATAAACAGAAATGCCTGATTGAAGATGCTACTCTGGCAACAAGTGAAGCTGAACTCAGATATCTATAGTGGCATAAAAACCTGCTACTAAGGAACATCCATATGCTCAATGGAAGCACAAAGGGCGATATTCCGCCAGGTGTAACCTGGGGTGAGGGTCTTTATGGGAAAACTCTAGACTATTTCTTTGTCTCAGATAATATGTTGGGATAATTGCAACAGCTAACGTTTGTAACTACAAACCAGAGTGATCACAACATGTTGAAACTAGTCTGTTTGGCCAAAGCCACAGAAATCCCTAACTATCATCCAGCAAGTGCACAGGGTTCGAGCGACATCCATGGAGCCTGCTATGTACTATCAGCAATTGATGTGGGATTTTGTCGAACATAAAAAAGAAATTCCAAGACGATCATTTAAGTCTTTGCACAGTTTTGATAAAATAGTAGCTGCCAAGCAGAAATGCTTAAAATGTAATTTGAGGCGCTTAAAAAAACACAGCTCCACTGAAGCATTTGCGAGCTGCAGGAAACTTAACCAGACTTATCGAAATTGGGTTTGTGCACACAAACGTGCTGATGCAGCGGGACGCTGAAAACATGCTCAAGAGTATTGAGGCTAAGAATACATCCCAGATCTGGCGGTGGATGAATGGTGTTAACACCCCACAGGAGGTGCTTGTATCAAACGCAGAATCGGCCAGCACTTGGGAAGAACACTTTACCGCACTGTTCCAGATGACGGAGCCCACTTTGGAGAAGAGATGTTCCTTAAAGTGTAGTGGATGGATCTTTACAACAACAAGAGAGGAGGTTCTGCATCTTATTAACAATGCTAGCAACTCTAGGGCCCCCGGCCCAGATGGGACATCCAATGCAATGATTAAGAAGAATCTGTAGCAGTTTGTCTCCTTTCTGTGGGTCATCTTTGATCAAATAAAAAAAGTCAAGAAAGTGCCGGCCTCATGGAAAACATTAATTATTGTTCCCATTTTACAAAGGGAGTCAGGACTTCTCTCTCCAATTATAGGCCTTGTTGGGTGTGGCAGGGAAGATCTTTGCCTCTTTAATACTGCAAGGTCTTACGAACTGGAGTATGAATGCGGGACTTTATGATATCAGGCAATCTGGCTTTGTGAAAGGAGTGGGCACGGCTCTTAATGTCTTTTTGTTAAACATATTCAAAAGACGTACAAAAGAGACTTCACCCAGGCCTTCGATGCAATTGAACGTGATAAATTGTGGTCAAAACGTGAGCAATGAAATTGCCCGGAAGAGCTGCTCGAAGCCATTAAAGACCTTTTTTCTGAGACTTCGATGAGAGTGAAACTGGATGGGAAAAACTTGCTCTCCACCCCAATTCCAACTATGAAGGGTCTTAAGCAAGGCTGTGCCCTAGCCCCTACGCTCTTCAATCTGTTCATATATGACATCAATAAGGTGCTAATGAGCGCGAGAAGCTTTCCTCTAAAATGAGCTGTCTTTTCCTTGGATAAGCTACTTTACGCTTATGACCTGGTACAAGTTTATGTACAAGAAAATGGATTGAAGATTAATGCTGAAAAGTCTTGTGTCTTGATTTTGGAATCAGGGGTGCCTAGAGGAAGGAAGAAAGAGATTCCTGGTGTATGAATGGTGTAAAGCTGTCTGTGAGTTCAATGACTTACGTGGGGATGTGTGTTAACAATAGTTTCATGGACGCTCCAAGAATGTCTATTTTAAGGAGTAAGATGAAGGTGCTAGCCACCCAGGCCCGGATCGTCATGAAGAAATACTGTAAATTCACCTTGATCCCCCTAATACAATTCTACAGAATGAAGGTGGTATCGATAATCACCTATGGCGCTGAAGCATCCTTTGTCCTCCCAGTAACAACTTGGTCACATCTGGAGGGCCTATTTTGGAAAAGGCTCATCAACCTGCCATGGGGAATGCCTATTCAAACAGTTATTATGGAGCTAGGACTGAATTCCCTCTACTCAGTGGTGGTGTGGAAATCTCTGGCACTTTTCCAGAAGTGCAGAACACCCGCCACGCCAAGAGGTTTTGAGTTACTGCAGAAGGCGATTACGGATGGAGCTGAAGGTGTGCTATGGGAATGGATGAATATTTGCAAGGTAATTCTAAATAGCCTTGATGCCACAGAAGAATTGTTGATAACCAATCCATGCATATTAAAACGGAAATCGTGGGCTATGGATTGGATTCAAACTCAACATAAAAGATCAGCATACAAGCACTATGGATAAGCTCTTTTGGAAGCCTGCACGCTCAATTCATGGCCCAAATATCTGGTTAAATTCCCTAGCAGTTATCATCACACCCAGTGTTTGCGTTTTCGTCTAAATGCTTTCCCAACCAGAGAAATTATGAGTGCCTGGAGGGTCAAAGATGGAAGCAAGGCAGATCTGACTTGCAGATTGTGCTGTTCTACTACAACAATCGAATCACTGCAACATTTGGCCTTTTAATGTCCGGCAATAACAGAAATGAGAATTAAATGACTGGCCACTTTTATCAACGACCTTCCATCACTTTAAAAGGACCAAAGGTAGTATCGACTTAGTGTGGGGGAAAGTTTGTCATTGACCTTGGCACTACTAAACTTTCTTAAATAGGTTGTTCATCTACCAGGAACAATGGAACCAGGCATTTCTGTATAACAGCATTTTATCACTGCTTACTAATCAAGTGTGATGGGAACTGATGTTTTCAATTGTTTCTATGAATTCTTCTTCATAATTCTTCTATCCAGAATTGAGCTTACCAGAATGGAACCTCTTATTGATTTTGTTTTGAAATTGAATTTTGTTATTCATTTTGTAATACTGAATTTTTTTGACAACAAATGTTTTGATGTTGGTCAGATGTACTTCATAAAAGGTTATATTTTAACCTAGCACTAAAAAAAAGAAAAAAAATAATCACCTAAAGAAAATAGCATTTTCCAATTGCTACTTCATCAAATATTTTTCCAGCTCAATGGTTTCCAACTGCTATAAAACAGGGAGATCAGAGATGCATTCAAATTACTGAGAGTTTTGCTCCAGCTCACCCATTCCCAGCAAGCCACCTGATGAAATTCTGTCTGGACAGCAAATGAAAGGCATTGACTTTTTGTTGCACTTTCACACCTCTGCTATGCCTGTACTCAACCAGAAAAGGGACAGCAGCATTTTTTAATGATCCTTTTAAAGGATAAATATGACATGCCTAAATGATTCCAGGCACCAGCCCAAGCAGTACTTTATGTATTTTGTTGGGGAAACTATTCAGCTCCGAGTGATAATTAATTAGGTATTCGGCTGGAGCCGAATACCTAATTTTCAAACAGAATTCGGCCGAATACTGACTCGAAGCTGAATTTGGGTACACCCCTAGTTTCAATAGGAATGACATTCGTATTGCCTTTTGGAGTTCATGTAAAATATTGAGAATTTAAATGAAACATGAATTGACAAGTTTCCCTAAAGTGTCTCTGTAATAATTATTAAAGATATTGCAGTGCAAGAGATTATTCCCAGGAAGACCATGGCCATTGTTCCCTACAGTCCTCCTAGTTAACATTTCTTAACTACACTTCCCATGCTCACAAGTACAATTCATTTCCCAAAATCTAATGTGTTTCATTGCATCAACTGTCAAATGAATATGACAGCATAGCACACTAGACCACAGGGATATTCCCTCTTTTCATTCCACAGGGACCAATGGTTACTGCAGCACCTGTGACTGATGTCTCCCAAGCTCCAACCTGTCACAACCCCATTGCAGTATCACAGCACTGTTTACATCAAGAATGGCACCACCTGAAGTACGAAGAAACAGCAGCCTCAGTCTACAAAATACTTCCTGTGACCGCTGATATACAACCAACAGACTGCCATGTAGAAGTATAATGTGGAATGTTGCACAAATATTCAATATTGTACAATGTGTCCACGCTACCTTGGAGGCGGGAATCGGGGATACGTGCATGCACCACTCCTATCACCGGATTGGATGTTGAGAACAGAGCTGGCATCATAGGCAATGACAAAATAACCTAGCATTTCTTAACATCAAATTATACTTTAGATGCAAATTTGATTTTCACGAATGATTACAATCCCCAAGATTCCCCAGTGCCCCATCTACATTGTTGCAGAGGACAGTCACATGTGAACTGATTAGAAGTAAAGTCTTTAACAGTCAGAATGGTGGCCCTGGGGAGCACAAGGTACGCATTGCTCCCCGGGTAGCTTTTGGGTGCTGCACCCAGCCAGTGAGCTGCATCCAGGGATTGTATGCCCCCACAGGGTATTTATATGGGTGCACGCAAAGTTTCAGGATCATTTGGCAGTTAACACTCTCCGTTTTGCCTGAACCTTCACTGGCCCTGCTGCTGAGGTAGCTAGGGCGGCATAGGGGGCCTATGGTATCAGGGTGGAGAGAGTGTTTCTCGGGGTCAAGCTTTAGATTTTTTCCGGCAGGGTTTGGGAGGGAAAGGGTTGGCCTAGAATTTTCCCGGATTCTGGGTGCTCTAGAGTCTATGCTCCACGGATAAAATACACACACAAAAAAGAAAATTAATGAAAAGTGTTGGCAGAGTGCAGCCGAGGTCACGCTGTTTTCACTTTTTATCAGCATGAAAATGGGATTGGGTCTGATTGGGTGGCCCTACAAAGCCCTCATATTAACCAACCACGGGTTGCACAATGTTAGGAAATGTGTATAGGAGGCCCAATCAGGCGTGCTTCAGTGGGATGGGCTAAACTGGGTGGGAATAGCAATAAGTTTGAGTGTAGCTGGGCGCTCTGTGGGTGGATGGGCCACATTATGTGTCGTGGGTGTCAGTAGTGTGAAAGGAGATCACAGGTGTTAAATAAAGGCGGCGCTCTCGACAGAGGTGGTCTTAGCAGTGTTCCCGATCTTGCAGACAGGTGTTTCTGTTTCCCGTGTGTTGCAACTATTTGTTTGGAGCCATGTAGGGCAGTTTTCCCCTCTCTCCCACTCCCGCAGACCACCAGTAGGAAAGGAGGTTTCATGTCGACTCGGGAATTAGCCCTTCTGAAAAAATGTCAGCATGTTTTAGAGATACTAGTTTCCTTTCCGGGGTCAGACTGGGACACGGAATAGGCACAGGCTATAGGGTAGTAAGTGGCCCACGATTACAAATGGTAATGGCTTTGCCTTGGGGTATAGGCCCTGGGTGTTCCGCTGGGGGTTTGAGGTGCGCCATTAGGCCTCTAAGGGAAAGTGAGGGGTCCAGTAGGTGTGTTTGGGGCAGTTTGGGACACAGTTAGGTGGGGGGTATTAGTGTGGTTCTCACGGGGAAGTGGCGCTGGATTTGTAGAGCAGGTGTTCACAGAAGTGATAATGCATCAGTGCAGGGAAGGTTACGCAGTTTGGCACCATAGGAGTAGGCTGGACAGGAGCTCAGGACGCAGCCCCTCAGTTCACAGGCATACAGTATGCGGACAAGGGCACCCTCCACAACTCTCATTGTTTGGAGGTGGGCGTGCCAGCCAGGTTGGTTCCATGGGGCACAGGTGGGAGGGCAGCAGGGGGAGCAGAGGAGGTGGGTGCCTTCAAAGAGGGACAATGGGTAGAATAGATGGTTCCCATGGTGGGTGGTCAAAGAGGGCTCAGTACTGCCCCCCCCCTACGACAGGAACTGAAGGGGAATAGTACGTCCCTGAGCTGGATATCACAATGTAGGGAGATGGCCGGAATGCGGTCACCTACAGAGTCGGGAGAGATTTTGGACGGCTCCCCCCCGGCAGTGGTGCAGCAGTGATGGAGTTTGAAAAGAGTGGAGAGAGATTTGGATGGCTCCCCCACAGTGGCGGTACATCAGCGATAGGGTGTTCACTCCATGCTACGACGGTTTGGACAAAGAGGTGAGGAGGATTTGAACTGAAGGAGCATTGGTGTTTGGGGATGGTAAGGGTAAGGTTGGTGGTGTGAAGGTTGTTGGAGGTGCATTTGGCGGGTAAAGGATGCAATTAAATACATATAATAAACATTAAACGAATAAAGTAAAATGAATAATAAATATGAAGTAAGAATGGATATCCCAGGTTGGAACAGGATTGGGCGGGTAATATTAATAAAAAGAAATAGCAATGGCGAACTTGAGGGTCAGGAATGTCAATTGAAAGGGATGATGAGGATGAAGAGAGTGACAGTTGGGAAGAGATGGAGTGAAGCAGGAGGATATGATAAATCATTTATAACGCTCATGTGCACAAGTGTTTCAAGGCGGAACAAGATGAGGGAGGGAACACAAAAGGGAAGACAAAGCAACAATATTACTAAGCCTTGTGTCATACATGTCATGCAAGTGCGAGATGCAAAGAGCAAGGGGCATGGAGAGGGGAAGTGCCAGGGGGAGAAAGGGTGGAAGTGCAATTAGGGCAGCAATGCTTTGAGTAAGTGTTGCTAAGGCAACACATCTCTGGGTAAGTGCAAGGAGAAAGGGGACTTTAGGATTGCAGTTACAGCTCCTAGTGTGCAGTGGGACTGAAGGAAAGTTAAGGGGCTACAGGTCAAGGGGGGTCCTGATACCCATGAGACTCTGAGGGTAGAAAGTCAGCACAGTATACAGGATGGTCAGCAGGGGAGAGCGAGAGAGAAAGAAGAAGACGAAGGCCTTAGCCACTTCCAGAACTTCAGGTGGTCCAGCTCAAATTTGAGAGGGTCAGGGAGGCGATTCCAGAGGGAAACACCTGCAGAGTAGAGAGATCTACCCCCCACTCTCTGCCTGGTGAAGCATCTGACCATCAGGGATTTGGAGGTGGCTGAGCGAAGAGCATCAAGAGGGAAGGCTCAAGAAGGAGGGAATGTTATTATAGTTTTGGGTTCTATTTTAAAGGGAAGACACAGATTTAGTGTTAAGGTAAAGGGGATTGGTTAAGTGAAAGAACAGTGCAGTAGTTAAGATGAAATAGGGGGTGGCCTGCTCTAGTGTTAGGGGGCATGATGTATCAGGCCCAGGTTCAGGATAGAGCAAGCAGCGGGTGTGTTGTGGTTGTGTAGTCCCTCTGCCCCCTCCGTGGCTTGTGGTTTAGGATCTTGTCAATACTGCAGTCCCGGCACGTGCCTTGTTATGGCCCAGTTATTGGTTGCCCCACCCAGAACAGGGATGGAGGGGGGCAGGAGGCCCAAGGCAGTCATCAATCTTTGGGGGAGGAGTTGCGGCAGGAGGGGTATCAGTGACCAGTAGGAGAGGTTCCTTCAAGAAGGAATAGTGGAGATAGGAACATGCTGGGTGAATAAGTTGTTGGATTCACGTAAACGGCAACAAAGTAATAATTTTTTCGGACCTCTGTTTGTCTGTTTGCTTGTTCCCTTAAGTGGAAGTTTGGTTGGGTGACAGATGAGTTTGGTGACAGTTAAGCGGGGTGAATACAAGTCAACAAAGAAGTATAGACTAATGGGGACTCGGATGATCGGGAATACACAGAGAGTCATTTTAACATTTAAGGTTTGTATAGGGAGAAGGAGAGTTGCATGGGAGGGGAGGAACATTGTAGTGGTGTTTAATTATACATTCTCAGCACAAGGATGGGGAGGATGGCTTCCAAAAAATAAAAAAGTGGAGAAAAGGTAAATTGAAAGGAAGGGAAATGTTTCAAGGATTTATAAAAAAAATAGATACATAAACATGATGGGGTGCAAAAAAGTGCTATATCAGAGGATGTTTGCCTAGGTGAAGGGGCAGAAGCAGAGCCACACAACGGGTGGGGATTCATGGATGGCCTATGGTGCAGTGGGGGAACATTTACAATATTGAGCATGGGGGAGCTTTGGCCAAGAAGGAGGGATGTGGTGTCACTGCATACAGTGTGCAGAGGGAATTAAACTGCAAGGACAGAGGAAATGGGTATGGCAACTAGTGCAATGGGGGAACAGCAGGTGAGGTGCGTAGCAAAAAGCCAGGGAGCAAGTATTTACAATGGTGAACACGGGGTACATTGACAAATGAGGAAAGTGGTGGAGTTACTGTGTGCGGGAGAAGGAATTAAAAAGCATGGATGGAGGGTGCAGGTATGGCCCATGGTGCTGTGGGGTAGCAATGAGGAGGGGTGCTGGGTAAGGAGTGGGGAGCAATTGTTATGATTGGGGTGAGTACAATGGAGAACCCATGCAAGAGTACATTAGTTCATAGATGGGTATGAGATGCTGTTCAATATATTGGCGCCTAAGCAAATTAGGTTGAGTTTGGTCTAGTATTACAAGGTATTACAGTGATTGGCAAGGGAGAGGAGGGGATACAGTTTGCATTTGGAGTAATACATGTGGGAAAGGAAGGGATTAATTGCAGCAATAGTTTGGGGGTCCTTGAGGGGAGAGCATATGGTTGATAGAGGAGATTGGGGCAATTTCCTCAATAATATATACTGTATTGACACCACACAGGCTGCAGCTCCTTAAGTTCCAGAAACACCTTAAGACCTTCCACTTCTCTTCCACTTTCACTCTACCCTGCTAACCTCCTCTCTCTTCTTCTCCTGCCTCACACTTACATCTCTTTTCTAACTCTGTTCGGCTTTCGCTGACTGGTCACCTTGCTCACCTTTAGAGTCTCACAGGTACCAGGCTCACCCACCAGTCTTTGCACTTGCCTCTGGGCCTTACCACTTTGTTCAGCACTACTGCACCTTCAGCATACATTCCATGTGAGGGGTAACCTCTCTGCACTTAACCCAGACTGGGCTGGGCGCACTTGCTCCCTCGCCCCCCTCCCTTTCACTCATGTCTCTACACCTGCATGACCTGAATTTACTAGGCCTATTAAGTTCTGTCTTGTCCCACCTTTTGTCTCCCCTTCCTAATCTTGTTGTGCCTGAAACACTTCCTGCACGTGTGCTAGGAGAAATTCTGCCAGGCCTAGCTCGCTAGTCACTTTTTTGTTAGATCATTCGGAAACCTCAAGGCCCATGAATGACTATTGTATTCCCTTGCTCCCTTCCTGACTTGAAGCGCTTTGAAACACTTCATTTGTGTATAAGCGCTGTACAAATAAACAATTACAATTACAATTACAGGCCTGGGTTCTTAGTTGGCAGGAAAAATAAATAAATAAAATACAATCAAATAATAACAAAAAGGGGATCATCGGTTGGGGCTCTGGTTTTTGCAAAAAATATGTTAGTGGCAGCAAAGGGCTGGTGAGCAGGTGGTATCTGGGAGTAGAGAGTAAATGAGCATGTGTAATAAGGGCAAGAGGGTGTGTCTAAAATATATATATATATGAATGCATTTTAAAAGAATTAGGTGAAAGGTTCAGAGGAAGTGTTTGCGGGGGAGCAAATGGGTTAGATGGATTTAAAGTTGTGTAAGGGGTTTTGGTGAAAATGGGGGGTTTAGCAGGTTTGAGGGAGAGAGGTTAGATGAGGTGGGAAGAACAACATTTTGGGCACAAGGTCCAAGAGGGTGGTGCATCATAAGGGGGCTGGTGCAGAGTTACAATGGTTTAATTGCAGATGGTTTTGGACAGCGAAGTTGGTTTAAAAAATAAGAAATAATTAAATAAATAAATACACTCAATACATAATGAGGGAACGGAAGTTATTTGGCTGCAATGGGGGAGGGAGGGAGAGTGTTGTGGCCAGTTATGAAAAGGAACATTGGGCAGACACGTAAAGAATAAGAATCAGTTTTGGTTATCAGGTCAGGTGGGAGAAAAAGGCACCAGAAGAAAGTGGTAGGGGTTGGGCTGTGAGAGCATGAGTAGTACGGGAAATGTTATGGGGTTTAAGGGATTTGCCAGATGGGGCGATTTAGTCAGCAAGGAGAAGGAGCAGGGTTCTGAAGTGCAAGGAAATATTGGGGTCTAAAGATAATGTGAGTTTTATGGTGACAAGCGTTAGGTAGGGGAAGAGGAGTAATGGAATACAGTAAGGTGGTTTGAGTTAATTTAAATGTGGTGCTTAATTTGTCTTTTCTTTCACAGATGCAGCAGGAGGTGGTGTTCTGAAGAAGAGAATAAGGGACCAGTTAATCCATGTAGGAAGTCTGTTAATGTAGTGGTATAAAGGTTTTAGTGTAGTTAGGATGTGGTGTTTTCCCAGATGAATTGCTGTTGGTGGGGATTAAAGGGCATGATTTGGGATGATTTCTGTTATGATTGTGTTGCGAGGTGAGGTGGCCATAGTGGTTGGAGGTCAGTTTTAGTTATGAATTTATATATGGGGTTTAGCCTTCAATAATGGGTTTGGGTAGGAACGCTAAGGGGTAGAGGAAAGGGCACATAAATGTTATGGTGGTACTGCAAGCAATTTGAAGGGGTGGATTTGGAAGTAAAGGAAAGAGGGAAAATTAAGGAGGAAAGCAGAGTTAAAGAACATGATTTTTGGTTTGATTATTTTATGTCTAATAGTGTGTTTGTTGTGTGGGGGAATATGTGTACAAAAACAGTAATTGCATAATTGAACACAGTTTCAAATAGGAAGATAATGGGGGTGGCTGGGGCAGAAAGAACACCTGTGGGAGGTGTTTTCTGGTGCCGAGGACAGGGTATGGTTAAATGATGGTTGGTTGAAGACAAAGGATTATTATTGTGGTAGGGAGGGTCCTCAGTGCTGTTTGGATGGACAGACTAGCCCAGGGTTAAAAAAGAGGGTAAGAGGTAGGGAAGAAAGATCGGCGGTGGCTCGGGGAGAAGACATGGATAAAGTTTGGAAAGATGTGGGGGAGTTGAAGTGGGAAGGAATATTTGAAGGGGGAAGTGGGTTTACCTACATGTTAACCTTTTATTTAGTCTGTAAGGCCGAGGGGCCAGGTTAGTGTAGTTTGTAAGCGATGGCCTGTCACATAAAAGTGACAATTTCCACTAATGGCGAGTCTCAGTATTTTGTGAAGTTCAGCCCAAAAGGGGGCCCTGAGGAACACCCAGTATGCGTTACTCCCCGTGGAGATTTTGGGTGCTTCAAGCCAGCTGGGGATAGAGTGCCCCCACAGGTTATTTATACGGGTGCCAGCAAAGGTTCAGGAACATTTGGCAGTTAATGCTATTCCGTGGTGACCACCCACCCACCCAATTAATTTTGGTTTAATGTAGTGTATTTTCCTTCAAGGCATGTGCTGGGTAAGGGGAGGAGATCAATAAGGAGATGGAGTGTTTTTTGGTGACAGGTCAGGGCAGCAAGGAGCAAGGGAGATTTGTTCTGTGGTGTTTCTTTGTTGCTGATGTGGCTGGTCAGCCTGGCTTTCATTGAAGAAGAGATTGGTGGTGAGTTTGGGTCTGGGGATATTGGAGCAGTAGCCGGGGACATGGTTGGTTAAATGATAGTTGGTTGAATACAAAGGATTAATATTGTGTTAAGGACGATGGTTAGTGCACTTTGGATGACAGGCTAGACCGGAGTTACAAGAGAGGGGAAGAGGTAGGGAAGAAAGAATGGCAGTGGCTCGGGGAGAGGACATGGATAAAGTTTGGAATGGGGGGCGAAAGTGGGTTTATCTACATGTTAATGTTTTGTTTAGTCTCTAAGGATGAGGGGCTAGGTTAGTGTAGTTTGTAAACCATGGCCTCTCAGATTAAAGTGACATTTTCCACTAATGGTGAGTCTGGGTATTTTGTGCAGGTCAGCCCAAAAGATGGAATTCAAAACACAGCTTCCAAGAACAGTGGAAATACTCGACATGGAAGACATTGTAAACCCTAACCCTAACCCTAGGGCCCAAACCCTGGCACAATTATATGCATGCCACATGCCAATTCCATTACTCACAGACACCCAACACACAGGGATCAATCACATGTCACACATCAGGCAAACTGCAATACAACGGTATGCCACCTAGTACACAGCAGTCCAGAAAGGAGAGTCCACGGCGTATGCCAATATGGCCCCCCCACATTGCAAGTAATCTGAACGTCACATCTACAAGAAAGCAATGCATGAAATATGAAATACTGAACAGCACCAAACATGCATCTTGCACGTACCAACATCACTGATGGCCTGCATCTCTTGTTCCCCCACAGGCACAGATGCAGAGAGTGAAGGGCAGGAGTCTGCCCCAAAAGCCAGTACATCTTCAAAGGGATTCAGGGCCAGACATGAAGGCACTCAACCTTCCACCTCCAGGGCCACACCAACGCCCAGAGTGCAACACGCGCCAGCAGTACAGGCCACGCCAGCACAGAAGGAGACAACACCATCCGACAAAACACCCACAATGTAGTCCACAACTCCTGCAGAAGCAGAGGGTGAAGGAGCGCTGTCAGCTGCCACAAGTTCCATAGGGGAGGTAGCAGCTATTGCCCCCCTCAGCGACATGGAGGGCCAAGCTGAGGAATTCGCAGACATGGAAAACAACATCCATGTTGTATGTCCCCATACACCGAGCCCCCAGGCCACCCCCCTGCACTCAACACAGGGCACACCACCATGCCATGTGCAGGAAAATCCTGTTGTACTGAGGAGTCCACATCTGTCCACCACTTCAGAGGGCAGTCCAGCAATGGGCCACCCTGCCACTGCACCATCCACCTCCACAGCCACCACCGACATGGAGGCCCGCCTGACCAGGGTAGAGGCCCGCCAGGACTGCATGATTGAACAGGTACGGCAGTATGTGGCGGAGGGAGAACAGACCCGCCGTGAGATACGGGAGGCAAATGCGGCTTCTATAATGGTCATGAACTCAAACACCGTTGTCATCAGAGACAGTTTGGCCTCGTTACACAGGTCCTTGGCTGGCTGCTAGAGCACATGCAGCAGCACCAACCTGTGCTGACGGTCGCACAACCATCCACCTCGACCCCATCCACCACACCTGCCAGGTCAACTCCCTCTAGTCCTGTGTGCATGACCAGGCGCAGCGCACACCACACAGACATGCTGCCCCCAGACCCAAAGAGAGGCCGGAAATAGCAGAACCACCCTGCATGTGCTAGCTGCCACCTTGCTAAACTCACGAATGGCACATCGTGTGTGGGATGACAATGGGTGAGGGGGGAGGGGTGTTGGGGGCCTGGGGGGTGTTGGGGATGTGTGGGGGTGTTGGGGGTGTATGGGGGTGTTGGGGGGTATGGGGTGTTTGGGGAGGTATTGGGTGTTTGTCGGGGTATGGGGTGTTGGGGGGGTTATGGGGTGTTTGGGGTTTTGGGGTGTGTGGGGAGGGGGGGTGTGTGTGAAGTGGATTGATGGAGCACAATATTGATAGAATTTCAATACACCCGTTCTGTTAAAAAATCGCATTGTGACAGGACAATGTTCATTTTGTTTGTGTTTATTCAATTCATGACAGCGCACAGTGCCCAACTCCCCACACACCCTGTGCCCATGTCCGGAACATCCCAGTGCCCAGTGTAGTACTAACACAGATCCATCTGCATCCCTGTGGTTCAGAAGAAATCTTCAATCACTGATTGGTGCACAGCACGGCCATCTGGTGCATCGCAAACTGCCAGGGGTGCTGGTCCTCCGACATCATCATCCTCATCATCCTCACCCGGTGCATGCAGGTCAATGTCAGGTGGCAGTGGTATGTTTCTCCAGATGCACATGTTGTGCAGCATTACACAGACCATGGTGATCTTTCCCACCTTCTCAGGCCCGTAAAGGAGTGCTCCACCAGACCTGCTGAGGCAGCGGAACCGTGCCTTCAACAGGCCAAAGGTCTGCTCAATCACTACACGGGTACGGGTATGAACCCGATTGTACTCCTCTTTGTGCCTGTTCTGCAGGTTCCAAACAGGGGTAAGTAGCCACGGCTTCAAGGGATAGCCACCATCACCTGCATGGGAGCACAATGAGGTATCTGTGAGTCAATATCTGACCTGAAAACATTTGAGATCTCTGCCATGGCTGCAGCTATTTGGTGTTGAGATGCACATGTCCCTGGGTGTTTGCACACAGGCTCATTTGATGCAATGTGTACTGTACTATGGTCTGCTGGTGTGGATTGCGTTGTCCAGGTGATGCACGGTGTTCACTTAAATGCTGATGCAGATGTACTGTGGATGCAGAACAATGTTTTTGCACCCATATTGGTGATGTATAGTATTCTATATGTTTTCCTACTAGCTGCATTGGCACAGGTGTATTCATGTGTTGTCGTCCATCACATGGTGGCGGGCAGTATGGCTGTGGTGGTGGGCCAGTGACAATCAGTGAATACCCTTGGTGGGAATTCTTTGTTACCACTCATGGGTGCATGTCCTGTGTTGTGCCTTGCAGTAGTCATGTCCATTACACATACTCACTGCATGTTGCTGGATTGTGTTGCAGAGGGTATGCTAATTTGATGTGCAGTCGAAACGTTGAGGGATGTAGCCTGCTTTTACGTCTGGCATATTGTCATTGGTGTGCAGTATTGGTCTTATGTATGGCATTGCTGTGTCATGTTCAGGTTGAGATGTTCAGGGCCACAGTGTTTTGCTGTATGTGCATTGTCCACTCACCACACACTCTCACCCAGCTGGGGTATGCTTTCCCCCCTTCCAATTTCACCCAGCTGGGGTATGCATCCCCCCCACTGCACTGCCATTGGCCTGTCAGGCAACTTGTCGAGCAGCCAGGCACGTCATCCAGCATGTCGCTCCATGTAGCGGGGTACCGAGGAGTTCCGCAGCACCATGGCATCATGTCTGGATCCGGGAAATCGGGCACAACAATGTGTGATGATCTTGCTGGAGTCACATACCATCTGCACATTGATGGAGTGGTATTGCATACGATTGTGGTACACCGCTTCTATGGCATGAGGGACTACCAATTCTACATGGGTGCAGTCGAGGGCACCAAAGCAATTGGGCATGCCAGCCAGTGCGTGGAAGCCAACTTTAGTGTCAGCAAGCTCCTCAGCAGTCCGTGGTAGGGATATGTGGGTGCTTGCGTGACTCAGGAGCGCATGCAGCACTTGGGTCAGCATGCGTGAGAAGAGAGGTTGTGATATGCCATGCAGCTGCCCCACTGTGTGCCAGGAAGGGGAGCACAGACACTACCTTCAGTAGAGAGGGGATGGCAGTGCGGATTTCTATCAGGCTGACGATGTTGTCGTGTATCATGTTCAATATGTTGGTGATGGTGTCCCGGTCCAACCGGTAGAGGGTGTGGATCTGCTCAGGGGTTAGATTGAATGGACTGGCTCTGATGCGAGGATTGGTGGCTGCCTACGTGGTAGCACTGGCTGCACTGGTGGGACTAGCTGGGCCGGCCTCACCCTCCTTCTCCTCCTGCGTCTCCTTTGTGCTGCCTGTTGTTGTTATTGTAGTTGTAGTTATTGTTGCTAGTGTAGCAGTACAGGCATGTCCTCCAGCCCCCCAAGGAATGCAACAGCTAGTGGTCCACCAGCCCCAGGATTGCAACAGCTAGTGGGAAAATGTTGGTGTAGGAAGGGGTGTGGTGTGTGGGTGTGCTCCTTTTGTACTTGGACAGGCTCCATTGACTCCACCTGTGGTGATTGTGTCGACCTTACACTGGAGGTTGCTATTTACGGGTGGTCCACAATGCCTGTATTGCCACCATCGTGCAGGCCCTATTTACCGCCTTTGGGATGCCGGTAAGTGCATGCACGTGTAACTTGTGATGTCCTCCTGTTAGCGGCATCCCAGTATTTCCACTGCAAAGGGGCGCTTGTACGCTTGCATGCGGGTACGAAGGGGCACAGTGCGGGCGGTGGCGATATTGCCGGGTGGTCGGCTCGTAATGGCCTGAACCCATTAGCAATGCCGGTAATATCGTTCCGCCTTCCTTTTTTTTATTACCTCCATGCTCGTAATGAGACCCATAGTCTTTATTTGTCCCTGCTCTGTAGCTTGGTATCATGCATGCAGTTAGTAAAATGTAATTTTCCACAACAACAACAAAAAAAACGTTTTATTTGTATGGCCAACTAGCTCACATAATGAATACAAACTTGACAGTTTTAAAAAACGAGCTATATTTTGTATTATGTTATTCAAAGAAATCACAGGTCTGGCAGGTAACTGGACCTGTTTGTGGGCTACCAGATGGAAATGTGCCCATCACAGTTCCACCTCCTCATTATTCTGATGTGTTAATCTACTCTGCAAAACCCCCTGTACCTAAGTGTACAAAAAGAAGTTATAGAACTATGTTCCCTGCTGGCCCCGTCCCTGCAACGCACAATACAAACCCCATATCTGTGTCCTGCCTTTCCTCCATTCCACTGCCACCACTGTGTACAAGCTTTACAGAAACACAATGCATGGAAATCTACCTAAACAACCTCATCACCTTTATTCATTGTGCCTGAGCGCATGCAGCTTTAAGCACCCCCTCTTTTCTAATCACCCACCATTCGCATGTCTTAAGGGACATGCTGAAGATTAAAGCCACCCCTCCCACATACCCATTAACTGAATGTACAGCTGTGCCTACAGTGTTTTCATGTTAGGTTGCTGAAATGCAAAAGAAACGTTCTGATTAATGCAGGAGAGGGGCTATGATGGGACTTGGGAATGGGCTTTGTCCCAAGCAGGGCACTGAACAAATGTCAGCAACCCAGCAGTTCTACGATAGCTCACCATGATGTGAGGTTGGAGCTGATTCAGTAGGTCCCATGTACGAATCTGCAGTAAGGGGGGGCAATGGCATATCTGACGGCGTGACCCCCGATGCAGTACATTAAAGTGCATGTTTAAAGTTCTTCCTACAATTTAATTTTAAAACAAAACCATTCCAGAATGGTTTATTTTCAAAATAAAAGTATAGAAACTGTAACACTTAATTTAAAAATGTAGAGGAGCACCGCTCCCGCCCACTTCGACCACTGTCCTATACTGCTGTGTCTGACACCTTCCCCTACCAACAAGGCCTTTCTCATTTTAAATTAGGTTGCTTATAATAAAAAAGAAAATAGAACATATTTGCCTGCCCTTCCTAAGATTCTGTGCTGGGCCAATGATATCTCAGACACTGTTAATCAACTGCATCTTTGTCCTCTGTGTGACAGCTCCAGCGCATTGTAAGACCACATCTGAGCTGCGTCCTTACATTTCAGAGAGGGTGCATGAAGACCAAATAGCCCAATAGTGTTGCATGCCTGGGCCCATATGAGGAGTCTCTTTACGACACACTCTCAGTGGAGCAGGATTTGATGTTTGCAGGTGGAAAATGACCACTTCCTCCACGTCACTCTGCTGGTGGTGTTATTTTATGGGTCTTGTACGGCGCACTGTTGCCACGTATGTGGTTTCTCGGTGCTCTGGCAGATCTGCAATGGAAGGAGGGTTCAGGGGGGTTTGTTAGTGGAAATGAGAGGGAGAAAAGCAAGACAGCTTTGATGAGCTGTTGGCTGCTTCATTTCAGAGAAACCGTTCACTGAGTGTCGGTGCATTTTCATTTAGTAGCCTTCATGTGGTGTTGAGGTATGATTTTACATGTTTGGTTTTGTGTTGGAGTGCGTGTGGTTTGTAGTGTGGTAGAGGTATGTTTATGTTCAGTTCAGAGTTTGTAGGTGGGTATGCAGAAAGGTGAGTTTTTAGTGTGGTTAGTTAGAAGCAACACATGTCCTACTCCCAACAATCCAGTTAGGTGCAACAGTGCGCAAGATTCAGAACATACATTGTGGCAGGGGCCCCCAACACTACCCTACCCAGTTAGGGATGTTTCTGGGTTCACCCCCCCCCATACTGCCCTGTATGGACAGTGCACACATCTCCGCCAAAGGCCAAGTAAGGCCTGCCAACACTAATATTCGGTTAGGCAAAAATGCAGGATGTGAACAGCCACTGAAATCGTTAAAGCTCGATTGGAATTATGCCCTGTATAGATCGTAGACCTGTGTTCCTAGCGTGTATTGATGAGAAGCCCCTAGATACATAACTTGCATAGTGATGGGTGTGCCCTTGTTCAATATGAATCTGTTATAGGATGTCACCTCTAGCATACGAGCAAGCATAAAGTATCCTGGCTCTGTGTGTAGTTTCTCATTCAGTAGGTTTGCGTCTCTGTGTCTGCCGGCCCCAGTGCTCACCTTTCTGGTAGGTGTATCCTACTGATTTTAAATGGTATACCCAGTTGGGTTGTGTTGATGAAATGTTGTCCTTCTGCAAGGTCTTGATTCATGTTGGGTTTGTCTTTGCTCTTGTGAGATCCTTTCTGCGTACCATGCCTATTTTGTGGTACATCGATGTCATTCAGGCGTTTTATTCACCTTTTGAGTTGAAGAGCCATGTTTTTGTGAGTGTTCTGGATTTTAGGTGGTCCTCTGTACTGCATATTTCTTTAGGGAGGGTCATCCAGAGTTTTACGGCTATGCAAGAAAAAGCTGATCCTCCAAGTTTTTGTTTTGTGCATTCTTTACGTTTGAGATGGATGCCGTTGCTGGATCTAAGTGTTTTTGCTGGTTTGTAGATGGTGATTTGCTTTTGTAAGAATTCCGCTCTTTGGCCGTGGATTTCTCAGTGTTATGCACATTCTTTTGAAGGTGATTTGATTTTTGACTAGGTGCCAATGTAGCATCCTCAGCGCTATTGTGATGTGGTCTCTAGGGGAGAGTTTAAGGAGATGTTTGGCAGCAGCATTCTGTATTCGCTGAAGTTTCCTCAGCAAGTATTCTAGAATTTCAAGGGATATTCTGTTGGCATAGTTTATTCTTGACATGATGAGGAGGAGAATAGCAAGTGTTATGTGCATGAAGGAAAAGAAGGGTAGTATCTTTTTGATTGAGTGCAGATGGAAGAGGCATTTCTTGATTACCGTGTTTATTTGTGGTACTAGTGTTAGTTTGTTGTCCATTAGGATTCCAAGGGAAATTGACTAACTCAGATGGTTTGAGTGGGGGTCTTACTTCTGTGGGCCATGGGTTGACCTGTTTGCGTCCCTGGTTGTTGTGTCCGATCATGATTTCTCTTTTGTCTGGGTTCATTTTCTGGTTATTGGTGCTCATCCATTGGTAGAGTTTTTGGAGACAGTCTGTTAGCATGGGGTCCTTTTCTTCACTGAGTTTTACAAAGGTAGCGGGCGCCCCTCTCTCGCAAGAACAGACATGATAACCTGTTCAGTGGTTATTAACCACTTGAGAGTTCGCAGCCACTGCTTTTACTCACTGTGCCTTTCACAGATGGGAAATATCCATTTGCATATCAGTCTTTGTCCTGCCCAGGGGCAGTCCAGCACCGAAATACAATGGCAATTCCAATCTGAACGAGAGTACCACCAGCAACCCCATACACGTGTTTCACCCTTGTTGGGGATCATCAGTGAGGTGAAGCTGATGCCTCTCTAAGCACAGTGAGAGGGAGACCACGTCTGGTTGCCCCCAGGAGACCTAGGGTTACCAATCCCAGGTTCCTTAACAAATAGTTTTACAAAGGTAGCGGGCGCCCCTCTCTCGCAAGAACAGACATGATAACCTGTTCAGTGGTTATTAACCACTTGAGAGTTCGCAGCCACTGCTTTTACTCACTGTGCCTTTCACACTGAACAGGTTATCATGTCTGTTCTTGCGAGAGAGGGGCGCCCGCTACCTTTGTTAAACTATTTTTTAAGGAACCTGGGATTGGTAACCCTAGGTCTCCTGGGGGCAACCAGACGTGGTCTCCCTCTCACTGTGCTTAGAGAGGCATCAGCTTCACCTCACTGATGATCCCCAACAAGGGTGAAACACGTGTATGGGGTTGCTGGTGGTACTCTCGTTCAGATTGGAGTTGCCATTGTATTTCGGTGCTGGACTGCCCCTGGGCAGGACAAAGACTGATATGCAAATGGATATTTCCCATCTGTGAAAGGCACAGTGAGGAAAAGCAGTGGCTGCGAACTCTCAAGTGGTTAATAACCACTGAACAGGTTATCATGTCTGTTCTTGCGAGAGAGGGGCGCCCGCTACCTTTGTTAAACTATTTTTTAAGGAACCTGGGATTGGTAACCCTAGGTCTCCTGGGGGCAACCAGACGTGGTCTCCCTCTCACTGTGCTTAGAGAGGCATCAGCTTCACCTCACTGATGATCCCCAACAAGGGTGAAACACGTGTATGGGGTTGCTGGTGGTACTCTCGTTCAGATTGGAGTTGCCATTGTATTTCGGTGCTGGACTGCCCCTGGGCAGGACAAAGACTGATATGCAAATGGATATTTCCCATCTGTGAAAGGCACAGTGAGGAAAAGCAGTGGCTGCGAACTCTCAAGTGGTTAATAACCACTGAACAGGTTATCATGTCTGTTCTTGCGAGAGAGGGGCGCCCGCTACCTTTGTTAAACTATTTTTTAAGGAACCTGGGATTGGTAACCCTAGGTCTCCTGGGGGCAACCAGACGTGGTCTCCCTCTCACTGTGCTTAGAGAGGCATCAGCTTCACCTCACTGATGATCCCCAACAAGGGTGAAACACGTGTATGGGGTTGCTGGTGGTACTCTCGTTCAGATTGTAGTTGCCATTGTATTTCGGTGCTGGACTGCCCCTGGGCAGGACAAAGACTGATATGCAAATGGATATTTCCCATCTGTGAAAGGCACAGTGAGGAAAAGCAGTGGCTGCGAACTCTCAAGTGGTTAATAACCACTGAACAGGTTATCATGTCTGTTCTTGCGAGAGAGGGGCGCCCGCTACCTTTGTTAAACTATTTTTTAAGGAACCTGGGATTGGTAACCCTAGGTCTCCTGGGGGCAACCAGACGTGGTCTCCCTCTCACTGTGCTTAGAGAGGCATCAGCTTCACCTCACTGATGATCCCCAACAAGGGTGAAACACGTGTATGGGGTTGCTGGTGGTACTCTCGTTCAGATTGGAGTTGCCATTGTATTTCGGTGCTGGACTGCCCCTGGGCAGGACAAAGACTGATATGCAAATGGATATTTCCCATCTGTGAAAGGCACAGTGAGGAAAAGCAGTGGCTGCGAACTCTCAAGTGGTTAATAACCACTGAACAGGTTATCATGTCTGTTCTTGCGAGAGAGGGGCGCCCGCTACCTTTGTTAAACTATTTTTTAAGGAACCTGGGATTGGTAACCCTAGGTCTCCTGGGGGCAACCAGACGTGGTCTCCCTCTCACTGTGCTTAGAGAGGCATCAGCTTCACCTCACTGATGATCCCCAACAAGGGTGAAACACGTGTATGGGGTTGCTGGTGGTACTCTCGTTCAGATTGGAGTTGCCATTGTATTTCGGTGCTGGACTGCCCCTGGGCAGGACAAAGACTGATATGCAAATGGATATTTCCCATCTGTGAAAGGCACAGTGAGGAAAAGCAGTGGCTGCGAACTCTCAAGTGGTTAATAACCACTGAACAGGTTATCATGTCTGTTCTTGCGAGAGAGGGGCGCCCGCTACCTTTGTTAAACTATTTTTTAAGGAACCTGGGATTGGTAACCCTAGGTCTCCTGGGGGCAACCAGACGTGGTCTCCCTCTCACTGTGCTTAGAGAGGCATCAGCTTCACCTCACTGATGATCCCCAACAAGGGTGAAACACGTGTATGGGGTTGCTGGTGGTACTCTCGTTCAGATTGTAGTTGCCATTGTATTTCGGTGCTGGACTGCCCCTGGGCAGGACAAAGACTAATATGCAAATGGATATTTCCCATCTGTGAAAGGCACAGTGAGGAAAAGCAGTGGCTGCGAACTCTCAAGTGGTTAATAACCACTGAACAGGTTATCATGTCTGTTCTTGCGAGAGAGGGGCGCCCGCTACCTTTGTTAAACTATTTTTTAAGGAACCTGGGATTGGTAACCCTAGGTCTCCTGGGGGCAACCAGACGTGGTCTCCCTCTCACTGTGCTTAGAGAGGCATCAGCTTCACCTCACTGATGATCCCCAACAAGGGTGAAACACGTGTATGGGGTTGCTGGTGGTACTCTCGTTCAGATTGGAGTTGCCATTGTATTTCGGTGCTGGACTGCCCCTGGGCAGGACAAAGACTGATATGCAAATGGATATTTCCCATCTGTGAAAGGCACAGTGAGGAAAAGCAGTGGCTGCGAACTCTCAAGTGGTTAATAACCACTGAACAGGTTATCATGTCTGTTCTTGCGAGAGAGGGGCGCCCGCTACCTTTGTTAAACTATTTTTTAAGGAACCTGGGATTGGTAACCCTAGGTCTCCTGGGGGCAACCAGATGTGGTCTCCCTCTCACTGTGCTTAGAGAGGCATCAGCTTCACCTCACTGATGATCCCCAACAAGGGTGAAACACGTGTATGGGGTTGCTGGTGGTACTCTCGTTCAGATTGGAGTTGCCATTGTATTTCGGTGCTGGACTGCCCCTGGGCAGGACAAAGACTGATATGCAAATGGATATTTCCCATCTGTGAAAGGCACAGTGAGGAAAAGCAGTGGCTGCGAACTCTCAAGTGGTTAATAACCACTGAACAGGTTATCATGTCTGTTCTTGCGAGAGAGGGGCGCCCGCTACCTTTGTTAAACTATTTTTTAAGGAACCTGGGATTGGTAACCCTAGGTCTCCTGGGGGCAACCAGACGTGGTCTCCCTCTCACTGTGCTTAGAGAGGCATCAGCTTCACCTCACTGATGATCCCCAACAAGGGTGAAACACGTGTATGGGGTTGCTGGTGGTACTCTCGTTCAGATTGGAGTTGCCATTGTATTTCGGTGCTGGACTGCCCCTGGGCAGGACAAAGACTGATATGCAAATGGATATTTCCCATCTGTGAAAGGCACAGTGAGGAAAAGCAGTGGCTGCGAACTCTCAAGTGGTTAATAACCACTGAACAGGTTATCATGTCTGTTCTTGCGAGAGAGGGGCGCCCGCTACCTTTGTTAAACTATTTTTTAAGGAACCTGGGATTGGTAACCCTAGGTCTCCTGGGGGCAACCAGACGTGGTCTCCCTCTCACTGTGCTTAGAGAGGCATCAGCTTCACCTCACTGATGATCCCCAACAAGGGTGAAACACGTGTATGGGGTTGCTGGTGGTACTCTCGTTCAGATTGGAGTTGCCATTGTATTTCGGTGCTGGACTGCCCCTGGGCAGGACAAAGACTGATATGCAAATGGATATTTCCCATCTGTGAAAGGCACAGTGAGGAAAAGCAGTGGCTGCGAACTCTCAAGTGGTTAATAACCACTGAACAGGTTATCATGTCTGTTCTTGCGAGAGAGGGGCGCCCGCTACCTTTGTTAAACTTTTCTTCACTGACATTGATTTTGTATATGATTTGGGTGTTGTCTTTGTAACTGTAGCAGGTGAGGCTGAGTTTTTTGATGAGGCTGATTAGGGGTGTCATATAGATGTTGAACAATAGTGCTGAGTTTGTGTTGGAGTCTATGTTGGGCGGGGGTCATTCCATATTGAAATTAACCCTGTTTCCGTTCCTCTCATGGGTCTGAAGCTTACTTGTGCCTGATCAAATAGTTGGTTGTTTTAAACGTATTGCAATATTTGTTTGTAAACATAGGTCTCTATTAGTTTTGCTGGGTATGAAATGTTTGAGGTAGGTCTGTAGTTTGATGTAGGCTGATTTGTAGGCCTGTGGCATTGTTCCCGTTAAAAGTGATAGGTTGAAGAGGTTGAGGTAGTATTCAGATGGTGTTATTTGTGCAAGGACTGATTTGTAGATGGCTGGTGGGCAGGGATTAGCTGGGGAGCCTGCCCTGTTGCTTTTGTTCACACAGCTGCTTAGAAATACATTGTTTTAGCAACGGCCATAACAGTGCACAAACCCAATCTTATGGAGTATGGTAAACACTCCCTACCTGAAACAGATCCTTATATTTGAAAATAAAATATTTTCGTAAATTCATCACAAACTATGACCTGAAAATTATCAAACAGCTGACTTCAATTGTACCTGATAAAGGAGAATACACCAATTAACGAATTGTCAATTTAAGATCCAAGAAAGAACTCCATGGTCATTCTTTCAATAGCAAATGCTGAAACCCATTTCAGTGTAAGAGCGCAATACTGCTTAAAAGATGTACAGCATATGCTCCCAGTTCTCTGTCACAAAATGGAAACCGAATGACTCAGCGTGCGCGGAGATAAAGACGGACTGAGGAGCATGTCCCTCTAAACTGAAGATAACCGTCAAAACGGAATATAGTTCATTTTTGACAAAATTGCAACCCAAGATCAGCTCCGTGGGTACTTCCATTTCTTTTAGTTGTCTTATTTTAAAACAGATAGGACTTCATTAGTTTGATACGCATTTAAAAAATGTAAAGCGACAGGACATGCTTTCTTTGCCGTTTCTGTCCGTCCAAAGATGCAACTAAATGTATCCTATGGGGTGTTTTTCATATTATTTTTTTCAAAACAAGCTACAGTTCTCAATGTCACTGCAAAGGTAATGTATTTTTTTATAATACCACTTTATTCAAGAGACAAGGTAGCATTTTTGCCGCAGGATATTAAACATAAGAAATTGCCATGTCTCACTCACGCTGAACATCATGACTGCTGTTCACTGACTGAAAGTGAAAAACATGTCTTCTCGCCCCAATTGTGATGCATACAGATAGCATGTTGACAGAGGTTTCATAACGTTTGTTAATAGGAACAGGGAATAATAAAGTACTGTTTGATTTAGCTATTTCTCAACACCAATGCTAAGCATCAAACTAGATTAACGTGCAGTGTAGAGCTCGATTGAATTGAATTTAATAAAAATAGAAAATTACTTTACAGCGCATTCAGCCACTATGCCCTTTCCTGTAAGGACAAGCAATACAATCAAATGTTGTATAGATGAAGAAAAAAAAATCACAGGAGTAAAACAAAAAAATAAACAATAAATGCAAAAGAAAAAAACCTTAAAGGTGTAAAGCCCTCAGGTACTCATTGATCGACTTGCCTTTCTTACAGACAGCAAGGTCTTGACGTTGACACTGGTGGGGAGATCTACAGGCCTCTAGTCTAGCAGGCTGCTAGCAAGTAGCTGGCCATAGACTTAATCACCCCAGTTGTAACGTCAGGCAATACAAAACAGAATTGAAAACCACAATGGTGTGTTCCTCATTTCTGTGAGAGACTTGCCGGTTTTCTCTTGCACAGGTTTTTCATTTCAGACACAGCAGAAACAAAATATATCAGAGCTTCACCCTACCATACAGACTGGATGTGGATACATCGTATTAACCCCTCAGAGGGGAGCTTCAGGAGGGCTCCTAGCCAGGGGTATTGCTAGGTCTGGAATAGGTCTGGGGCTATTCTAATGTTGAGACTGTCGGGACTCAGGTCTAGCTAGCCTTTTGGTTGTAGCTCCTGGGCTTCTATCTGGGGCTAGAACCAAACGACACGGGGCTATAACCCCCTCAGCCGCCCCTAGCAACGCCTCTGCTCCCAGCCAATCAGGAAGCTCCACATGTGAGCTTTACCTTATTTCAATGTCTGCTTTCCAAACCTCCCCAGAAGCAGATGGCTTCCATCTCCTCTGCTGGGCAATGGGTAAGTCAACCTGAGCCCCCTTCCCTCAAACTTCCCAAAATCCATCTCCTCCTCCCACCCACCACCACCCAACCCCTGCCCCACTTACCTGCAACTTACTCTCTGTTCTGGCATGTCCCTGCAGCAGCAATGGCCATCATCAAAGGGAAACAGCACTATATATAGATCCCTTTTTCCTTGTCTATGGTGGCAAACCCGTTTTATATATTTTTTTTATTTCAGAAACGTCAACCATGCCGTTTCTCAAGACATTGCTGAACTTAAAAAAAGAATATATATATATATATATATATATATATATATATATATATATATATATATATATATATATATATATATATATATATATTCAGTAAAAGAAACTTTGTTAAAGGGACATTTTGTTTCCAAGTAAAACCGAAAAACCCCTGAAATTCGCCAGTTATGGTAAACTAAGCAACCATAACTCGTTCCACCACCGTGCACTGCTAAGACTAACACCCAGGACATCAAAGATGACATCACAAATGTCATTGATGACATCACTGATGATATCACATGTCTGGCTCCCACTTTTTTCCTTTACTGACATATCTAGTCCACAAGGTTTTCTTTAGTAACAGTCAGGAATTGAAAGTGGAAAAGGTAGTATATTTGTAGACTTATCCTTCAAGTATATTCTTACAATAATTCCCTTAGGGTCCAGTCATATCATATGAAACATATATATAGGGGAAGACACAAGCTTGAAAGACAGCAATCCTTTCTGTGCATTAAAATTATCAGTAGAGCGATCAGCACTTTCTGATCGTTTTGATGTTTTTTTATTACTGTACTTTCCCTGTATATGCTCATATTTTTATATGTTGTACTCACACTATTTTCCTTAGGGTCCAGACACATCATGTGATATATATAGATAGGGTAAGTAACAGCTTTGAAACAGAGCAATCATTTCTCTACATATATGTAATCAGGTTATGAACACTTTCTGCTACTATTGCTGTTTTTTTTCTTACTTCAATTCCCTTGTATATATTCATATTTGTATGTGGTGTTGTCTCTGTGATTTGTCTGTAATAATGCAATTATGTAGTAAGTGGGTTTTATTACCTACTTATCACAAGTTTCACTGTACGTAAAACTCTAATACGAAAACAGTTATCATTTCACTATTCAACAAGGCAAGCTTATGAATATTGCACCTCCATAATGTATGCTGCACACAATGCCTATGTTTCTACATGAGTACCTTAGTATACTGGATTGAAGTTAATAATAGAATGCTATTTATATCAATGCATATCTTAATGCACTGATTAGCACTTGATATTTATTCCAATAATCTTTGACACTTTTTTTATTAACATTACACTATGAATCCCTTGTACAGACTTTTCATGAAAGGTAAATGCAAATGTGATGTCATCAGTGATGTCATCAATGACATTTGTGATGTCATCTTTGATGTCCTGGGTGTTAGTCTTAGCAGTGCACGGTGGTGGCGCGAGTTATGGTTGCTTAGCTTACCATAACTGGCGAATTTCAGGGGTTTTTCGGTTTTACTTGGAACCAAAATGTCCCTTTAACAAAGTTTTTTTACTGAATCTGATAGGTTTTTAGTAGCGCAACTTAACCATAACATCCCTTTAACAAAGTTTTTTTACTGAATTTCATAGTTTTTTAGTAGCACAACTGAACAATAATAACTTTGACTTTATGTACATGTAATATGGAACATACTGAACACTTTCTACTGAATTTGACGGTCCACGGACATTTTGGGACAACAGTACCACCACCTAAAAACTCTGGGGGGGTATGTGTAATTGTATATCATAACATAGGAACATTTAACAAATTCACAAAGCAGCACACATACAAAGTATATGTAGTAATACTTAAGAAATGTAACCCATATATGTAACACACTAACCATTCATTTAAATACAATATGTTTTAAACTGGAATATACCAAAAGAAGATAAAGTGGCTTCCAACATAATTACCTCACAGACACTCCACAACTAAAAGCAAGACCAGATGTATAGAATACTGATTACATATCTTACCAGAAATAGTAAGTGCACTTCATTTTACTCATATATTTATAAACTTTCTATATTAGTGTTAGGCGGAAACCTGTACAGTTCCCTCTGGGACCACTGCAAAAGATTTAGGACTACAGGCGTTGGCGGTGAACCCACTTGGTAGCAGTCTGCACCACACAGATTCACGTGGTAGCTGTGGCTGAGCAGTCAGACTTCTCTCAAGAAAAGTTGAGCAGTATGTGGAGTATACAAAATAGGGCAATTCTTCACAGCAAGACAAGCAAATACGCAACGAGGCTTAGTGTAAAGATATTAAGGCATTTATTTATAACAGAACATCTATGAAAAAAACTATGGCACTATCACGGCAAACAAATCAAACACAATTACTCTACGAATAAGAAAACGATCAATCCCCCTAGCAATATCTCGACAACTCTAGGTTCTACCGGTACCACTTATTTTCAGACAGAGGTGTATACCTCAACCTAGATGACACTCGAATATTAGTTAGGACGGGAGAGAAAAAGATAGGCAGGTTACAAAATCAACGCAGTTCAATACTTCGCGGGTAAAATGCACGGCAAGAAGGCAAGCATCACAATAGAGCATAAAGTTCAGAGGCCAGGCCCACTCGGAGAGAGGCGAGGCGCGATGTCCCAAAAAGTCTCTAGCGGAGATGCATTCAAGTCTTATAGCAAATTGTTATCGGCAGATTGAACCAGTTCAGAACAATGAATGAGAAAAGCTTAGAGGCGACCCAACGGAAAGGAGAGGATTAAGACATCTCACTCAAACCGATCGAAAGGGAAGCCAGGCGGACACGGTACCTTGTTGTGGAGGGCAGCTCCGGCGGGGGCAGTTGTTCCTAGTGGTGGATGCACGTCGGGTCTTTGCCAAGAGTAGAGAGGTTCTCGTCGTTGAAGAAAAGTGAAGTCCGGTGCACCACCAGGGAAGAGACCAGCCGCGGAGTGCTCTGTCACAAGGCACCACCTTTTGGTCACGGTACAGGGGTAGTGGCTATCCGGTTGCCGGGGTGCTCTGCACGGGCAATTCGACCACTGCGTCCTGAGGCGAATAAAAAGCAAAGGGGACTGGTTGTTCCCACCAGTCAGGGGAAGAGACTCTCCGGCAGGGAGATCTCCTCTGTCATCGGGAAGTGGTGAGTCGGCTCAGCAGGGCTCCACCGGAGGTGTCGTCGTTGCAGGTCAGCTCAGCGTTACCCTCGTCGGATTCTTAGGTCCTGTGGCGACTTCTGAAGATCCAGTCCCAAAAGCCCTGCTTTTATGCAGAAAACCCCCATTCATTCAGCCTAGCTGTGAATCAGCACATGCTAAGTGGTGAGCGGGAACGCTCACCACTTGGGCCAATCACTCCAGAGTGCGACCGGAGTTGGCAAGGCAACTCGGCCCAGGGTGCCTAAACCCCCTCCCACACCCCTGTGGTAACCCAGACAGAATGGCACCACTTTGGAGGGTCTCTGTACAGAGGCCCGCCAAAAGTGGAACAAAGGGCTCAACGTTTGGTTTAGGAGTCACAGAGACGAACACAGACGCCATTTTACAAACCGAGTTCTGGCAGAAAATACCATCCGATAAACTTATTTAGGATAAGTAGACCGGTGGTACGTTAGAGATTAACGAGAAAAAGTATCAATCTCCAACAATGGGACGAATCCCATAGGGTTATGTTCGGGGTCGAACATAACAAGTAGTTTCCACTGCCACCAGCCAAAACTCGATGAGGGGGGACGGGACAGTGCCCCCTCGAGTAACAGGTCCAGGAGTGATCAAAGTACCCCTACTAGTACGTCCACAATAAGATGGTTTGTACTAGTCCTGTTAGTAAATTTAGGTCTAGTAAAGCCAATGGTGACTTTACATGCCCGGGGAGACAGTAGTCAGTCCCCGGGTATGGAGTCTATGGTGGAGGTCTGCTAGGACGCCCCAGTGTTACGGCACGTAGGGTGCGGTGTAACACACATAGAAAAACATATGAGACCCTATGGAGTAAAAGACCCCATGGCCCATCGCACACATTGATATTTCAAAGGAATTACACACATACATGTCCAAGAGTGGGAGGAAAAGAGTCTCATTCTTGGCAGGTTGGAAAAAAAGAAACTCCCGAAATCCAGCAAAGCTGCTGGGGGACTCACTAGGTTAGGAAATTCAGCCTAAACAGAGAATTCCCCCTAACAATTAGAAAAAAAAAACATATTACTTTTTTGTTTTCTCACAGAAATGTGTAGTACTCTGGACTGGCTAGAGGAGCATTTCCCACAAGACGAAATGTTAGAAGATAGTCCACCTAATGGTACACACTTTACTATATAAACCAATTAATAAATATTAATTTGTATACATTCAACATATACATTTTTTTTTTACAGACCATACAAAAATTGCAACATTACCCACAAAATGGACCACCTTATGGCAAATTTTACGGACTTAAAGAACTTTGTGGAAGATCACCTAAAACCACCAACAACATACCATTGTCCCACCTGTACTTGTCCCCCCTCACCATATCCCATTCATTTAACCCCAAACTCTCTCCATGGACCACAACGTTTTGATGAGATTTCCATCCCTTCTTCACCTGATCCCACTTATATTGAAAACCCTAATTCTCCTGTTTTTGTTTTCGTTTCTGCCCCACCTTCTCAGTCATAAATTGTTTATATATGTTAAATAAAGTTACTTTTTTATATTGTGTTGTAATTACTTTCAGTTATTTGTGGTAAAACCAATTTAGGTGTCCACGGACAGCGCGGTTGTTCGGAAATGTTCGTAAATAAACGAAAATGTAAGTGTCCTGAGGACACTATATCTGTCCGTAATGTTCTCATGCAAGTTGAAAATGTTCTAAGAACACTCGTAGTGTCCAGAAATGTTCGTAAATAAATGAAAATGGAGGTGTCCTTAAGAACACAATGCCTGTTCGTAGTGTTCGCTAGCAAGTTGAAACTGCTCTAAGAACACTTGTGGTGTCCTGAATTGTTCGTAAATAAACAAAAATGGAGGTGTGCTTGAGACGCTATGTCTGTCCGTATTGTGCACAAGTAAATTAAACTATGCTAAGAGCAAACGGCTGTCCGTAACTGTTCGTTTTACGTGTGACGCACTTTTAATTAGTTCAGGACCCGAACACTGTCCGTAGAACATCAACACGCATGCGCAAAACAATGTCCGTACATTGGGTGTCCTGCGGATGGCTGCTACCTTAGTGAACATGCTCATGAAACAATCATGTGACCGCGCCCACGCTGATCGCGTGTTCTGAATGTGGACACTGTTTGTGTCCGCGAACACTTTAAAAGTATATTTCTAAGTAATCCACAATAGTTCTCATTAAAAACGCAACATACCACAAATCCCACATACTAATCCTAAGTTTCCAAATAGTTTTTGTGACTTTTTGAACCTTTTTTGGTGTTTGATCTGTCTTGCGGACAGCGGCATTGTCCGCGAACCGGACACAAGCACCCCTATAAAAGACCACGCCCTAGAGCTCATTCTCATTGTGTTTCTGGCTATTCCACCGAGCACACTGCATTTTGCTGCATACTTTGCAGATTTTGAGATTTCCATCTCCAAGCCGATGACATCCATGTCTGCACTATTGCCATCTGGTGCTACATATGCCTCAGGACCACCCCGACCCCCTCCACCACCACCATTTCCCCAAGGGCCTGAAGAGGGGAACAGGAGTGCGGGTACAGGGGAGGAAGAAGAGGATGATGAGAATGAGGTAGAGGAAAGCCCTACTACCCGCCCTCGGCGTGATTCTTGGGTGTGGCGGTTGTTTACCGTTCATGGAAATGGTCCTAAGGCTTGTGCAAACCGTGTCACCTGCAATGAGTGCAAAATGGTACTCAGTGGCGGGAGGCATGATTCGTATAGCTTTGGGACTACGACCATGAAGCGACACCTGAACCCATTCCACACTGGGGACATTCGCAAGGTTGTACCTTGTGAAGAGCGTAGTAGGTTGATTGCCTCTACTTCATCCTCTGTTTCTGATCCTGTCACCACAAGGAACACCTCTGTGGGACAGCGTCTTCCTCAAGCTGCCTCACAGGCCATACAGAATTCTGATGACCCTTACCTTTCGAGGGTCACAGTTGTATGTATGTACTGTGACACAGTACTCTGCAGGGCGGAGCGACTTCGCAGTGCTTTTGAGACTATCGTCTCAGAGCACGAGAAGACCTGCTCACTACCAAAATAAAACCCACTCTACATCTTCCTCTCTCAGCTCGCCCTTTCTTATCCCTATGGTTGGTGTCCCCCCCTTTACCCTCCTTTCCCCTCCTCTCCTAGTGTGTCGTGTGTAAAAAACAAAAATAAATACAAAATAACAAAAATCAAAAAAAAATTAAGGCTCTTTTCAGAGCCGCCTTTCACAGTTAAAAAACAAAAGTAAAGATAAATAACGCAGGGCCCTTTATATTTCTTGAAATTCTGCAGACAGTTCGTGAACATAAAAAAAATTGGGATGCTACCCTATTATAACCATTGCATTATTCTCTGGGAGGAAGTGGTGGCTCTGAAAAGAGACTTTGGGAGGTGTTTGTATGTCAAAAATTATAAATACTCAACACCTACTTCAAATAGGATGCTGCATTTCTAAAAAAGGTTGCAATGCATTTTGTACATTTCCCAGAAAAATCTGATTGCCAGCATAGGTAAGATGGACTCCATCTCTGCGAAAAATGTATGTACTACGAAACATAATATTTTCATTGTGAAAAGAGGAAATGCCAAAATCTCTTAGGAAGGTACAAACAGCCTTATTGACATCACTCCTTGCTTTCTCCATTTGTGGACCACATGAGAAAGAACGAAGCCACATTTGTCTCTGCGCAATCCGTGAAAAAATTACTTTGGAGTTTGGAAACATGTCTATGATCTTCGGAAGTCCTTCTTTCATTGCAAAGAAATTCCAGACACATGTCCTAAACTGTTCCCTCCACAATGAATTACAATTATGTCTGGATGTTCCTCTATCTTCAAAGTTGCACAGAGAGGTAGCAGGTCCAGCCACTTCATTTCACGCACTCCATGCCAGTGCACTTCCACATGTGGGAATCCAAGATCTATAGATACTCCACAGCTTTCTGCATGCACCTTCAACCAATGTATCCACCAGTCTCCCAAAATCCACACAATCTGTTTTTTAAAACACTCAGCCATAGCTATCTGTTCTTCTCTCAGCAAAAAGATATCTGAGAAAACCTCTCCTAGCACAACACACTCACTAAACTTTACTGACCAATCCCTTGCTACATTCAATCTCATTTGAATGCCTCCCCACCCCAAATTCCCCAGATGTAATACGCGGTGTCCTAGAACTACCGCCATGTCCACGAACATATCGTAACATGGATAGCCCTTCTACCATTTCCACTTCACTCTCTGTGCCATTCCTTCATTGGATGTAGCTAAGAAATCACATGACCATCCACCAATCAAATCCAAGACCTCTACATGTAACTGCATCATCATAGATCAGCACTGCAAATGTACGGTGAATCTCTCAGACTACAAGTCTCATACCAATGGCAAGCACGATCTACGAGAAATACTAGACAAGTCTCCAAGATTTTGACTTGCAGCTTCGTCCATATCCATATGCATGAACACAAACTACAGGTATGCATATTTTCTATGCAGTACATGAACACATTTTCTAACCGACTTTTACCTTGTATAATCTTTAAAAAGAATATACGATCATTTTTTCATTCTCCTAAAATGAACTCTGACTTACAAACCTTTATGCCGTTTAATTTCTTTGTACACACACACACACGCAAATATTGTTAAACTAACATTTTTGAAATAAAATATATACACTACATATGATCAAACAAAATTACATGCACACTCTATCATCAAATCTCAAAGAATAATATTTGTACAAACACATGCTTGGTTTTAATTTTTTTAGTTTATATAATTACTTCTATTTATATAGGACAAGCAGGCTATGACATTGACTCCCTCTTACGTAGAAAAGCAGGCTATCACATGGACTCACTATTACGTGGAAAAGCTTAGTTACAGGAATAGTGGTATACAGTGGTACATTATGATTTTGACAAGCCATAGTAAAGATATTTTCTTTCCTACAGTTAGTCATAAGATAGTTTTAATAGTTTTGAGGAAGGCGCTGAGCATTTCAAGTTAATAAATCTATGACTAAATTAACAACAGTGCTATAAACAAACCAAATTACTAATTTCTTTCTTTTACAATGGCAGTGAAGACCATTCTCCTGAAATAAGCAGTCGAATTTGAATTACAAACAACAACTAAGAAGCAAACTGCTCATTTTATAAAAAAGTAAGTAGATTGTTACCATAATATTTCAATTATTACTCAAAGAAACTCTATGGTTAATTCATGCTACTTCTGTGCCTAAAAATAGAGATTCTGCACCATTCTGACCAAAAATCCTCCCGTCTTAAACAGTGATTTACTGGCAGAATGGCCCACAAATTCCTATTTTTTGCCACACAAATTACCAAACTCAGCCGCTAGAATTTAGATGTTGTAGAAGAAACAACTGTTTTAATTGTATAGCTTTAGATATACTATTTATACTTCTCCACAACACTGGCTTACTTTTTTCTGTCATCTGAACCCCAGTTTAGTAACACATTAATTCAAGAATACCCATCCCTAGTAGTTGTACTTCCCAATGCACAATCACACACCATTACATACATCTTTATCATCTCACTCAAACACTCATGCACACAACACACATGCATTGCAGAACACCCCAACCCATACCTTCTGTATTTCTTTCAACAGACCCTAAAGCATGCCTACCAAAAAGCAACTCTGTAGAAAGGAACACAGAAGTAGAGCAAATGAAAAGAAAAGTCTCCAACATAAACATCCATCTATAGCAGAATTTGTAAAAAAAAAGTTGAAACACAACAGCTAATACAGTCATGTAGTGAAACAGAAGAAGTTTCTAGTACAAAAACTTTGCCTCCTCTATCAAAAAGTAAAACAACCCAAAAAACAATTAACAGAAAATGAACTATCACTACAAATAAAACTTCTTCTATAAATCTTGATATAGTACAAAGTAAGCATATCAAGAAAAGTATTTTAGCCCAAATGTTACATCACAAAGTCCTTCAAAATCTTATAAAAACAGGAGAGAAAGCAGGTTCAACACTTCAAACATATCGTAGGAAAGTAATCTTAGAAGAGTTGATAGACAGTGCACTTCTTCTCAAAAGAAAGTTATTTATTTTAGTGTTAAACAGAATGAAACCACTAACAATACTAATAACTAAATTACAAAAAAAGACTTCTCAATAAACGAAATGTCAACAGAAATAACTTCTTAAATATCTGTGGAGGTGAATGGAATCACACTACTAGCACAGAACCATACTTTAATGAAGAAGCCTACAAACAAAAGCAAACAAATGCAATTTCCATACATAGCACTGGTCGAGGTTATGAAAAAGTTAATAATACCATAATGGAACAAGAAGTACACCTTACAAACATATGCCCTGAAAACAAAGATTTACCCCTCCATTCAACTGAATCAGAACATCTAGGGGGTAATTCATAGAATTCAGCGCACAAGTGGCGCACACGGCTGGCGCACAGTGTGCGCGTGCGAATCCCTGCGCCAGCCGCGTGCGCTAAAATCCATTTCCGCGCACAGCGTATTCATGGATTTCAGCCACCAAAACCAGCCGTGGCGCACAGTGGCGCAGCGACCCTGCAGCAGCGCCAGTTACGCCCCCAAGAACGCCTCTCGCGCAGGGAAAAGCCATCAATATACCCAATCCAGCGCAAAGGGCTGCGCTAACCCTGTACCAGCACGGCAAGTGGGCTACGTGTATCACTGGGGTGCGCGGGAAGTACCTCACGCGATTGGCCCCGTGCGAGCAGGGTACGCGTATTTCAGGGGTGCGCGGGAAGTTCCACACTCGATTTCCGCAGGGTACGTGTATTTCAGGGGTGCGCGTGAAGTTCCACATGCGATTTCAGCAGGGTACGTGTATTTCGGGGTGCGGGGGAAGTTTCACACGCGATTTCAGCAGGGTACGTGTATTTCGGGGGGCGGGGGAAGTTTCACACGCGATTTCAGCAGGGTACGTGTATTTCAGGGGTGCGCAGGAAGTTCCACACGCGAACGGCCCCGTGCGAGCAGGGTACGCGTATTTCAGGAGTGCGTGGGAAGTTCCACACGCGATTGGGCCCGTGCGAGCAGGGTACGCGTATCTCAGGGGTGCGCGGGAAGTGCCACACGCAATTTCAGCAGGGTACGTGTATTTCAGGGGTGCGCGGGAAGTTCCACACGCGATTTCATCAGGGTACGTGTATTTCGGGGGGCGGGGGAAGTTTCACACGCGATTTCAGCAGGGTATGTGTATTTCAGGGGTGCGCGGGAAGTTCCACACGCGATTGGCCCCGTGGGAGCAGGGTACGCGTATTTCAGGGGTGCACGGGAAGTTCCACACGCGATTCCATCAGGGTACGTGTATTACAGGGGTGCGCGGGGAGCACCACACGTGAATTGCAAGTGTGGGTCCTCCCAGATGTTCCCTCTACAACCTCCACGGCCCCTGCAGGTGGCTCACACCACAGGGGCCTACCCTGCACATGTCCTGCAGGCACCCCATCCACCAAGGCCATGCCCCCCAGCCAACCCACATGTCAATTTGCACTACTGCCCACCAACGCATGTCCCCCTGCACCCCCAGCCACCACGGGCACCCTCCACCAGGCCCCCACCCATGTCTCCCACCACCCCCACCCACCAGCAGTGCAGGGTCATCCTCCACCAGGCCCCCACCCATGTCTGCCACCACCCCCACCCCCCAGCAGTGCAGGGTCACCCTCCACCAGGCCCCCACCCATGTCTGCCACCACCCCCACCCCCCAGCAGTGCAGGGTCACCCTCCACCAGGCCCCAACCCATATCTCCAACCACCCCATCCCCCAGCAGTGCAGGGTCACCCTCCACCAGGCCCCCACCCATGTCTCCCACCACCCCCACCCCCCAGCAGTGCAGGGGCACCCTCCACCAGGCCCCCACCCATGTCTAACTCATGTCTCCCACCGCCCCACCCCCCAGCACTGTGGGGCACCCTCCACCAGGCCCCCACCCATGTCCAACTCATGTCTCCCACCACCCCCACCCGCCAGCACTGTGGGGCACCTGCCAGCAGGCCCCCACCCATGTCCAACTCATGTTCCCCACCCCCCCACCCCCCAGCACTGTGGGGCACCTGCCAGCAGACACCCACCCATGTCCAACTCATGTTCCCCACCACCCCCACCCCCAGCACTGTGGGGCACCTGCCAGCAGGCCCCCACCCATGTCCAACTCATGTCTCCCACCACCCCCACCCCCCAGCAGTGCGGGTCACCCTCCACCAGGCCCCCACACATGTCTCCCACCACCCCCACCCCCCAGCAGTGCAGGGTCACCCTCCACCAGGCCCCCACCCATGTCCAACTCATGTCTCCCACCCCCCCACCCCCAGCACTGTGGGGCACCTGCCAGCAGGCCCCCACCCATGTCCAACTCATGTCTCCCACCACCCCCACCCCCCAGCACTGTGGGGCACCTGCCAGCAGGCCCCCACCCATGTCCAACTCATGTCTCCCACCCCCCCACCCCCCAGCAGTGCGGGTCACCCTCCACCAGGCCCCCACCCATGTCTCCCACCACCCCCACCCCCTAGCAGTGCAGGGTCACCCTTCACCAGGCCCCCACCCATGTCCAACTCATGTCTCCCACCGCCCAGCACTGTGGGGCATCTGCCAGCAGGCCCCCACCCATGTCCATCTCATGTCTACCACCACCCCCACCGCCCAGCACTGTGGGGCACCCTCCACCAGGCCCCCACCCATGTCTCCCACCACCCCCACCCCCCAGCAGTGCAGGGGCACCCTCCACCAGGCCCCCACCCATGTCTCCCACCACCCCCACCCAACAGCACTGCAGGGTCACCCTCCACCAGGCCCCCACCCATGTCTCCCACCACCCCCACCCCCCAGCACTGTGGGGCACCTGCCAGCAGGCCCCCACCCATGTCCAACTCATGTCCCCACCACCCCCACCCCCCAGCACTGTGGGGCACCTGCCAGCAGGCCCCCACCCATGTCCAACTGATGTTCCCCACCCCCCACCCCCCAGCACTGTGGGGCACCTGCCAGCAGGCCCCCACCCATGTCCAACTCATGTTCCCCACACCCCTCACCCCCCAGCACTGTGGGCCACCTGCCAGCAGGCCCCACCCATGTCCAACTCATGTCTCCCACCACCGCCACCCCCCAGCACTGTGGAGCACCCTCCACCAGGCCCCCACCCATGTCTCCCACCACCCCCACCCCCCCAGCAGTGCAGGGTCAACCTCCACCAGGCCCCCACCCATGTCTCCCACCACCCCCACCCCCCAGCAGAGCAGGGGCACCCTCCACCAGGCCCCCACCCATGTCTCCCACCACCCCCACCCCCCAGCAGTGCAGGGTCACCCTCCACCAGGCCCCCAGCCATGTCTCCCACCACCCCACCCCCCAGCACTGTGGGGCACCTGCCAGCAGGCCCCCATCCATGTCCAACTCATGTCCCCACCACCCCAACCCCCCAGCACTGTGGGGCACCTGCCAGCAGGCCCCCACCCATGTCCAACTCATGTTACCCACCCCCCAGCCCCCAGCACTGTGGGGCACCTGCCAGCAGGCCCCCACCCATGTCGAACTCATGTTTCCCCCCCGCCCCCCAGCACTGTGGGGCACCTGCCAGCATGCCCCCACCCATGTCCAACTCATGTCTCCCACCACCCCCACCCCCCAGTACTGTGGGGCACCCTCCACCAGGCCCCCACCCATGTCTCCCACCACCCCACCCCCCAGCATTGCAGGGTCACCCTCCACCAGGTCCCCACCCATGTCTCCCACCACCCCCACCCCCCAGCAGTGCAGGGGCACCCTCCACCAGGCCCCCACCCATGTCTCCCACCACCCCCACCCCCACCCCCCAGCAGTGCAGGGTCACCCTCCACCAGGCCCCAGCCATGTCTCCCACCACCCCCACCCCCCAGCACTGTGGGGCACCTGCCAGCAGGCCCACACCCATGTCCAACTCATGTCCCCAACACCCCCACCCCCCAGCACTGTGGGGCACCTGCCAGCAGGCCCCCACCCATGTCCAACTCATGTTCCCTACCCCCCCACACCCCAGCACTGTGGGGCACCTGCCAGCAGGTCTCCACCAATGTCCAACTCATGTTCTCCACCCCCCCCCCAACCCCCAGCACTGTGGGGCACCTGCCAGCAGGCCCCCACCCATGTCCAACTCATGTTCCCCACCCCCCACCCCCCAGCACTGTGGGGCACCCTCCACCAGGCGCCCACCAATGTCTCCCACCAGCCCCACCCCCCAGCAGTGCAGGGTCACCCTCCACCAGGCCCCCACCCATGTCTCCCACCACCCCCATCCCCCAGCAGTGCAGGGGCACCCTCCACAGGCCCCCACCCATGTCTCCCACCCCCCCCACCCCCCAGCAGTGCAGGGTCATCCTCCACCAGGCCCCCACCCATGTCTCCCACCACCCCCACCCCCCAGCACTGTGGGGCACCTGCCAGCAGGCCCCACCCATGTCCAACTCATGTTCCCCACCACCCCCACCCCCCAGCACTGTGGGGCACCTGCCAGCAGGCCCCCACCCATATCCAACTCATGTCTCCCACCACCCCCACCCCCCAGCACTTTGGGGCACCTGCCAGCAGGCCCCCACCCATGTCCAACTCATGTTCGCCACCACCCCCACCCGCCAGCACTGTGGGGCACCCTCCACCAGGCCCCCACCCATGTCTCCCACCACCCCCAACCCCCAGCAGTGCAGGGGCACCCTCCACCAGGCCCCCACCCATGTCTCCCACCACTCCCACCCCCCAGCAGTGCAGGGGCACCCTCCACCAGGCCCCCACCCATGTCTCCCACCCCCCAGCAGTGCAGGGTCACCCTCCACCAGGCCCCCACCCATGTCTCCCACCCCCCCCACCCCTCAGCACTGTCGGGCACCTGCCAGCAGGCCCCACCCATGTCCAACTCATGTTCCCCACCACCCCCACCCCCCAGCACTGTGGGGCACTTGCCAGCAGGCCCCCACCCATGTCCAACTCATGTCTCCCACCACCCCCACCCCCCAGCACTGTGGGGCACCTGCCAGCAGGCCCCCACCCATGTCCAACTCATGTTCGCCACCACCCCCACCCGCCAGCACTGTGGGGCACCCTCCACCAGGCCCCCACCCATGTCTCCCACCACCCCCACCCCCCAGGAGTGCAGGGGCACCCTCCACCAGGCCCCCACCCATGTCACCCCCCACCCCCACCCCCCAGCAGTGCAGGGGCACCCTCCACCAGGCCCCCACCTATGTCTCCCACCCCCCAGCAGTGCAGGGTCAGCCTCCACCAGGCCCCCACCCATGTCTCCCACCACCCCCACCCCCCAGCAATGTGGGGCACCTGCCAGCAGGCCCTCACCCATGTCCAACTCATGTCTCCACCACCCCCACCCCCCAGCACTGTGGGGGACCTGCCAGCAGGCCCCCACCCATGTCCAACTCATGTTTCCCACCCTCCCACCCCCCAGCACTGTGGGGCACTGGCCAGCAGGCACCCACCCATGTCCAACTCATGTTCCCCACCCCCCCACCCCCCAGCACTGTGGGGCACCTGCCAGCAGGCCCCCACCCATGTCCAACTCATGTCTCCCACTACCCCCACCCCCCAGCTCTGTGGGGCACCCTCCACCAGGCCCCCACCCATGTCTCCCACCACCCCCACCCCCCAGCAGTGCAGGGTCACCCTCCACCAGGCCCCCACCCATGTCTCCCACCACCCCCAGCACTGTGGGGCACCTGCCAGCAGGCCCCCACCCATGTCCAACTCATGTCCCCACCACCCCCACCCCCCAGGACTGTGGGGCACCTGCCAGCAGGCCCCCACCCATGTCCAACTCATGTTCCCCACCCCCCCACCCCCCAGCACTGTGGGGCACCTGCCAGCAGGCCCCCACCCATGTCCAACTCATATCTCCAACCACCCCCACCCCCCAGCAGTGCGGGTCACCCTCCACCAGGCCCCCACCCATGTCTCCCACCACCACTACCCCCAGCAGTGCAGGGTCACCCTCCACCAGGCCCCCACCCATGTCCAACTCATGTCTCCCGCCCCCCCACCCCCCAGCACTGTGGGGCACCTGCCAGCATGCCCCCACCCATGTCCAACTCATGTTCCCCACCACCCCCACCCCCCAGCACTGTGGGGCACCTGCCAGCAGGCCCCCACCAATGTCCAACTCATGTTCCCCACCACCCCCACTCCCCAGCACTGTGGGGCACCTGCCAGCAGGCCCCCACCCATGTCCAACTCATGTTCCCCACCACCCCCACCCGCCAGCACTGTGGGGCACCCTGCACCAGGCCCCCACCCATGTCTCCCACCACCCCCACCCCCCAGCAGTGCAGGGTCACCCTCCACCAGGCCCCCACCCATGTCTCCCACCACCCCCACACCCCAGCAGTGCAGGGGCACCCTCCACCAGGCCCCCACCCATGTCTCCCACCACCCCCACCCCCCAGCAGTGCAGGGGCACCCTCCACCAGGCCCCCACCCATGTCTCCCACCACCCCCACCCCCCAGCAGTGCAGGGGCACCTCCACCAGGCCCCAACCCATGTCTCCCACCACCCCCACCCCCCAGCAGTGCAGGGGCACCCTCCACCAGGCCCCCACCCATGTCTCCCACCACCCCCACCCCCCAGCAGTGCAGGGGCACCCTCCACCAGGTCCCCACCCATGTCTCCCACCACCCCCACCCCCAGCACTGTGGAGCACCTGCCAGCAGGCCCCCACCCATGTCCAACTCATGTCCCCACCACCCCCACCCCCCAGCACTGTGGGGCACCTGCCAGCAGGCCCCCACCCATGTCCAACTCATGTTCCCCACCCCCCCACCCCCAGCACTGTGGGGCACCTGCCAGCAGGCCCCCACCCATGTCTAACTCATGTTCCCCAACCCCCCACCCCCAAGCACTGTGAGGCACCTGCCAGCAGGCCCCCACACATGTCCAACTCATGTCTCCCACCACCGCCACCCCCCAGCACTTTGGGGCACCCTCCACCAGGCCCCCACCCATGTCTCCCACCACCCCACCCCCCAGCAGTGCAGGGTCACCCTCCACCAGGCCCCCACCCATGTCTCCCACCACCCCACCCCCCAGCAGTGCAGGGGCACCCTCCACCAGGCCCCCACCCATGTCCCCACCACCCCCACCCCCCAGCACTGTGGGGCACCTGCCAGCAGGCCCCCACCCATGTCCAACTCATGTTCCCAACCCCCCCACCCCCCAGCACTGTGGGGCACCTGCCAGCAGGCCCCCACCCATGTCCAACTCATGTCTCCCACCACCCCCACCCCCCAGCAGTGCAGGGTCACCCTCCACCAGGCCCCCACCCATGTCCAACTCATGTCTCCCACCCCCCCGACCCCCCAGCACTGTGGGGCACCTGCCAACAGGCCCCCACCCATGTCCAACTCATGTTCCCCACCACCCCCACCCCCCAGCACTGTGCGGCACCTGCCAGCAGGCCCCCACCCATGTCCAACTCATGTTCCCCACCACCCCCACCCGCCAGCACTGTGGGGCACCCTCCACCAGGCCCCCACCCATGTCTCCCACCATCCCCACCCCCCAGCAGTGCAGGGGCACCCTCCACCAGGCCCCCACCCATGTCTCCCATCACCCCCACCCCCCAGCAGTGCAGGGGCACCCTCCACCAGGCCCCCACCGATGTCTCCCACCACCCCCACCCCCCAGCAGTGCAGGGTCACCCTCCACCAGGCCCCCACCCATGTCTCCCACCACCCCCACCCACCAGCACTGTGGGGCACCTGCCAGCAGGACCCACCCATGTCCAACTCATGTCCCCACCACCCCCACCCCCCAGCACTGTGGGGCACCTGCCAGCAGGCCCCCACCCATGTACAACTCATGTTCCCCACCCCCCCACCCCCCAGCACTGTGGGGCACCTGCCAGCAGGCCCCCACCCATGTCCAACTCATGTCCCCCACCACCCCCACCCCCCAGCAGTGCGGGTCACCCTCCACCAGGCCCCCACCCATGTCTCCCACCACCCCCACCCCCCAGCAGTGCAGGGTCACCCTCCACCAGGCCCCCACCCATGTCCAACTCATGTCTCCCACCCCCCACCCCCCAGCACTGTGGGGCACCTGCCAGCAGGCCCCACCCATGTCCAACTCATGTTCCCCACCACCCCCACCCCCCAGCACTGTGGGGCACCTGCCAGCAGGCCCCCACCCATGTCCAACTCATGTTCCCCAGCCAACATGTCATCACAATCTGGATCCCTGGTCCCTATGGTCAGCCTCCAAATGCAAAACACCCACCCGAGTATTGCATCCACCCACTCATAATTGGCAATTACATGACAGAACACTAATTGCAAGTTCCGAAACAAACACATTTCCCTCACATACACCCAATGGGTGTCAGTGAATCTCAAAACCCATATCATGATATGCATGAAACCAATGAGATGATACTACACATTGAAGTATGATAAAAATATGTATTAAAGCAAACATGAATAGAATAAAAAATAAAGAAACATAAATGTGAATGTACAAAAATGAAAAGAAGCATGTCCGTGAAAAAAAGCAAAACTAAAAATCAAATTCCAAAGTAATGGTGTCCAAAGTCACTGTCCACAAAACAAAATCCAATGGGAAATAAAAAAGAAAGCCATTGCTCCATGGTTAAAATGTGAAAGAAAAATACAATCCAACAGTGAACTATGTACATGGGAACAAGCCAGGGTGCATTATCCCAACAAAAGAAAGGAAACCTATCTAACTACACTAACTAATAAAATAAACTATATACAAAAATATGGCCAATGTCCGAAAGGTCCAAAATAAAACCAAAAGAAAATGAAACCTAACACTACCTACATAACTATGTACAAGGGCAGTGGGCTAGTTTGACGGCTCACTTGTGGATGTCCCGGGCCAGGGCATCATCGAACTCCTGCTCAATGTCCCGGAGGCGTTCCTCCTCCATGGCCCCGAGGGTCCGCAGGGCCGTCGACGTGTCCACCTCCAAACCCCTGCGGATTGCCTCGAGGCACTCGGCCCGCCTCAGGCCCCTCCGCATGGAGTTCTCCGCCCTGACCATTGTGAGCCGTGCCTCTTCCACCCGCTGTCACTCCGCATCTATGGCGTGGCCCAACCGCTGCCACACGGAAGACACTCTCTGTCCTGGGTCCTCCTGCCCTCCGGCCGATGCCTGCCCCTCCAATGTTGAAGACCCCGAGCATTCATGGCTCCCACCACGTTGCTGCTGCTGCTGCGCCTCTGCCCGTGCACTGCCTCCTGCTGCCTGCACATCCTCCGCCGGCTGGGGTGCAGTCATTGATGTGGCCACCCCTGCTGGACGTCCGACTCCCGACTGTGGCAGGGATACCTCCTCCACCAGCCTGGCCGCACCGTCAGAGGCAGCTCCACAGGGCACCCAGGTGACTGATGGGTGGGAAGATGGCACGGAGGACGACTGGCGCGTTGGGGGTTCAGTTGAGGAGGGGGTCGTAGCAAGCCCCATCATACGGAGGAATCCGGCCTGGGTGACCTGTCCCAGTAGGCTGACGTGGTCAACGAGCCATTCGAGATGACGTGCAGTCTCCTCATTAAAAGACTGCAGGTCACCTCGCATGGCCCGTTGACGCAACGCTACACCACTCAGAACAGGCTCAACCCGGACCCGGATAGCCATGTCCGCAGGCAGAGGAAGGCCAGTTGACGTGAGCTCATCCCCTGCCTGAAAACAGGTCTGGACGTAGGCATCCCTGCTGTTGCAAGATGATGCAGGGACAGGATTGCACACAGGCAACTCCGCGGCGGACTGTGCTGCCTCCTGTCCCTGGTCCTGCACTGCACCACTAGCACCAGTGGTATCCCCACCTCCAGACCCCGTCTCTGTTGCTTGCACGGCCTCCTCCTCCACCAAACCCCCCACCAACCTGGATGACTCCGTGCCATCTTCCCCTGTTGGGCCCTGTGGGGTCCCAGCTGCCCCTTCTGCTGCCGAGGAGTCCAACTCCAACCTCCGCCTCTTGGACCTCCCCCCGGCAGCTGCGGCCTGGGACGCGGCACCGGACTCCTCACTCCCTGACGAGATGACAACATGGGATGGGAGCCGGGCCTTGCGTCTCCGGCTGGCGGTGGGATCCCCGCCGCTGTGCTCCACAGCACCTTCTCCGCCCTCTTCATCAGTTGACGCTGCAGGCAGGGAGAAATAAAACACAGGCATCAGGGCACTGTACAATGGACACATACACACATGACAGTTGTACATGAGTGGCATTGGCAAACCTCAGACATGTCATCACAATCCCCAACACACATGTCATTTCAACTCGCACACATGAGCCATACCACAGCCATATCGCAACTGCCAGCACCATCCATACACATACAACAGCATGAGCAGGCAAAGGTGAGCCAGACATCACATGCAACACAGGAAGTGCACCACACATGTACACACACCACCACACTTGCATGCATGTGTATACCTCTGCCAAGTGTCGCAGTGTTCAGATGGGCATCCATGTCACATCTGCCGATCAGGCTTCCACATATCGCTGTCACATGCATCCATGTTGCATCACTGTTGCACCCTTGTCAAATACACACACATGCACATGTACACAGTGCTGATACATGCAGCTGAAAACAACATACATGTGTGACATCACGGACATGTCTACTTACATAAACATTCATCCAAACATGTGTGCCCACACAACTGCATTTGGCATGCAAGCCTACACACACAAGCACCATCCATGTCTCACACATTCCAGCCCTCGCATGTGTTAGCCCCACGGCCCTGTACACCCCCACCCATACTCGACCCCATACAAACAGATGTGCAACCTGCACACTACTGAAAAATCACCACACGCACATCTCACAATCAGGATGCATGTACACTTACCGCTCGACTCCAGACGGGTCTGCCTCTCAAGGACCTGGACGTGGAGCGCTGGGGATATGCGTTCCAGGACCCTCATCTGTTCTTCCGACAAGTGGCCCCAACGCCCCTTGGCATCACTGCCTTCAAGAGGCGCCGGGCCTTGTTCAGGGTCCTGGACCTGAAGTCCTCCCAGCGCTTCTTGACATGTTGTAAGTCGCGGACTGCCACCCCCTCCACGTTGAAGGCAGTCACGATGTCAGTCCAGATCCGACTCTGTCCTTCGTTGTCGGCACGGGAACTTCCGAAGAGGGCATTATACTCCCCCAGGACTTGCTCCACCAGGACACCAACTTTGGTGGCACTGAAGCTGGTGCCGCTCTGCCTCTCTGGCCGGGGGTTGTCAGTGGTCTCAGATGATGTTTGCCCCGACATGACAACCCCAGAGGCAGGAGTGGGTGGGCAACTGGGTCCTGGGGCTGGGCTGTGGAGCGATGGAATCCCAGTCGGGAGTCTTCGGTTCCAGCAGGGGTGGTCACAGCAACAGCACCCCTGGCTGATGTGCAGTCAGCAAATGGCAGGGCACGTGGGCAGCAGGCAGTCAGGCAGCTACAGATGGCAGGAGGGAGCGTGCTCGGGGCTCTGGGGGCAGTAGTTTGGCCTTCTGGGCAGGAGCGTGGTCTTCCATGTGCTTACGCGTGGCCAGCTTGATACGGAGTGATTTGGCACGTGAAAAATCTGCACGTCAGCGTGTAATTCGAGGAAAGGACCTTAGCGCGTAAGCGCGTCTGCACGCGTACGCATTTTCAATGGACAGAAGGCCCCTCAAGCGCAAGCGCCCCTGTGACGTGATGCCTACAGGCGTGCATGGGCATTTCAGCGCGCGTGAAAAACTGCATGTCCGCGTGTAATACGAGGAAAGGGCCCATGCACGTAAGTGACGTGACGCGCGCATGCATTTCCCTCAGCACGGGCTAAAGGTGAGCGGGCCCAGCAGTTCGCTGTACGTGCCTTTCGTGGAGACCGACGTGTGTTGCTGCTTCCTGTTGTTTCGCGTGCCATCACAACTTCACAGCTATCAAGGACGTATCTCTTCTTTTGGCGGGGGTATTGGCTATGCATGTTTTTCTGCATCACGCTAGTCAGACGGTGAGTTGCACACGCTCTTTTTCCCACTGCGGGTGCCCCTGTGTATCGCACCCATTTTCGATGTCATAGTAGCCTGCGTGTCTCACGCGTACGCGTTATTCGTGTTACTGGGTGCCACAGCGTACTGCGGGAGCTTGAATCCACGCACGTAGGCTGCAGGGTTGCGTGCACGGTTTTACTGCAGTTTTGGGGTGCCTGAGCGTTGCGTGACCCGTCACCACATCACCGGGGTCACATACAGCCTTGCAGGTGCAGGGGGGCTGTTAACATCTTGCTTCCCACCCCCTTCACCCCAATTGCCCAGGTCAATTGTGGTGTACACCTCCCATTGGCACCACTCCATCTGTGCCAGCACTTCTACATCAGTGCCATGGTTGGGAGGCCACCAAAGGTGAGGGGCGCCTCAGCTGGGCGTCCTCCTCGTGGCGGGCGTGGTCGGGGACGTGGCCGTGGTGACCAGGGAGTAGGGGGACTCCAGGGTATCCATGGCGGCCACAGAGGGGGAAGAGGCAGGGGTGCGCCACTTGAGCACAATGTTGTGCCATGTGTCGGTGCAGTCATGCCACCACCCCCTGTGGTTCCGGGGGATGCAGCTCCTGCATCTGGCACTGGCACCCGTTCGACCCGGCAGTCTGTTCCATCGACTGCCACGGGCCCAAGGGTAGTGGTAGCTGCAGGTGTAGCTGTGGACACCGCCACCCAGGCTCAGGGTCTGCCAGCGCAGGCTGCGTTGGCACTTGAAGAGCCCTTGGTAGATCTCCAACAGGCCAGGGGGGAAACCATAGGGGCAGGCCGGGCTGCTCAGACCAAGACACGTGTCCCTGGGGCAGTCATGTCATCTGCTGCCCCGAACAGCCGGTTGTTGGCAAGTGCAGGGGCAGATGCACCCAACAACACCCCGGTTGTGAGTCTGCCAACCAGGACCGTTGCGGTCAATGACCCTGCCACAGGTGATGTTGCTGCGCAGGGTCCGTTAGTGGGCACCCAGCTGCCACTGACACGAGTCAGGCCTTTGGTCATCCCTCCACCTGCCACTCCCTTGGCTCAATTCACCGAACCCACTGGCCATACTGGTCAGGGCGGCATAAGCCAGCCAGGGTCTGCGCCACAGTCCAAGAGGAGGAAGGTTGCACCTGCAGCACAGGCTGGGACCCCACACACAGCCACGACCTCCTGCACGTCAAGGAAGAAGGAACTGGACTTCCTCGTGGACTACGTGCGGGGCCACAGCCGTGACATGCTAGTGGGTGCCAATAGTCAGACTACGGCTGCCCAAAGTGACACCCACTGGAAGCATGTTGCGGAACATGTCAGTTCATTCGGCCATGAGGTGCGCACGGCGCAAGAGTGCAAAAAGCGTTGGAATGACATCAAGCGCAGCACTAAGGCTAAGCGTGCCTCTAATTACAACTTGACTTTGGTGACTGGCGGTGGGCCTGCACCAGAGGAGGAAGAGCTCACTCCGCATGAGGCTCTCGTTGCGGAGTTCATACCACCTGAATTGGTCGAAGGAGTGGGAGAGATGCTGGACTTTGATGCGCAGTCCAGTGAGTGTTGATGCGTGTTTGTTGAGGACATGTGTGTTTCACTTGTGGGATGTGTTGTGCATGATTGCTGCTACATGTGACGTGTACATGGTTCTGATGTGTAAGTAATGCAATGCTTCCGTCATGCATGTCTCCTCTGCCTGCATGCGGGACTCCATGTAGGCATGCTCCCTTGCCCCTCCTCCGCCACTCTGCACCCCAGTTCCACCTTTGCACAGGTCTGCTTCAATCTTGCCAATGTTTAGTTTCTTGTTCATGTGTCCTGTGTAGATGCTAACTTCCAGCGTAGAATCTGCCAGACATATGCCGTGTGGTACAGCCTTAGTACTCGATGCAGGGTATCTCACTTGTACTGTGCATGGGTCAGATGTCCCACAGGGACATGAGTGCCCATTCATGCTACATGTGCATTGCACGCATGCCCCTATGTGTCCTTGACTGGATGATCACTATAATATAAGTCCTTGGTTACATACATTGCCTGCCATCTCATCAGCCTTCCCATGTCAACTGTGGCTCAGTCCTGCGTTGCACACATGTTTAGGCTCTGACAATCTGTGTGGCTCACAGGCCTCAGCCTGTTCAATGGCCAATGACTCTGTCCAACTCTTGTTGTGTCTTCTTCACACGTGGGCGGCCTCCAGAGTTTTCATCATGTGTCCTGCCTACTGTCCCAGCATCATTTGCAGTGTTGTCATTTGAATCACATTAAGCTGTTGATGCCAGTCAACACTGCCTGTCAATACACAGGTGTATGGTCAGCCTTTTGATACCATGCTAGGCATCCCTGCTTTGGTACTGGGGTGGAGGGGTGCTTGGCTTCTAGATATCGTACACATTGAATGCACAATGCACGTGATGTGTGAATTTGACATTGCACTGCCTTCACATTTCCTGGCACACACCATGGAGTGCTTGTACATGTAGGTAGTGAGGTGCGTACACATTTTCTGCACTGCATAGACCCACTTCCATGGAAACTGCCACCTTTCAACAGGTCTGATCACAGAAGCTATTCAAAGTAGACCCAGCATGCATGCCAGGTTATATGTTGTGTGTCACATGTCTGCCGGATGCATTTGCTGTTGGTGTGTGTGTGTTTCGTGTGCTTCTGACATGTGTAGTGACCTTTTTTCTCTCTATTTTTCAGGTGATGACGCAATGGAGGCGGAGGATGGTGTTGTCATGCCAGACACAGGGTTGGTAACACCACATCAACCCGGCACTAGTGGGGGTCGTGGGGTGGTAGGCCACGAAAACCCCCAAGTGCTGCAGTCCATCTTGTCTCTGGCTGCCTATGAGTCCAGCCTTGATGACGACTATGACGTCCATGTTGAGTTGGATGAGCATCAAGTCCATGTGTCAGGGGTGAGTGATTCTGATGTGGACACTCCTCTGTCTGCGACACCTGCACTGAGGGATCAGACAGTCTTGGTTCCTCCGCCCGTGGTGGATCAGGACGCAGGGTCACCCTCCACACCAGTCACTGATGTGCCTGGGACATCACGTCGACGGGGGCATGTAGTCGTGCAGCCGTGGGCGGTGCCAACACAGAAAGGACCCCCGGTCCTTAGGGCCCGCAGGGGTCAAGCCCGGCAACGTGGTTGCCGCGCGCAACTGCTGTATACTGAGTGGGAGCAAGACATGACTGCCAATTCCAATCGGCAGGGGGCAGCAATGGAGAACATCGCTGAGAGCATGGAGCGTGTGGCCCGATCTGTGCTCCCCCCTGCTAGGCAGGTGCTTCTCCAGCAGCAGGCGGCACAGTCCACGGCCCGCTCGCTCAGGCTGGGCATGGCGGCCTCAGACAGGGCACGCCAGGCTGAAATGTCGTCTCTGCATCAAGCAATTGCTGCTCACGCAGAGGCGCACATGGATGCCCTGAGGGAGGAGTATGCTTCCCTCAGATCCACTCTGGGTGTCCTTATGATGTCCACGAGGCAGCAGGCAGAGGAGCGGTTTGCACAGCTTGAGCGTACCATCTCGGCTGAGCTACAGGGTTGCCGGGAGGTGCAGCGGTTGTCCAGCCAGGCCTTGCAGGAGGAACTCCGTGTTACACGTGCTACCTTGCAAGAGGAAGCACGTGTATCACGTGAGGTTCTGCATGCAGACCTATGTCACATCGCCACACAGAACCAAGCTCACCCGTCCGGCAGACTTGCTGCCGACGAGGGGCAAGCTGCGGCTAGACGTGGCCAGGCTACTGTGCCACGTCCTCCTTTACAGGATGAGACAGACTCGGACGACCATCTATCTCCCACATAGGTCGGGCTGTGCAGGCGTTGAGCCCATGGAGGTTTTTTTTTTGGCTCAGCATAATCGCATGTGGATGTTGAGCAGCACCCTGTACCTCCCCCCTCCTGGGTGCCTCCCCTGCCCCCCGGGTCATATGTGGCCATTTTTGATTTTTCTTTTAGTTTAGTTAGTTAAGTTTCTGTTTGATAGTTAGTTTAATTAGATAATGTAGGTTTTCCATTGTTAGTGTAATTAGTTAATAGTTGATTTAGTTTAAAATTGCTAGTCTATTGTGCTTTCATGTGACGGTGCGGTGCTTTGTGGCTTTTGAAGGCATCCACTGTCTGTTCCAGCTGGACCCTTCAGGCTTGTCTTGTGTATGTGTTTGCTGCTTGGGGTCCTTGACTCACATATGCCACTCCTGCCTCCCTTATCCATGGGCTCGCAAGGATGGTTCGGTGTTACAGAATATTACACAAGGGCTTTGGACTGTCATATCTATGGCATGTCTGGTGCTGTGTGACTTGTGTTGACACCCCTAGTGGGGATGATGTTGGTGTTATTGTCCACTGTTCAGCTTTTGCTAGATGGGGTGTGTCATGATTAATGTGTACATTGATTGCTATGCATTGTGTAGTATGTTTCATATCTTTCCTGTACACATGCTTGTTGCAATTCATGCTGTAGATAGTGTTCCACACTTTGGATGTGAAAGACGGACTGATGGTGTGATTTGTGATGTGACTCTCTGACATGGTCAAGTAATGAGATGCCTGATGAGACACACACAGATGACTTTGAAGCATTAATCATGTGTTTCATGCCCTTTCTGCAGGGGGGTGTGCCTCCAGAGCACCTTTGCCAGCAGACATGGCCCATTGGATGACGGAATTCTGGACCCGTTTGTTGGTGCCCACATGCACATGTGTGCACAAGCAGAGGCACAGGGATTGCAGACCCACATCCTAGAACTGCTGACATGTTCCAAGGAACTCCAGGCAAGGTGAGCAGCACAGGGGGGCCACGACACAGCAAAGCTTGCACCAGGCGAGTTGCAAATGCAGGCTTAGTCACAGCACTGAGGGTGAGCTTAGACGAATATTGGTGTTGGAGCACACAATGCAGCTCAGATGTGTTGGTGGACTGATGGCTGTTGATAGTAGGGTTGTCTGGGACACATGCAGGGGCAGTGGCACATACCCTCCGGTACACCAATGTCCATTGAGGCACTTGTATCAACCATGTAGCCTTCTGAGACATGGAAAGGGGCAGCTCACAGGGACATACAGCAAGGGACATACTCGGGTGCAGTGCGTGTCTTTTCCATGTACTTTATGATAAATGCACTGCCAACTTTGTTTCGCTCATGGTGGTACGCAACTTGCTCTGAAGTCATGGCTTGCTATATGGGTCTGTCTGCTTACCCAGGGAACATTGCATGTTGTGTGAATTGTGACACATTGGTGTTCCATTTCCCACGCACCCACTAGCGGCTGACTTCCTGCATTGACTGTGTATGACCCGTCACAGGGGTGATGTTATATATGGGTACGAAGCATCGACACCAGATTGTCTGTTGGTAGAGTAGTTTGTTGCTATGGGGCATGTTTGGTGTTGTGTTTTTGTGTAATTGGCACATACAGGTTGTTGACTGTGGCTATCTTTGCAGCATTGCAGTGCTCCTGTAACCGGACCTGAGAGGAGGAGGCCAGCACTCAAATCCAGAGCTAAGTGTCTTGTTGTTTTTCTTTCGAACTGCTCTGCATAGGCTTGCTGCGGAGTGTACTAATGCATGGATATATGTGTGGTTCAATTTGGTATGTTTTTTCTCCCTAATCACCCGTGATCCTATGCAATTTTGAACCCTGTACCCTCTACCCGGTGTTCCTGCTTCCCGTACCTATCCAAGCAATGTTCCCTGACCCTCTTTCCCCGCTGGGGTTGCGGATGCCTGTGTAAGCCCCAAAACTTGCAGGCGCCAAAACCCTAGAGGGGGTGGTTGGTTCGTACCACTCCTGAGCCTGGACTACAGAAGGCCATGACAATGATGTCCAAGTTTGTTTGGATGTGTATGTGTTCATGCAGGTAGTACATTTTCGTGCATTCAATAGTTTCATGTGTCATTCCTCCTCCCCTCTCCTGCCACTCATTCCAGCCATCCAGTGTGTCAACACCTGTCCCGACTGCATATCCCTGAACCTCCTTCCCCACCAGGGTCTCAGGGGCCTGTGTGAGTTTGACCTTGCAGGCACCCGGGACATGGTGTGGGTGGTTGTTTCGTGACACTCCCGCGCCTGTACAGGGGACCTGTGACAGTACACATCTGTTCATGGTGCATCATCCTATGTCATGTACCACACATGTTTCACATCCTGTCGTGAGATTGTTTTGCTGTGCTACCTTGGTTGTTGCATCATTGTGGTAGTACTTGGCCTTTGTGAGGTACTGCTACGTCAAGTCATCTACTGGAGGGTGTTCTGGTTCGTTTTTCTGGCTTGGATTTTGTGATTTTGGACATTGATTATGAGGGTGCAGGCACCTTTTTACACACAAGGTGGGAGATGGTGACGAAGGGTAAAGGTGATCCTGTGGCCAGGTGGAATTGAGGTTTGAGGGCTCCATGACCCAGGTGCAGTTGTTCAGTGGGTCATGGTCATTTGTGAGGGAGGGGGGGTTGTTGTTGATAGTTGCCTTGCCCTGCATTGTGATGGGAACTCTGACATTGTAATGGTGGTATCCTATGTACATGTTGTGTTCTGCTGATCAATGCCTGTTCATGTGTTGTGTTTTCCTTTCAGGTGCGAGGGGATAGTTGTGGTTTGACATGCTGGGGTGTACACATGGTGAATGTTCACATGTGATGTGTAGAGAACACTAATGGTCACTTGAGTGCACATGCATATGTGGAGTGCATGTCCTTGCAGAACCACACACTCTGATGCACTACATGTACTCCCACCCTTGCATATCCACGTGTACACTGTTTGCCTTCTGGTTCCGACTGTGTCCCTGCAGCACATGTTCTGTGACTGGTTATGAATCCTGTACATGCCTAATTTGCTGTTTGATGTGGTCTGTCACTTAGAAGTGATGCTCAGGGTGTGCATCACACACAATGGCTGTTCACTGTACTGTGCGCTGAGCAGTGTGTTGCAGGAGTAGGACACTGCACACATGAGCTGCAGTGTTGATTTTGCAATGCACAATGTGCATGTAGACAGGCATTCATTGTTATGTTACGACTACGACTCTTGTAATGCATTTGGAAATGACTTATTTTGGGTGGGAGATTTAGTTGGTCTGTCATTTCAACTGATTCCGGGTCAGGCATCATTGTCTGATGCCACTGTACATTTAGGACATGGCAATGTGTACCTTATCGTTACTGTGTTGGTGTATGGGTATTGCTTGCCATGTCATGTTGTGGTTTGAGTGACATGACAGTGATGGCCATGGCCTGTTTTGCAGGTGTGTGTGATGCACACCTTGCATGTCAGGGTCATCCGCTTCTCAGAGCAACTAGCTGGGGGTAGATTTCTCTCTGTGGCAGGGCCCTCCCTCTGGAACATACTTCCTGCCTCACTTGAACTGGAGGGGAACCATCTCCAGTTCTGGAAGCACCTCAAGACCTTCCTGTTTGCTTCTGCTTTCTCTCTGCCTCTCCCTTGCAGAATTCTTCACTGGAACTGCAATGGAGCTGCAACTGGGCCACTCTCACCAACCTCGGTCCCTGGCCCAGCCACTCTCCACTTGCACTGCCTCCCTGGCAACCCCTGCACTGCGGTACTGTCTCTCTATCCCTACAGCCCACCCTTCCCAGCACTTGTCTGCACTTAACTTGCAGTTGCCACCAGCCGACCTATGTATTTTTTTTTTGGGCTACTTCCACTGTACTGCACTCGCACCCCCCTTCCCCTTGCACTTTTCCCTTCCCCCTACCCCTGCACTTGCACAATCTCAATGACACCTGGCCTAGTAGTACCGTTGTCTGTCTTCCCTTGTTCCCCCCTCCCTGCCTCATCGCGCCTTGAAATACTTGTGTATGGGCCATATCATGTCATATGTCATATGTGTGCCTTTTGGTCACACAGCATAGCTTGTGTTTAAGTAGCTAGGGATGCAGACGATGTGGCACTTCCATGGCAACTATCTCAGGGTGGTAGGGTTGTGACAGTTGACTGTCTCTTTGTCATCATCGATTGTCACCTGGTATGTGCCAGGCCTGTGTGCACTCCGCAGGGGTGGGAGTTTGGGTGAAAAATGTGGCCACAAGCTGGGTCCGGGTTTCCTCTCCACGTGCCCTGTCCCCTCCCATGGGCAGCACCTGTGCCTGTGGTTGGGGATATGGCGGCACCACCATGTCTACCGGGACGCCCTGCCGTGTTGCAACATTGTGCAGGACACATGCTGCCACAATGATCCTGCACACTACTGGTGGTGCATAGAGTAGTTGCCCACCAGAGCGGTCAAGGGAGCGGAAACGTGACTTGAGCACTCCGAATGTGCGCTCCACTATGCCCCTGGTTGCAATATGGGCGGCGTTATATCTTACCTGGGGTGGTGTGGTGGGGTTCCGGATTGGCGTCATCATGTGGTTGCTCAGAGGGTAGGCACTGTCCCCTGGGGGAGATTATTAGGGTTTGGATATTTGTCTGTGTGTGACTTGCATGCATGTGCAAGGGCATTTGTACTGACCTAGGAGCCATGTGTCGCCATGCTGCCCAGCTTCCAGGGCCCGGCTCAGGGCGGACATTCTGTATATGAAACTGTCATGGGTGGAGCCAGGGTAGTTTGCATAGACAGAGGTGATGATTCCCTTTGCATCGCATACCACCTGTACATTGATGGAATGCCAGTGCTTGCGGTTTCGGTAGATGTGCTCAGTGGCCCTAGGTGGACGTAGGGCCACATGGGTGCAATCTATGGCACCGAGCACTTTGGGGAAGTGTGCCACCCTGAAAAAATCCAGGACAACGGCCTGCCTTTCTGCGGGTGTTCTGGGCATGTATATGTGCCTGCGGACTGAGGGGCGCGCTGTCATGATTGCCAGTACCTGGTGAAGGCAGCGTGACTGCGTGGCCTGTGAGACCCCCCCCCACTATTGTAGTGGTCTGCTGAAATGACCCAGTGGCCAAAAAATGCAGGATATTGAGCAGCTTCTCCAAGGGGCACAATGCTTGGGAGCAAAGGGTGGGGGATGTAAAGTCATCTTCCCACTCCCTGACCAGGTCTAGGATGATATGGGGTGGAAACCTATACCTGCCGTAGACCTGGTCGTCAGGCATCCCAAAAAGGCTTGTCCGTGGTCCGAAAATGCGTGCCCTGGCTATTCTCCTCCTCCTGCGGTGTCCCACGATCAGTGCTGCGACAAATGGGGCATTCATCGTAGCTGTATATACGCGTTTATGCTGTGCGCGGGGCCGCTTCCGCCTGCCTTCGTGTGGCGGATGCGTTGACGCCTGTGCACGTCTTTTGCCTTGCGCGGGTTTCCCGTATTTGGATACGTGGTAAAACTGTATGTCCGAGTGTCATCGCGTGTAATCGGAGGGAAGTGAGCGTACACGCGATTGGCCTGGGTACGTGTGTTTCGGGGTGCGCAGGAACTTTCGCACGCGATTGGTGGAAATCCACGTGTGCTCTGTCATCACGTGTAATGAGGGAAACACCCGCGCGCGTCACGTCACAGACGCGCTCACGCGCTAAGGGCCTTTCCTCGAATTACACGCGGACGTGCAGTTTTTCACGCGCGCTGAAATGCCCATGCACGCCTGTACGCGTCATGTCACAGGGGCGCTAGCGCTTGAGGGGCCTTCTGTCCAGTGAAAATGCGTATGCGTGCAGACGCGCTTACGCGCTAAGGGCCTTTCCTCGAATTACACGCTGACGTGCAGATTTTTCACGTGCCAAATCACTACATATCAAGCTGGCCACGCGTAGGCACACGGAAGACCACGCTCCTGCCCAGAAGGCCGAACTACTGCGCCCCAGAGCCCCGAGCACGCTCCCACCTGCCATCTGCTGCTGCCTGACTGCCTGCTGCCCACGTGCCCTGCCATTTGCTGCCTGCACATCAGCCAGGGGTGCTGTTGCTGTGACCACCCCTGCTGGAACCGAAGACTCCCGACTGGGATTCCATCGCTCCACAGCCCAGCCCCAGGACCCAGTTGCCCACCCACTCCTGCCTCTGGGGTTGTCATGTCGGGGCAAACACCATCTGAGACCACTGACAACCCCCGGCCAGAGAGGCAGAGGGGCACCAGCTTCAGTGCCACCGAAGTTGGTGTCCTGGTGGAGCAAGTCCTGGGGCAGTATGATGCCCTCTTCGGAAGTTCCCACGCCGACAAGGAAGGACGGACTCGGATCTGGACTGACATCGTGACTGCCATCAACGCGGAGGGGGTGGCAGTCCGCGACTTACAACATGTCAAGAAGCGCTGGGAGGACTTCAGGTCCAGGACCCTGAACAAGGCCCGGCGCCTCTTGAAGGCAGCGGATGCCAAGGGGCGCCAGGCCACTTGTCGGAAGAACAGATGAGGGTCCTGGAACGCATATCCCCAGCGCTCCACGTCCAGGTCCTTGAGAGGCAGACCCGTCTGGAGTCGAGCGGTAAGTGTACATGCATCCTGATTGTGAGATGTGCGTGTGGTGATTTTTCAGTAGTGTGCAGGTTGCACATCTGTTTGTATGGGGTCGAGTATGGGTGGGGGTGTACAGGGCCGTGGGGCTAACACATACGAGGGCTGGAATGTGTGAGACATGGATGGTGCTTGTGTGTGTAGGCTTGCATGCCAAATGCAGTTGTGTGGGCACACATGTTTGGATGAATGTGTATGTAAGTAGACATGTCCGTGATGTCACGCATGTATGTTGTTTTCAGCTTCATGTATCAGCACTGTGTACATGTGCATGTGTGTGTATTTGACAAGGGTGCAACAGTGATGCAACATGGATGCATGTGACAGTGGTATGTGGAAGCCTGATCGGCAGATGTGACGTGGATGCCCATCTGAACACTGCGACACTTGGCAGAGGTGTACACATGCATGCAAGTGTGGTGGTGTGTGTACATGTGTGGTGCACTTCCTGTGTTGCATGTGATGTCTGGCTCACCTTTGCCTGCTCATGCTGTTGTATGTGTATGGATGGTGCTGGTAGTTGCGATATGGCTGTGGTATAGCTCATGTGTGCGAGTTGAAATGACATGTGTGTTGGGGATTGTGATGACATGTCTGAGGTTTGCCAATGCCACTCATGTACAACTGTCATGTGTGTATGTGTCCATTGTACAGTGCCCTGATGCCTGTGTTTTATTTCTCCCTGTCTGCAGCGTCAACTGATGAAGAGGGCGGAGAAGGTGCTGTGGAGCACAGCGGCGGGGATCCCACCGCCAGCCGGAGACGCAAGGCCCGGCTCCCCTCCCATGTTGTCATCTCGTTGGGGAGTGAGGAGTCCGGTGCCGCGTCCCAGGCCGCAGCTGCCGGGGGGAGGTCCAAGAGGCGGAGGTTGGAGTTGGACTCCTCGGCAGCAGAAGTGGCAGCTGGGATCCCACAGGGCCCAACAGGGGAAGATGGCACAGAGTCATCCAGGTTGGTGGGGGGTTTGGTGGAGGAGGAGGCCATGCAAGCAACAGAGACGGGGTCTGGAGGTGGGGATCCCACTGGTACTAGTGGTGCAGTGCAGGACCAGGGACAGGAGGCAGCACAGGCCGCCGCGGAGGTGCCTGTGTGCAATCCTGTCCCTGATCCTGTCCCTGCATCATCTTGCACCAGCAGGGATGCCTACATCCAGACCCGTTTTCAGGCAGGGGATGAGCTCACGTCAACTGGCCTTCCTCTGCCTGTGGACGTGGCTATCCGGGTCCAGGTTGAGCCTGTCCTGACTGGTGTAGCGTTGCGTCAACGGGGCATGCGAGGTGACCTGCAGTCTTTTCATGAGGAGACTGCACGTCATCTCGAATGGCTCGTTGACCACGTCAGCCTGCTGGGACAGGTCACCCAGGCTGTATTCCTCCGTATAATGGGGCTTGCTACGACCCCCTCCTCAACTGAACCCCCTACGCGCAAGTCGTCCTCCGTGCCATCTTCCCACCCATCAGTCACCTGGGTGCCCGTGGAGCTGCCTCTAACGGTGCAGCCAGGCTGGTGGAGGAGGCATCCCTGCCACAGTCGGGAGTCGGACGTCCAGCAGAGGTGGCCACATCAACGACTGCACCCCAGCCGGCGGAGGATGTGCAGGCAGCAGGAGGCAGTGCACGGGCAGAGGCACAGCAGCAGCAGCAACGTGGTGGGAGCCATGAAGGTTCGGGGCCTTCAACATCGGAGGGGCAAGCATCGGCCGGAGGGCAGGAGGACCCAGGACAGAGAGTGTCTTCCGTGTGGCAGCGTTTGGGCCACGCCATAGATGCAGAGCGGCAGCGGGCGGAAGAGGCACGGCTCGCAATGGTCAGGGTGGAGAACTCCATGCCGAGGCCCTGAGGCGGGCCGAGTGCCTCGAGGCAATCCGCAGGGGTTTGGAGGTGGACACAGCGACGGCCCTGTGGACCCTCAGGGCCATGGACGAGGACCGCCTCCGGGACATTGAGCAGGAGTTCGATGATGCCCTGGCCAGGGACATCCACAAGTGAGCCGTCAAACTAGCCCACTGCCCTTGTACATAGTTATGTAGGTAGTGTTAGGTTTCATTTTATTTTTTATTTATTTTGGACCTTTCGGACATTGGCCACATTTTTGTATATAGTTTATTTTATTAGTTAGTGTAGTTAGATAGGTTTCCTTTCTTTTGTTGGGATAATGGACCCTGGCTTGTTACCATGTACATAGTTCACTGTTGGATTGTATTTTTCTTTCACATTTTAACCATGGAGCAATGGCTTTCTTTTTTATTTCCCATTGGATTTTGTTTTGTGGACAGTGACTTTGGACACCATTACTTTGGAATTTGATTTTTGGTTCTGCTTTTTTTCACGGACATGCTTCTTTTCATTTTTGTACATTCAAATTTCTGTTTCTTTATTTTTGATTATATTTATGTTTCCTTTAATACATATTTTTTTAGTGAACTTCAATGTGTGGTATCTCATTGGTTTCATGCATTTCATGATATGGGTTTTCAGATTCACTGACACCCATTGGGTGTATGTGAGGGAAATGTGTTTGTTTCGGAACTTGCAATTGGTGTTCTGTCATGTAATTGCCAATTATGAGTGGGTGGATGCAATACTCGGGTGGGTGTTTTGCATTTGGAGACTGACCATAGGGAACGGGGATCTAGATTGTGATGACATGTTGGCTGGGGAACATGAGCTGGACATGGGTGGGGCCTGCTGGCAGGTGCCCCACAGTGCTGGGGGGTGGGGGTGGTGGGGAACATGAGTTGGGCATGGGTGGGGGCCTGCTGGCAGGTGCCCCACAGTGCTGGGGGGGTGGGGGGGTGGGGAACATGAGTTGGACATGGGTGGGGGCCTGCTGGCAGGTGCCCCACAGTGCTGGGAGACATGGGTGGGGGGCTGGTGGAGGGTGCCCCTGCACTGCTGGGGGGTGGGGGTGGTGGGAGACATGGGTGGGGGCCTGGTGGAGGGTGCCCCTGCACTCCTGGGGGGTGGGGGTGGTGGGAGACATGGGTGGGGGCCTGGTGGAGGGTGCCCCTGCACTGCTGGGGGGTGGGGGGGGGTGGGAGACATGGGTGGGGGCCTGGTGGAGGGTGCCCCTGCACTTCTGGGGGGTGGGGGGGTGGTGGTGGGAGACATGGGTTGGGGCCATGTGGAGGTTGCCCCTGCACTGCTAGGGGGTGGGGGTGGAAGACATGGGTGGGGGCATGCTGGCAGGTGCCCCACAGTGCTGGGGGGTGGGTGGGTGGGAGACATGGGTGGGGGCCTGCTGGCAGGTGCCCCACAGTGCTGGGGGTTGGGGGGTGGGAGACATGGGTGGGGGCCTGGTGGAGGGTGCCCCTGCATTGCTGGGGGGTGGGGGGTGGGAGACATGGGTGGGGGCCTGCTGGCAGGTGCCCCACAGTTCTGGGGGGTGGGGGGTGTTAGACATGGGTGGGGGCCTGGTGGAGGGTGACCCTGCACTGCTGGGGGGTGTGAGGGGTGGGGAACATGAGTTGGTGTTAGGGAGAATTCTCTATTTAGGCTGAATTTCCTAACCTAGTGAGTCCCCCAGCAGCTTTGCTGGATTTCGGGAGTTTGTTTGTTTTATCCTGCCAAGAGTGAGACTCTTTTCCTCCCACTCTTGGACATGTATGTGTGTAATTCCTTTGAAATGTCAATGTGTTCTATGGGCTATGGGGTCTTTTACTCCATAGGGTCTCATATGTTTTTCTATGTGTGTTACACTGCACCCTACGTGCCATAACACTGGGGCGTCCTAGCGGACCTCCACCATAGACTCCATACCCGGGGACTGACTACTGTCTCCCCGGGCATGTAAAGTCACCATTGGCTTTACTAGTCCTAAATTTACTAATAGGACTAGTACAAACCATCTTATTGTGGACGTACTAGTAGGGGTAATTCGATTACTCCTGGACCTGTTACTCGAGGGGGCACTGTCCCGTCCCCCCTCGTCGAGTTTTGGCTGGTGGCAGTGGAAACTACTTGTTATGTTCGACCCCAAACCTTACGCTATGGGATTCGTCCCATTGTTGGAGATTGATACTTTTTCTCATTAATCTCTAACGTACCACCGATTTACTTATCTTAAATAGGTTTATCGGATGGTATTTTCGCCCCAGAACTCGGTTTGTAAAATGGCGTCTGTGTTCGTCTCTGTGACTCCTAAACCAAAGGTTGAGCCCTTTGTTCCACTTTTGGCGGGCTCTGTACAGAGACCCTCCAAAGTGGTGCCATTCTGTCTGGGTTACCACAGGGGTGTGGGAGGGGGTTTAGGCACCCTGGACAGAGTTGCCTTGCCAGCTCCCGTTGCACACTTGAGTGATTGGCCCAAGTGGTGAGCCTTCCCGCTCACCACTTAGCATGTGTTGATTGACAGCTAGGCTGAATGAATGGGGGTTTTCTGCATAAAAGCAGGACTTTTGGGACTGGATCTTCAGAAGTCGCCACAGGACCTAAGAATCCGACGAGGGTAACGCTGAGCCGACCTGCAACGACGACACCTCCGGTGGAGCCCTGCGGAACCGACTCATCACTTCCCGACGACAGAGGAGATCTCCCTGCCGGAGAGTCTCTTCCCCTGACTGGTGGGAACAACCAGTCCCCTTTGCTTTTTATATGCCTCAGGACGCAGTGGTCGAATTGCCCGTGCAGCGCACCCCGGCAACCGGATAGCCACTACCCCTGAATCGTGACCAAAAGGTGGTGCCTTGTGACGGAGCACTCCGCGGCTGGTCTCTTCCCTGGTGGTGCACCGGTCTTCACTTTGTTCCACGACGAGAACCTCTCTACTCTTGGCAAAGACCCGACGTGCATCCACCACCAGGAACAACTGCCCCCGCCGGAGCTGCCCTCCACAACAAGGTACCGTGTCTGCCTGGCTTCCCTTTTGATCGGTTCGAGTGAGGTGTCTTAATCCTCTCCGTTCCGTTGGGTCGCCTCCAAGCTTTTCTCATTTGTTGTTCTGAACTGGTTCAATCTGCCGATAACAATTTGCTACAAAGACTTGAACGCATCTCCGCTAGAGACTTTTGGGACATAGCGCCTTGCCTCTCTCCGAGTGGGCCTGGCCTATGAACTGTATGATCTATTGTGATTCTTGCCTTCTTGCCGTGCATTTTACCCGCAAAGTATTGAACTACGTTGATTTCGTAACCTGCCTATCTTTTTCTCTCCCGTCCTAACTAATATTAGAGTGTCATCTAGGTTGAGGTATACACCTCTGTCTGAAAATAAGTGGTGCCGGTAGAACCTAGAGTTGTCGAAATATTGCTAGGGGGATTGATCGTTTTCTGCTTCGTAGAGTAATTGTGTTTGATTTGTTTGCCGTGATAGTGCTATAGTGTTTTTCATAGATGTTCCGTCATAAATAAATACCTTAATATCTTTACACTAAGCCTCGTTGCGTGTTTACTTGTCTTGCTGTGAAGGATTGCCCTATTTTGTATACTCCACATACTGCTCAACTCTTCCTGAGTGAAGTCTTACTGCTCAGCCACAGCTACCAAGTGAATCTGTGTGGTACAGACTGCTACCAAGTGGGTTCACCACCAAACTCCTGTAGTCCTAAATCTTTTGCAGTGTTCCCAGAGGGAACTGCACAGGTTTCCGCCTAACACTGGTGTACAGCGGTGGGATTTGTATCGAGTATACAGTTTAGAGTGCTTTTCGACACTGTAGGATAACTAACCACAAAACTTTGCACAAAAAGCAACTTTCAAAAAACATGTCTACGATGGAAACTTACAGTCAAGAGTCCTTGTCAGGTGAAAATACTGAGAGTTTGCGAGCTCTCTGTAGGCAAGCGAATCTTTCTGTAAGAGGCAAGCAGTTAGAACTAATCGAGAGATTGCTGGCGAACCAAAGTCTGGGTACTGGTTCAGAGGAACCAAGCTCCCCAGCAAATGTAGATAACAGTAATGGTGTTGATCTAAATCATAATTCTAATGATAGCGATGAAGAGGCTGACGAGGACGGTGAGGCTAACGAAACTGTCTCCCCTGCTCCTCTACCCGCCTTACCAGCTGTGCCTACGGGGCCCATACCAGGTTCCACAAGTAACCCTGCTTATTTTGAACTTGAAAAAATGAAGCTCGAATCAGAATACAAACGGTTCTTGGCCCAATCTGAATGAAACCAAGACCTCAAGTTCAGACGGATGAATGCCCAGGCTGAGCAGAAGCAAGTTGAGTTAAGACTCAGGGAAATAGAACTTAATCACGAGTTAGAGATGAAAAAGTTGTCTATGGAAAATGTTTCTCTCTCCTCTGGTTCCTCTAGGAGCTCCAGTCCCAAAAGACCCCGGATGCCAAAGGAATTAGTGGGTATGTATGAACCGAGATTGGATGTGTTGGATTGGTTGAAACTGTTTGAATACAATCATGGGCTCCAGGACATCACCGGGAATGCTTTACTTCCCTGGTTGTTCTCTAGGCTCCCTCCTGTTGCGACTGATGTGGTAATGGAGTTGGGGGAGGCAGATAAGACGGATTACGAAAGTGTGAAACTAGCTTTAATAGCTAGATTCAGGAAGACCCCTTCCCAGTATCTTAAGAGGTTTAGAACCCTCAAAAAGCATGATGGTACCCCTTGGGCTACCTGGGTGAGTGAAGGGTTGAAGAACTTAGAGGGATGGATTAAGGGTTACAAAGTGAACACTTATGAGAGTATGAGGAATCTTTTCATGTTGGAGTCTATTTATGATGCCTGTTCTCCTGAGCTCAGACAGCACTTGGCTGATTTGAAGGAATTGGATTCCCGGGAGCTAGCTAAGGCTGCTAACTTATGGGTTGCCAACCGGGCTACTCATAAGGATTCTGGGGCAACTCAGAAAAAGGATGAGGGAAAACAGCCTAAAAAAGACTCAAAAGAGAATTCTAATAACTCACATTCCAAAGAGGGCCCCAAACAAAACCAGAAGGGTAAGCCACAAGGAAAACCACAGCAGAATAGTGTGCCTTCTGGTGCCAAACCGGAAGGAGGTCAGAACAAGCCACCATTCCAGAAAGCATTTGGTAAATGCTTTGTTTGTGGCTCAAATGATCACGTGAAAGGAGATCCCAGATGTAAGAGTAAACCTTCAGGGGTCCAGCTTGTCTCCTTATCCTTCGCTCCAGAGGAGGAAGTCCAAATGGCAAGTGGAAACTTTCTACTGCTAGCTGACGAACCCATTGGAGTCTCAGCCAGCGTTTCTTTAGTATCTCTGGGGTTGTGGGAACAACAGAATTTAGATGTCTATAATTCTATCCCCGATAATACTAAAGAGTATTATAAGGACAGTGTCCAGGTGAATGGTCAGGAGACTCCTGCCATTATGGACACTGGGGCCAGCATAACTGTGGTGGATAAATCGTTTTTTCAGGCTGAGGATGTTGCTAAGGCACCCAAACGCCTCACCAAGTTAGCTGGAGGGCCTGTGCAGATGCTTCCCCAATTACCAGTTCTCATCCAGTGTAACGACATGACTGTGAAGATACCTGTCAGCATACAGAGTGAGGTACCAGGACGCGTACTGTTGGGTAACGATTTGAAGTCGGAGTTGTATCACATACTCCCAGACCTCCTAGTAAACGGTTACAGGAGCTAACCAGACCTGCAAGAGAGAGGACCATGCGCGGTACTCTCCAGGAGATGATGAAGAAAGAAATCACTCCTGCTCCACTGGAATTGTCGGCTGCTGTCTCCAAGAAATCAGAAGCGAAAGGGAAACCTAAGGCTTCTATCCCGAAACTAGCAGCCCACATTCCAGTGCAGACAACACGGACTTCCCCGCGGTTGTCCAAAGTTACACCCGTAACTCCACCTCCAGCCGAGGCTGAGAGGGAGGTACAACCCTGTGTGGTAGAATTAGACTCTGAGGAAGAGCTAATGGAAGGCCAGGAACTCATTGGAGATCTGGATCCTGTTGACCATCCTGAGCTGCAGTCTTTACTGGCAGAGGGTGGACCCAGCAGGGCAGACTTCAGTAAGGGTCAGAGAGAATGTCCAACTCTGGAAGGTCTCTGCCACCAGGCAGGAGCTCAGGCTGAAGGGCAAGAGCCTGGGAAATACAGGTTGCACTGGGAAGATGGCCTTTTCTACAGTGAATCGACCGAGTCTGCACCTGGAGACTACAAACGATTTGTGTTACCCCAAGAGAACAGACCACAGTTCTTGCCGTTAGCCCACGAGATTCCTTTGGCTGGTCACTTGAGTTTCAAGAAGACTAAGGAAAGGCTCTCTCTCTACTTCTATTGGCCAAAGATGGGGGCCGAAGTAGAAAAACACTGCAGGAGCTGCCACACCTGCCAGATCTCTGGTAAGGTTGGCTCCAAGAATGTGGCACCTTTAGTGCATCTCCCAGTTGTGGGAGTCCCATTTGAGAGAGTAGGGATTGACATCGTTGGTACCCTTGATCCTCCAACCTCTTCAGGCAACAGGTTTATACTTGTTGTAGTAGACCATGCTACTAGGTATCCTGAGGCAATTCCTATGAGGACTGTTACAGCTCCGGCTGTGGCTAAGGCCCTCCTTGGTATTTTTACTAGGGTCGGGTTTCCGAAGGAAGTAATCTCTGACAGGGGGTCAAACTTTATGTCCCACTACATGAAAGCCATGTGGAAAACCTGTGGAGTTACTTACAAGTTCTCAACAGCTTACCACCCACAAACCAATGGGTTGGTAGAACGGTTCAACCGAACCATGAAGAGCATGATAGGTGCTTTAGAGGAACCCCTTAAGCGTAAGTGGGACCTTCTACTGCCATGCCTTCTCTTTGCTTATAGAGAAGTCCCTCAGGAAGGCGTAGGTTACTCGCCCTTCGAACTACTCTATGGTCATCCCGTCAGAGGTCCATTGGCCCTGATTAAGGAGGGGTTGGAGAGTGCTCCTTCCCCCAAGCCAGTCAGAGTGACTGACTACGTGATAGGTCTCCGGAGGAGAATGTCACACATGATGACGGAAGCATGCGATAACTTGAAAGCTGGACAAGCATTGGTCAAGCACTGGCACGATCAAAAGGCTAACATGGTTGAGTTCGCTCAAAACCAGCTCGTTCTCGTTATGATCCCAACAAGGCAGAGGGCCTTGCAAGATAAGTGGATGGGACCCTTCCGAGTAGTGGGTAAACTCAGAGAGGTTAACTATCTGGTGGACTTGGGCAATCCCAAGGAGGCTCCGACAGTCTTTCACACCAACCGACTTAAAGCGTATGTCTCGCAACCTGATGTAGGAGCGTTGCTTCTAGCGTCATCCGAGGAAGAAGAAGAGAGTGAAGCTCTTCCGGATCTCCTCAGAGGCTTACCTTTAGATGAAAAAATTGAAGGAGTGAATCTCTCCTCCAATCTGACACCCGAGCAACAAGAAGAGTGCAAATCTATGTTGAATCAGTTTGCCTCTCTGTTCTCGCTTTCACCAGGCTTGACCCCTTGGGGCCAGCACGACATAGTCACTGGTGACTGTCTGCCAGTCAAAAGCAGAGGATGCCGCATGTCAGAAAACGTACGAACCCACATCAAAGGTGAGGTCAGCAAGATGCTTGATCTCGGGGTAATAGAGCCCTCTACTAGTCCATTGTCTAGCCCAGTTGTGTTAGTACCAAAGGCCGGATCTAAAGAACTTAGATTTTTCGTGGATTATAGAGCTCTTAATGCAGTCACCAAGACTGATGCCCACCCTTTGCCAAGAACAGATGAGTTGGTGGATAAACTTGGCGCCGCCAAGTTCCTCAGCACATTTGACTTGACGTCAGGCTATTGGAAAATAGCCCTGACAGACCATGCCAAGGAGAAAACTGCATTTTCTACCCCCGTTGGCTTATACCAGTTTAAGGTAATGCCGTTCGGATTGAAGAATGCACCTGCTACGTTTCAACGGATGGTAAACCAGGTTCTGAATGGGATGGAGGACTTCTGCATGGCATACTTGGATGACATCGCAGTGTTCAGCAATTCCTGGGAAGAACATGTAACCCACCTGAGATGTTTTGCAGGCTCTTGGACGAGCCAATCTGACCATAAAGGTGAGCAAATGCCAAATTGGACAGAGTAAGGTAGTCTATCTTGGGCATGAGGTAGGCGGTGGAGAAATAAGGCCTTTGCTCAGTAAAATTGAAGCTGTGCAAAATTGGACAACACCGACTACTCAATCCCAGGTGAGAGCCTTCCTAGGCCTCACTGGGTATTACAGGAATTTCATAGAGAACTATGGGACCATAGCTTCTCCACTGAATGTCATCTCCTCGCCCAAATTTCCTAAGAAGGTTAGATGGAACGAGGAGTGCAATCAGGCTTTTGAAAACCTGAAAAAGGCTCTTTGCCAAGCCCCAGTACTCAGAGCTCCTGATTACCGCCAACACTTCATTGTGCAGACAGATGCTTCAAATGTAGGAATAGGTGCCGTACTCAGTCAACTGGATGGTAAAGGTAGGGAGCACCCCGTTTGCTTCATCAGCCGCAAGCTGAAGGATCCTGAAACAAGGTGGGCAACAATCGAAAGAGTGCTTTGCTATCGTGTGGGCGCTGAAGAAGTTTTAGGCCGTACTTGTATGGTTCTACTTTTGTCATTCAGACTGACCACCAACCCTTGAGATGGTTGATGCAAATGAAAGGGGAAAACCGAAAACTATTGAGATGATCGATCTGCCTGCAAGGGTTTGATTTCACCATTGAGCACAGGTCAGGATGTCACCACCAAAATGCTGATGGTCTCTCTAGGATGTATGTCATCGACTAGAGGTATGAGATTCATCCAGGAGTGGATTAAATCCTCCTGTCCCTTAGTCTGGGGGGGAGGAGGGCGAGTGTTAGGGAGAATTCTCTGTTTAGGCTGAATTTCCTAACCTAGTGAGTCCCCCAGCAGCTTTGCTGGATTTCGGGAGTTTGTTTTTTTCCATCCTGCCAAGAGTGAGACTCTTTTCCTCCCACTCTTGGACATGTATGTGTGTAATTCCTTTGAAATGTCAATGTGTTCTATGGGCTATGGGGTCTTTTACTCCATAGGGTCTCATATGTTTTTCTATGTGTGTTACACTGCACCCTACGTGCCGTAACACTGGGGCGTCCTAGCGGACCTCCACCATAGACTCCATACCCGGGGACTGACTACTGTCTCCCCGGGCATGTAAAGTCACCATTGGCTTTACTAGTCCTAAATTTACTAACAGGACTAGTACAAACCATCTTATTGTGGACGTACTAGTAGGGGTAATTCGATTACTCCTGGACCTGTTACTCGAGGGGGCACTGTCCCGTCCCCCCTCGTCGAGTTTTGGCTGGTGGCAGTGGAAACTACTTGTTATGTTCGACCCCGAACCTAACCCTATGGGATTCGTCCCATTGTTGGAGATTGATACTTTTTCTCGTTAATCTCTAACGTACCACCGATTTACTTATCTTAAATAGGTTTATCGGATGGTAATTTCTGCCAGAACTCGGTTTGTAAAATGGCGTCTGTGTTCGTCTCTGTGACTCCTAAACCAAAGGTTGAGCCCTTTGTTCCACTTTTGGTGGGCTCTGTACAGAGACCCTCCAAAGTGGTGCCATTCTGTCTGGGTTACCACAGGGGTGTGGGAGGGGGTTTAGGCACCCTGGACCGAGTTGCCTTGCCAACTCCGGTCGCACTCTGGAGTGATTGGCCCAACTGGTGAGCCTTCCCGCTCACCAGTTAGCATGTGTTGATTGACAGCTAGGCTGAATGAATGGGGGTTTTCTGCATAAAAGCAGGGCTTTTGGGACTGGATCTTCAGAAGTCACCACAGGACCTAAGAATCCGACGAGGTTAACGCTGAGCCGACCTGCAACGACGACACCTCCGGTGGAGCCCTGCGGAACCGACTCACCACTTCCCGATGACAGAGGAGATCTCCCTGCCGGAGAGTCTCTTCCCCTGACTGGTGGGAACAACCAGTCCCCTTTGCTTTTTATTCGCCTCAGGACGCAGTGGTCGAATTGCCCGTGCAGCGCACCCCGGCAACCGGATAGCCACTACCCCTGAACCGCAACCAAAAGGTGGTGCCTTGTGACGGAGCACTCCGCGGCTGGTCTCTTCCCTGGTGGTGCACCGGACTTCACTTTCTTCCACGACAAGAACCTCTCTACTCTTGGCAAAGACCCGACTTGCATCCACCACCAGGAACAACTGCCCCCGCCGGAGCTGCCCTCCACAACAAGGTACCGTGTCCGCCTGGCTTCCCTTTCGATCGGTTCGAGTGAGGTGTCTTAATCCTCTCCGTTCCGTTGGGTCGCCTCCAAGCTTTTCTCATTTGTTGTTCTGAACTGGTTCAATCTGCCGATAACAATTTGCTACAAAGACTTGAACGCATCTCCGCTAGAGACTTTTGGGACATAGCGCCTTGCCTCTCTCCGAGTGGGCCTGGCCTCTGAACTGTATGATCTATTGTGATTCTTGCCTTCTTGCCGTGCATTTTACCCGCGAAGTATTGAACTACGTTGATTTAGTAACCTGCCTATCTTTTTCTCTCCCGTCCTAACTAATATTAGAGTGTCATCTAGGTTGAGGTATACACCTCTGTCTGAAAATAAGTGGTGCCGGTAGAACCTAGAGTTGTCGAAATATTGCTAGGGGGATTGATCGTTTTCTGCTTCGTAGAGTAATTGTGTTTGATTTGTTTGCCGTGATAGTGCTATAGTGTTTTTCATAGATGTTCCGTTATAAATAAATACCTTAATATCTTTACACTAAGCCTTGTTGCGTGTTTACTTGTCTTGCTGTGAAGGATTGCCCTATTTTGTATACTCCACATACTGCTCAACTCTTCTTGAGGGAAGTCTGACTGCTCAGCCACAGCTACCAAGTGAATCTGTGTGGTACAGACTGCTACCAAGTGGGTTCACCGCCAAACGCCTGTAGTCCTAAATCTTTTGCAGTGGTCCCAGAGGGAACTGCACAGGTTTCCGCCTAACAGTTTTACATGGGTGGGGGCCTGCTGGCAGGTGCCCCACAGTTCTGGGGGGTGGGGGTGGTGGGGAACATGAGTTGGACATGGGTGGGTGCCTGTTGGCAGGTGCCCCACAGTGCTGGGGGGTGGGGGTGGTGGGAGACATGAGTTGGACATGGGTGGGGACCTGCTGGCAGGTGCCCCACACTGCTGGGGGGAGGGGGGTGGGGAACATGAGTTGGACATGGGTGGGGGCCTGCTGGCGGGTGCCCCGGTGGCTGGGGGGTGGGGGTGGTGGGAGACAGGAGTGGGGGTCTGGTGGAGGCTGCCCCTGCACTGCTGGGGGGTGGGGGTAATAGGGGACATGGGTGGGGGCCTGGTTGAGGCAGCCCCTGTACTGCTGGGGGGTGGGGGTGGTGGGAGACATGAGTGGGGGCCTGGTGGAGGCTGCCCTTGTACTGCTGGGGGGTGGGGGTGGTGGGAGACATGGGTGGGGGCTTGCTGGCAGGTGCCCCACAGTGCTGGGGGGTGGGGGTGCAGGGGTTTATGAGTTGGACATGAGTGGGGGCCTGCTGGCAGGTGCCCCACAGTGCTGGGGGTGGGAGGGGTGGGAGACATGGGTGGGGGCCTGGTTGAGGCTGCCCGTGGTGGCTGGGGGTGCAGGGGGACATGCGTTGGTGGGCAGTAGTGCAAGTTGACATGTGGGTTGGCTGGGGGGCATGGCCATGGTGGATGGGGTGCCTGCATGACATGTGCAGGGTAGGCCCCTGTGGTGTGAGCCACCTGCAGGGGCCGTGGAGGGTGTAGAGGGAACACCTGGGAGGACCCACACGTGCAATTCACGTGTGGTGCTCCCCGCGCACCCCTGTAATACACGTACCCTGATGAGATCGCGTGTGGAACTTCCCGCGCACCCCTGTAATACACGTACCCTGATGGAATCGCGTGTGGAACTTCCTGCGCACCCCTGGAATACACATACCCTGCTGATGTTGCGTGTGATACTTCCCCCGCACCCTGAAATACACGTACCCTGATGAGATCGCGTGTGGAACTTCCCGCGCACCCCTGTAATACACGTACCCTGATGGAATCGCGTGTGAAACTTCCCGTTCACCCCTGGAATACACGTACCCTGCTGATGTTGCGTGTGATACTTCCCCCGCACCCTGAAATAAACGTACCCTGATGAGATTGCGTGTGGAACTTCCCGCGCACCCCTGGAATACACGTACCCTGCTGATGTTGCGTGTGATACTTCCCCCGCACCCTGAAATACACGTACCCCGCTCAATCACGTGTGTAACTTCCCGCGCACCCCCGAAATACACGTATCCCGCTCAATCGTGTGTGTAACTTCCCGCGCACCCCCGAAATACACGTGACCCGCTCGCACAGGCCCAATTGCTGTATGTTGCCACTTTTGTAATGCGCAGGGACGCTACCGCCTTCCTTCGTGTGGCGGACGTGTTTCGGCTTGTGCGTGTCTTTGGCTGTGCGTGGCTTTGCCCTTTTCGATTCCATGAATACGTGTGGTTCGAGTGCGTGTGGGCGTTCCGTCTGCTTCCCTGCAGTACATCTCCAGTTCCGCCCTTATTTTAGCGCTTCGTTCCCCATTCTGCGCGTTACGCCCCGAGTTCCGCCCACTTTCTGGTGTATGCGCCGAGGTTGTGCGCTTTCACTTTGCGCGTCGCGCACGCCTTTCGGGATGTTGCAGTGACTTGTGCGCCATGCACGGGTTTGGCGCACATCCCGAGGTAAACACGCGCAGGGACTTCCATGAATCGCACGCGTGCGCGTGCGCCTGTTTTTTTGCGCTTGCGCCAAGATTTTCGGCGCACGTTTGTTCCATAAATCGGCCCCTTAGTGTACAAATGGCCATGCACATCATTGTGTAACATTCCCAAAAAAATGTTCAAGTCTTTACGCCAATTCCTCAATCAATATGTGAAAAGCAAAGACAAAATCAAAATTAAACTACTGCAAAATATGGATGCTTGTCCATTACGCAAGTACACAGGACTACAAGGGCATTCATTGGCCTGCATTACAGGACCTACTTGCAAAACACCCTTCCATGATATCAAAAGGATATCAACACATCATGCAAGTATAAGAAATCTAGATTATAAACTGTACTATGCTAAAAGTCCTGCTTTAGCACGAGCCAATTTAAATAACATTCTTCTACATGGTACAGCAAAAGATCTACTAGAAGAAATCGACTATATTCAGACAAAATATTTTGCAAGTGAAACCCACTTACAAGATGAATTAGCTGTAAACCAACTTCGAAACAAATCTGCACATGGCAACCTTTCACTACAGTTGAAGTACCAAACCACGTGTGTGTATGTTGCCGCAGAACTTTTTATAAAAGTAACACAAAAATTGTAGACCTATTAAACAAAATAGAAGACAATGAAGATTCTAAATGGTTTGAATTAGCTCTCTACCTTATAGCAGAAAACAAATACGAAATAACTGACCCATAATACTTTTCAGTTACTGCACTACAAAACGTGACAACAACCAAACTCCTTCGCATGCTATCACAAATAACTTGGAATTATATCCACTACCAAAACCCCTTCAACAACTTAATTTATATGAGAGCATCATCATTCAAACAGTGCACCCATTTCAAGCAATAATACGCCTTCAACCAAAAACTGCAAAATTACCTCCCTCTGAATTAGTAAAAGGTATTCGTGGAAAAGTAGTGTATTTACCATTAGATCTAAAAGAAAATGTGCACACTCTAGGAGTGCAACGTCCAATGCAGCAATCTTTAAATATCTTGGTAAATGGAGTACCTACAATAGACAAAAAAATTCGGCAACAACTGGTAGATTTACATAAAGTTAGAGAAGCCCTGCAATATCTTAAAGAGAATAATGAATATTACAAAGAAATTAATATTGAAGAAAACTTGAAAGATACAACTGAAATAATTCAAGAGACAAAAGAGGCTGGTCAATTTGAGCTCCTAGATCCTGCAACAATATCAAACACTTTAGACCATTATACAATTCATCCATTGCACTCTAATGACACCATAGAAGATGCACTGGAAACGTACCAAATGCATCAAACAAAAGGATCACCAATCAGCATATGGGAAAAAAGTATAGAAGCACGTGTTTTTCCTCTACTCTTTCTTACTGGCAAAGGAGGACGATACGATGATAGACCTATTCAAATATCAGCATCAGAATATTGCTCATTACGGATGTATTCTGAAGATCCAAGATTTCGACAAAATGTGGAATACATATTCCACCTACTCTTTGAAAGTGAACTAGCAACTTTATGTTACGGAGCTGCAAACATATTCAAATCAGGATCACACTTTCAAAATATGACAGCTACACAATTATTACAAAAAGATGACGTTTCACAAGCAAATCTTACAAATCTATTAACAAATATGCATGGTACTAAAGAGTACTGGTTTCGACGTCATGGAGATGTACGTTGTATGATCAGAAACCCAGGCCCACCCACTTGGTTTGTTACATTAAGTTGTGCACAATATGCATGGGAAGATTTACATGCTTTCCTACGCATATCAAATGAAAACAAAACAAACATAGATATACTAACACTTGGAGAACTTTGTTCACAGGATCCTGTTAATGTTTCAAGATATTTTCACCATTGCTTCATTGCTATGCTACATTTTATTTGTAACAAAACTGTTCCTCCCATTAGATAAGTGCAACACTTCTTTTGGAGAAATGAAAACCAAGCAAGAGGAGCACCACATATCCACATGCTTTTATGGATTAAAGATGCTCCTAAATTTGGTCAAGACAGTGATGCCACTGTTTTACAGTTTATTGAAAAAGATGTCACTTGTGAAATTCCATCAGAATCCGCAAATAGTGATCTTCATGCAAAAACTTTACAATTCCAAAGACACAAATGTGGCAAATAATATCGTTGCAAATGCAAAACCAAAGGGAAATACTACACCAAATGCCGATTTGGTTTCCCTAGACCAGTTACAAATACAGGTCAAGTGAACAACCTCATGTCTTCAGTTAGACATAGTGTTAAAGGTAAGTCACCTAAAAATACATATTGCATTACATATTGCATAAAAAGAAAAGAAGAATAAAAATATATCAATGATTACAATGCAATCATTGCCCACTTATGGAATGCAAACATAGACGTGCAGTACATTGCAGACAATTCTACTGCAGTTGCACGATATGTCACAGCATACATAACCAAATCAGAAAAGACAGAGCTCCAAGACCTCTGGAATTACCTGTCATCAGATAAAACAGTGTCTCAGAAATTATACAGCTTGGGCATAAAAATTCTGTCCCATAGAGAATGTGGATCCTATGAAGCAGCTGATCGATTAACTGGTACTGCATTGTATGGTAAATCTGCAAATATAGTATGGCTAAGTCTTGGTCCAGCTAAATCTAGAAAAAGAGTTCTAAAATCATACGAAGATATAGAAACAATAGCCAAACATGATCCCAACAGCCAAGACATTTTAAAAAACAATTTATTGGACACATACTGCCCAAACAGGAGTACCACTTTGGAAACCATGAGTCTATACCACATAGCCCAAAACTACACATACAAAAATAATATAAAACCTGATGAACAAAACCGTAAATACAAAGTAACAAACTGTGAAGGCAGCTTAGTAAAACTCACCAAACCAAATTTAATTAATCATATCAAATTGTCATTAAAGACTTCTCAAAAAGTAAAAGAAGTATATTACATGTACCTGCTACAACTCTTTAAATCATGGGGAAAAGAAGAAGAAATACTAGATAACTATGACTCATATGAAGACGCTTTCAAAGCAAATGAAAGCAGTATAACTGATGTAAACTTTGCACAGTACAAAACAATGTTGCACAATGAACAGCAACACAAAGAAGAACTCCAGGCCCAACTAGATAAGGACACTCCTGACAGTAGTCAACCTTATGTCACAGGAAGCAAAGAACCACTGCGAGACCAACTAATAACAAATGAGGGAGAATTAGCTATGATAGAAGTAGAAAACACCATGTGTCAGTATGAAGAAAAAGAAGACTTAACTATACTACAACCAAAGCTAAACAGTGAGCAACGTAGCATTTTTCAAGAAGTAACAAAAGAAATTGCACATGGTGTACAACATGAAAACAAAGAATGCACCTGTCAAAATTACAAACCTATACTATTGTATGTCAGTGGTGAAGCTGGTTCTGGCAAAACATTCCTAATCAAAATCATCAGTAAGTTCCTTCAACAATTGACAAACAACAAACTGTCAGCTGTTGTCACTGCCCCCACACGTTTAGCTGCCTACAACATAGGTGGTGTCACTCTACACCGATTACTACTCCTGCCAGTAGAACAACAAAACAAATTAGATTATTACAAACTTTCTGCAGAAGCTGCAATGGAACTACGCAGAGTATTGAAACAAATGAAAATGCTACTAATAGATGAAGTGAGCACGGTGTCCAACCTAATGTTGGCTTTGATTCACCTCAGATTACAAGAAGTACTCAAAACAAACTATGAAGAGCTCTCTGCAGGAAAACACATTATTGTTTTCGGAGATCTTCTTCAATTGACACCAGTAAAAGGTGAGCCTATTTTTAAAACATTAGGACACAAACTCTGCCGTAAAACTGTTGGCAGCATTGGAAATGTCAACCTTTGGCAACATTTCCAATACAGAGAATTAACAGAAAACATGCGCCAATCTGCAGATCTCACTTATGCCAACATCTTAAAAAGTATCAGAGTTGGTAAACTTTCTAAAGAAGCAGAAGCAATATTGAAAACCCGGCACATTCATGCACTTTGTGGTGATAATGCATGTGCTACAGATGTTATGGAACAATTAGCCCATAAAAATGTCAATTGTATGGCCTTAATGCCAACTCTTACAAGCTGTTTCAAATTCAATGAAATAATGTTAAGTAAAGAAATGCAACCAATAATGGAAATTAGCGCCACAGACAAACTAGATGTACATGGAATGACACTACCCATGTGTGACCAAACCACAACAAGACTAAATAATTTAGAAAAATCAATCTCAAACACAGCAGGCTTGGAAAAGATATTAAAATTATCCTTAAATTGCAGAGTAATGCTGAAACGTAACCTTGACGTTGACCAAGGACTAGTTAATGGAGCACTGGGAACAGTTGTTGGCTTTCAAACATACCCACGTGACAACAAAATTCAGTTTGTCAATATTCTCTTTGACAAACTTTCAGAAGTAAAAAGAATAGGACGCTCAACAGCTCGATTCCTTCTCTTCAAAGAGATGTATGTACGCAGAGAACAATTTTCTCTAACTCTTGCATACGCAGTCACCATTCATAAATCACAAGGTCTTACCCTAGACAAAACAATTTTAGACATTGGTAACACAGTCTTTAAAGAAGGCATGAGCTACGTAGCACTATCACGCTTACATAGACTTGATAGTCTATTTCTAATCAACTTTGATGCAAGTAAAATAAACGCTGATATTCCTTGCATTTTAGAATACAATAGACTTTGTTCACTATACACTCCCCATCTAAACACATATTCTGTTCCGCAAAAAATAAAACATTATACAAGAAAAATAAATCAAACAGAAAAGCAACAGGATGTCACTGCAAATCCTCCAAAGAGAGTATAAGAAAGTAATACTTCATCAAGTGCCACAAGCAAAAAAGAATCAATTTGGAAAAGTAAACCAGGTACTTCTTCAAAGAAGGAAGACAAACTCCAAAAAAAGCAGTCAGATACAGAACTACCTGGTCCATTTAAACTTTCAAATATAGTTGGTGTAAGTTGCTACACAAATGTAGCAATGAATGTTCTATTTCAATTACCACCAATTGTTGAGAACATTTACTTACACAGTACAGACCCATTGTGTTTGCAAATGTTAGTACTTCACAGAAATGCAGCAAACAATCCTGACAACACGTATAATGTTTATGGAATAAGACAACAATTGGACTACTGTGCTGGAATGGTGAAATTCACTATAAACTCATAGGAAGATCCACAAGAATTTCTAATGTACTTACTATTAGTACTGGAAAACAAAAACATAGCTATAAGTGAAATCTTCCAGATTTCATACATGTGGAAACATACATGCACTCTCTGCAACAATGTGACACAAGAACAAATCACCAATGAGTGCTTTGTGTATATATCAACACCTAATTGTGAATCCGTTCCATTTCAGCAACTTGTACAAAATGCAAACCACGGTAGATTATGTTTGACCTGCAATTCAGATAATCGCTCCACGTTAGTAATACAAACACATAGTAAATAAGTAATACTAATGCTTCTACGTTACAATGCAGATGGTACCAAAAAGAACTGCAAGCTGACTGGATTCACACATGGTCAAATATCACTTGGTAGGAAAACCTTCACAACAATAGGTATAATCTACCACACAGGAGCCACAACCAACTCAGGGCACTACACTGCATATTTAAAAAAGAAATGTGGATGGTTTGAATGTAATGATAGTACCGTTACTCTAAAGCAGAGATTACCAGCAAATCTTACAAATGCTTATTTAATGTTCTTAAAACCAAAATTTGATAACTAAACTGTACTTAAACATTAAGTACACTTATAGTAAAAAAATATAAACTGTCACAATATTCCAAAAGCTATCTAACTGCCCAAAGATGCTACAACAACTAATCAGATAAATTAATACCACTCAAATAGAGCAAAAAATAGACAGTTAGAATACTCCAATTGGTATCTAACTGTCCCAAAGTTTAGAAATATCCAAATAAATAAAGCAATACCACGAAATTGTATCAAAAAATAAACAGTTACAATACGCCTACTGGTATCTAACTGCTCCAAAATGTTACAATATCCAAACAAATACCTAATATCTTACTGCTCCCAAAAACTGGAACAATCCAATATATAATGCATTAGCCAGAAACAACAAGTAAACACTGAAAATAAACAAACAAATAAACTGTAGCATAACAGAAAAAGTTTTTTTTTAATCCAACATGGATTTTTTTTCTCCCACAGACCCAATGATTTTAGCAACAAACACAGAAACTGAGCAAATTGCACAGTACTCTGGTTTGTCATCTACTAAATATGAGGGTAAAAAAAAAAGAAAAAATTGTGATTGTATAATGTAATAAGTCTTTATAAAATACTAATACTAACATGCTATTTTCTTTTATTACAGAAATGAACAAGAAAAACATGGACTCCCGTTACTAAACCAAATAGTAAGTATAACATGATAAATACAACCATCACAGCATATCACACCCATACTGCCTCATAACATTGTTCCTTATAAATTTGTTTTTGATCCAAAGTTATACGCCACTATGAGTGTGATATGCTGCGGTGCTTGTGGCCAGGGCATAGACTCTTGGGTGCATGGCATATGAGTGTGATATGCTGCGGTGGTTGTGGCCAGGGCATAGAGTCTTGGGTGCATGGCCAAATGGCCATGCACTCAACATTCTATACCCTGGCCACAACCACCGCAGCATATCACACCCACAGATTCAAGCATTTCAACCATTTTAATGTCCGCGGACACAAGGAAGTTCCTCGAACACATTCAACTTGCCAGAGGACGATACGGACAGCGTCATCAGGACACCCCCATTTTCTTTATGTACGAACATATCAGGACACCGCGACTGTTCTTAGAACACTCTCAGCTTGACAACGAACAATACAGACAACGTCTTCAGGACTCCCCCTGCGAACATTCCAGGACCCCACGTGTCTTCTTAGAACACTTTCAAGTTGACACCGAATCCATTCTGTTTATTTACGAACATTTCAGAACAGCCGTGTTGTCCACAGACAAATCGAACACAACAAAAGCGTCTAGCACATAAATAAAATCCAACATTGCACCTATCTCATACTCCCCCACCCTCCCCAAACACTCTTACACACCAACACACTCCACTAAATACAATTTTTAAACCAAGTTTCACCTCGCTGTCCGCGGTCGTCCGCGAATGCAAGATGTCGGGTGCCACCAAAAATCTGACGCCCTTCACGCCCCACGCCGTCCAATCAGCGAACACATCGGATGTCTGCGGACATCGCGCAAGCCGCTCGGCCAATCAGGGCACTGTCCGCGGAGCGAACTGGGAAGTCTGTCCGCGAAGCGAACAGATATCACTAATTTTTTTGCCTTACATTTTGGTCATTTTAAAAAAAACTACTGGACGGATTTACACCAAATTTGCAAAAGCACGCTTTCGGGACCAAGCCCCGCTCCTGCCTTAAATTTGGTGTAAATCCATCCAGCGGTTTGGGCTGTAGGCGTGTGCAAAGTTTTTTCCCATTATGTCTATGGGAAAAAACACAAGTTTTGGGACCCCCCCTATAACTTTGCCCCCCCTGCACCAAACCTCTCCAAACTTTGCTATTTTCAGAGTGGGCCATATACTTTTTTTGCAAAGTTTGGTGAGGATTCGTCCGAAGTTATAAGCCGCACAAAAAATGCTCTTCCTATGGAAACACCAATTTAACCATAACTACATGGACGCTACCGCGTCCATGTAGTTATATATATATATATGGAAATCAGTGCCCCAAATATATATATATATAATTATATATATATATATATATATATATATATATATATATATATATATATATATATATATATCTTTGGGGCACTGATTTCCATCAGGCAAAGTGAGTGGCACTCTTCGCAGTCGTCCAGATTCCAAAATGTCAATTGGTAGAAAAAAGTTTTCTTTATTTGGAACCTTACAACCCAGCAAGCAGAATTTTAAAGTTAAAATTAAAGGCCATCAAAATATGGCACTCCCATAGTGCAAAAAAGTGCGCGTTTTCGGGCGTTAACGTGTTTGGCGGCAAGTCTCACTGCTTGTTCACAACTGCGAGCCCCCAACAACCAGTGAGTTTTAAAACATTAGTGCAGAGCATACAGGAAGCACTGGAGATTATTTTAGCCAAAATTGAAAAAGGTCTCCCTTTAGCAATGCATATCTTGTCTAGCAAAGGCATGGTGGCCATCTTATAATATGACAGAGGTACTACTTTTAACTCTTATATGCGGCTTTTATACACAAGACACATGAGCATTACCCATCGTGCATCAAATATTTTGTATTGTGCTTGAGTATCCTCTGTTTTGGGGGTTCCGTGCTACATGTAGATCCCTTTTTTCTTGTCTATGGTGGAAAACACGTTTTATATTTTTTTAATTTCAGAAACGTTAACCATGCCGTTTCTCAAGACATTGCTCAACTTAAAAAAAAAAAATATATATATACATATATATATATATGCATATATATATATATATATATATATATATATATATATTAAATGGCCCACGGTAGCGGCCGTGTAGTTATGGTTAAATTGCTAAATCCATAGGAATACCTCTTTTTGGGCGGCGTATAACTTCGCTCCAACTGGATGAATCCTCACCAAACTTTGCAAAAAAAAGTATATGGCCCATGTTAGGCAAAGTTTGTATGCAGTACCCTCTGGGAGCACTACACACAACAAGGACTACAGGTGTTAGCAAAACCAACCTTTGGTATAAGTCTGTACCACACAGTTTTTGGTAGCGAGTTGAGCAGTCAGGCTTATCTCAAGAGGGAATGCAAGCTTGTAAGGGTGTTACACAGAGGTCTATAATTACAAGAATTCAGGTATACACTTATACTCAAGGTTTCTTGGTAAAACACGTATTCATTTATTACACAGTCAGTTAGAAAACATTCACTAAAAAGAGGCAATCAATATCACATGGAAATGTACTACAGTGCTTTACAGTATCAGGTTCTGAGACATTTAAACTACTTTGAAGTAGGAGCAAAGTGGTATTCAGAGCATTTGAAGTAGGAACAAAAAGGCATAAGTTCATAAAACGAATAAGAGAGATACTCTAAAACAGTTCAAATAGTTTGAGTTTACCAGATGAGTTGATTCTATGCAATAGGTAGGCCAAAGTCAATGGGCTAGAGTCTTGTATGAGAAAAACGGTTCTGGTAGTTTAAATGGAAAAGTCTTTGCCACGGTTCTCAGAAGTAGTTCATAGAAGAAAGGTTTGTATGTCGGGTCACAAGCTGACTAGGCCTACAAGTTGCCAAAGTTGTATGCACTTTTGCAGTGAGAGGTAAGTTCTCTCGGTCAGGTTTTCACAGTACCTTGTATTGAAGAAAAAGATGCAGCTGAAGACTTTTGTTCCTGGCAGTTCCTGCAGATCCCGCTGTTCCTGGCCCTCAGTTGTGGGGACAAGAGGGAGGACGTCGGGGGACTCATGCACTGCACAGGGACTGGTCACAAAGCTGGCAAACTGGCAAATCTTCGATTCCGGTAGCTGTCTTAAAGCACACAAACTGGTGTCCTTCTTGCTGGCTATTCGGTTTCCTCCAGCACTCTGAGGAAAATGCAACCAGCTCCAAGAATGGTGTCCAGGTGGCTTACGAGTTGATTGGTCCCACCAAATCAAAGGGAGAAGTCATCCTTGAAGGGATTCTCTGTCGAGATGAACTTGGTGATTAGGACCTGCAGCAGGGCTTCACCGGGCAAACCAATGGTCCAGGAATTGCAGCAGCCGTCCTCTTCCAGTTCGTCTTTGGTTCTTTCATTCCAGTGGTCGACTCTGTCTTCCAAGCCAAGAAACTCACCTTTTAAACAGTTTTTTCCCATTCATTCCAGCCTAGCAGCCCCTCACCCAGCAGGGTGGCTGTCCTTGCTGGACAGTCAGCCAGCCAATCACGCCAGAATGCATTCGGGTCTCCTAGTAGACTAAGCACTGGGATTTTCGGGCACCTCTCTCACTTCCTCCCCACTCCAGACACTCGGGCATCAAAGGGGGTCTTCAGTCCTGTAGCCCGCCAAAGGTGTAGAAACAAAGGGACCAAACCTAGTTTGGCGCTCAGAGACAAATTCTAGAAGTACTTTTACAAAAAGAAATGGCGAAAAAAGAATACCATGACCTGTTTAAACAAAGAGGGCTCAGACACCATCTTTAAAAACATGGCTCCTGCAATTTTTAGAGCTACCGGTGTTCGCGGTCGGGAAAAATCATGGTAGTTTGTTGTAAAACCACTGCCACCAGCCATTTCGATAGGAAAGGATACCATTTGACTGCTATATGAATTTCTAGACATAGAGGATACTAGGTAACCCCTCCAGCACTCTATTGGAAGATAGTGTGTGCTGAGTCTAGGAATTTAAAAAGACTAGAAAAGCCAATTTAACTTTACATTCTCTGGGAAACCGTAGTTTACCCCATAGAAGGTGTTTAAACCTTGGGACAGCCAAAAAAGGCTTCCCTGTGTCACTGCACTGAGGGTGCTGTGTGACACACATGAAAAGATGATGCCTATGGAGTTGTCTAAAACTCCATAATCAAAGAACACAAGAGTAAAACACACATCAAAATACATAAGAGAGTGGGGAAAAAAGGCTCACACTCTCTCTAGGTAAAAAAAATCAAGTCCTCAAAATTGTGGGGGTCTCTAAGGTGAAGGGAATTAGCACATTTATGAGAATTCTCCCTAACAGCCCGCTCTGAATTATTTTGCAAAGATTGGTGAGGTTTCGTCAAGGGGGGGCAAACTTACAGGGGCTTCCACATTTTATTTTCTCCATAGACTGAATGGAGAAGAACTTTGCTCATGCCTACAGCCCAAAAAGCCAGATGGATTTGCATCTAATTTGCGGGAGGAGTGGTGGCTTCGTCTCGAAAGCGTGCTTTTGTAAATTTGGTGGAAATCCATCCAGTAGTTTTTTTTTAAAACAATCAAAATGTAGGTCCAAAAAAATGATTGATATCTGGGTCCGCTATGCAGGCTCATTTCCCTGTTTGCTCCATGGACAGGACTCTGATTGGCTAGAAAGACACTGTCATCTCCCCGGATACATAACATGCTCGCTGATTGGTTGGAGTGAAGCGTGAGGTGCGCAATATTTTCCCAATGCACCCGCCATGTTGGATTTGCGGATATCCGCGGACAGCGCAGCATCGAACAGAGCTGAATTCCAATTCTGGGTAGTGTGTTGGTGTGGAAGAGTGGCTGGAGAGGGTAGGGGAGTAAAATATGGGTCAAATGATGTATTTGTTTAGGTGGAAAAGGCTGTGCTGTGATTGCGGTGTCCGCGGACACTTCGGCAGTCCGCGGACATAATCAGCACTGGCCAGATTGTTGGGGATTTTACTATGTTATGATATATTGCTTTTGGGTAGTTAGTAGAGTATTGGGTGAAGAGGGCATGAATTGAAGAGTTTGTGCATTGGCTGCAATAACTGTTTTAGTATGTCAAGTGAAGTGGATAGGACTTGAGGTGGTTGTGTTATGTTTTTGGGTTGTGGTCAGTGGGCAGGTGTGTGCTTGCATGGGTGTGTTATGCTGCAGTGGTTGTGGTCAGGTCCTAGAGTCTTAGCTGCATGTGGCCAGAGGCTGTAGGGCCTGGCCACAACCACCACAGCATAACACACCAATGCAAGAAAACATTTTGACAGTGGCATATGGTTTTCATAGGGGGTATGTTCTCAAGACATTGTCCACTGGCTGCCAGTAGTGTAATAGTTTTTGTAGGAAAGTGGACACGGTGTGTAGTAGTTGGTTTGTTGGACTGTGTTCACAATGTTGGGTGCATGAAATTTCATGGCTGGTTCCAACCTTCGTAGTCCATGGAGAGAAGCACCATTGGGCAGATTTTGGGGTATTTTACTATGTTATGATGTACTGCTTTTGGGTAGTTAGTAGAGTATTGGGTGAAGAGGGCATGCATTGAAGAGTTTGTGCAATGGCTGCAATTACTGTTTTAGTATGTTAAGTGAAGTGGATAGGTCTTAAGGTGGTTGTGTTATATTTTTGGGCTGAGTCAGTGGGAGGTGTTTGCTTGCATGGGTGTGTTATGCTGCAGTGGTTGTGGTCAGGTCCTAGAGTCTTGGGTGCATTGTCGAAGGCTGGAGGTGATGCACCCAAGACTCTAGGCCCTGGCCACAACCACTGCAGCATAAAACAGCCATGCAAGCACACATTTTGACAGTGGTATGTGGGTTGCAGAGGGGTATGTTCTCAAGAGTTCATCCACTGGCTGCCAGTAGTGATGGTGTATGATATTGTATGGTTGGCTACAATTATTGTAGTATAATACAGGTATGCACTGAATGTTGTGACTCCAATCATTGTATATGTACTGTTTGCATTGTTGAGGCTGTATGCAGTTCTTTGCATGGTATTGGATAATGTAGCAGACATTGTTTTGTATTATCTGTAATAAAAGAAAACATTGCATGTTAGGGTAGGTAGTTTGTAATGTGTTATTGCATTGCATAGCAGACATTTGTGTACTTTGTGGACCCTCATAGTTAGTACTTTACAAGTACTATGCTTCAAATCAGTCTACTGTGCAATGTGCTCAGTTCCTGTTTTTGTTCATATAATCATTGCGTCTGTGGGAAGAATAAAAAATCCTGCAGGCTGCAGGATTAAAAAAAAAAACGTTCTACGTTTATGTGTTGTAATATGGTACAGTCTTTCTCGGTGGTTGATTGTAGTAGGATGAATTTTAAAGGTATGGTTTTTGGTTTGGAAGTGGTGGTACTATTGTTGCAGTTAGATACCATTTGGTGTATTCTAATTGTTTATTTCTTGTTGCATTTTAGCAGTATTCATTTATCCGTTTGGTTGTTGATCTTTTGTAAGTACTGTGGTAATGCTCAGTAATTTTGCAGAATTTTGGGGGAGTTAGATACCTGTTGGCGTATTCTAACTGTTGATAGTTTGGAAGTTGTTAAGGGTATGTTTAATCATATTAAGTGTTGCAGGGTTTCCTCAGTAAAATGTATATTGCAGTATTCTGGTTGTAGTTAGATACCAGTTGGCATACTCTAACTGTTTACAGTTTTTCACTTCTGAAGGGTATGTTTTCAAGCATGTTTTCTCCTGTTGATGAATGAACATTTTCACTGTTAGCTAGCTGTTACCTTATTCTATTAGTTTGTGGATGTAAAGGTTATTGAGGATATTTTATATACGCTCATATTCAGATTAGTGAATACATTTTGGTGTTTTAAGAATATTGAGTAAGAGTTTACAAGTTTTGCTGGTAATCTCTGTTTCAGAGTAGTGGAAGTATCATTATATTCGAACCACCCACATTTCTTTTGAATTTATGCAGTATAGTTACCAGAATTGGTTGTGGCTCCTGCGTGGTAGATTATGCCTACTGTTGCGAAGGTTTTCTTGCCAAGTGATACTTGTCTGTGTGTGAATCCAGTCAGCTTGCAGTTGTTTTTGGTACTATCTGCATTGTAACGCAAAAGCATTACTATTACGTATTCGCTAAGTGACTCTATATGTAAGGTAGAACGATTATCGGAATTGCAAGTAGTACATAATATGCAATGGTTTGCATTTTGTACAAGCTGCTGAAATGGAATGGATTCACAGTTAGGTATGGATATATACACAATGCGCTCATTAGGGACGTGTTCTTGCATTACATGGCTGCAGAGAGTGCATGTATCTTTCCACATGTATGAAATCTGAAAGATTTCATTTATAGGTATTTTTTTGTTTTGCAGTACTTGTAGTATGTGCATTAGAAATTCTTATGGATCTTCTTGTGTGTTTATAGTGAATCTTACCATTTCAGCACAGTATTCCAATTCCTGCCTTATTCCAGAAACATTGTAAATATTGTCAGCATTGTTCGTTGCATTTCTATGAAGGACTAACTTTTGCAAACATAATTGGTCTGTCCCGTTTAAGTGAATGTTTTCAACAAATGGTGTCAATTGGAATAGAATATTGATTGCTACGCAATTTAGAGCATTTGTATTGGAAAATTTGAATGGACCAGACAGTTGTGTGTCTGATTCATTTGATGGAAGTGCACGTTGTTTCTTTGAAGAGTTGGTTTTGTATGTGCCGTTCGGTGTGCATTTTCTTTTTCAGTAGATCTTTCTTTGGTTGTGGTAATTGATGAAGTACCAGCTCTTTCAATGTCTTTTGAGGTATGGTTGTGAGATTTACTTTTTGAGGAACAGGGTAGATTTTGAGATGGGGTGCGTAGAGTGTACGTAGTCTATTGTACTCTGCAATGCAAGGAATATCAGCATTTACACTAGTTGCATCAAAATTGATTAGAAATAATCCTTCAAGTGTACGTAGGCGTGACAGTGCTGCGTAGCTCATGGCACTTTATACACTGTGCTGCCAATATCTATCAATGCTTGATCTAGGGTAAGACCTTATGAATTAGGAATAGTGACTGCAAATCCTAGAGATAGAGAATCGTTCTCTGCATACATACATGTCTTTGAAAAGAAGGAATCGGGCTGTTGAGCATCATATCCTTTTAACTTCTGAAATTTTGTCAAAGTGAATATTGACAACCTGAAAGTTGTTGTCACTTGGGTATGTTTGAAATCCAACAACTGTGCCAAGTGATCCATTAACTAATCCTTGCTCCACATCAAGGTTACGCTTTAGCATCACTCTACAGTTTAAAGACGATGTTAATATTTCTCTAAACCAGTTGTGTTAGAGATAGAGTTGTCTAAGGTAATTAGTCATGCTGTTGCTTGTTCACACATGGGTAGTGTCATACCGTGCACGTCTAGCTTGTCTGTGGAGTAAATTTGAACTATTGGTTGCATTCCTTTTTTCAGCATTGTTTCATTGAATTGTGCACAGCTTGCAAGTCTTGCCATCAAGCGCATACAGTTTACAATTTTGTGTGCTAATTGTTCATGACATCAGTAGCACATGAGTTATGTCCGTAGAGTGCATGGATGTGTTTGGTATTTAAAATAGATTGTGCACCAACCCTAATACTTTTCAAAATGTTGGCATAGGTGAGGACTGGAGACTGACACATGTTTTCAGCTAGTTCTTTGTATTGGAAATGTTGCCAAATATGTACATTTCCTATGCTGCCAAGAGTTTTATGGCACAGTTTGTGCCATAAGGTTTTAAAAATAGTTTCACCTTTTACTAGTGTTAATTGAAGAAGATCTCCGAAAACAATAATGTGTTTCCTCCTAAGAGTTCTTTGTAGTCCGTTTTGAGGACCTCTTATAATCTGAAGTGAATCAAAGCCAAAATTAGGTTGGAGACCATACTTACCTAATCTATTAGGAACATTTTAATTTGTTTCAAAACTCTCTGTAGTTCTATAGCAGCTTCTACTGAAAGTGCGTAGTAGTCTAATTTGTTTTGGTGTTCTACTGGAAGGAGTATCAATCGGTGTAAAGTGACACTGCCTATGTTGTAGGCAGCTAAACCTGTGGGGGCAGTAACAAAAGCTGACAGTTTGTTGTTTGTCAATTTTTTCGAGGAACTTGCTAATGATTTTTATTGAGAATGTTTTCCCTACACCAGCTTGATCACTTGCATACAGCAGTAGTCTTGACATGTACAAGTTTTAGTTTCATACTGCAATCCATTTTCAATTTGTTTAGTGACTTCTAGGAAAATGCTACGCTGTTCATTGTTTAATTGTGATTTGAGTATAGCAAAGTCTTCTGGAGATTCTTCATATTGGCACATTGTGTTTTCTACTTCAGTCATGCCTAATGTGGCTGTCCAAGTGTTAGAGAAGATTGAATGCTGTCAGGAGTGTCTATATTTAGTTGTGCCTGTAGTTCTTGTTGGTGTTCATTGTCTAACATGGTTTTGTACTGCGTAAAATGTATATCTATTATAGTGCTTTCATTTGCTTTGAAAGCATCTTCATAGGAGGCATGGGTATCTAATACATGTTGTTCTTTTATTTATGGTTTAAAAAGTTGCACTAGGGCCATGTAATACACTTCTTCATGTTGAGGAGTTTTTAATGATAGTTCCATATGGTTAATGAGGCTGCATTTGGTAAGGTTAACTAGGCTGCCCTAGCAACGTTTGACTATATATATATATTTTTCTCAACTGGTTTAATATTATTTTTGTATGTGAGGTTTTTGTTATTGAGAATTCTTCTCCTGGGGCTAATTTCTCTCAACTAGTGAGTCCCCTAGAAGCTTTGCTGGATTTCTGGAGTTTATTTTTTCTACCTGGTAAGAGTGTACATCCTTTTTCCACTCTAACATGTGTTTTGGCCTGTTTTTACTCATTGTGTGATCTTGGGCACTGGAGCACACCACTCCAGTTGCCCCTATTCGTGTATGGGCTACACAGCACCTTTAGTGCAGTAACCCAGGGTTGTCTTAAAGACTTCCCTCTGACTTGCCATTAACTTTACAGAGTCATTTTTACCACAGACCCAGTACACCCCATCTTACATGGAGTACTGGAAAGGGCTAATCTTTACCCCTTTTCTGTCTGTACCTCCCTGAGCATTGTTTCGCTCTTATAGCATTTAGTCTTGGCTGGTGGCAGTGGTATCTACCCTAAATTTTCTACCGCGATTATACTAGATACACATGGTAATACTTTTGGCTATTTGTGCAGCCTTAAACATAAATCCGCTTGACCAAATTGTCTTTCTTTTGGCTCTGGTGGGGTTTATTCACCATTTCTTTTTGTTAAAGTCCTTCTTGTCTTTTACTTTGTGCGGCAAACTAGGTTCGCCTTCTTTGTTCACCGTCATTTGGCAGGCTTCTTTAGAGAACCCCTTGTTTGGCGCCTGGGTGTCTAGGTAGACTGAATGTGGGGAAGGGGTGAAGTCACCCCCTGCACAGGGTATCCTAGGAAACCCAAGTCACACTTTGCCATGATTGGCTGAGGTGGTTGTCCCGGCTGGACAACCGCCCTGCTGCGTGATTGACAGCCAGGCTGTGTGAATGGGGGTTTTGCGCATAAAAGGCAGGTCTCTTGGGCTAGAAGTTAGAGTCGCCTCTGGAACTACAAGGAACCAAAGAGAAGTGGAGAGAACAACGGCTGCTGCAACTACCCCATCCCGGTGAAGCCCTGCTGCAGTCCTGAGCTATCTACCCTTCAACGACTAAGAGAAGATCCAGTCCGGAGTCTTCTTCCCTTGAGCCTGGTGGGGATAACCAGCTCATCTTCTTCAGTCAGAGATCTCCGCCGTGGTCGAAATCACTGCACACTGCTGTAAAGGTCCGGATAGCCACCTGCCGAGCCTCTCCTGTTTTTAAGGAGCGCACCCTTTATTTGTTTTCGCTGCTGCCGGCTTCATCCCTGTGCGGTGCAGACTCCCTTCAGACGTCCTCCTTCACAATGAAGCTCCAGGAATCATGGGTCTGCGGGAAACCAACAGGAACAACTGCCAGGGCACCAGCTGCATCATTGGAATAAGGTACTGCGCTCTACTCGAGGAAACTGGGTGAATCCCTTTTCTTCATCCTCAAGGCTCGCCCTTGTCTTCCCTCCTTCTTATAACTTTTGCTTCCGAACATTGACAATATCAAAGTACTTTTGGGCTCCGCTGAAACGTGAACTGTCTAACGGTGTGATCTTCGGCAACAGGTCTCTGGTGTCACTTAACCCTGGCTCCGACCCTTTGACTTTTCAACTCCTGTTTCTGAGTGTTTCTCGATGCTGTCTGCCTAACCTAAATATTGCCTGTGATTTTTGCCTCCAACTCCCTCTGGGTATCTCAGGTGCTAAGTGTGTTTTTGCCCCGGTAGCATTTCATGTCACGGATACGCGTTTATTGAGTAGACCAAACGGTCAAAAAGTGATCGCAACCGTATCCGCGGTATCGTGTTTTGTGCATAACATCGGTTCATTCAAACACAGGGTACTTACCTTGAGACATACTGTACAAAGTGAATTGGTTAGTTGTAGTATATTTAACGTGTGGTTTTGTTTAAAGTTTAATAGAGGTGTTGTTTTTATAACTGATGGTTTAAAAATAAATGTACTTATTTTTTTTACCTGAAACCTTGAGTCAGTGTTTGCTTGAGCCACAGTAATTGTGGTCCCTTTGTGTAATCTCTGCTACTGCTCATATACTCTTGAGATTAGCCTGGCTGCTCTGCTACTGCTATCACTATAATTTAGTAGTACAGGCTTGTATCAAAGGTAAAACTTGTATTGCCACCTGTGGTCTTAATTGTGTGTAGTGGTCCCTAATGGCACTGCACAAGATTCTGCCTAACAGTTTTGGGTTATGCGGTATAGACACATAGGCCCTCATTACGATACTGGCGCTAAACCATGGGGCTATTAGTACCATGGTTGGTGCCGGTATCGTAACGAGTCCGCCAATGTTCAATGGGGAATTACCACCCCATTCCAAGGTTGGCGGGGCAGTAATTCCCCATTGAACATTGGCCCTTCCCATTCCCATTTGTGCCCCATGGGCTCAATGGGACTGGGGAAGGCGGTAAGTACGGTACCGCAAATTGCGGTACCGTACTTACCTCGAGAGTCCCTTTGCGGGTCCCTACTTTAACGGCTGGTCTAGATCAGCCGTTCAGGTCGGTGCCGCAAAGGGACCTCGTAGTAAGGCGCTAAGTGGTTAACGGCGCTGCAGCCTTTTACGGCGCTGTTAACCACTTAGCGCCAGGGTCGTAATGAGGCCCATGGTTTCCAAAGCAGTACTCCGGTTTAGGTAGTATGTGTCTAGTAAGTTGTTTTTCAAAATGTCCTCGCTGTTGGGATCATTTTTGGCTATTGTTTCAATGTCTTCATATGATTTGAGAACTCTTTCATTGGATTTAGCAGGACCAAGGCTTAGCCATACTATCTTTTCATATTTACCATACAAGGCTGTGCTGGATAAACGGTCTGTGGCTTCGTAGCAGCCACATTCTCTATGGGAGAGCATTTGTATGCCAAAGCTGTACAATTTCTGTGACAGTGTTTTGTCAGATAATATGTCGTCCCAGAGGTCTTTCAGAGGTCTTTCAGCTCTTTTTTTCTCTGCTTTGGTTAAGTAGGCTGTGACATATCATGCAACAGCAGTGGAATTGTCTGCAATGTACTGCACATCTGTATTTGCATACCAAAGAAGGGCAATGATTGTATTGTAATCATTGATGTACTTTGATCCTTCTGTTCCTTTTATGCAGTTTGTGTTCTTAGGGGATTTGCCTTTGACATTGTGTCTAACTGAAGACATGAAGTTCTTCACTTGTCCTGTTGCTGAAACTGGTCTAGGGAAACAAAAGCGGCATTTGATGTAGTATTTCCCTTTGTTTTTATATTTGCGCCGACAATACTTCCCACACTTCTGTCTTCGAAATTGTAAAATATGTGCATGTAGGTCACTATGTGTAGTTTGTGAATGGATTTCACAAGTGAAATATTTGTGAATGAACTTCAAAACAATGGCATCACTGTCCTGACCAAATTTAATCCACATAAGCATGTGGATATTTGGTGCTCCTCTGGCTTGGTATTCTTTTTTCCAAAAGAAGTGTTGCACTACTCCAAGGGGAGCAACTGTTTTATCACAAATGAAGTGTAGCATGGCAATAAAGTGATGATGGAAGTACCTTAATACATTTACAGGATCAAGAAAGCCGAGTTCTTCTGGTGTTTTTACATCTATTTTTTTTTTGTTTTTGTTTGCTATGGGTAGGAAATCGTGCAAGTCTTCCCATGCATACTCTGCACAACTTAATGTCACAAACCATGTGGGTGGACCAAGGTTTTGTATCAAACAGCGTACTTCTGCGTGTCGTCGGAACTAGTAGTCTTTCATACCACGCATGTTTGCTAAAATATTTGTAATACTTAACTGTAAAACGTCATCTTTCCAACAGGAAAGAGTAGAGGAAAGGTTCATGCTTCTACACTTTTTTCCCATATGCTGATTGCAGATCCTTTGGCTTGCGGTATTTGGTATGTTTCCAGTGCATAATCTATGGTGTCTTTGGAGTGCAGAGGATGAATTGTATAATGGTCTAAAATATTGGATGCTGCAGTAGGTTCTAGAAGTTGAAGTTGGCCAGTTCCTGATGAGCATTGAATTATTTCGGTGGTTTCCCTGAGGTTTTCTTCAATGTTTATTTCTTTGTAGTATTCATTGTTGTCTTTTAGATATTGCAGGGCTTCTCTAACTTTATGTAAGTCCACGAGTTGCTGCCAAATTCTTTTGTCTTTTGTAGGTACGCCATTCATTAGGATAATCAAAGACAGATCTGATGCACTCCCAGAGCGTCTACATTTTCTGTGAGATCTAATGGCAAATAAACGAATATGCCACAAATGTCTTGCAGTAATTCAGAGGGAGGTAGTTTTGCTGTTTTTGGTTGAAGGCATATTATTGCTTGAAATTGATGCACTGTTTGAATTATGATGCTCTCATACAAGTTAAGTTGTTGGAGTGGTTTTGGCAATGGGAATATTTCCAAGCTATTAGTTATAGCAGGTGAAGGTATTTGGTTGTTGTCAAGTTTTGAAGTGCAGTATCTGAAAGGTATTGAGGTGTTAGTAATTTCATATTTGTTTTCTGCTATAAGATAGAGAGCTATTTGGAACCACTTGGAGTCCTCATTGTCTTCTATTTTGTACAGTATGTCTACAGTTTTTTGCTCGTTTTATAAAAAAGTTCTGCAGCAACACACCGACACCTGGTTTGGTACATCACCATATGTGCTTTTAAACTTTAGTATTTCTTTTTTGTATATGTAATAGAAGGTTGACATTTGTAAGTTTGTTGCTACGCTGTTCTAAAGATATTGAATTTTGTAAGTGGATTTCACTTCCAAAATATTTGCTTTGGATTTGCTCTATTTCTTTGAGTAGTTCTTTGGGTGCACCATGTAGAAGAATGTTATTTAAATGGTCCAGTGCTAAAGCAGGACTTTTTGCATAGTACAGATTATGAACAAGATTTCTTACAGTTCAATGGTTTGTTGCTAACATTTGGACATGGCGGAAGGTGTTTTTTCAAGTAGGTCCAGATGCAGGCTAATGAATGTCCTCGTAGTCCTGTGTATTTGCGCACTGGACAGGAGTCCATATTTTGTAATAGTGTTATTTATAACTTGTCTTTTCCTTCCACATACTGATTTAGGAACTGGTGTAAAGATGTGAAAGATTGTTTGTGTACGTTACACATTGATGTGCACAGCCATTTGTAGACTGGACATATTGGTTCGGTGGAATGAAGAGTTGATTCTAAGTTTGCTGGAGATATTTTTGTGAGCAACATTTTTTGTTCCATGATGGTATTCTTCACCTTTTGATACCCTCGTCCACTACTATGTATGGCAATTGTTTTTTTGTTTGTTTGTTTGTATGCTTCTTCATAGAAATATGCTCTGTGCTGGTGGTGTGACTCCACTCACCTGCACAGATGTTTGCAAAGCTATCTTTATTGATATTCCATCTGCTGTAGTTTAGTCATTAGTTTTGTTAGTGGTTTCATGCTGTTTAAAACTAATATAAATAATTTCCTTTTGAGAAGGATTGCACTGTCTATGAGAGCTTCCAGGATTCGTTTTCTGCGGTAGGTTTTAAGGGTTGAGCATGATTTGTCCCCTGTTTTTATAAGGTTCTGAAGGACACTGTGGTGGAAATCTTTTTGTAAAATGATTCTTTTGGTATGCTTACTTGTGACTATGTCAAGATTGATAGGCGCAGTGTTAGGACTAGTGGTAGTTGCAGTCTTCTTAATACCTTTCTGTTTAGTTTTACATTTTGAAAGAGGAGTCAAAGTTTCTTTCCTGCGAGCTGCTTTAGTTTGACTTAGTGACTGTATTAGCTGTTTTGTTTGAACTTTTTCTATTCATTCTGCTAGAGGTGGATGCCTATTTTTTTATGTTTTTAGTTTGATTTGCCCTATTTCTGCATTGCATTCCACAGAGTTGCTTTTTGGTAGGCATTCTTTTTAGTCTGCTGGAGAAAAAAAGAAAGTGTGGGTTGGGAGGTTTTGCAATGCATGTGTGCACTGTGCATGAGTGTCTGAGTATGAGGGTAGGCATACATGTAGAGGTGTGTGAATGTGGAATGGGCTATTACTTCAGGTTGGGAAGGCTGTACTCGTATCTGTGTGTTACTATACTGGTGTTCAGATGACAATACAAAGGGTGCACCTGCTGAGGTGCATTTAGTAATACTGAATCAAATGCTGTATGGTTGATACAATTGTTTGTTCTACAATACAAGAACACTACACTGTTTGAGTAACAGTCAGAACACTACTACAGTATTGCACTTACTTTCTTGGATGCAAAGAGTCGGTTTCTTCTGGGTTCTGTTTTGTACTTGAGACGCCACTGGCTTTGAAGAGTATTGTCTTCTCTGCAATTGCGAAAGAAGGAAGTTACTACATATGTGTGTTATTGGCAGCGTTATTTCACTTGAAGAATAGATTAGTTATATTTGCAGATTGATTTCCTTCCAGGAAGAGGTCCTGTATGTATTAAATTGCACAGCTTTATATGTGAATGGGGATTTTGGAGCATCAGCATCATTTCTAAGGGGGTTAGTGGAGTTTTTATAAGTGTGTCATATGAGGTGCACCTTTGAAAGTGTATGTGTTTCTGTTGCAATATTTAGTATGGAAATGGATTAGTGAAAGCTGTAGTAGGGCAAGAAAAACGCTTGGAAAGATGTACAGATTTAAAAGGAGAGGAATTTCATACATTTTTCTGCGCATAGATGCTTGGTACATGAGTGGAGAAAACCTTTCAGTTTTTTTATTTATTTATCCACATTTCAATTTGCACTGTTCTGAATATACACATGTATTTATTTGGTTTTGTAAGAATGGTAAGTGGGAGGCACTCTGTTGAAATGCATGCAATGTATGTACTTGCAATGCTTTTGTAAGATACAAGCTGGTTTCCTGTGCTGTGTGCATTCTAGGAATTTCATAGTAGTGTGTTAAGGGCAAGTGGTTGTGAAAATGACACTAGGAAATAAGAGAAGAACAGTTTGCACATTACAATGAGTGATGTGGGTAAATGAAAACTTGGAAAGCAGACAGCTTTGCAAGTGAACTTGATAATAGGAGATGGGAGAAATGACAGTATGCTGGTTTTTGCAGATTGTGCAGGGTAAGTGGCAGGTACCCTGTTCACATGCATTTATAAAAGAGTTGTAAATGTCCTGTACACACAATATTCATACCTGTAGTTTGTGTTGATGCATGTAGATGTGGATGAATCTGGAAGGAGAAATCTTGGAGAATATTACAGTAGTTTTTGATGTGGGTGCTTTGCAATCAGAGGAGACTTGTACTCAGACTGATGAACAGTACATCTAAAGTGCTGAACTGTGATGACAGAGTTAGATGTAGAATTTGTGGGTGTAATTGGTGGATTATTGTGTGACTGCTTAACAGTAGCCAAAGATGGAGTGGTGCAGAGAGTGAAATGGAAAGAGAAGAAGGGCTGCCCTCATATTACGAGGTCTGCGGACCCCGCTGTAGTCCACGGACAGGGTGTGCCACATCTGGGGCTTCTCAGCAAGCCTGGCATGGAAATGGGACTCTGGGGATTAGGTTGTGCTTTGCAGGAAGAGATGGTGTGTGTAGTGAAGATGGCTATGGTTGGAGAGATGGAGAGAATGACTGTGTGGTTGGTGGGAGATTGTTTTATGAGAAATATACAGATGTATGCATAGATATGTGTCATTTCTGCCACTCTTGGATTGGAGGGAGTGGAGGCTATGTGGTGTGATGTGCCAGGGAGAAATTTGCAAGGTATAGTTACACTTTGTAAAAATATGGCTGTTTTCAACAGTGAAGATGCTTGGTTAATTGTGGAGGAATGTTTTTGGGATATGTAAGTGCAATAACATTCCAGGGTGACCTGAAGCATTCCCTAAAGGCATTATGGATCTTTTTCCATGTGCAAAGATACTTGATACTGGATTTTTTCCCTAATACCACCTAGGGATGGATGGATGTGTTGCAGGATCTTCAATCCTCAACAAGAAACAGGAAGGCATCTTCTTAATCAAGGGATACCTTCTTTTATGTGTGCTGTTGAGATGTCATCATTTCAAAATGAGAACCTTTTGGAGGATGGTGCAAGTTCTTTTTTTGTGATGGCATTACTTCGACGGATTGTGGTAATAACATCTTTCTTAGTAATATTCAAAATTCAATCAGAAGGTTGTTGTGAAGTTATATAGATTGAATTTAGTAGTTGTAGCAGAACAAATCTGAAAAGGTTCACAAAAAAAACAAAAACAAAAAAATGTTCTTTTCAGAGCCACCAAGAAAGAGAAAATGTGCTACTCTGGTTGCAATATCTGTCCACCCCCTCACATTGTACGATATGTCCGATAGTCTGTGGAGCGCACGTGTCACATCCAGGGATTTTGAGGCTGGCAGGCAAGAAAATGGGACTGTGCAGTCCAGGGGTTTGGTCAGTAAGGTTTACTGGTTGTGATGTGTAAGGATAGACTTTGGCAGAAGGTCTGTTTGCTGAGAGGAGAGCAGATGGCTATGGGTGAGTCTTTCAGGAGGCAGAGTGTTTAGATTTTGGGAGACTCGTGGATAAATTGGTTGGAGGTGCATGCCGAGCACTGTGGAGTGGCTGCAGATCTTGGAATCCATCATGTGGATGTGCACTGGTATGGAGGGCACAGAATGAAGTGGCTGGATTTGGTTCCTCTCTGTGCCACTTTGATGACACACCGTCAACCAAACATTATTATTATTCATTGTGGAGGGAACAGTTTAGGACATATTACTGGAATCTACTTGCAGTTTGCAATGAAAGAAGGACTTGGGAAAGTCATGGACAGGTTTCCAAACTCCTAAGTATTTTATTCTTGTATTTCACATAGACGAATGTGGCTGCATTCTTCTTCATTCGGTCCGCAAATGGAGAAAGCGAGGCGCAATGTTAACAACACTGTTTGGGTTTTTTTGAGAAATGTTGGCATGTCCTCTTTCCACAATGAAAATATTATGTTTTGTAGCATAAACATTTTTCGCAGAGATGGAGTCCATTTTACTGACGCTGGCAAAATCTGCAAAACATACAAAATGCATTGCGGCTCTTTTTGCAACTATAGCAACCATTTTTCCAGTAGGTGTTGGCCACTTCAACTTTTCAAAACATAAACAAACACTACGAAAAGACTCTTTGCAGAGCCACCACTTCCTCACAGAGAAGAGTGCAATGTTTTTGATAGCGCATCACCTCAAACATGTTGAAAGTCTGCCCTTTTCATTGCCACATCTATTTTTAAACTATGACTTTTTTTTTGTTGTTTTGTATTTTTTTTTCAAACATGACAAACAAGGAAAAGAAGGGAAGGGCATGTAGGGGAGGGACACTAACCACAGGGATTAGAAAGGGCAAGTGGAGAGAGGAAGATGTTGGGTGGGCCTCTCTTGGGTAGGTGGCACTCTTTCTCATGCTCCCTTACTGAAGCCTCGAAGGCCCTCTGAGATTGTTCCCCCCTGCAGAGTACAGCATTGCTGTACATACACAATACAGTGACCCTCGAAAGGTAAGGGTCTAATGTGTCGGGTAAGGCCTGCGAGGCTGGTTCAGGGATGCGCTGCCCCACAAGAGTGTCTCTTGTGGTGACAGGAGCAGAATTTGGAGGATCTTGTAGAGGAACTCAACCTACTACTTTGTTCAAAGGGGACGGCCCTCTGAACTGCCACACTGTGGTACGACCTCAGGTGTCGCCGCATGGAAGTGGTCCCGTAGCTGTACAGACCTGGTTTGCCATGACTGAGCACCATGTGACACTCAGTGCAGTGCACCTTGTCTGCCTTGGGTGCCCTTCCAATGCTGGTAAATAGCCTCCACAGCCAAGACTCACGGTGGCCAGCAGTAGTGGGGACTTCCACTATCTCATCCTCGTCTTCCTCTTCATCCCTCTCTACATCTCCATGACTGTTCCCCTCTCCAGGCCCTTGGAAAGGTGGTGGTGGTGGAGGGGGTGGGGGTGGTGCTGAGGCAGAAATAGCAGCAGTAACAGCCATGGATGCCATCACCAAAGGTGTTATGTTCCACCAAGATGTCAGCAAACTGCAGACAGGAAAGAGCAATCCAGCAATGTGGAGCAGTGTCTGTCCAGGAAAGAGCAATCCAGCAATGTGGAGCAGTGTTTGTGCTGGTAGTCTAAAAACAGAATGAAGAGCAGCTCTGTGGAGTGGCCATTTGTAGGGGTGCTGGGGAGCGATTTGTGGACAGCCGCGCTGTCCGTGGATACTTTGAACACCAAAAAGGGCTCAAAAAGTTCAAAAATGTATCTAGATCGGTAGGGCCATAGTATGGGACCTCTTCAAGGGTGAGGTTTCATAGGAAAACATCTTGGATTGCTCAGAAAAGTGTTTTTTGGTATCTGGGGACCCGGACACATTCCGCGGTCAAGGGCCTATGCTCAGCGTGGCTGCGGTCACATGATGAAGTCGTGGACACATTCGTGAATGGGATGGCTTTCTGTAGGACACCTATTGCACAGGATCAGTTGTACGCATGCGTATAGGTATTCTAAGGACAATTTTTGGGTCCCTGAACTAATTAAAGTGTGACACACGTGCAGCAGCCAGTTACAGACAGGCGCGATGTTCGTAGGACTCTGAGGGTGGGATGCGCATGCGCATAAGTGTCCTCCAGACAGGGCTAGGGTCCTCGAACTAATTGAAGGTGCATCACAACTTTGCGGACATGCAGACAGGGTAGGTGTTCTATGAACATCTCCATTTTGATAACGGACAGACTGGACAGGTTTGGTGTCTGTAGGGCACCCACATTTTGATGAATTACAAACATTATGGACAGACGCCTTGTTCTAGGACCCCAAGGTGGAATGCGGACAGGTGTCCTCCGGACATGGCTAGGGTCCCTGAACTAATTAAAGGTGCGTCACTACTTTGCAGACATGCAGACTGGCTTGGTGTTCAACAGACACCTACATTTTGGCTGCAGACTTTACGAACAGGTTAAGTGTCCGTAGGACACCCCCATTTTGTTTCATTGCAGACATTCGGACAGTCACACTGTCCACAGACTTGCAAACTGGCTTTTATTTTTAAACACAGAGACATACATCAACAGTATACATATAACTTCATTTATATACAAAAATATACAAATTATGACAGAGAGGGGAAGCAGATATGGAGACATATACTGGGGAATTGGGGTTTTGTAGAGGTAGGGTGTTAGGGGAGGACGGGATTGAGGTCTCATCGCAATGTTTTTGGTGATGGGGAATTTCTGGGGATTGTTGACTGGGACAGTGAGAAGGGGTACAGGTTCTCATGGGGCAGTGATATTTAATATTCACCATGATACGTCTTTGTACAAAGTCTATCAAATCAAGAAAATGGTTTAATAATTGATCATTTTTTCCTTCTAAGTGCACTAAATGATTTTCCACAGTGTCAGTTTGTTGTTCCATATTTTTTTGGAGGTCTACATGATGTACTGTTTTTTGAGCATTGTTGTTATTTTCTGTATGCAATGTTAAAAACAATGTATCAGGTACATGTGCAATAATGTGTATTAATTAGCTTACTTTGGAAACTGCAGTGTGTACCAGTAATATCAATGTCTTCAATAATTTCATCACAACAACATTTTCTTCAAGTCACTGCAGGGTGCTAGCCATTTCTGTGTAAAAAAAGAGAAATTATTTTTTTGTATATCCTACTAAACAAAGTGTATTGCAATAGGAATAAACGGCTGTAATTACCAGTTTGTTTTTCGGTTTTGCTGTTAGTGCTTTGTAGGTGCGCTGTTGATTTTGATGTGCAGTTTCTGTATAAAGCATCAGTGAGGTAATTCTGCGGGAGGCATAGGTTATTTTTGTTTTTGGTATGATCCATTCTGCTGTACATCCTATAGAACTGCATTGTTGGTTTCTTAAGTATACACTTTGTACTTCTAGTTTATTTTTGTTTGTAATTCATTTATGTGCTACTCTTTGAACATGCTTAGTGTGTTTGTTGTATGCTACAAGAATGGAAAATACCTCCTGAGCGTTTGGACAGTGTGGATGTTGCCAGGTCCGTGGACAGTTGCATAGTCCGCAGACCTTATGGCTAATAGAACTGGCTAGGGGGTTCAGTATGTGGTATGGTATATTTACATATAGTAAGGGTATACTGGTAAAAACCTATGAAATTCACTGAAAACATTTTGTTAAAGGGACGTTATGGTTAAGTTGCGCTATTAAAAACCTATCAAATTCAGTGAAAAAACATTGTTAAAGGGATGGTATGGTTACACGTAAAACCAAAAAACCCTTGAAATTCTCCAGTTGTTTTAAGCTAAGCAACCATAACTCGTGCCACCACTGTGCATTGCTAAGACTAATACCCATGACATCAAAGATGACATCACAAATATCATTTATGACATCACTGATGACATCACATGTGCATTTAGTTTTCATGCAGAGCCTCTACAAGGGATTGTCATTATAATGTTGGCAGAAAAATATCAAAAATCATTGGAAGAACTATCATGCGTCAAATAGTTCATTAGTTGCTGCATTGCCATAAACATCATTGTATTACTGACTTCTTTCCAGTACATGAACAAACTCCTATACAAATGTAGGTATTCTCTGCAGTATATTCCATAGAGGTGCAATATTCAAAACCTTCCTATGTTGGATAGTAAAATGAGGAATACTTTTGTTTCAGATTTTTGTGTACTGTGAAACATGTAATAATTACCTAACAATGCCTCCCTTACTGCATAATTTTACTACTACACACAAAACATACAGAGACCACAATGCATACAAATACAAGCATATACAGGGAAAGTAAAGTAAGCAAAAAACAGCACCATCACCAGAAAGTGTTCAGAACCTACTTAAGTTCATCCACAGACATGATTGCTATGTTTCAAGACTGCTTCTTCCACTATGTATATGTATTATATGATGTGAGTGGATTCTAAGGAAAGTAGTGTAGGTGCATATGAGAAGGGTAAGGTCAACAAACATAGTACCTTTTGAATTTTTAGTTCCTGACTTTCAGTCAAGAAAACAACCTGGCCTACATATGTCAGTGAACAAAAAAGAAGAGGGAGTGAGAAATGTGATGTCATCAGTGATGTCATGAATGACATTGATGTCATGGGTATTAGTCTTAGCAGTACATGGTGGTGATGCGAGTCATGGTTGCTTAGCTTACCATAACTAGTGAGTTTCAAGGGTTTCCAGTTTTACTTGTAACCATAACATCCCTTTAGCAATGTTTTTTCACTGAATTTGATAGGTTTTTAGTAGTGCAACTTAACCATAATGTCCCTTTAATAAAGTTTTTTCACTGAACCATAACGTCCCTTTAATAAAGTTTTTTCACTGAATTACATGGCCACGGTAGTGGCCATGTAGTTATGGTTAAGTTGGTGTTTCCATTGGAGGAGCACTTTTTGGGCGGCTTATAACTTCGCTCCCCCTAGACGAATCCTCACCAAACTTTGCAAAAAAAGTATATGGCCCACTCTGAATTTATTCTTCTGCAAAGTTTGGTGAGGATTCGTCCAGGGGGGGAAAAGTTATAGGGTGGTCCCAAAATGTATTGCTCGCACCTACAGCACAAACCGCTGGACGGATTTTCACCAAATTTGGACTAGGAGCAGCGGCTTGGTCCCGAAAGCGTGCTTTTGCATATTTGGTGTAAATCCCTCCAGTAGTTTTTTTTTTAAATGACCAAAAAGTAGGTAAAATAAAATTAGTGATATCTGTGTTTGGTCTGCGGACACACTTCCCTGTTCGCTCCGCGGACAGTGTCCTGATTGGCTGAGTGGCTTATGTCATGTCCGCGGACCTACGGCGTGTTCGCTGATTGGACTGTGTTAAGCGTGAAGCGCGTCAGATTTACAGTAGCACCCGCCATCTTGGATTCGTGGACGTCCGCGGATAGCGCGGTGAACGTTTGTTCAAAATGTGTATTTTGTAGAGTGTGTTGTTATGTAGGAGTGTTTGGGGAGGAGGGGAGGGTTTTAGACAGATAAAATGTTGTGCTTTTTTATGTGGTAGACGTTCTTTTTATGTTCGATTTGTCTGCGGACATCACGGGTGTTCTGAAATGTTCGAAATAAACTGAATGGGTGGTGTTCTGAGGACTCAATATGTGTCCGTTTTGTTCGCAAGTAAGCTGAAACTGTTCCAAGAACACTCGCGGTGCCCTGAAATGTTCGCAAAAAAAAAAGAAAATGGGGGTGTTCTGAGGACGCTGTCTGTATTGTTCGCTGTCAATCGCGGTGTCCTGAAATGTTCGTAGGGGTTTCCTGAAGACGCTGGTCGTATTGTTCTCTGGCAAGTTAATTGTGTTCTAAGAACACTCGCGGTGTCCTGAAATGTCTGCAAATAAACAAAATGGGGGTGTTCTGAGGACGCTGTCCGTATTGTTCGTTGTCAAGTTGAAAGTGTTCTAAGAACTCTCGCGGTGTCCTGAAATGTTCGCAAAAAAACAAAATGGGGGTGTTGTGAAGACGCTGTCCGTATTGTTTGTTGTCAAATTGAAAGTGTTCTAAGAACTCTTGCGGTGTCCTGAATTGTTCGTAGGGGGTGTCCTGAAGGCGCTGTCCGTATTGTTCTCTGGCAAGTTGAAAGTGTTCTAAGAACTCTCGCGGTGTCCTGAATTGTTCGTAGGGGGTGTCCTGAAGGCGCTGTCCGTATTGTTCTCTGGCAAGTTGAAAGTGTTCTAAGAACTCTTGCGGTGTCCTGAAATGTTCGCAAATAAACAAAATGGGGGTGTGTTCTAAGAACTCAGGTGTTGTCTTCAAATGTTCGTAGGGGGTGTCCTGAAGACGCTGCGCATATTGTTCTGTGGCAAGCTGAATGTGTTCTAAGAACACCCGCAATGTCCTGAAATGTTCGCAAAAACAAAATGGGGGTATTCTGAGGACGCTGTCCGTATTGTTTGTTGTCAAGTTGAAAGTGTTCTAAGAACTCTCGCTTTGTCCTGAAATGTTCGCAAATAAACAAAATGGGGGTGTGTTCTAAGAACTCACGCGGTGTCCTCAAATGTTTGTAGGGGGTGCCCTGAAGACGCTGTCTGTATTGTTCTGTGGCAAGATGAATGTGTTCTAAGAACACTTGCGGTGTCCTGAAATGTTCGCAAAAACAAAATGGGGGTGTTCTGAGGACGCTGTCTGTATTGTTCGTTGTCAAGTTGAAAGTGTTCTAAGAACTCTTGCGGTGTTCTGAAATGTTCGTAGGGGGTGTTCTGAAGACGCTGTCTGTATTGTTCGATGGCAAGTTGAATGTGTTCTAAGAACTCTCGCAGTGTCCTGAAATGTTTGCAAATAAACAAAATGGGGGTGTTCTGAGACGCTGTCCGTATTGTTCGTTGTCATTCTGAAAGTTTTCTAAGAACTCTCGCGGTGTCCTGAAATGTTCGCAAATAAAGAAAATGGGTGTGTTCTGAGAACGCTGTCCGTATTGTTCGTTGTCAAGTTGAAAGTGTTCTAAGAACTCTCGCAGTGTCCTGAAATGTTTGTAGGGGGTGTCCTGAAGACGCTGTCCGTATTGTTCTCTGGCAAGTTGAAAGTGTTCTAAGAACTCTCGCGGTGTCCTGAAATGTTCGCAAATAAACAAAATGGGGGTGTGTTCTAAGAATTCACGCGGTGTCCAGAAATGTTCGTAGGGGGTGTCCTGAAGACGCTGTCTGTGTTGTTCTGTGGGAAGCTGAATGTGTTCTAAGAACTCTTGCGGTGTCCTGAAATGTTCGCAAATAAACAAAATGGGGGTGTGTTCTAAGAACTCACGCAGTGTCCTCAAATGTTTGTAGGGGGTGCCCTGAAGACGCTGTCCGTATTGTTCTGTGGCAAGCTGAATGTGTTGTAAGAACACTCGCGGTTTCCTGAAATGTTCGTAAAAACAAAATGGGGGTGTTCTGAGGACGCTGTCCGTATTGTTCGTTGTGAAGTTGAAAGTGTTCTAAGAACTCTCGCGGTGTCCTGAAATGTTCGCAAATAAACAAAATGGGGGTGTTCTGAGGACGCGGTCCGTATTGTTCGTTGTGAAGTTGAAAGTGTTCTAAGAACTCTCGCAGTGTTCTGAAATGTTCGTAGGGGGTGTCCTGAAGACGCTGTCCGTATTGTTTGATGGCAAGTTGAATGTGTTCTAAGAACTCTCGCGGTGTCCTGAAATGTTTGTAGGGGGTGTCCTGAAGACGCTGTCCGTATTGTTCGCTGGTAAATTGAAAGTGTTCTAAGAACACTGGTAATATCCGCGGACATTAAAAGTTTCCATAGGCCACAGTTGAAATGTTTGACTGTATGGGTGTGATATGCTGCAGTGGTTGTGGCCAGGGTATAGAGTGTTGGGTGCATGACCATTTTGGCCGGGGTATAGAGTGTTGGGTGCATGACCATTTGGTCATGCACCCAACACTCTATGCCCTGGCCACAACCACCGCAGCATATCACAGTTATAGTTGCTTATAACTTTGGGTCAAAAACAAATTTATAAGGAACAAAGTTATAAGATATTATGGGTGTGATATGCTGCAATGGTTGTGGCTATGGCATAGAGTGTATAATATACTTACTGTTTGGTTTAATAACTGGAGTACATGTATTTCTTGTTAATTTCTGTGATAAAAGAAAATAGCATGTTAGTATTAGTATTTTGTAATGACTTATTACATTGTATAATCAACATTTATTTTTTTTGGACCCTCATATTTAGTAGATTACAAATCGGAGTACTGTGCAATTCGCTCAGTTTCTGTGTTCGTTGCTAAAATCATTGGGTCTGTGGGAGAAAAAAAAATCCATGTTGGATTAAAAAAAAAAACTTTTTCTATTATGCTACAGTTTATTGGTTTGTTTGTTTTCAGTGTTCATTTGTTGCTTCTGGCTAATGGTTTATACATTGGGTTGTTGGATTTTTTTGGAGCAGTAACATTTTATTTATTTGTTTGGATATTATAACATTTTGAAGCAGTTAGATACCAGCAGGCGTATTCCAACTCTCTATTTATTGATATATTTTAGTGGTATTGATTTATTTCTTTGGATATTGTAATATTTTTGGACAGTTAGATAGCAATTGGTATATTCTGTCTATTTTTGGTATATTTTAGTGGTATTGATTTATCTGTTTGGATATTGTTACATTTTGGGACAGTTAGATACCAATTGGCGTATTGTAACTGTCTATTTTTTGCTCTAATTTAGTGGTATTCATTTATCTGAGTAGTTGTTGTAGAATCTTTGGGCAGTTATATAGCTTTTGGAATATTCTAACAGTTTATATTTTTACGACAAGTTTAGTTAAGGTTTAAGAACAATTTATTTATCAAATTTTGGTTTTAAGAACATTAAATAAGCGTTTGTAAGATTTGCTGGTAATCTCTGCCTTATAGTAATGGTACTATCATTACATTCAAACTATCCACATTTCTTTTTTATATATGCAGTGTAGTGACCTGCATTGGTTGTGGCTCCTGCATGGTAGATTATACCTATTGTTGTGGAGGTTTTCTTGCCAAGTGATATTTGACCATGTGTGAATCCAGTCAGCTTGTAGTTGTTTTTGGTACCATCTGCATTGTAACATAGAAACATTAGTATTACATATTTACTATGTGTTTGTATTACTAATGTGGAGCGATTATCAGAATTGCAGGTAGAACATAATCTACCATGGTTTGCATTTTGTACAAGTTGCTGAAATGGAATGGATTCACAATTATGTATTGATATATATACGAAGCGTTCATTGGGGATTTCTTCTTGTGTCACATTGTTGCAGAGAGTGCATGTATGTTTCCACATGTATGAAATCTGGAAGATTTCATTTATAGGTATGTTTTTGTTTTCCAGTACTTGTAGTAAGTACATTAGAAATTCTTGTGGATCTTCCTGTGAGTTTACAGTGAATTTCACCATTCCAGCACAGTAGTCCAATTGTTGTCTTATTCCATAAACACTATATGTGTTATCAGGACTGTTTGCTGCATTTCTGTGAAGTACTAACATTTGCATACACAATGGGTATGTACTGTGTAAGTAAATGTTGTCAACAATTGGTGGTATTTGAAATAGAATATTCATTGCTACATTTGCGTAGCAACTTACACCAACTATATTTGAGAGTTTAAATGGACCAGGTAGTTCTGTATCTGACTGCTTTTTTTGGAGTTTGTCTTCCTTCTTTGAAGAAGTACCTGGTTTACTTTCACGAATTGATTTTTTTTTGCTTGTGGTACTTGATGAAGTATTACTTTCTTTTACTCTCTTTGGAGGATTTGCAGTGACATCCTGTTGCATTTCTGTTTGATTTATTTTTCTTTTACAACGTTTTACATTTTGTGGAACTGAATATGTGTTTAATGGGGGATGTATAGTGAGCGAAGTCTATTGTATTCTAAAATGCAAGGAATATCAGCGTTTGTTTTACTTGCATCAAAGTTGATTAGAAATAGACCGTCAAGTGTATTTAAGCGTGATAGTGCTACGTAGCTCATGCCTTCTTTAAAGACTGTGTTATCAATATCTATCATTGCTTTGTCTAGGGAAAGACCTTCTGATTTATGAATCGTGACTGCATATGCAAGAGTTAGAGAAAATTGTTCTCTGCGTACATACATGTCTTTGAAGAGAAGGAATCGAGCTGTTGAGCGTCCTATCCTTTTTACTTCTGAAAGTTTGTCAAAGAGTATATTGACAAACTGAATTTTGTTGTCACGTGGGTATGTTTGAAAGCCAACAACTGTACCCAGTGCTCCATTAACTAGTCCTTGGTCCACGTCAAGGTTACGTTTAAGCATTACTCTGCGATTGATTTTTCTAAACTATTTAGTCTTGTTGTGGCTTGGTCACACATTGGTAGTGTCATACCATGTACATCTAGTTTGTCTGTGGCGCTAATTTCCATTATTGGTTGCATTTCTTTACTTAACATTATTTCATTGAATTTGAAACAGCTTGCAAGAGTTGCCATTGAGGCCATAAAATTGACATTTGTGTGGGCTAATTGGTCGATAACATCTGTAGCACATGCATTATCGCCATAAAGTGCATTAATTTGCCGGGTTTTCAATATTGCTTCTGCTTCTTTAGAAAGTATACCAACTCTGATACTTTTTAAGATGTTGGCATAGTGAGATCTGCAGATTGCCGCATGTTTTCTGTTAATTCTCTTTATTGGAAACGTTGCCAAAGGTTGACATTTCCAATGCTGCCAACAGTTTTACGGCAGAGTTTGTGTCCTAATGTTTTAAAAACAGGCTCACCTTTTACTGGTGTCAACTGAAGAAGATCTCCGAAAACAATAATATGTTTTCCTGCAAAGAGCTCTTCATAGTTTGTTTTGAGTACTTCTTGTAATCTGAGGTGAATCAAAGCCAACATTAGGTTGGAGACCATGCTCACTTCATCTATTAGTAGCATTTTCATTTGTTTCAATACTCTGCGTAGTTCCATTGCAGCTTCTGTGGAAAGTTTGTAATATTTTAATTTGTTCTGGTGTTCTACTGCCAATAGTAGTAATCGGTGTAAAGTGACACATCCTATGTTTTAGGCAGCTAAACCTGTGGGGGCAGTGACAACAGCTGACAGTTTGTTGTTTGTCAATTGTTGAAGGAACTTACTGATGATTTTGATTAGGAATGTTTTGCCAGAACCACCTTCACCACTGACGTACAGTAGTATAGGTTTATAATTATAGCAGGAACATTCTTTATTTTCATGTTGGACACCATGTGCAATTTGTTTTGTTACTTCTTGAAAAATGCTACGTTGTTCATTGTTTAGTTTTGATTGTAGTATAGTTAAGTCTTCTTTATCTTCATACTGACACATGGTATTTTCTACTTCTATCAAAGCTAATTCTGCCTCATTTATTATTAGTGGTTCTCCCAGCGGTTCTTGGCTTCCTGTTATAGAAGGTTGACCACTGTGAGGAGTATTCTTATCTAGTTGGGCCTGGAGTTTTCTTCGTGTTGCTGTTCATTGTGCAACATTTTTTGTATTGTGTAAAGTTTACATCAGTTATAGTGCTTTCATTTGCTTTGAAAGCATCTTCATATGAGTCATAGTTATCTAGTATTTCTTCTTCTTTTCTCCATGGTTTAAAGACTTGTATCAGGGACATGTAATATACTTCTTTATGTTGAGGAGTCTTTAATGACAATTTGATATGATTAATTAAATTTGGTTTAGTGAGTTTGAATAAGCTGCCTGGTCATTCCAGAGCTCTTGGAGCTCTGTCTTTTCTGCTTTGGTTAAGTATGCTGTGACATATCGTGCAACTGCAGTAGAATTGTCTGCAATGTACTGCACATCTATGTTTGCATTCCATAAGAGGGCAATGATTGCATTATAATCATTGATATATTTTTCTTCTTCTTTTCTTTTTATGTAATATGTATTTTTAGGTGACTTACCGTTAACACTATGTCTTGCGGTTGTTCACTTGACCTGTATTTGTAACTGGTCTAGGGAAACCATTTCGACATTTGGTGTAGTATTTCTCTTTGTTTTTGTATTTGCGATGACAATATTTTCCACATTTGTGGCTTTGAAATTGTAAAATTTGTACATGAAGATCACTATTTGTGGCTTCTGATGGAATTTCACAAGTGATATATTTTTCAATAAACTGTAAAACAGTGGCATCACTGTATTGACCAAATTTAGGAGCATCTTTATTCCATAAAAGCATGTGAATATGTGGTGCTCCTCTGGCTTGGTATTCTTTTGTACTTGTCCAGGGGGAGGAACAGTTTTATTACAATTAAAATGTAGCATAGCAAAGAAGCAATGGTGAAAACATCTTAAACCATTAACAGGATCCGAAGAACAAAGTTCTCCAGGTGTTAGTTTATCTATGTTTGTTTTGTTTTTGTTTGATATGCGTAGGAAAACATGTAAATCTTCCCATGCATATTCTGCACAACTTAATGTAACAAACCAAGTGAGTGGGCCAAGGTTTCTGATCATACAACGTACGTCTCCATGACGTCGAAACCAGTTCTCTTTAGTACCACGCATATTTGCTAATGTATTTGTAATATTTGATTGTAAAACCTCATCCTTTTGTTGCACTTTTTGTAATAATTGTGTAGCTGTCATATTTTGAAAGTGTGATCCTGATTTTAATATGTGTGCAACTCCGTAACATAAAGTTGCTAGTTCACTTTCAAAGAATAGGTGGAATATGTATTCCACATTTTGTCTAAATCTGGGATCTTCAGAATACATCCGTAATGAGCGGTATTCTGATGCTGATATTTGAATAGGTCTATCATCATACCTTCCTCCATTGCCAGTAGGAAAGAGTAGAGGAAAAGCACGTGCTTCTATACTTTTTTCCCATATGCTGATTGGTGATCCTTTTGTTTGACACATTTGGTACGTTTCCAGTGCATCTTCTATGGTGTCATGAGAGTGCAAAGGATGAATTGTATAATGTTCTAAAGTATTTCATATTGTAGCAGGATCTAGGAGCTCAAATTGACCAGTGTCTTGTGTTTCTTGAATTATTTCAGTTGTATTCTTCAAGTTTTCTTCAATATTAATTTCTTTGTAATATTGCAAGGCTTGTCTAACTTTATGTAAATCTACCAGCTGTTGCCATATTTTTTGTCTTTTGTAGGTACTCCATTTACTAAGATAATTAAAGATTGCTGCATTGGACGATGCACTCCTAGAGTATGCACATTTTCTTTTAGATCTAATGGTAAATAAACTACTTTTCCATGAATGCTTTTTACCAATTCAGAGGGAGGTAATTTTGCTGTTTTTGGTTGAAGGCGTATTATTGCTTGAAATGGGTGCACTGTTTGAATTATGATGCTCTCATATAAATTAAGTTTTTGTAGGGGTTTTGGTAGTGGGTATAATTCCAAATTATTTGTTATAGCACGTGAAGGAGTTTGGTTGTTGTCAAGTTTTGTAGTGCAGTGACTGCAAAGTATTAAGGGGTCAGTTATTTCATATTTGTTTTCTCCTACAAGGTAGAGAGCTAATTCAAACCGTTTAGAATCTTCATTGTCTTCTATTTTGTATGATAGGTCTACAGTTTGTGTGTTACTTTTATAAAAAGTTCTGCGGCAACATACACACACATGGTTTGGTACTTCAGCTTATGTACTTTTAAATTTTATTATTTCTTTTTTGTATGTGTTTAGTAAAAGGTTGCCATGTGTAGAATTGTTGCTAATTTGGTTTAAAGGTATTTCATTCTGTAAGTGGCTTTCACTTCCAAAATATTTTTTCTGGATATAGTCAATTTCTTCAAGTAGGTCTTTTGCTGTACCATGTAGAAGAATCTTATTTAAATTTGCTAGTGCTAAAGCAGGACTTTTAGCACAGTACAGTTTATAGTTTATAGACTAGATTTCTTATAGTTGAATGATGTGTTGATATCCTTTTGATATCATGGAAGGTGGTTTTACAAGTAGGTCCTGTAATTCAGGCCAATGAATGTCGTTGTAGTCCTGTGTACTTGCGCACTGGACAGGTATCCATATTTTGCAGTAGTTTAATTTTGATTTTGTCTTTGCTTTTTACATATTGATTGAGGAATTGGCGTAAAGACTTAAAAAATTGTTTGGGAATATTACACATTGACGTGCATGGGCATTTGTACACTAGATGTTCTGATTCAGTTAAATGGAGGGGTAATTCTAAGTTTTCAGGGCATAATTTTGTAAGGAGTACTTTTTGTTCCATTATGGTATTATTCACTTTTTCATAACCTCGACCATTGCTATGTATGGCAATTGCATTTGTTTGATTTTGTTTGTACCCTTCTTCATTAAAGTATGGTTATGCGCTCGTAGTGGGATTCCATTCACCTCTGCATATACTTAAGAAGTTCTTTCTGTTGACATTTCGTTTATTGAGAAGTCTTTTTTGTAATTTAGTTATTAGTTTTGTTAGTGGTTTCATTTTGTTTAACACTAAAATAAATAACTTTCTTTTGAGAAGAATTGCAATGTCTATCAACGCTTCTAAGATTAATTTCCTATGATAGGTTTTAAGGGTTGAACCTGGCTTCTCTCCTGTTTTTATAAGATTTTGAAGGAATCTGTGATGGAACATTTTGGCTAAAATAATTTTCTTTGTATGCTTACTTTGAACTTTATTAAGATTTATAGAAGCAGTTTTATCTGTAGTGATAGCTGATTTTTTGTTAATTGTTTTCTGGTTTGTTTTACATTTTGATAGAGGAGGCAAAGTTTTTCCACTTGAAACTTCTTTTGTTTCACTAAATGACTGTATTAGCTGTTTTGTTTCAACTTCTTTTACAAATTCCGCTAGATATGGATGCTTATGTTGGACACTTTTATTTTCATTTGCTCTACTTCTGCGTTGCTTTCTATGGACTTGACTTTTGGTAGGCATTCTTTAGTGTCTGTTGAAAAAAATAAAGAAGGTATGGGTTGGGGTGTTCTGCAATGTGTGCTGTGTGCATGAGTGTTTGAGTAAGATGATAAAGATGTATGTAATGGTGTGTGATTGTGCATTGGGAACTACAACTAGTAGGGATGGGTATTCTTGAATTTATATGCTACTAAACTGGGGTTCAGATGACAGAAAAAGGTAAGCTAGTGGTGTGGCGAAGTACAAATAGTAAATCTAATGTATACAATTTAAACAGTTGTTTGTTATATAATATCCAAATTGTAGCGGTTAAGTTGGGTAATTTCTGTGTCCAAAAATAGGAATTTGTGGGCAATTCTGTCTGTAAATCGCTGTTTAAGACATGGGGATGTTTGGACAGAATGTGCACAATCTCTATTTTTAGGCACAGAAATAACATGAATTAACTTTACAGTATGTTTCAGTAATAATACAAATATTATTGTGATATTCTACTTACTTTTTTTTTAAATGAACAGGTTAATTCTTAGTTCTTTGTTCTTCAAATTCGGTTGCTTCTTTTCAGGAGAATGGTCTTCACTGCAATTGTAAAAGAAACAAATTAGTCATTTTATTTGTATATAGCACTGTTTTTAATTTAGACATTGATTTTTTTAATTGAAATCCTCAGTGCCTTCCTCAAAACTATTAAAACTATCTTATTTTCATAAGATACGTCACACAAGTTCAATACACATGATATGTTCTTAATGAACTAATTGTATTGTAATGACTAATTTTAGCAAACAAAATATCTTTACTATGTTTGTGAAATTCATAATGTACCACTGAATACCACTATTTCTGTAACTAAGGTCTTCCAGGAAATAGTGTCTCAATGTCATGCTTAAATTAAAGTAATTGAATAAATAAAGAAATAAAACAAAAATATTAAGTCAGTTTGAAAATGTGTTCATATATTGTACAGAAAATATGCATACCTGTAGTTTTTGTTCATGCATTTGGATATGCATGGAGCTGCAAGTAGAAATCTTGGAGACTTGTACAGTATTTCTTGTAGATGGTGCTTGCCAATGATATGGCACTTGTACTCAGAGAGATTTACAGTACATTTGCAGTGCTGATCTATGATGATGCAGTTAGATGTAGAGGTCTTGAATGTGATTGGTGGATGGTCATGTGACTTCTTAGCTACATCCAATGAGGGAATGGCACAGAAAGTGAAGTGGAAATGGTAGAAGGGCTGTTCATGTTACGATATGTCCGCGGACATGGCGGTAGTTCGCGGACATCAGGTGTTACATCTGGGGATTTTTGGGTTCAGAAGTCATGCACATGAGAATGAGCAATTACATGGATTGGTCAGGAAAGTTTAGTGGGTGTGTTGTGCCATTAGAGAGTTTCTCAGATACTCTTTTTGCTGAGAGAACAACAGATAGCTATGGCTGTGTGTTTCAGAAAACAGATTGTTTGGATTTTGGGAGATTCATGGATACATTGGTTGAAGGTGCATGCAGAAAGCTGTGGAGTAGCTGTAGATCTTGGATTTCCACATGTGGAAGTATACTGGCATGGAGTACGTGGAATGAAGTGGTTGGACTTGCTCCCTCTTTGTGCTAGTTTGGAGCCAGAGCAAAACCCAGAATTCCCTAATTCTCAAGTAATATTTTCACGGATTGCACAGAGACAAATGTGGCTTTGTTCTCCTTCATTTGTTCCACAAATGGAAAAAGTAAGGCGCAATGTTAATAAGGCTGTTTGTGCCTTTCTAAGAGATTTTGGCATGTCCTCTTTTCACAATGAAAATATTATGTTTCGTAATATATACATTTTTCGCAGAGATGGAGTCCATCTTACTTATGCTGGCAATCAGATTTTTTTGAGAAATATATAAAAGGTATTACAACCTTTTTTAGAATTACAGCATCCATTTTGAAGTAGGTGTTAAGTATTTCTATTTTTTGACATACAAACACCTCTCAAAGGCTCTTTTCAGAGCCACCACTTCCTACCAGAGAAAATTGCAATGGTTATGATAGGGTAGCATCCCAATTTTTTAGATGTTGGCTGACTGTCTGCTGACTTCTAAAAAATACACAGGGCCCTGCTTCATTTATTTTCACTTCTATTGTTTAACTGTGAAAGGCGGCTCTGAAAAGAGCCTTATTTGTTTTATTTTTTTTTTATTTTTTATTTTTTTGGTTTTCTATACACGACACACTAGGAGAGGAAGGGAAAGGAGGGTAGAGGGGGGACACCAACCATAGGGATAAGAAAGGGAGAGCTGAGAGAGGAAGATGTACAGTGGGTTTTATTTGGGTAGTGAGCAGGTCTACTCATGCTCTGAGACGATAGTCTCAAAAGCACTGCAAAGTCGCTCCCCCCTGCAGAGTACTGTGTCACAGTACATACATACAACTGTGACACTCGAAAGGTAAGGGTCATCAGAATTCTGTATGGCCTGTGAGGCAGCTTGAGGAAACCGCTGTCCCACAGAGGTGGTCCTTGTGGTGACAGGATCAGAAACAGGATGAAGTAGAGGAAATTGACCTACTACGTTCTTCGCAAGGTACAACCTTGCGAATAGCCCCAGATTGAAATGACCTCAGGTGTCGCTTCATGGTAGTGGTCCCAAAGCTGTACGAACCGTGCCTCCTGCGACTGAGTATCATTTTGCACTCATTGCAGGTGCCATGGTTCGCACGATGCTTAGGACCATTCCCATGAATGGTAAACAAATGCCACACCCAAGACTCATGCCTAGTGCGGGTAGTAGGGATTTCCTCTACCTCATTCTCATCATCCTCTTCTTCCTCCTCTGCATCCTCACTCCTGTTCCCCTCTTCAGGGCCTTTGGGAGGTGGTGGTGGTGGAGGGGGTGGGGGTGGTGCTGAGGCAGACACAGCACCAGGTGGCAGCAGTGGAGCCACAGAAGCCATCAGGTTGAAGATGGAAATCTCCAGGTTGCAGCAAACATCTCTGTGCTCTGTAGAATAGCCAGAAACACAATGAGAATAAGCTCTAGGGTGTGGTCTTTTATAGGGATGCGTGTGCACGGTCCGCGGACATGTGCGCTGTCCGCGGACAGATCAAACACAAAAAAAGGTTCAAAAGGTTTCAAAAAGTATGTATAAACTTATAATTAGTATGTGGGACTTGTGCTATGGTGAGTTTTTATTGGAAAATATTGTGGATTACTTGAAAATGTACTTTTAAATTGTTCGGGGACACGAACAGTGTCCGCATTCAGAGCACGCGATCAGCATAGGCGCGGTCAAATGATCGCTTCGCAAACTTGTTCGCAAAGGAAGCGGCTGTCCGCAGGACACCAAATGCACGGGCATTGGATTGCGCATGCACGTTGATGTTCTACGGACATTGTTTGGGTCCTGAAGTAATTAAAAGTGTGTCAGACGTCAAACGAACAGTTACGGACAGGCGTTTGTTCTTAGAAGAATGTCAACTTGCTTGCAAACAATACGGACAGAAATAGCGTCCTCAGAACACCTCCATTTTCGTTTCTTTACGAACATTTCAGGACACTGCGTGTGTTCTTAGAACAGTTTCAACTTGCTAACGAACAGTACGGACAGCTATAGTGTTCTTCAGGACACCTCCATTTTCGTTTATTTACGAACAATTCAGAACACCAATTGTGTTCTTAGAACAGTTTCAACTTGCTAACGAACAGTACGGACATGTATAGTGTTCTTCAGGACACCTCCATTTTCGTTTATTTACGAACATTTCAGAACACCAATTATGTTCTTAGAACAGTTTCAAATTGCTAACGAACAGTACGGACAGGTTCAGGACACCTCCATTTTCGTTTATTTATGAACATTTCCGGACACCGCGTGTGTTCGTAGAACAGTTTCAACTTGCTAGCGAACAGTACAGACAGGTATAGTGTTCTTCAGGACAGCTCCATTTTCGTTTATTTACGAACATTTCAGAACACCCGTGCTGTCCGCGGACACCTACATTGTTTTTTTTTAAAAAACGGAAACTAATTACAACTCAATATAAAAATTTAACTTTATTTAACATATATTAATAATTTATGACAGAGAAGGTGAGGCAGAAACGGAAACAAAAACAGGAGAATTAGGGTTTCAACATGATTGGTATCAGGTGAAGAAGGGATGGAAGTCTCATCAAAACGTTTTGGGTTATGGAGAGGGTTTGGGGATAATTGACTGGGATATGGTGAGGGGGACAAGTACATGTGGGGCAATAGTATGACGTTTTTGTTTTAAAATGATCTTCAACAAAAGTTTTCAAATTATTAAAATTGGTCAACAATAAATCCATTTTTTCTTTTATGCTGTCTAGCGTGTTTTCCATAACAGCTTCTTCAGAGGTATTTTCTATTTTGGTATGCTCTGTACGAAAAAAATATATATATGTTAAATGTATATAAAATAATAATAATTAAATGGTTTATATGGTAAAGTGTTTACCATTAGTTTCACTATCTTGTGACATTTCCTCATGTGGGAAATGCTGCTCTAGCCATTCCAGAGTACTAGACATTTCTATGAGAAAAAAAAAGATACATTTTTTTTTAATCTAATACAGAAAGTTTATAAATATATGAGTGAAATGAAGTACACTTACTATTTCAGGTAAAATATGTTCTAAGTACGGTGTAGTTCTGGTGTTGTTCTTAGTTCTGTAGTGTCTGTGAGGTAATTATGTTGGAAGCCAATTTATCTTCTTCTGGTATATTCCATTTTAGAACACATTAAAAGAATGGTTAGTGTGTTACATATATGGGTTACATTTCTTATGTATTACTACATATAATGTGTATGTGTGTTGCTTTTTGAATGTGTTAAATGTTCCTATGTTATGATATAACTATCATACATACCCCCCCAGAGTTTTTAGGTAGTAGTACTATTCTCCGAAAATGTCCGCGGACATCAAAAGAGTTCACGGACATCAAGTTCAGTAGAAGAGGTTCAGTATGTTCCATATTACATGTTCATAAAGTCAAAGTTATTATTGTTAGATTGCACTACTAAAAACCTATGAAATTCAGTGAAAAAACGTTGTTAATGGGACGTTATGTTTAAGTTGCGCTACTAAAAACCTATGAATTTCAGTGAAAAAACGTTGTTAAAGGGACATTATGATTAAGTTGCGCTACTAAAAACCTATGAAATTCAGTGAAAAAAACGTTGTTAAAGGGACGTTATGTTCCAAGTAAAACCGAAAAACCCTTGAAATTCGTCAGTTATGGTAAGCTAAGCAACCATAACTCGCGCCACCACCGTGCATTGCTAAGTCTAACACCCACGACATCAAAGATGACATCACAAATGTCATTGATGACATCACTGATGACATCACATGTGCATTTACCTTTCATGAAAAGTCTGTACAAGGGTTTCTTATTGTAATGTTAATTTAAAAAAGTGTCAATGATCATTGGAATAAATATCAAGGAAAAATTAGTCCAACCAGTATACTAAGGTGCTTATGTAGAAACATAGGCATTGTGTGCAGCATACATGATGGAGGTGCAATATTCATAAGCTTGCCATGTTGAATAGAGAAATGATAATTGTTTTCTTATTAGACTTTTGCATACTGTGAAACATGTGATAAGTAGATAATAAAACCCACTTACTACATAATTGCATTATTATAGGCAAAACACAAAGAGACAACACCACATACAAATATGAGTATATACAAGGAAATTGAAGTAAGAAAACAAAAAACAGCAGTAGTAGCAAAAAGTGTTCATAACCTAACTGATTACCTTTATGCAGAAAAATGATTACTCTGTTTCAAAGCTGCTACTTACCATATATATATATATATATATATATATATATATATATATATATATATTGAAATAAACAGAGGAGAGGGGACGGACCGCACTCTCCGTGGACCCAGTGAAATCCTGCAATTCCAAAAGGGAAGAGAAACAATATATAGAGCTCACACGGTGGAATAGGAAGTTATTTTAATTATGAAAAACTGCACATAATGTGCAGAGCAAACGGCTGGGGAAACAGCAAAACAAACATGGGCAGGACGCCTAGGGCACGGCCCGCTTACAACGCGTTTCACGCTCGACTGAGCGCTTGATCACGTAACACAACAAAGGACAAAGACACAGTTAAAAAGGCATTTAGTCCATCATCTATGTCAGTTGGAATAGAGGTGCTTCCAGGGACTGATTCAATGGCGGCCATGTTGGAAGGGAGAGTCGGAACTTAGCCAACAATGTGACAATTATACCTGCTTTAAATGTAAAGAGCAAAAGTACCCCCAATAAGCAAATGAGAAATTCCAAAAGAATAGCCATATGAGCCAAATCCCTTGCACCCCAATTTCCAACATGTGTTACTGGTTTAAAAACAAGACATTACAATACATATTTAATGATTAAGTAAGTGCATAGCGCGCTTGCATAAATAAGATTGCATCTTATGAAAATCAGTCGGTCAATTGTAAAACAGGCTAAACGGTAACATAATACCATGTACAATATGGCTTTGTGCAAACACGCAAAATAGCAGCATAAGTATGTGCAATATGGCTTTGTGCAAACAAGCAAAATAGCAGCATAAATATGTGCTGGATAGCAAACATTGCATCACATTCCTAACATTGATGGTTCCGATGGCTGGGTGCCTGCCAATAGATCATAGATGAACCATCAATCTTGTAAAAAAATTGGAACACGAAAGCATGTACAGTGTGATCAAAAATACAATCCTGATAATAAAATACAGGGCAGCAATGATTTATACAGATAAGTCAAAGAACATTTCATACTCTAGTCAATATTGACATAAAGTGCAAGTGCAAGCCAATCAAGAGCAGCATGAACATGTGCAAATAGGCAAAATCACGTAAGCAACCACAATTAGCAGCAGTATGGCAGATAAATTGGCAGATGGTATCGTAAGTCCCATAGATATAAACTTTTATAAGCCTGACTGGATACCTGAACTAAAGAAAGCAAATTTGAAATAACCTTATACAAGAAGCACGGAAAAATGTATTGTAATCAGGAAAAACAACTGAAAAAACCAAGTAACCAAGATGGAGAGGGTGGCATAGAGCACCATGTTATTGGACACCAAAGACTACAACAGAAAAGTAAATAAAATGTGCCAAATGTCCTCCTAGGTCGTGGGTACAGCAGCTTAAAAATAAAGATAAAGCCAATCCCAATTATAGACCGTAGTGGTGATATAGCCACCATAGTGGTAATGAGATAGGGTAAAACTTGAACACAGGTCAGGGACTAATTAGTGAGATGAGAACAACATTTTTATCCCAAAAAAGAAAAAAATAATATATAATGAGAAAACGCAATCCCGTCAACTAAATATAATCAAAGCGGATTAGTAACGGAAGGAAAACCAATCCAAAAAACAGTTAGGGATAGATACTCTCTTATGTACCTAGAAACGTATAAAGCTCCTCGTCGAGATTGTGACCATTGGGGAACTTGGTGTCGAAATCCAAAATGAATCTAGTCTCTAGCTGTCTTAGTTTTAACACGTGATCTCCACCTCTGGGATGGATCGGGATGTGTGCCACCGCAAAGAATTTAAGAAGAGAGAGGTCATTGTTGTGTTCTTGTTTGAAGTGCTTAGCCATAGGGTATGCAGGATCTGAATTTTTAATTGCCCTAAGGTGCTGCAATATTCTGAGCTTAAGCTTACATGTGGTACTCCCGACATACCATCTCATGCAAGGACATGAGAGAACATAAACCACAAAGGCAGTATCACAGTTCATTGAATACTTGATTAACTGGTTACATTGGGTGACCGGATGTAAAAAGGATTTACATGCAGTGGCATGAGCACAGGCCTTACATTTAAAACATTTAGTAAAGCCTATGGGGGATTCCATCAATGATTTCATGAGAGAAGGATTGGTGTTAATAGGTGACAAAAAGCTAGAGACTAGTTTATCCCTGAGCGAGGGTACACGTTTGTACGTGATGGTTGGACGTTTGCAAAGTAAAGGGCATAAGTCTTTGTCAACGATGAGAACACGCCAATGTCGTTCTATGATTTTACGAACATGATTGGAAGCATTGTCAAATGTGACAATCAATCGGGGTTCATCATTGACGGCAGTTCTAGCAGGCTTAATGCCGTACAATAAGCGGTCCCTGCATAGTCCGCGTGCTTTGGTATAGGCCAATTCTATGATTCTGCGCTCATAGACTTGCTTGACAAAGTCTGGAGCCGCCAAGGCACAGTGATGGTCAAAGGATGCTAGATCTGTACAATTCCTGCGATATCTGATGAATTCACCATATGGAATACTACGTTTACATGACGTAGGATGACAGCTTGTTGCATGTAAGGGCAGACCGGTATTTGAGTGTTTTTTGTATAGTGCTGTATGAAGGCCAGATCTTTCAAGGGCTGTCCAGTCATTTGGTCGACTACAAACTGGTCGACTGCAATTTGGTCGACGTCATTTGGTCAAAAACCAAATGGTCGAATTTTTTTATTTTTTTATTTATATATGTGTTTTGTGGGTTTTCGTGTAGAAAAAAAAAAGGGGGTTGGGGGGACCCCCCAATAAAAACCAAAAAAGGGGTAAAAATAATAAAACAAATTCAACCATTTGGTTTTCGACCAAATTGATTCGACCAGTTGTCCAGTCGACCAATTGTTTTCGACCAAATGACTGGCAACCCTTTCAAGGGTCACAACTGTATCTAGATAGACAATTTCAGTCATGCTGTTACACTCTGTGAAACGCAGATTAGACATGTTGGTATTGATATGTTTCACAAATGATTGCCATTCAGCTTCGGTCCCCTTCCATATGACAAAAACATCGTCAATATATCGCCACCAAGCGACAATATGTGTGGCAAAGCTAGATGCAAGTAGATCACTAAGAAAAGTGGCCTCCCACCATCCAATGGTCAGGTTTGCATAGGGTGGGGCAAAAGTACTGCCCATGGCAGTGCCCCTTACCTGACGAAAAAAGGAACCCTCGAACAAGTAAACATTGTTATTTAGGCAGAAAGAGAGCATTTCAAGGATCATGGAACTGTGACTGTGAAAATTCAATGAGCAGGTATCAAGGAAATATTTGCAAGCACCCATACCAACGTGATGGTCAATGGAGGTATAAAGGGAGACAACATCAAGGGTTGCTAAAAGCAGACCATCCTCCCAGGGTTGTTAGAAATATGTTGCAGAAAGTCCTTAGTATCCCACAAATAAGAGGTTAAAACTGACACAAGAGGAAATAAGGTTTTGTCAACAAACTGGGCCAGATGCTCAAGGAGAGAACCACACAAAGTAACAATAGGCCTACCCGGTGGATGAACAAGAGATTTGTGAGTTTTCGGTAAAAAATAGATAGTAGGTATAGTGAAACAGGATTGAACCAAAAATGTAAAAAAATCATCATCTATGAGGCCCATGTCAACCCATTTAGTACACAAGTTTTTAGAGTTCAGACTGTATGTCACCAAAAGGATTTTTTGAAAGTTGGGCATAACATAGTCGATCCTTGAGTTGACGATTGGCCTCCGCCACGTAATGTACTCGATCTTGAATTACAATATTTGAACCCTTATCGGCTGGTTTGATAATAATATTCGGCAGGCTTTGTAATTCGCCGATGGCCATGAGTTGAGCAGAGGTGAGATTGTGTTTGTTCTTGATGGTACTTCTCCGTAGTTTTCTGAAATCACTAATGCACAAATCGTAAAATGCTTCAATACATCCGCCAATGGGGAACTGTGGGTTAAATTTAGATTTATCCTTGAGTTTAGTGTGTACATTCCAGTCAGGGTCAATGTCGAAATCAGCAAGACAAGCATTTAGGGGATCAAAGTCAGAATCTTCAAGGCAGGCCAGATCCATAAGGGATGGAATATCGGAGATCAGAAGGTTGGTGCGGCCAATACGAGGTGTTGGTGGCTTTGGCACAGTTGGATTTAGAGAAAAAAAATTCTTAAGTCTGATCTTTCGAATAAATTTATCTAGGTCAATGCGTGACTGGACGTAATCAAATGCTTTGGTAGGGCAAAAGTTAAGTCCAAGCGAAAGAACCGAGGTTTGGGCTTTGGTGAGGACATGAGAGGACAGATTGATAATTTGACACAGCTTCATATTGTCACTGGTTATTTTTTGGTCCCAGAGCGCGTTGCTCTGCTCTCTTGGCATGCTTCTGGGCTGTTTCCCACGCTGACCTCGCTGAGTTGTTTTCCTCCTCGCGATTTCTGTCCCCTTCCTCTTCCTTTTCCTCTGCCTCTGCCCTTTCCGCGTTGCTTCTGATTCTTCCCATCCTGGCATAGCAGCCGCATCTCGTCTAAAAAATATAATCTGACAAAAGGCTCCTCATTTTCAAAAACTGAGACACAGGGGAGTTGCTAGGTCTGGTAAAGACCCGGGGCTAAACTGATGCCGGAACTGTTGGGACTGGGGGCTAGCTAGTCTTTTGGCTGTAGCTCCTGAGATTCTATCCGGGGCTACAACCAAAAGATCAGGGGCTATAGCCCCCTTAGCCCCCCCTAGCAACGCCCCTGCTGAGACATCTGATTCAGATGAGATAGAACCTGGATCACCACCAGCTGTAGGCTGGATTGCTGGCTTTTTGCGCAATGAATCAAATCTTCTGGCAAAAGTGAAGATCCTGCCTGTTTCATAGTCAATTTTATCCCTAATGAACTTGCGATGTTTTCGTTGCTTAATGTCATCTTCATATACGAGCAAAGATTCATTGATTTTAACACAGAGTTGTTTCTCCTCCTCAGAATGCGACATTTTGTTAAGTTCCGTTTCCTTTTTCGCAAGTTCTTCCAATGCCTTTGCTCGGTCTGATTTGGCATATTTGACTAAGATGGTAAGGAAGTGCGCTGAACAGCCTTTACTGGCATCTCCCCATTCCTGGAGCATGCCAGGATCTTGATCCTCAAAAGAGGGCATTGTCAGAATTCGTAGTCCTCGGGGTATACGGCCAACGTCCAAATAATTTTGTAAAGAATGTTCCTCCCACCATTTGGAGATTTCCCTCCTCCGCAGTTTTTCAATGTCTTTGAGTAAAGTTATTTCTGGATTGAGACTTGCATTATTCTTTTTTGACCCAATAGTGGGTACAGAAGTAGGCATCACTTGAGATTCACTAAAAAGGTCCCTGGCCTGTGCAAGCCGAGCTGCTGCCCAGGCGTCCTGCATGTCTGAAATGCTGAGAGTCACCATGCCACTTGAAATGTCCAGAAGAGAAAAAATTGTTTCAATGGACAAGAACTTCCGACATGAATGCAAACCATTCACCACGTGTGAGCAAAGCCCAAACTATTGCAACCGGCAACATAGAACGGCAACAAGAAAAACTAGGGTGGAGTACCGGAACAGTACGATACCATCGTAGTGACAAATGAGGAAAAATGCAGAACACACAAGACAGTCACCTACCATACGGCCACAGTGCTCGCGTCCTCTGGCACGCTTCTCGTATTCGCATAAGCAGGGATTCTCGGGCTAGGCTTCCTCATGGATACGGCTCGGCTCCAATATACAGTGAAATCTGCCCCCAGTAGCAGCGATTCCGCTTGAAAAAACGACTCTAAGCGGAGGCGCGCCGAACGAAAGAATCTCGGTGCAGGTCCAACACGGTACGCTCCGTGTATAAATAATGAAAAAAACAGAGGAGAGGGGACGGACTGCACTCTCCGTGGACCCAGTGAAATCCTGCAATCCCAAAAGGGAAGAGAAACAATTTATAGAGCTCACACGGTAGAATAGGAAGTTATTTTAATGATGAAAAACTGCACATAATGTGCAGAGCAAACGGCTGGGGAAACAGCAAAACAAACAGGGGCAGGACGCCTAGGGCACGGCCCGCTTACAACGCGTTTCACACTCGACTGAGCGCTTGATCACGTAACACAACAAAGGACAAAGACACAGTTAAAAAGGCATGTAGTCCATCATCTATGTCAGTTGGAATAGAGGTGCTTCCAGGGACTGATTCAATGGCGGCCATGTTGGAAGGGAGAGTCAGACTTAGCCAACAATGTGACAATTATACCCGCTTTAAATGTAAAGAGCAAAAGTACCCCCAATAAGCAAATGAGAAATTCCAAAATAATAGCCATATGAGCCAAATCCCTTGCACCCCAATTTCCAACATGTGTTACTGGTTTAAAAACAAGACATTACAATACATATTTGATGATTAAGTAAGTGCATAGTGCGCTTGCATAAATAAGATTGCATTTTATGAAAATCAGTTGGTCAATTGTAAAACAGGCTAAACGGCAACATAATACCATGTACAATATGGCTTTGTGCAAACACGCAAAATAGCAGCATAAGTATGTGCAATATGGCTTTGTGCAAACAAGCAAAATAGCAGCATAAATATGTGCAGGATAGCAAACATTGCATCACATTCCTAACATTGATGGTTCCGATGGCTGGGTGCCTGCCAATAGATCATAGATGAACCATCGATCTTTTAAAAAAAAAAATGGGAACACGAAAGCATGTACTGTGTGATCAAAAATACAATCCTGATAATAAAATACAGGGTGACAATGATTTATACAGATAAGTCAAAGAACATTTCATACTCTAGTCAATATTGACATAAAGTGCAAGTGCAAGCCAATCAAGAGCTGCATGAAAATGTGCAAATAGGCAAAATCACGTAAGCAACCACAATTAGCAGCAGTATGGCAGATAAATTGGCAGATGGTATCGTAAGTCCCATAGATATAAACTTTTATAAGCCTGACTGGATACCTGAACTAAAGAAAGCAAATTTGAAATAACCTTATACAAGACGCACGGAAAAATGTATTGCAATCAGGAAAAACAACTGAAAAAAACCAAGTAACCAAGATGGAGAGGGTGGCATAGAGCACCATGTTATTGGACACCAAAGACTGCAACAGAAAAGTAAATAAAATGTGCCAAATGTCCTCCTAGGTCGTGGATACAGCAGCTTAAAAATAAAGATAAAGCCAATCCCAATTATAGACCATAGTGGTGATATAGCCACCATAGTGGTAATGAGAAAGGGTAAAACTTGAACACAGGTTAGGGACTAATTAGTGAGATGAGAACAACATTTTTATCCCAAAAAAGAAAAAAATAATATATAATGAGAAAACGCAATCCCGTCAACTAAATATAATCAAAGCGGATTAGTAACGGAAGGAAAACCAATCCAAAAAACAGTTAGGAGTAGATACTCTCTTATGTACCTAGAAACATATAAAGCTCCTCATCGAGATTGTGACCATTGCTGAATTTGGTGTTGAAATCCAAAATGAATCTAGTCTCTAGCTGCCTTAGTTTTAACACGCAATCCCCACCTCTGGGATGGATCGGGATGTGTGCCACCGCAAAGAATTTAAGAAGAGAGAGGTCATTGTTGTGTTCTTGTTTGAAGTGCTTAGCCATAGGGTATGCGGGATCTGAATTTTTAATTGCCCTAAGGTGCTGCAATATTCTGAGCTTAAGCTTACATGTGGTACTCCCGACATACCATCTCATGCAAGGACATGAGAGAACATAAACCACAAAGGCAGTATCACAGTTCATTGAATACTTGATTAACTGGTTACATTGGGTGACCGGATGTAAAAAGGATTTACATGCAGTGGCATGAGCACAGGCCTTACATTTAAAACATTTAGTAAAGCCTATGGGGGATTCCATCAATGATTTCATGAGAGAAGGATTGGTGTTAATAGGTGACAAAAAGCTAGACACTAGTTTATCCCTGAGCGAGGGTACACGTTTGTACGTGATGGTTGGACGTTTTGGAAAGTAAAGGGCATAAGTCTTTGTCAACGATGAGAACACGCCAATGTCGCTCTATGATTTTGCGAACATGATTGGAGGCATTGTCAAATGTGACAATCAATCGGGGTTCATCATTGACGGCAGTTCTAGCAGGCTTAATGCTGTACAATAAGCGGTCCCTGCATAGTCTGCGTGCTTTGGTATAGGCCAATTCTATGATTCTGCGCTCATAGCCTTGCTTGACAAAGTCTGGAGCCGCCAAGGCACAGTGATGGTCAAAGGATGCTAGATCTGTACAATTCCTGCGATATCTGATGAATTCACCATATGGAATACTACGTTTACATGACGTAGGATGACAGCTTGTTGCATGTAAGGGCAGACCGGTATTTGAGGGTTTTTTGTTTAGTGCTGTGTGAAGGCCAGATCTTTCAAGGGTCACAACTATATCTAGATAGACAATTTCAGTCATGCTGTTACACTCTGTGAAACACAGAGTAGACATGTTGGTATTGATATGTTTCACAAATGATTGCCATTCAGCTTCGGTCCCCTTCCATATGACAAAAACATCATCAATATATTGCCACCAGGTGACAATATGTGTGGCAAAGCTAGATGCAAGTAGATCGCTAAGAAAAGTGGCCTCCCACCATCCCATGGCCAAGTTTGCATAGGGTGGGGCAAAAGTACTGCCCATGGCAGTGCCCCTTACCTGACGAAAAAAGGAGCCCTCGAACAAGAAAACATTGTTATTTAGGCAGAAAGAGAGCATTTCAAGAATCATGGAACTGTGACTGTGAACATTCAATGAGCGTGTATCAAGGAAATATTTGCAAGCACCCATACCAACTTGATGGTCAATGGAGGTATAAAGGGAGACACCATCAAGGGTTGCTAAAAGCAGACCATCCTCCCAGGGTATGTTAGAAATATGTTGCAGAAAGTCCTTAGTATCCCGCAAATAAGAGGGTAAAACTGACACAAGAGGAAATAAGGTTTCGTCAAAAAACTGGGCCAGATGCTCAAGGAGAGAACCACACAAAGTAACAATAGGTCTACCCGGTGGATGAACAAGAGATTTGTGAGTTTTGGGTAAAAAATAGATAGTAGGTATAGTGAAACAGGATGGAACCAAAAATTTAACAAAATCATCATCTATGAGGCCAATGTCAACCCATTTAGTACACACGTTTTTGAATTCATATATATATATATATATATATATATATATATATATATATATATATATATATATATATATATATATATATATCACATGATGTGCCTGGACTCTAAGGAAAGTAGTGTGAATACAAGATATAAAAATAGGAGCATATACAGGGAAAGTACAGTAATAAAAAAAACAACAGAACTATCAGAAAGTGCTGACAACTTTGCTGTCTTTCAAGCTTGTGTCTTCCTCTATGTATATGTTTCATATGATATGACTGGATCCTAAGAAAATTATTGTAAAAACATACTTGAAGGATAAGTCTACTAATATACTACCTTTTCCACTTTTAATTCCTGACTGTTACTGAAGAAAACCATTTGGTCTAGATATGTCAGTAAAGGAAAAAAGGGGGAGCCAGACATGGGATGTCATCAGTGATGTCATCAATGACATTTGTGATGTCATCTGTGATGCCCTGGTTGTTAGTCTTAGCAGTGCACGGTGGTGGCGTGAGTTATGGTTGCTTATCTTACCATAACTGGTGAATTTCAAGGGTTTTTCGGTTTTACTTGGAACCATAATGTCCCTTTAACAAAGTTTTTTTTCACTGAATTTCATAGGTTTTTAGTAGCGCAACTTAATCATAAGGTCCCTTTAACAACGTTTTTTCAATGAATTTCATAGGTTTTTAGCAGCGCAACTTAACCATAACGTCCCTTTAACAAAGTTTTTTCACTATATATATTACATGGCCACAACAGTGGCCATGTAGATATGGTTAAGTTGCTGTTTCCATAGGAATAGCACTTTTTGGGCGGCTTATAACTTCACTCCCCCTGTACGAATCCTTACCAAACTTTGCAAAAAAAGTATATGGCCCACTCTAAATTTATTTGCAAAGGTTGGTGAGGTTTGGTCCAGGGGGGCAAAGTTATAGGGGGGTCCCAAATCTTTTTTTTTTCCCATAGACATAATGGGAAAAAGATTTGCTCACGCCTACAGCCCAAACCGCTGGATGTATTTACACCAAATTTGCAGCAGTAGCGGCAGCTTGGTCACGAAAGCGTGCTTTTTTTTATTTGGTGTAAATCCGTCCAGTAGTTTTTAAAAAAAAGACAAAAATGTAAGTGAAAAGAATTTGTGATATCTGTGTCCGCTTTGCGGACACACTTCCCTGTTCGCTCCGCGGACAGGACGGGGATTGGGCAAGAGACTTGCGTGATGTCCGTGGACATCTGACTTGCTCTCCCATTGGCTGCAGTAAAGCGTGCAGTGCGCCTTATTTTCAAAGACGTCCGCCATCTTAGTTTATTGTTCGTATATTGGCATCTGTGGCAAGCTCTGCGGTGACTTCAGACTTCACAAGTGATTATCACAACGTTACAAGTGAAAATTCCGATGCGATAAGATCAGAGGACAGCGGGGCATCCAGCTGGGCTGTGTGAGGCTCATGTGGATTACACTTCCTGAACATCCCAGGCTGATGCAGACTTGCAGGAGACACAGCATCAGTACACGGTGGCCTGCGGAGGACTGAGGAGCAGATATACCGTTCCCCCCAACCCCCACTCATTACCCGTGTCTCCCTCCTGTATCCCCCCACCCCCGCTCATTACCCTTGTCTCCCTCCTGTACCCCCCACCCCCTGCTCATGCCCGTGTCTCTCTCTTGTTTTCCCCCAACCCCGCTCATGCCCCATGACTCCCTTGTGTTCCCCCCACCTCCGGCTCATGCCCCGTGTCTCCCTCCTGTATCCCCCCACCCCCACCCAAGCCCCGTGCCTCCCTGCTGTTGCCCCCCACACCCCTCTCATGCCCTGTGTCTCCCTACTTTTCCCCCCTGCTCATGCCCTGTGTCTCCCTTCTGTTGCCTCCCACCCCCCGCTCATGCCCCGTGTCTCTCTCCTGTTACCCCCACCCCTGCTCATGCCCCATGTCTCCTTCTTGTTGCCCCTCACCCCCTGCTCATGCCCCGTGTCTCCCTTGTGTTCCCCCACCCCCGCTCATGCCCCGTGTCTCCCTCTTGTTCCCCCCGCTCATGCCCCATGTCTCCCTGCTGTTGCCCCCCACCCCCTGCTCATGCCCCGTGTCTCTCTCCTGTTACCCCCACCCCCCTCTCATGCCCTGTGTCTCTCTCCTGTTACCCCCACCCCCCTCTCATGCCCAGTGTCTCTCTCATGTTGTCCCCCACCCCCTGGTCAATGGCCCGTGTCTCCCTGCTGTTGCCCCCCACCCCCTCTCATGCCCCGTTTCTCTCTCCTGGTGCCCCCACCCCCCGGTCATGCCCCATGTCTCCCTTCTGTTGCTCCCCACCCCCGGTCATGCCCCGTGTCTCCCTGCTGTTGCCCCCCACCCCCCGCTCATGCCCCGTGTCTCTCTCCTGTTACCCCCACCCCCTCTCATGCCCCGTGTCTCCCTCGTGTTCCCCCCACCCCCTGCTCATGTCCCGTGTCTCCCTGCTGTTTCCCCCCACCCGGGTTATGCCCTGTGTCTCCCTGCTATTGCCCCCTACCCCCCGCTCATGCCTCGTGTCTCCCTCATGTTCCCCCCACCCCCTGCTCATGCCCCGTGTCTCCCTGCTGTTGCCCTCCACCCCCCGCTCATGCCCCGTGTCTCCCTGCTGTTGCCACCCAACCCCACTCATGCCCCGTGTCTCTCGCCTGCTACCCCCCACACCCTTCTCATGCCCCGTGTCTCCCTCGTGTTCCCCCCACCCCGCTCATGCCCCGTGTCTCCCTGCTGTTGCCCCCCACTGCCCGCTCATGCCCCGTGTCTCCCTCCTGTTGCCCCCACCCCACGCTCATGCTCCGTGTCTCTCTCCTGTTACCCCCCACCCCCACTCATGCCCCGTGTCTCCCTGCTGTTGCCCCCCATCCCCGATCATGCCCTGTGTCTCTCTCCTGTTGCCCCCCACCCCCGGTCATGCCTCGTGTCTCCCTGCTGTTGCCCCCCACCCCCCGGTCATGCCCTGTGTCTCTCTGCTGTTGACCCCACCCCCCGCTCAAGCCCCATGTGTCTCTCTCCTGTTGCGCCCCACCCCCCGCTCATGCCCCATGTCTCCCTGCTGTTGCCCCCACCCCTGCTCATGCCCCGTGTCTCTCTCCTGTTACCCCCACCCACGCTCATGCCCCATGTCTCTCTTGTGTTTCCCCCACCTCCTGCTCATGCCCCGTGTTTCTCTCCTGTTACCCCCCCACCCACCGCTCATGCCCCGTGTCTCTCTCCTGTTACCCCCACCCCTGCTCATGCCCCATGTCTCCTTCTTGTTGCCCCCCACCCCCTGCTCATGCCCCGTGTCTCCCTTGTGTTCCCCCACCCCCGCTCATGCCCCGTGTCTCCCTCTTGTTCCCCCCGCTCATGCCCCATGTCTCCCTGCTGTTGCCCCCACCCCCTGCTCATGCCCCGTGTCTCTCTCCTGTTACCCCACCCCCCTCTCATGCCCTGTGTCTCTCTCCTGTTACCCCCCACCCCCCTCTCATGCCCCGTGTCTCTCTCATGTTGTCCCCCACCCCCTGGTCAATGGCCCGTGTCTCCCTGCTGTTGCCCCCCACCCCCTCTCATGCCCCGTGTTTCTCTCCTGGTGCCCCCACCCCCCGGTCATGCCCCATGTCTCCCTTCTGTTGCTCCCCACCCCCGGTCATGCCCCGTGTCTCCCTGCTGTTGCCCCCCACCCCCCGCTCATGCCCCGTGTCTCTCTCCTGTTACCCCCACCCCCTCTCATGCCCCGTGTCTCCCTCGTGTTCCCCCCACCCCCTGCTCATGTCCCGTGTCTCCCTGCTGTTTCCCCCCACCCAGGTTATGCCCTGTGTTTCCCTGCTATTGCCCCCTACCCCCCGCTCATGCCTCGTGTCTCCCTCATGTTCCCCCCACCCCCTGCTCATGCCCCGTGTCTCCCTGCTGTTGCCCTCCACCCCCCGCTCATGCCCCGTGTCTCCCTGCTGTTGCCACCCAACCCCGCTCATGCCCCTTGTCTCTCGCCTGCTACCCCCCACACCCTTCTCATGCCCCGTGTCTCCCTCGTGTTCCCCCCACCCCGCTCATGCCCCGTGTCTCCCTGCTGTTGCCCCCCACTGCCCGCTCATGCCCCATGTCTCCCTCCTGTTGCCCCCCACCCCACGCTCATGCTCCGTGTCTCTCTCCTGTTACCCCCCACCCCCACTCATGCCCCGTGTCTCCCTGCTGTTGCCCCCCATCCCCGATCATGCCCTGTGTCTCTCTCCTGTTGCCCCCCACCCCCGGTCATGCCTCGTGTCTCCCTGCTGTTGCCCCCCACCCCCCGGTCATGCCCTGTGTCTCTCTGCTGTTGACCCCACCCCCCGCTCAAGCCTCATGTGTCTCTCTCCTGTTGCGCCCCACCCCCCGCTCATGCCCCATGTCTCCCTGCTGTTGCCCCCACCCCTGCTCATGCCCCGTGTCTCTCTCCTGTTACCCCCACCCCCGCTCATGCCCCATGTCTCCCTTGTGTTTCCCCCACCTCCTGCTCATGCCCCGTGTTTCTCTCCTGTTACCCCCCCACCCACCGCTCATGCCCCGTGTCTCTCTCCTGTTACCCCCACCCCCTGCTAATGCCCCGTGTCTCTCTCCTGTTACCCCCGATCCCCGCTCATGCCCCGTATCTCTCTACTGTTGCCCCCCTGCAATTGCCCCGTGTCTCCCTGCTGTTGCCCCTCACCCCCCGCTCATGTCCCGTGTCTCCCTGCTGTTGCTCCCCACCCCCCGCTCATGCCCTGTGTCTCTCTCCTGTTACCCCTCGACCTACGCTCATGCCCCGTGTCTTTCTCCTGTTGCCCCCACCCCCAATCATGCCCTGTGTCTCTCTCCTGTTGCCCCCTAACCCTCGCTCATGCCCCGTATCTCTCTCCTGTTACCCCTCGCCCCCCTCTCATGCCCCGTGTCTCCCTGCTGTTGTCCCCCACCCCCGCTCATGCCCTGTTTCTCTCTCCTGTTACCCCCCACCCCCCGTTCATGCCGCGTATCTCTCTCCTGTTACCCCTCACCCCCTCTCATGCCCCGTGTCTCCCTGCTGTTGCCCCCCACCCCCCAGTCATGCACTGTGTCTCCCTGCTGTTGCCCCCCCACCCCCTGCTCATGCACTGTGTCTCTCTCCTGTTGCCCCCCACCCCACTCTCATGCACCTTGTCTCCCTCCTGTTGCTCCCCACCCCCCGCTCATGCACCGTTTCTCCCTCGTGTTCCCCAACCCCCGCTCATGCCCCATGTCTCCCTGCTGTTTGCTCCCCAACCCCCTCTCATACCCCGTCTCTCTCTCCTTTTACTCCCACCCCCCTGTCATGCCCCGTGTCTCTCTCCTGTTGCCCCCACCCCCTGGTCATGCCCCATGTCTCCCTGCTGTTGCCCCCCAACACCCGCTCATGCCCCGTGTCTCTCTCCTGTTACCCCCCACCCCCCGGTCATGCCCCATGTCTCCCTGCTGTTGCCCACCACCCCCCGCTCATGCCCCGTGTCTCCCTGCTGTTGCCCCCTACTCATGCCCCGTGTCTCTCTCCTGTTTCCCCCACCCCCCGGTCATGCCCCGTGTTTCCCTGCTGTTGCCCCTCACCCCCGGCTCATGCCCCGTGTCTCCCTGATGTTGCTCCCATCCCCCGCTCATGCACCGTGTCTCTCTCCTGTTACCCCCCACCACCCCCCGCTCATGCCCCATGTCTCTCTTCTGTTTCCCCCCACCCCGATCATGCCCAGTGTCTCTCTCCTGTTACCCCATCCCCCGCTCATGCCCCGTGTCTCTGTCCTGTTGCCCCTTCTCCCTCTCATGTCCCGTATCTCCCTGCTGTTGCTCCCCATCCTCCGCTCATGTCCCGTGTCTCCCTGCTGTTGCCCCCCACCTCCCACTCATGCCCGTGTCTCTCTCCTGTTACCTCCAACTCCCATCTCATGCCCCGTGTCTCTCTCCTGTTACCCCCACCCCCCTCTCATGCCCCATGTCTCTCTCCTGTTACTCCCCACCCCCCTCTCATGCCCCGGGTCTCTCTCCTGTTGCCCCCCACCCCTGGTCATGCCCTGTGTCTCCCTGCTCTTGCCCCCCACCCTCCGCTCGTGCCCCGTGTCTCTCCCCTGTCACCCCCCACCGCCCGCTCATGCTCCGTGTCTCCCTGCTGTTGCCCCCACCCCCAGTCATGCCCCGTGTCTCCCTGCTGTTGCCCCCCACCCCCGCTCATTCCCCTTGTCTCCCTGCTGTTGTCCCCACCCCCCGCTCATGCCCCGTGTCTCTCTCCTGTTGCCCCCCAGCCCCCGCTCATGCCCTGTGTCTATCTCCTGTTACCCCCACCCACCTCTCATGCCCCGTGTCTCCCTCGTGTTCCCCCCACCCCCTCTCATGCCTGTGTCTCTCTCCTGTTAACCCCCACCCCCCTCTCATGCCCCGTGTCTCTCTCCTGTTGCCCCCCACCCTTGCTCATGCCCCGTGTCTCTCTCCTGTTGCCCCCTGTTAGGCGGAAACCTGTGCAGTTTCCTCTGGGACCACTGCAAAAGATTTAGGACTACAGGTGTTTGGCAGTAAACCCACTTGGTAGCAGTCTGTACCACACAGATTCACTTGGTAGCTGTGGCTGAGCAGTCAGACTTCCCTCAAGAAGAGTTAGGCAGTATTTGGAGTATACCAAATAGGGCAATTTCCACAGTAGAACAAGCAAACACGGAACAGAGCTTAGGTGTGAAGATATATAGTTATTTATTTATAAAAACACATCTATGAAAAACACACTGGCACTAATACGGCCAACAACTTCAATTACAATTACAAGTAAATCATTCCCCCTAACAATAGTTCGACAAGTCCAGGTTCAACGGCACCACTTATTTGCAGACAGAGGTGAATTCTTTAACCTAGATGGCACTCTAGTATGCGTTAGGACGGGAGAGAAAAGGCAGGGTATGAAATCAACTCGGTACCAACACTTTTACGAACAAATGCAAGGCAAGTAAAGCAGGGTCTACTGTAGATTGCAAAGTTCAGAGGCCAGGCCCACTCGGAGAGAGGCAAGGCGATATGTCCCAAAAAGTATCACAGTGGAAATGCACTTCAAGTCTTTGTTGCAAATTGTCACAGAAAGATTGGACCAGTTCAGAACAGAAAGTTTAATGGAGAGGCGAGGATTAAGACACCTCACGCTAACCGTCCAAGGGAAGCCTGGCGGATATGGTACCTTGTATGTGGAGAGACAGCTCCGGCGGGGGCAGTTGTTCCTGGTGGTTGATGCAAGTCGGGGCTTTGCCAAGAGAAGAGATGCTCTCGTCGTCGAAGGAAAGTTGAAGATCGTTGCACCACCAGGGAAGAGACCAGCGCGGAGTGCTCCGCCACAAGGCACCACCTTTTGGTCGCGGTACGGGTTAGTGGCTATTCGGTTGCCGGGGTGCTCAGCAAGAGCAATTCGACCACTACGCCCTGGGAGCGAAAAAAAAGCAAAGGGGACTGGTTGTTCCCACCAGTCAGGGGAAGAAGACTCCCCAGCCGGGAGATCTCCTCTGTCGTTGGGAAGTGGTGAGTTGGTTCAGCAGGGCTCCACCGGAGGTGTCGTCGTTGCAGGTCGGCTCAGCTTTACCCTCGTCGGATTCTTAGGTCCTGTGGCGACTTCTGAAGATCCAGTCCCAAAAGCCCTGCTTTTATGCAGAAAACCCCCATTCATTCAGCCTAGCTGTCAATCAAAACACGCTAAGTGGTGAGCGGGGTGTCTCACCACTTGGGCCAATCGCACCAGAGTGCGACTTGAGTTGGCAAGGCAACTCAGTCCAGGGTGCCTAAACCCCCTCCCACACCCCCCGTGGTACCCAGACAGAATGGCACCACTTTGGAGGGCCTCTGTGCAGAAGCCCGCCAAAAGTGGAACAAAGGGCTCAACCTTTGGTTTAGGAGTCACAGAGACGAACACAGGCGCCATTTTAAAAACCGAGTTCTGGCAGAAAATACCAACCGATAGATTTATTTAAGATAAATAAACCGGTGGTATGTAAGAGATTAACGAGAAAAAGTATTAACCTCCAACAATGGGAAGAATCACATAGAGTTATATTCGGGGTCGAATATAACAAGTAGTTTCCACTGCCACCAGCCAAAACTCGACGAGGGGGGACGGGACAGTGCCCCCTCGAATAACAGACCCAGGGGTAATCGAATTACCCCTACTAGTACGTCCACAATAGGATGGTTTGTACTAGTTCTGTTAGTAAATTTAGGTCTAGTAAAGTCAATGGTGACTTTACATGCCCTGGGAGACAGTAGTCAGTCCCAGGGTATGGAGTTTAGGGTGGGGATCCTCAAGGACACCCCAGTGTTACGGCACGGAGGGTGCGGTGTAACACACATAGAAACACATATGAGACCCTATGGAGTAAAAGACCCCATAGCCCATAGAACACATTGACATTCAAAGGAATTAACCACATTTATGTCTAAGAGTGGGAGAAAAAGAGTCTCACTCTTGGCAGGATGGAAAAAACAAACTCCAGAAATCCAGCAAAGCTGCTGGGGCACTCACTAGGTTAGGAAATTCAGCCTAAACAGAGAATTCTCCCTAACAACCCCACCCCCCGGTCATTCCCTGTGTCTCCCTGCTGTTGCCCCTCATCCCCGCTCATGCCCCGTGTCTCTCTCCTGTCACCCCCCACCCCCTCTCATGCCCCGTGCCCCGTGTTTCTCTGCTGTTGCCCCCACCCGCTGATCATGCCCCATGTCTCCCTGCTGTTGCCCCCCACACCCCACGCATGCCCCGTGTCTCTCTGTTACCCCCACCCTGTCATGCCCCGTGTCTCCCTGCTGTTGCCCCCCACCCCCCGCTCATGCCCCGTGTCTCTCTCCTGTTGCCCCCACCCGCCGCTCATGCCTCGTGTCTCCCCTGTTCCCCCATCCCCCTGCCCCGTGTCTCCCTGCTGTTGCCCCCTGCCCCGTGTCTCCCTGCTGTTTCCCCCCACCCCCCGCTCATGCCCTGTGTCTCTCTCCTGTTATCCCCCACCCCCCTCTCATGCCCCGTGTCTCCCTCCTGTTGCACCCCGCCCCCTGCTCATGCTCGTGTCTCACTCCTGTTACCCCCCACCCCGGTCATGCCCCGTGTCTCCCTGCTGTTGCCCCCCACCCCCGCTCATGCCCCGTGTCTCCCTGCTGTTGCCCCCCACCCCCCGCTCATGGCCATTGTCTCTCTCCTGTTCCCCGCACCCCCCACTTATGCTTCGTGTCTCTCCTGTTACCCCCCACACCCCGCTCATGCTCAATGTCTTTCTCCTGTTGCCCCCCCGCTCATGCCCCGTGTCTCCCTGCTGTTGCCCCCCACCCACCGCTCATGCCCCGTGTCTCTCTCCTGTTACCCCCACCCCCTCTCATGTCCAGTGTCCCCCTCGTGTTCCCCCACCCCCCGCTCAAGCCAAGTGTCTCACTGCTGTTGCTCCCCACCCCCCGCTCATGCTCTCTGTCTCCCTGCTGTTGCCCCCCACCCCCCGGTCATGCCCCGTGTCCCCCTGCTGTTACCCCCCACTCCCCGCTCATGCCCCATGTCTCTCTCCTGTTACCCCCCACCCCCTCTCATGCCCCGTGTCTCTCTCCTGTTACCCCCCACCCCTCTCTCATGCCACGTGTCTCTCTCCTGTTACCCCCCACCCCCTTTTCATGCCCCTTGTCTCTCTCCTGTTGCCCCCACCACCCGGTCATGCCCCGTGTCCCCCTGCTGTTGCCCCCACCCTGCTCTCATGCCCTGTTTCCCTCTCCTATTACCTCCCACTCATGCCCCGTGTCTCCCTGCTGTTGCCCCCCAACCCCCGGTCATGCCCCATGTCTCCCTGCTGTTGCCCCCCACCCACCGCTCATTCCCCGTGTCTCCCTGCTGTTGCCCCCCGCCCCCTGCTCATGCACTGTGTCTCTCTCCTGTGACCCCCCACCCCCCTCTCATGCCCCATGTCTCCCTCGTGTTCCCCCCACCCCCTGATCATGCCCCATGTCTCCCTGCTGTTGCCCCCACCTCCTCTCATGCCCCGTGTCTCTCTCCTGTTACACCCACCCCCCTCTCATGCCCCTGGTTTCTCTCCTGTTGCCCCCACCCCTCAGTCATGCCCTGTGTCTCCCCGCTGTTGCCCCACAACCCCCGCTCATGCCCCGTGTCTCTCTCCTGTTACCCCCACCCCCCTGTCATGCCCCGTGTCTCCCTGCTGTTGCCCCCTACCCCCGCTCATGCCCCGTGTCTCTCTCCTGTTACCCCACCCCCTGCTCATGCCCTGTGTCTCTCTCCTGTTGCCCCCATCCCCCTGGTCATGCCCCGTGTCTCCCTGCTGTTGCCCCACCCCCTGCTTATGCCCCGTGTCTGTCTCCTGTTACCCCCAACCCCGCTCATGCCTCGTGTCTCCCTCTTGTTGCCCCCCACCCCCTGGTCATGCCCCTTGCCTCCTTCGTGTTCCCCCCAACCCGCTCATGCCCTGTATCTCCCTCTTGTTCCCCCGCTCATGCCCCGTGTCTCCCTGCTGTTGCCCCCCACCCCCTCTCATGCCCCGTGTCTCTCTCCTGTTACCCCCTACCCCCCTCTCATGCCCCGTGTCTCTCTCCTGTTACCCCCACCCCCCTCTCATGCCCCGTGTCTCTCTCCTGTTGCCCCCTACCACCCGGTCATGCCCCGTGTCTCCCTGCTGTTGCCCACCACACCCCTCTCATGCCCCTTGTCTCTCTCCTGTTACCCCCAAACCCCTCTCATGCCCCGTGTCTCTCGGCTGTTGCCCCCCAACCCCCAGTCATGCCCCGTGTATCCCTACTGTTGTCCCCCACCCCCCGGTCATGCCCCGTGTCTCCCTGCTGTTGCCCCCCACCCCCCGCTCATGCCCCGTGTCTCTCTCCTGTTACCCCCCACTCCCCTCTCATGCCCCGTGTCTCCCTTGTGTTCCCCCACCACCCACTCATGCCCCGTGCCTCCCTGCTGTTTCCCCCCACCCCGGTCATGCCTCGTGTCTGCCTGCTGTTGCCCCCCACCCCCTGCTCATGCCCTGTGTCTCCCTTGTGTCCCCCCACCCCCCGCTCATGCCCCGTGTCTCCCTGCTGTTGCCCCCCACCCCCCGCTCATGCCCCGTGTCTACCTGCTGTTGCCCCCCACCCCCAATCATGCCCCGTGTCTCTCTCCTGTTACCCCCCACCCCCGCTCATGCCACGTGTCTCCCTCGTGTTCCGCCATGCCCCGCTCATCCCCAGTGTCTCCCTGCTGTTCCCCCACCCCCGCTCATGCCCTGTGTCTCTCTCCTGTTACCCCCCGCCCCCTGCTCATGCCCCGTGTCTCCCTGCTGTTGCCCCCAACCCCCTGCTCATGCCCGTGTCTCCCTGCTTTTGCCCCCCACCACCCGCTCATGCCCCATGTCTCTCTTCTGTTACCCCCACACCCCGCTCATGCCCCGTTTTCCCTTGTGTTCCCCCTATCCCCCGCTCATGCACTGTGTCTCCCTGCTGTTGCTCCCCACCCCTCGCACATGCCCCATGTCTCCCTGCTGTTGCCCCCCACCCCACGCTCTTGCCCCGTGTCTCTCTCCTGTTACCTCCCACCCCGCAGTCATGCCCCGTGTCTCCCTGCTGATGCCCCCCACCCCACACTCATGCCCCGTGTCTCCCTGCTGTTGCCCCCCACCCCCAGGTCATGCCCTGTGTCTCCCTGCTGTTGCCCCACACCCCCCGCTCATGCCCCGTGTCTCTCTCCTGTTGCCCCCACCTTCTGCTCATGCCCCGTGTCTCCCAGCTGTTGCCCCCACCCCCTGCTCATGCCCCGTGTCTCTCTCCTGTTGCCCCCCCACCCTCCGCTATTGCCTCTTGTCTCTCTGCTGTTGCCCCCCACCCCTCGCTCATGGCCCATGGCACTCTCCTGTTACCCCCCAGCCCTCTCTCATGCCCCGTGTCTCTCTCCTGTTACCTCCAGCCCCCTCTCATGCCCCGTGTCTCTCTCCTGTTGCCCCCCACACTCCAATCATGCCCTGTGTCTCCCTGCTGTTGCCCCCCCACCCCCCAGTCATGCCCCGTGTCTCCCTGCTGTTGCCCCCCACCCCCTTCATTCCCCATGTCTCTCTCCTGTTACCCCCACCCCCCGCTCATGCCCTGTTACCCCCACCCCGCTCATGCCCGTGTCTCTCTCCTGTTGCCCCCCCGCTCATACCCCGTGTCTCCCTGCTGTTGCCCCTCACCCCCGCTCATGCCCCGTTTCTCCCTGCTGTTGCCCCCAACCCCCGCTCATGCCCCGTGTCTCTCTCCTGTTATCCCCCACCCCTGCTCATGCCCCGTGTCTTTCTCCTGTTGCCCCCCACCAGCCACTCATGCCCCGTGTCTCTCTTCTGATGCTCCCACCCCCCGCTCATGTCCTGTGTCTCTCTCCTATTGCCCCCACCACCCGCTCATGCCCCATGTCTCTCTCCTGTTACCCCACACCCCTCTCTCATGCCCCATGTCTCCCTGCTGTTGCCCCCCACCCTCCGCTCATGCCACGTCTCTCCCTGCTGTTGCCCCCCACCCCTCGCTCATGCCCTGTGTCTCTCTCCTGTTACCCCCCCACCCCACGCTCATGCCCTGTGTCTCTCTCCTGTTACCCACCACCCCCCTCTCATGCCCCGTGTCTCTCTCCTGTTGCTCCCCACCCCCGGTCATGCCCTGTGTCTCCCTGCTGTTGCCCCCCGCTCACTCCCCGTGTCTCTCTCCTGTTGCCCCCACCCCCGCTCATGCCCCGTGTCTCCCTGCTGTTGCCTCCATGACCCACTCATGCCACGTGTCTCCCTCCTGTTGCCCCCTGCTCATGCACCGTGTCTCCCTTGTGTTCCCCCCACCCCCGCTCATGCCCGGTGTCTCCCTGCTGTTGCCCCCAACCCCCCCTCTCATGCCCTGTGTCTCTCTCCTGTTACCACCACCCCACTCTCATTCCCCGTGTCTCTCTCCTGATACCCCCCACCCCTCTCTCATGCCCCGTGTCTCCCTGCTGTGGCCCCTCACCCACCGGTCATGCCCCGTGTCTCCCTGCTGTTGCCCCCCACACTCGCTCATGCCCCGTGTCTCTCTCCTGATACCCACCACCACTCTCTCATGCCCTGTGTCTCCCTGCTGTTGCCCCCCACCCTCCGCTCATGCCCTGTGTCTCCCTGCTGTTGCCCCCCACCCCCTGCTCATGCCCTGTGTCTCTCTCCTGTTACCCCCACCCCCCTCTCATGCCCTTTGTCTCTCTCCTGTTGCCCCCACCCCTGGTCCTGCCCCGTGTCTCCTTGTTGTTGCCCCCCACCCCCCGCTCATGCCCCGTGTCTCTCTCCTGATACCCCCCACCCCTCTCTCATGCCCCGTGTCTCCCTGCTGTTGCCCCCCACCCTCCGCTCATGCCCTGTGTCTCCCTGCAGTTGCCCCCAACCCCACGCTCATGCCCCGTGTCTCTCTCCTGTTACCCCCACCCCCTCTCATGCCCCGTGTCTCTCTCCTGTTGCCCCCACCCCCGGTCCTGCCCCATGTCTCCTTGTTGTTGCCCCCCACCCTCCGCTCATGCCCTGTGTCTCCCTGCTGTTGCTCCCCACCCCCCGCTCCTGCCCCGTGTCTCCCTCCTGTTGCCCCCCGCTCATGCACCGTGTCTCCCTCGTGTTCCCCCCACCCCCCGCTCATGCCCCGTGTCTCCCTGCTGTTGCCCCCGACCCCCCTCTCATGCCCCGTGTCTCTCTCCTGTTGCCCCCCACCCCCTGGTCATGCCCCGTGTCTCCCTGCCATTGCCCCCCAACCGCCGCTCATGTCCCATGTCCCTCTCCTGTTACCTCCACCCCCCGGTCATGCCCTGTGTCTCCCTGCTGTTGCCCCCCACCCCCCGCTCATGCCCTGTGCCTCTCTCCTGTTACCCTCCTCTCATGCCCTGTGTCTCTCTCCTGTTACCCCCACCCCCTCTCATGCCCCGTGTCTCTCTCCTGTTGCCCCCCACGCCCAGTCATGCCCTGTGTCTCTCTCCTGTTGCCCCCCACCCCCGGTCATGCCCCGTGTCTCCCTACTGTTGCCCCCCACCCCCCGGTCATGCCCTGTGTCTCCCTCCTGTTGCCCCCACCCCCCTCTCGTGCCCTGTGTCTCTCTTCTGTTACTCCCACCCCTCTCTCATGCCCCGTGTCTCCCTTGTGTTCCCCCACCCCCCGCTCATGCCCCGTGTCTCCCTGCTGTTGCCCCAACCCCCCGCTCATGCCCTGTGTCTCTCTCCTGTTACCCCCCACCCCCCGCTCATGCCCCGTGTCTCTCTCCTGTTACCCCCCACCCCCCTCTCATGCCCCGTGTCTCTCTTCTATTGCCCCCCACCCCCCGGTCATGCCCCTTGTCTCCCTGCTGTTGCCCCCAACCCCCCTCTCATGCCCCATGTCTCTCTCCTGTTACCCCCCTCTCATGCCCCGTGTCTCTCTCCTGTTACCCCCCACCACCCTCCCATGCTCTGTGTCTCTCTCCTGTTGCCCCCCACCCCCGGTCATGCTCTGTGTCTCTCACCTGTTGCACCCATCCCCTGGTCTTGCCCGTGTCTCCCTCCTGTTGCCCCCCACCCCCGGTCATGCTCATTGTCTCCCTCCTGTTGCCCCCACCCCCCGCTCATGCCCTGTGTCTCTCTTCTGTTACCCCTCACCCCCTCACATGCCCCGTGTCACCCTCGTGTTCCCCCCACCCCCGGCTCATGCCCCGTGTTTCCCTGCTGTTGCCCCCCACCCCCGCTCATACCCCATGTCTCCCTGCTGTTGCCCCCCACCCCCCTCTCATGCCCCATGTCTCTCTCCTGTTACCCCCCTCTCATGCCCCGTGTCTCTCTCCTGTTACCCCCCACCACCCTCCCATGCCCTGTGTCTCTCTCCTGTTGCCCCCCACCCCCGTTCATGCCCCGTGTCTCTCACCTGTTGCCCCCATCCCCTGGTCTTGCCCCGTGTCTCCCTCCTGTTGCCCCCCACCCCCGGTCATGCTCTGTGTCTCCCTCCTGTTGCCCCCACCCCCCGCTCATGCCCTGTGTCTCTCTTCTGTTACCCCTCACCCCCTCTCATGCCCCGTGTCACCCTCGTGTTCCCCCCACCCCTGGCTCATGCCCCGTGTCTCCCTGCTGTTGCCCCCCACCTGGTCATGCCCCGTGCCACACCCCCTGCTTATGACCCGTTTCTCATGTTGACCCCCACCCCCCACTCATGCCCCATGTCTCTCTCCTGTTACCCCCACCACCCTCCCATGCCCTGTGTCTCTCTCCTGTTGCCCCCCACCCCTGGTCATGCCCCGTGTCTCTCACCTGTTGCCCCCATCCCCCGGTCATGCCCCGTGTCTCCCTCCTGTTGCCCCCCACCACCCGGTCATGCTCTGTGTCTCCCTCCTGTTGCCCCCCACCCCCGCTCATGCCCTGTGTCTCTCTTCTGTTACCCCCTCTCATGCCCCGTGTCTCCCTCGTGTTCCCCCCACCCCCGGCTCATGCCCCGTGTCTCCCTGTTGTTGCCCCCCACCCCCGCTCATACCCCATGTCTCCCTGCTGTTGCCCCCCACCCGGTCATGCCCCGTGCCACACCCCCTGCTTATGACCCGTTTCTCATGTTGACCCCCACCCCCCACTCATGCCCCATGTCTCTCTCCTGTTACCCCCCACCACCCTCCCATGCCCTGTGTCTCTCTCCTGTTGCCCCCCACCCCCGGTCATGCCCCGTGTCTCTCACCTGTTGCCCCCATCCCCCGGTCATGCCCCGTGTCTCCCTCCTGTTGCCCCCCACCCCCCGGTAATGCTCTGTGTCTCCCTCCTGTTGCCCCCCACCCCCGCTCATGCCCTGTGTCTCTCTTCTGCTGCCCCCCACCCCCTCTCATGCCCTGTGTCTCCCTCGTGTTCCCCCCACCCCTGGCTCATGCCCCGTGTCTCCCTGCTGTTGCCCCCCACCTGGTCATGCCCCGTGCCACACCCCCTGCTTATGACCCGTTTCTCATGTTGACCCCCACCCCCCACTCATGCCCCATGTCTCTCTCCTGTTACCCCCCACCACCCTCCCATGCCCTGTGTCTCTCTCCTGTTGCCCCCCACCCCCGGTCATGCCCCGTGTCTCTCACCTGTTGCCCCCATCCCCCGGTCATGCCCCGTGTCTCCCTCCTGTTGCCCCCCACCCCCCGGTAATGCTCTGTGTCTCCCTCCTGTTGCCCCCCACTCCCGCTCATGCCCTGTGTCTCTCTTCTGCTACCCCCCACCCCCTCTCATGCCCTGTGTCTCCCTCGTGTTCCCCCCACCCCCGGCTCATGCCCCGTGTCTCCCTGCTGTTGCCCCCCACCCCCGCTCATACCCCATGTCTCCCTGCTGTTGCCCCCCACCTGTTCATGCCCCGTGTCTCTCTCCTGTTGCCCCCCACACCCCGGTCATGCCCCGTGTCTCTCTTTTGTTGCCCCCCGCCCTATGCTCATGCCCTGTGTCTCTCGTCTGTTACCCCCTCTCATGCCCCGTGTCTCCCTCGTGTTCCCCCCACCCCCCGCTCATGCCCCATGTCTCCCTGCTGTTGCGCCCCACTTCCGCTTATGCCCCATGTCTCCCTGCGGTTGCCCCCTACCCCCCCTGCTCATGCCCCGTGTCTCTCTCCTGTTACCCCCACCCCCGCTCATGCCCCATGTCTCCCTGCTGTTGCCCCCCACCCCCGCTCATGCCCCGTGTATCCCTCCTGTTACCCCCACCCCCGCTCATGCCCTGTGTCTCTCTCCTGTTACCCCCCGCCCCCCTCTTATGCCCCGTGTGTCCCTCCTGGTCCCCCCTACCCATGCCCTGTTTTGTTCTCTTTATACACCCTGCCTTCCCTTTCCATGGTGTCCATCTTGGTAAAATATGTTCCTTCTTACACCGGGATGCCGCAGGCGTTCCGGTTTGGGAAGAAAAATCTTTTTTTTACCACCCCGGGTTCCCACTTTGAGAACCTAGGATGCTAGTGGTCTTCATCCATTGAAAAGGACGTTATGGTTACGTTGCACTAATAAAACTATGAAATTCAATGAAAAAACGTTGTTAAAGGGATGTTATGGTTAAGTTGCACTATTAAAAACCTATGAAATTCAGTGAAAAAACTTTGTTAAAGGGACGTTATGGTTCCAAGTAAAACCGAAAATCCCTTGAAATTCGTCAGTTATGGCAAGCTAAGCAACCATAACTCGCGCCACCACCGTGCACTACTAAGCCTAACACCCAGGACATCAAAGATGACATCACAAAAGTTGCACTAATAAAAACCTATCAAATTCAGGTACATCATGGTTACAAGCAAAACCGAAAAATCTCAGAAATGTACCAGTTATCGTAAGCTAAACAAGCATAACTCGCGCCACCACCGTGCACTGCTAAGAATAACACCCAGGACATGAAAGATGACATCACAAATGTCATTGATGACATCACTGATGACATCACATATTACATACATTTTAATAAACAGTCCCTGCGAGGGGTTGAGTTTATAATGTTGGAAACAGGATGTTAGGGGTGATTGGGGACCTATCATGAACTACTTAATGTATTAAAAAATGTACTCATATAAACACACCATTATATTATAGTGTTGTTGTTAGTTGAGGAACCTAATCATACATGCATAAAGGCAATGGTTGCAGCATGCACCATAGAAGTACAATATTTTTTATCTGGCAATTTCCAATATTAAAATAATAAATGCTACCTTATGAGTGTTTTTAGTACTATTAAACATGGAATAAATAGGTAATAATTGACAATTTACCACACACTTGTGTTGGTAGAATAAATACATATAAATATGCACAATGTATACAAATCAGCGGCACAGACAGGGAAACTAGAGTAAGGAAGAAAGAAACAACACCACCAGAAAATGACAATAACATTAGAGTTAATCATCATGTACACAAATTAATAGTATGTTTGAGGCATGCTTATTGCCGCATGTAGGTGCACTATGAGCTCAGATTAAACTCTAAGGGAAATTACTTTAAGAACATATGAAAAGGTTAGTGTGAAGATATATAGCACCTTTTCCATTTTGGAAAATCACATTGTCAGTAAAAACAAAATACTAGCCCAGGTCAGTAATCAAAAACAAATGGCCCAGATATGTGATGTCATCAGTGATGCCATGAATGACATGTGTGATGTCATCTTTCATGTCTTGGGTGTTAGTCTTAGCAGTGCACTGTGGTGGCGCGAGTTATGGTTGCTTAGCTTACCATAACTAATGAATTTCCAGGTATTTTTCGGTTTTACTTGTAACCATATAGTCCCTTTAACAAAGTGTTTTCACTGAATTTGATAGGTTTTAATTAGTGCAACTTGACCATAACGTCCCTTTAACAAAGATTTTTCAGTGAATATGATAGGTTTGTGCTGGTGCACCTTTACTTTGCTACAAGTCCCTTATATTGTTCCCCCACACTCCAATGTGGCAGCACTGGAAGATGAGAACAGTGCAGTAGTTCACTGACTGGATTTGCAAGACTTAAAATAATAGGGGAGACCAACAAAATATGTAACCAACAAACAGATGTACCTAAAGTCACAAGTCATGTTTACAACATGTAAGTATACCTTTTTCTACACATTCTCATGTTCAAAAATAAATATTTTTTTTTCGAGGTAACACACATTGCAATGGAATGCACCGATGACAAACCATACACTTCATATAATCGCCCCAGTTCAAATCTGGATACAGATTAAAAACAGCTGTTGCTTACTGGACAACACATTCTTATTAAATAGTAAGTGCACTGCATTTATTTTAATGTTATTAGCTTTCATTACTTAAACATGTGTTGTGCAACAGAAGCCTTTTTCTTTCTAACAGAAATGGCAAGCACACTAGAATGGTTGAAAGAGAACATTCCAAGGGATAAAATGAGCGCTGATAACATTTCCAATGGTATGCAATACATATTTTACTGTCAACAAATAATGCACTTTGTGCACACTATACTAAAATAATTATTTCTATTTCTCTTACAGTACATTTTCAGTCCCCACAATCAGAAATGGAGGCACAACCCAAATGTAAATAGTCAAATCAAGAACTTGTCAACAGAATTGGATATACTAATAATGTGAGTGAACTTGTACAATGTGTGACAAACCACATGCCCCATTTGCACCTGTACCCCTTGTCAACCCCAGCCAATTCTGAACATTATAAATAAAATTGATATGATGAAACCTCAGTCCCTTCCTCCCCTCATGAATATTCCACAGAAATGCTTAATTCTCCCATTTATGTTTCCCATTCCTCTACCCCATCCCTTTCGTAAATAAATATATTGTGTGTACTACAAATGATTTCTGTATTGTTGTGTGGTATTTCAATGTTTTCTAAAAGTCCAATTATTAGTCCATGGACCGTGTGACTGTCCAAGACGTTTTCATACAAAATGGGGGTGCTCCTGGACAGGCGGGATGTCCGGACATATCCTTGTTCATATGGTGCACTTTTAATTAGTCCACGGTCACCGCGCATCTCCTGCGGACATCCAGCGCATGTGTGCTGAAATTTCCACCCCGAAGGGTTTCCGGGGATGCACATAAGGGCAGCGCACATCCAGGGACATCATCGTGTGACTGCGCCCACGCAGTATAACGGTGTGGACAGTTTAAACTTGCTTTCCAGCCAATCTAGGGTGTTTCAAGCACAAACTTTACCCCTGAACAGCTTGCAAGCCCATTCCAATTTGATCAGGCAGGTTTTTACAACTGACCAAAGCACATTTTTGACTCCGTAGTCCCCGAACAGCACGACTGTACATGGACGGTTCCTCTAAAGGAACACACCAATTACTTTTTCTCATTCTCAATCTGGCTGTCTTTGAAAAGAGCATCTGGAGAACACCTGCTTTCCAAATTTCTGAAAACCTGCTGCAATGGCATCTCTTATGGCCATCTTTGCTTCCCAAGTACCCCCACCACCACCAAGTGTGAAAAAAAGTCGCAGGCCCCTGTGCATCAGGCAAACTCTGTGGAAAATTTAACATTTCAGGCCTGGGGCAATTGTAATCATTGTAATTGTTTTGCGTTAAAAAATGGTGGCTCTTAAAAGAACCATTTTTGGGGGATTTGGGCTTTTATATATTTTTTAAAATGTTCAGTTTACAAACAGAAGTAACATTTCACTGATTTTCATTATTTCTTCTCACTTTCACAAAAACTGCTTTAAAGCATTTTGAATGTTTTCCACAAAAATCTGATTACCGGAAAATGTTGGCCCTATCAAATTTAATTTTCTCATTATGGAAAGATGTCATGCCAACATCGTGAACAAAAGCCCACACAGCTTTATTGACGTTGCACCTCGCTTTTTCCATTTGCGTTCCAAATGAACTGGAACCCATCCACATCTGTCTGCGGGCAATCTGTGAAAAAATCATTATGGAATTAGGGAACATTTCCTTCAACTTTCCCAATGTTTCTTTCAATGTAAACTGCATTGAGATTCCAGTCACGTTCCACAAACTGTTCCCACCACAATGAATAATAATAATATCCGGATGCTTCAGGAGGCATCAGGGATTTGTAAACAACCACCTTTTTTTCCTTTTTTTTCCTTTTCCTTTTTTTTCCAGGAACCTATTCAATGCATTCTTAACATTGTAAATGAAAATTGAATTTTCCAACATCTGTGAAGGGAACTCCATCTGAACAAAAACAAATTCACACCCTGAGAATTGATATTATCATTCTCAAAAGATGACATTCCTGAAGCATACAAACAAGCAAATACAACTTTATTGAAAATCTGCCTTCATTCTTCAATTTGAGGCATGCAAAAGATGGTTGGACATCTCCATGTGTGTCTCTGATTTATTTCTGAAAAAAATTATCTGAGCAGCAGGAAACCCTTGCATTAGGCTTTGAAAAAAATCCATCAGTGCAACTTGCCAAGACACTGGAGTCACAAACCCCAAACTGTCCCCTCCACAATCGACAATCACAATATCTGGATATTTGAAGTGACCCATAATCTCACAAAATGAAAGCAAGCTTGTCCAGTTTGAGCCACAAACTGCATGCCAGGAAATTTCCACTTCTGCCATTCCAATATCTCTGAGCATACCCTGATTATCAGCATATACCTTCAATGTCTGACTTGAAGAGTCCCCCAGAACTCACACAGTCTGCCTTCTCAAAGAGATCACCATTGACTTTATCACTGCTCTCACAACTCCTGGAAACAAATCTCCTACTACTCTATCTGTTCCTCTAAACTACACCCAGCAAACCTGATTGGCTACTCCCCACGTCCCTTTTGTATGGCAGGAATCCACAAAAGGCCTGTATGTGCATGTGACATCCGCAGACTGCCGCAGTGCCTGCAGACCTGCTTGCAGAGGGCATCCCTTCTACCCTTTCCACTTCCGTTTTCTTAACACTCCCCCATTGGTTGCTTTCAAAGAGTCACACATCCATCCACCAATCACATCCAAAACCTCTACACCTACCCCTGTCCTCTCTCTTCAACACTTCATAACTACACTTCAACTCTTAGAGTACATATGTCCTCTTCATAAAACACATCTGCATCAAAAACTACTGTGCTACTGTCCAACATTTCTATTTCCAGATTCACTGAGGTCTGAATCTAAGAAAATATAATACTGATATGCTTATATTTTAAATAATGTGTTCTTGGACTCTTTCACAAATATATATATATACATATTACATGGCCTGCGGTTGCAGCCATGTAGTTATGGTTAAGTTGGTAAACCCATAGGAAGAGCACTTTTTGGGTGGCTATAACTTTGCTCTCCCTGGACAAATCCTCACCAAGATTTGCAAACAAGTATATGGCCAACCCTGAATTTTTTTGCAAAGTTTGGTGAGGTTTGGTCCAGGGGTGGGCAAAGTTATACGGGGGGTCCCAAAATTTCTTTTTTTCCTTTTTTAGACATAATGGGAAAACATTTCTGGCGTGCCTACAGCCCAAAACGATGGATGGATTTTCACCAAATTTGCGGCAGGATCGGTGGCTTTTTCACCGAACAAAATGTAAGACAAAAAAATGTGTGATATCTATGCCCGCTCCGTGGACACACTTCCCTGTTCGCTCCGTGGACAGGACACTGATTGGCTAACCGGCTTGCATCATGTCCGCGGACACGCGTCGTGTTGTCTGATTGGCTGGGATGAGGCGTGAGGTGCATCAAATTGTTTGGATGCGCCTGCCATATTGGATGCGCAGACATGCGCTGGAAGTGAGCATGAATCCAATTTTTGGGAGTTTGTTGGTGTGTATGAGTGCTTGGAGAGGGTGGGGGAGTAAGAGATGGGTCAACTGTGGTTATTTGGTAGGTGTTTGGTTCTATGGGTGTGTTATGCGCAGTGGTTGTGGCCAGGGCCTAGAGTCTTGGGTGCATGGCCGAAGTACCGTAGGCCTTCGGCCATTTACCCAAGACTCTAGGCCCTGGCTACAACCACTGCAGCATAACACACCCATGTTACCAATGACTTTGACTGTGGTATGTGGGCTGCTTAGGGGATATGTTTTCAAAAATGTGTGTACTGATTGGTAGTAGTGTAATAGTGTTTATAGGACAGTGACATGATGGGCCTCATTACGAGTCCGGCAGCAACCAGCCGGTTTTTCCGGCTCGGTTACTGCCAAACTCGTATTACCATTCCGCCAACATGACTCCCGAAATTACCAGGGCATTATGACTCTGGTGTCCCGGGAATTCCGGAGGTGGAATTCAGTAAATCCCCATTCCCATTGGACTCAATGGTAATGGGGAAGTGGAAATACCGGCACCATCTCGTGATGGTGCTGGTGTTTCCACGTCCGCCTGCAGGCGGGCAGTGTTAAACTCGCCACATCAGACCTGACGGGAACGCCACCTCCCGCCTGCAGGACTCAAGATTGGGCGGTCTGGAATTAACAGTGGCGTCGGGTTTACCGCCACTGTTATTTCCGGACCGCCTGACGCGTAATGATACCCGATGTCTCTTAGTTTGTTTGTTGGATTGTATTAAGAATGTTGGTATTGAAGACTCAAGGCATTTTGGGTTGTATTTATTGGTGAGGATCGTTTGCATGGCTGTGTTATGTTGTGGTGGTGGTGAGTATAATTATTATATACTCGGTGTTTCTTTTGGTGAGGCTGTACAAAGAGTTTTGGCCATGCCATGCAGTCAAGATTGTAGTGTTTGGCAAGAAGCGTTGCAGCATTAGATAGCCATGGAAGCAAACATTTTTGAGTGTGGTGTATGGTGAGGTGTTTGCTTGAATGGGTGTGTTATGCTGTAGTGTTTGTGAGTCCAATCATTATATACTTACTGTTTGACTTTTTGTGGATGTATGCAGGTTTTTCATGCAAACTACCAAGAGGGGTCCTGGGAGTGTCTCTGCTAGACGTTGGTTCTGGTAACGAGAGACTTACTCAGAGTTTTTATCTACTATCTTCCACAAAGAAGAAATATCCCAAACATAGCAGTCTTTGTCCTGCCCTGGGGCAGTCCAGCTCTGAAAGCTAGGGAATTCTCTTCTGAAGAAGAGTACCAATAGCAATCACAGGACATCCCTTGTTTTTTGCATATTTAAGTAACTTTGGGTCTCACCCTAAGTTACTAGGGGAATCCAGGCATGGACCTCTTGGTCACTATTCGTACAGATGGACAGCTCCACCCTACTGATGAGGTCCAATCAGACTGAAACACATGTGTGGGGTTGCTGTTGGTAGTCTTGTTTAGATGAGAATTGCCTAGCATTTTGGTGCTGGACTGCCCTTGGGCAGGACAAAGACTGATATGATTGGGATATTTCTTCTCTGTGAAAGATAGTGAGCTAAAGAATCTGGGTAAAGCTCTCGTACCCAGGAATAATGTCTGACAGAGATAATCACAGAAACCCCATTGGTTTTTGCAGTTTTTTCATGACATGGGTAGTTCGAGCAGACATTTTTTTTCAATCACTTTGATAAAAGAAAATAACACATGTTAGTGTAGGTAGTTTATAATGAGTATTTCATTGCATAGTAGATATTTCTGTATTTTGTAGACCCTCATAGTTAGCACTTTCAAAGTACTATAGTTCAAACCAGTGTACTGTGCAATTTGCTCAGTTCCTGTATTTGTTGATTAAATCATTGGGTGTGTGGGAGAAAATACATGCTGGATTAAAAAAAAAACTTTCTACATTGTGGTACAATACATTTCTTTCATTGAGTTCAGTAGGAGGAATTGAATATGTGTATGGTTTTTGATTTGGAAGTGGTGGTAGTATTGTTGCAGTTAGATACCTGTTGGTGTATTTTAACTGTTTATTTCTTATTTCATTTTAATGGTATTCATTTATTTGTTTGGATGTTGCAGAATCTTGGGGCATTTAGGTACCTGTTGGCGTTTTTTAACTGGCCATAGATTTGAAGGTCAAGGTTTGTTTAAGTTCATACACAGATTAGTTAGTACATTTTGCTTTTAAGAAAATTAAGTAAGCGTTTACAAGAATTGCTGGTAATCTCTGTTTCACAGTAATGTTAGTATCATTACATTTCACCCATCCACAATTTTTGTTTATGTATGCAGTGTAGTGACCTGCATTGTTTGTGGCTCCTGCATGGTAGATTATATCTATTGCTGTGAAGGTTTCCTTACCAAGTGATACTTTACCATGGGTGAATCCACTTAGCTTGCAGTTGTTCTTGGTACCATCTGCAGTATAACGTAAAAGTATTACTATTACGTATTTATTATGTGTCTGTATTTGCAAGGTGGCAAGACCCCCACACCGTTCACCTCACTAGTGACCCAAAGTGGGATAGTACAAAGACATGTGTGCAAATTATAGGCCTCTAATACATAACTGCGGTTATGGGTTCAGGGGACCACAGCCGGGCCGGAGGTGGTTGCAGCAGGGCTTCCTCAGACATTCTCGTACAAGCACATTTTGTCAGGGCTCGAGATTTGCTGCTTGCGAAAAATGTTTACGTGCTTTGCTGTGTGAAGAGGAAATGGGCTGAGCTGACAGGTGGTGTGGTCTGGCTGTGGGAGTCGCTGGGAGAGTGCGAAGTTCTCCAGAGGAACAAAATAAATCTGTAGAAATGTGGCCCGCATTGGTAAATGGTAGCAAACAATTCATATTTGAAAAATGTTGTCTCCGAGCTCAGCAAACCCACGCATTGTACACAGTATAAGGTTGAATTGTTGTTTGACCTTGAAACAAAGGGATGATTCCAAAAGGAATGCTTGCAGGGAGGGATGTAACACTGTCAAATATGATAAGGTTCACTATTGCAAAACTGGACAAAGGAACATCTAATTTCATTTTATGAACATTTGTTGACCTGAACGGAGTGTCTGTGTTACGCCGAGAGAATGGAAATGCCAAATATTATGTAAGTTTTACTTTCAACGATTTTATAGAGCAACGTGTCAACTTATCATTCACCGACCGTTATTGCTGGCTTACATTGTACGTGGTTGTTGTTTGTGTCATATTGGAATGACACGCAAATACAACCTTTGTGTGTACTTGGCTTTGCCCCGGGCTCCTGGCCAGTGCAGCATCGAGATGCGTGTACTCCACTAGTAAGTTCCCCCAGGTTCCACAAATGTGTAATTCAACGCTAATATTTAATTAAAATTCCATCTATGTGTTGTTTGTGCCTTTAGCTTGCTCCCTGATTGTAGCGTCAGCATCCCATTCCAAGGGGAACATACTGCATAGCAGTAACCTTTGAAGTAAATTGACGACTACTTTTCACATTGTTTTATCTGTGTCCCCATTGTTTCACGTACGTGTTCATCATTAGTTTTAACACGGGCCGAATTAATGGGTAAAATGATAAACTGTACTAAAGATCGGCTACTGAGACACATTTCTGTTATCGTTTTTAAACAGGTACATCCTGCCTTTCTACGATTGTCATCAATTCCAGATACCAACTGATGGGTTTTTCAACCGGCAGCTGCAGATACACATGAATGGCTGGATAATAGTGACTCTTTTTTGGGACGATCGCCACGGCCGATATGCCCTTAGTGGCAGCAGTGATAAAGAGCAACCTGACATTGTTTACGGTGTGCTGGTGCCAAGCTGATGCCACAGCCTTGCATTCACAGTGTGTCCAATGTGGTTTTCATACCCAAAAGGAACACTGTGTGACTCATGATAAACATTTGTGGACCGAGAATGAAGAAAAGAATTACCCATTTGCTTGATTATGGCAATCGCCGTATGTTCTCAGAGCCTTTAATGTGAAATAAAAGTACTTTAAAAATGTACAGTTTTTCTATTTCCTTTAAAAGTATGGTTTTAAATTCAAAATTGGGACACACTGTGTTGTGAGATGATGTGTGTTGTTATTCTGGGTTCTGCGTCAACTAATGTTATCACGTAGGTGATGACAGGGTGCATTTTGGCTATGCTGTCCAGTAACGTTTTGGAGATAGGTGGAGAATATCACTAGGTTTGGTGATGTCAGCCTCAGGGGCGGGCAATATGAATGAGTGCCACCAGGGCAGTCTACCTTGGGCGATGCGGATAAGATTATCACAAGATAGCCAAGCCCTGCTGCCTGATTTCACATGTGTGAAAAAGAGGAAAACAATGGTAAGGTGCATAGGAAATGTTTGTACGATCGATCAATGTATGCTTAGAAACACATGCCCAAACCCTCTGGATAATAATATTTCTGAGTGCACTATTCCTTCAATAGATCATTTTTTTGCTCCAATCGCTGCAGATGATTTTCTAAGGTCTCTGTTTAGTATTATTATTAATGTTTGTATGGTGTGTTTTAAAAAAAATGTCCTAAGTACACATAAAGTAATGGGTAATAATTTGTTTATATAGAGAAGTGTTGTGTCTGCCATTAATATCACTGTTTTCACTCTTTTCATCACGAGGACCATTTTCTTCCAGGCATTTCAAAGTACTAGACATTTCTGTGTATTTTTACTGTACCTAATCCTGAAAGTTTATAAATATATAAAATAAATGTAGTGCACTCACTAGTTTCTTGCTAAGTTTTGCTGTTACTGCTGCGTAGATGTGCTGCTGATTTTTGCTGTGCAGTTTGCATGATGTAATTCTGTTGGAGGCATATTACAGTTTCCACTTCCTATTTATTATTGAATGTAATGTATTTATGTGCTGCTTTTTGAACATGTTCAGTGTTTCTATTGCATGATACAACAATGTAAGATACCCCCTGAGTTTTTGGATAGTGCTGATGTTGACTGAGTCCGTCCGCGAACATGTCCATGGTCCGCAAACATCTATGAAGATTCTTGACACTTTTTTCGCAACATAATAAGAATCCCTTCTACACATATTTCATGAGAAGTAAATACACATGTGATGTCATCAGTGATGTCATCAATGACATTTGTGATGTCATCTTTGATGTCCTGGGTGTTAGTCTTAGCAGTGCACGGTGGTGGCGCGAGTTATGGTTGCTTAGCTTACCATAACTGGCGAATTTCAAGGGTTTTTCGGTTTTACTTGGAACCATAACGTCCCTTTAACAAAGTTTTTTCACTGAATTTCATAGGTTTTTGGTAGCGCAACTTAACCATAACGTCCCCTTAACAAAGTTTTTTCACTGAATTTCATAGGTTTTTAGTAGCGCAACTTAACCATAACGTCCCTTTAACAAAGTTTTTTTCACTGAATTTCATAGGTTTTTAGTAGCGCAACTTAACCATAACGTCCCTTTAACAAAGTTTTTTCACTGAATTTCATAGTTTTTTAGTAGCACAACTTAACAATAATGACTTTGACTTTATATACATGTCATATGGAACTGACTAGATCTCTTCTTATGAACTTGATGTCCGCGAACTTATTTAATGTTCGCGGACATGTTCGGAGAACAGTACAACCACCTAAAAACTCTGGGGAGGTATGATGTGTAATAGTTATATCATAAAATAGGAACATTTAACAAATTCACAAAGCAGCACACATACAAAGTATATGTAGTAATACTTAAAAAATGTTACCCATATATGTAACACACTAACCATTCATGTAAATACAATATGTTTTAAAATGGAATATACCAAAAGAAGATAAAGTGGCTTCCACCATAATTACCTCACAGACGCTCCACAACCAACAGCAAGACCAGACGTATACACTACTGATTACATATCTCACCAGACATAGTAAGTGCACTTCTTTTTACTCATATACTTATAAACTTTCTATATTAGAAAAAGAAAAAACATATTACTTCTTTGTTTTCTCACAGAAATGTGTAGTACTCTGGACTGGCTAGAGGACCATTTCCCACGAGACAAAATGTTAGAAGATAGTCCACCTAATGGTACACACTTTACTGTATAAACCAATTGATAAATATTATTTTGTATACATTCAACATATACATTTTTTTTACAGACCCTACAAAAATTGCAACTTCCAAAGAAAAAGAAGTGGTGGATAACATTCTTGAACACATTACCCACAAAATGGACCAACTTATGGCAAATTTTATGGATTTAAAGAACTTTGTGGAAGATCACCTAAAACCACCAACAACATACCATTGTCCCACCTGTACTTGTCCCCCCTCACCATATCCCATTCATTTATCCCCAAACTCTCTCCATGGACCACAACGTTTTGATGAGATTTCCATCCCTTCTTCACCTGATCCCACTAATATTGAAAACCCTAATTCTCCTGTTTTTGTTTCCGTTTCTGCCCCACCTTCTCAGTCATAAATTGTTTATATATGTTAATTAAAGTTACTTTTTTATATTGTTTTGTAATTACTTTCAGTTGCTTGTAATAAAACCAATTTAGGTGTCCACGGACACCACGGTTGTTCGGAAATGTTCGTAAAGAAACGAAAATGTAACTGTCCTGATGACACTACATCTGTCCGTAATGTTCTCATGCAAGTTCAAAATGTTCTAAGAACACTCGTAGTGTCCTGAAATGTTCGTAAATAAACAAAAATTAAAGTGTTCTAAAGAACACTATATCTATCCGTAATGTTCGCTATCAACTTAAAATTGTCCTAAGAACACAATTGGTGTCCTGAAATGTTCGTAAATAAACAAAATGATGTGTCCTGAACAACAGTACAACTGTTCGTAGTGTTCGCTACCCAATTGAAAGTGTTCTAAGAACACAATTGGTGTCCTGAAATGTTCGTACATAAACTAAATTACACGTGTCCTGAAGAACACTATATCTGTCCTTACTGTTCGCTACCAAGTTTAAACTGTTCTAAGAACACACGCGGTGTCCTGAAATATTCGTTTCACGTGTGACGCACTTTTAATTACTTCAGAACCCGGACAGTGTCCGTAGGACATCAATGCGCATGCGCTAACCAATCTCTGTGCACTTGGTGTCCTGCGGACATGCGCTTCCTTCGCAGACTAGTTCGCAAACAGATCATATGACCGCGCCCACGCTCATCGTGTGTCCTGAAATGCGGACACTGTTCGTGTCCCCGAACAATTTAAAAGTACATTTTCAGTTAATCCATAATATTTTTCAATAAAATCTCACCGTGCCACAAGTCCCACATAGCAATCTTGAGTTTCTATATACCTTTTGAAACTTTCCGATCCTTTTTTTGTGTTCGATCTGTCCGCGCACAGTGCGCATGTCCGCGGACCACGCACAAGCACCCCTATAAAAGATCACGCCCAAGAGCTTATTCCCATTGTGTTTCTGGCTATTCTTCAGAACACAGTGATTTTTGCTGCCACCTGCAGACTACACCATCATCGACATGGCATCCTTGGCTGCTGAACTGCCACTTGGTGCTGCATCTGCTTCAGCACCACCACCACCCCCTCCACCACCACCACCTCCCCAAGGGCCTGAAGAGGGGAACAGGACTGAGGATGTGGAGGAGGAAGAAGAGGATGATGAGAATGAGGTAGAGGAAATCCCTACTACCCGCACTAGGCGTGAGTCTTGGGTGTGGCAGTTATTTACCATTCATGGGAATGGTCCTAAGGCTCGTGCGAACCATGTTACCTGCAATGAGTGCAAAATGATACTTAGTCGCGGGAAGCACGGTAACTACAGCTTTGGGACCACTACTATGAAGCGACACCTGAGGTCATTTCACTCTGGGGCTATTCGCATGGTTGTACCTTGCGAAGAACGTAGCAGGTTGATTTCCTCTACTTCATCCTCTGTTTCTGATCCTGTCACCACAAGGACCACCTCTGTGGGACAGCGTCTTTCTCAAGCTGCCTCACAGGCCATACAAAATGCTGGTGACCCTTTCGAGGGTCACAGTTGTATGTATGTACTGTGACACAGTACTCTGCAGGGGGGAGCGACTTCGGAGTGCTTTTGATACTATCGTCTCAGAGCACGAGAAGACCTGCTCACTACCCAAATAAAACCCACTCTACATCTTCCTCTCTCAGCTCACCCTTTCTTATCCATGTGGTTGGTGTCCCCCCCTTTACCCTCCTTTACCCTCCTCTCCTAGTGTGTTGTGTCTGAAAAACCCAAAAAAATACAAAATTACAAAAATCAAAAAAAAATAAGGCTCTTTTCAGAGCCGCCTTTCCCAGTTAAAAAATAGAAGTGGAAATAAATGAAGCAGGGCTCTTTGTATTTTTTAGAAGTCCGCGGACAGTTCGCGAACATTAAAAAAATTGGGTTACTACTCCATCACAAACATTGTAATTTTCTCTGGAAAGAAGCGGTGGCTCTGAAAAGAGCCTTTGGGTGGTGTTTGTAAGTCAAAAATTGTAAATGCTTAACATCTACTTCAATATCGTTGTTGTAATTCCAAAAAAGTTCGCAATGCATTTTGTACATTTCTCAGAAAAATCTGATTGCCAGCATAAGTAAGATGGACTCCATCTCTGCGAAAAATGTATGTACTACAAAACATAATATTTTCATTGTGAAAAAAAGACATGCAAAAATCTCTTAGAAAGTCACAAACAGCCTTATTAACATTGCGCCTTGCTTTTTCCATTTGTGGACCAAATGCAAATGAAGAAGAACGAAGCCACATTTGTCTCTGCGCAATCCGTGAAAATATCACTTGAGAATTAGGAAACATGTCCATAACCTTCCTCAGTCCTTCTTTCATAGCAAATTGCAAAAAAATTCCAGTCACATGCCCTAAACTGTTCCCTCCACAATGAATTACAATTATGTCTGGCTGTTGCTCTGTCTCCAAAGTAGCACAGAGAGGTAGCAAATCCAACCACTTCATTCCACGTACTCCATGCCAGTGTACTTCCACATGTGGGAATCCAAGATCTACAGCTACTCCCCAGCTTTCTGCATGCACCTTCAACCAATGTATCCACGAATCTCCTAAAATCCAAACAATCTGTTTTCTGAAACACACAGCCATAGCTATCTTTTGTTCTCTCAGCCAAAAGAGTATCTCAGAAAATCTCTCCTGGCACAACACACCCACCAAATCCCCGGATGTAACTCCCGATGTCCGGGAACTACCGCCATGTCCGCGGACATATCGTAACATGAACAGCCCTTCTACCATTTCCACTACACTCTCTCTGCCATTCCCTCATTGGATGTACCTCAAAAATCACATGACCATGCACCAATCACATTCAAGACCTCTACATCTAACTGCATCATCATAGATCAGCACTGCAAATGTACTCTGAATCTCTCTGAGTACAAGTGTCATATTATTGGCAAGCACCATCTACCACAAATACTGTACAAGTCTTCAAGATTTCTACTTGCAGCTCCATGCATATCCATATGCATGAACACAAACTTCAGGTATGCATATTTCCTCTATAGTAGATGACATAGCTCTCAACCATTTTTGTTTTACAGGCGGGTGAAATCACCCGATTTTGTTTTTGGCGGGTGAGATGCCCATTGGAATAAATGGGCGTGCAGGAGGCTTGGCGGGTGAGTCTGCCCTTTACAAGGCGTGTGACACCCGCCAAAAGCGTGTGAGATGAGACCTATAGTAGATGAACACATTTTCAAACAGACTTTTACCTTGTAAAATCTGTAAAATGAATTTACTGTACTTTTTTCAATTTCCTAAAATCAACTATCACTTATACATCTTTATACTTTTTACTTTCTTTATACACACACACTCAAATCATGTTAAACTAACATTTTTTAAATGAAATATATAGACTACATATATTCAAACAAAATTGCATGCAAACACAATCTATGTTTAAACCTTTATAAAAATACTTATACAATTTCATATTTTTTGTTTTTATTTATTTATTTACTTAATTACTTTAAATTAGACATGACATTGAGGCGCTATTACCTAGAAGAGTTTACTTACAGAAATAGTGGTATTCACAAGACATAGTAAAGATATTTTATTTTTGCTACAGTTAGTCATTCAATACAATTTGTTCATTAAGAACATATCATATGTACTGAACTGATGCAATGTATCTTATGTAAATAAATTAGTTTAATGGTATTACAGAAGGCACTGAGGATTTCAATGAAAAAAATCAATATCTAAATTAAAAACATTGCTATATACAAACAAAGTTACTAATTTGAAGCTTTTACAGTTACAGTGAAGACCAGTTTCCTGAAAAGAAGCAGCCGAATTCGAAGAAGAAAGAAAAACTAAGAAGTTACCTGTTAATTTTAAAAAAAAGTACGTAAAATATCACCATAATATTTATATTATTAATCAAATATACTATAACATTAATACCAGCTGTTTTGGTTTCTTAAAATAGAGATTTTGTACCATTTTGTCCAAACATTTCCATGTCGTAAACAGCGATTTACAACCAGAATGGCCCACACATTTCTATTTTTGGACACACAAATTAGCCAACTGAACCACTACAATTTTCATATTATAGAACAAACAACTGTTTTAATTGTATACATTAGATTTACTATTTGTACTTTTCCACACCACTAGCTTACTTTTTTTTTGTCATCTGAACCCCAGTTTAGTGACACATAAATTCAAGAATACCTATCCCTACTAGTTTTAGTTCCCAATGCACAATCACACACCATTACATAAATCTTTATCATCTTACTCAAACACTCATGCACAAAGCACACATACATTCCAGAACACCCCAACCCATATCTTCTTTATTTTTTTCAACAGACCCTAAACAATGCCTACCAAAAGACAACTCCTTAGAAAGCAACGCAAAATTAGAGGAAATGAAAATAAAGGTGTCAAACATAAGCATCCATCTCTAGCAGAATTTGTAAAAAAAGTTGAAACAAAACGGCTAATACAATCATTTAGTGAAACACAAGAAGTTTCAAGTACAACAACTTCGCTTCCTCTATCAAAATGTAAAACAAACCAAAAAACAATTAACAGAAAATCAGCTATCAATACAGATAAAACTACTTCTTCAAATTTTAATATAGTGCAAATTAAGCATACCAAGAAAAGTTTTTTTGCCAAAATATACCGTCACAAAGTCCTTCAAAATCTTATAAAAACAGGAGAGAAATCAGGTTCAAAGCTTAAAACCTATCGTAGGAAACTAATCTTAGAAGCATTGATGGACAGTGCAATTCTTCTCAAAAGAAATGTATTTATTTTACTGTTAAACAAAATGAAACCACTAACAAAACTAATAACTAAATTACAAAAAAGACTTCTCAATAAGCGAAATGTCAACAGAAAGAACTTCTTAAGTATCTGCGGAGGTGAATGGAATCACACTACGAGCATAGAACCATATTTTAATGAAGAAGCGTACAAACAAAAGCAAACCAATACAATTGCCATGAATAGCAGTGGTCGAGGTTATGAAAAAGTGAATAATACCATAATGGAACAAGAAGTACTCGTTACAAAAATATGCCCTGAAAACTTAGAATTACCCCTCCATTCAACTGAATCAGAACGTCCAGAGTACAAATGGCCATGCACGTCAATGTGTAACATTCCCAAACAATGTTTCAAATCTTTACGCCAATTCCTCAATAAATATGTAAAAAGCAAAGACAAAATCAAAATTAAATTACTGCAAAATATAGATACCTGTCCAGTGCGCAAGTACACAGGACTACAAGGACATTCATTGGCCTGCATTACAGGACCTACTTGTAAAACCACTTTCCATGATATCAAAAGGATATCAACACATCATTCAACTATAAGAAATCTAGTCTATAAACTGTACTATGCTAAAAGTCCTGCTTTAGCACTAGCAAAGTTAAATAACATCCTTCTACATGGTACAGCAAAAGACCTACTTGAAGAAATTCACTATATCAGAAAAAATATCTTGGAAGTGAAAGCCATTTACAGAATGAAATAGCTTTAAACCAATTAAGCAACAATTCTACACATGGCAACCTTTTGCTAAACACATACAAAAAAGAAATACTAAAATGTAAAAGTACATCAGCTGAAGTACCAAACCATGTAGGTGTATGTTGCCGTCAAATTTTTTATAAAAGTAACACAAAAACTGTGGACCTATCATACAAAATAGAAGACAATGAAGATTCTAAATGGTTTGAATTAGCTCTCTACCTTGTAGCAGAAAACAAATATGAAATAACTGAGACCTTAATACTTTGCAGTAATTGCACTACAAAACTTGACAACAACCAAACTCCTTCACGTTCTATCACAAATAATTTGGAATTATACCCAGTACCAAAACCTCTACAAAAACTTAATTTATATGAGAGCCTCATAATTCAACCAGTACACCCATTTCAAGCAATAATACACCTTCAACCAAAAACAGCAAAATTACCTCCCTCTGAATTGGTAAAAGGCATTCGTGGAAAAGTAGTTCATTTACCATTAAATCTAAAAGAAAATGTGCATACTCTAGGAGTGCAACGTCCAATGCAGCAATCTTTAATTATATTAGTAAATGGAGTACCTACAAAAGACAAAAAAATATGGCAACAGCTGGTAGATTTATATAAAGTTAGACAAGCCTTCTCTTATCTTAAAGAGAATAATGAATATTACAAAGAAATTAATATTGAAGAAAACTTGAAAGATACAACTGAAATAATTCAAGAAACACAAGAAGCTGGTCAATTTGAGCTACTAGATCCTGCTACAATATCAAATACTTTAGACCATTATACAATTCATCCTTTGCACTGTAATGACACCGTACAAGATGTACTAGAAACTTACCAAATGCGTCAAACAAAAGGATCGCCAATCAGTATATGGGAAAAAAGTATAGAAGCACGTGCTTTTCCGCTACTCTTTCCTACTGGCAAAGGAGGAAGGTATGATGATAGACCTATTCAAATATCAGCTTCAGAATACAGCTCATTACGGATGTATTCTGAAGATCCCAGATTTAGACAAAATGTGGAATACATATTCCACCTACTCTTTGAAAGTGAACTAGCAACTTTATGTTACGGAGTTGCACACATATTAAAATCAGGATCACACTTTCAAAATATGACAGCTACACAATTATTAGAGAAAGTGCAACAAAAGGATCAGGTTTTACAATCAAATATTACATATCTATTAGCAAATATGCATGGTACTAAAGAGTACTGGCTTCAACGTCATGGAGATGTACGTTGTATGATCAGAAACCTTGGCCCACCCACTTGGTTTGTTACATTAAGTTTTGCAGAATATGCATGGGAAGATTTACATGATTTCCTACGCATATCAAATAAAAACAAAACAAACATAGATATTCAAACACCTGGAGAACTTTGTTCTTTGGATCCTGTTAATGTTTCAAGATATTTTCACCATCGCTTCATTGCTATGCTACATTTTATTTGTAATAAAACTGTTCCTCCCCTTGGAGAAGTGCAACACTTCTTTTGGAGAAAAGAATACCAAGCCAGAGGAGCACCACATATCCACATGCTTTTATGGATTAAAGATGCTCCTAAATTTGGTCAAGACAGTGATGCCACTGTTTTACAGTTTATTGAAAAATATGTCACTTGTGAAATTCCATCAGAAGCCACAAATAGTGATCTTCGTGCACAAATTTTACAATTTCAAAGACACAAATGTGGAAAATATTGTCGTTGCAAATACAAAAACAAAGGCAAATACTACACCAAATGCCGATTTGGTTTCCCTAGACCAGTTACAAATACAGGTCAAGTAAACAACCTCATGTCTTCAGTTAGACATACTGTTAAAGGAAAGTCACCTAAAAATACAAATTAAATAAAAAGAAAAGAAGAAGAAAAATATATCAATGATTATAATGCAATCATTGCCCACTTATGGAATGCAAACATAGATGTGCAGTACATTGCAGACAATTCTACTGGAGTTGCACGATATGTCACAGCATACTTAACTAAAGCAGAAAAGACAGTGCTCCAAGACCTCTCGAATGACCATTCATCAGATAATACAGTATCTCAGAAATTATACAGCTTGGGCATAAAAATGCTCACCCATAGAGAATGTGGATCTTATGAAGCAGCTGATCGTTTAACTGGTACTTCATTGTATGGTAAATCTGAAAATATAGTATGGCTATGTCTTGGTCCAGCTAAATCTAGAAAAAGAGTTCTAAAATCATATGAAGATATAGAAACAATAGCCAAACATGATCCCAACAGCCAAGACATTTTAAAAAACAATTTATTGGACACATACTACCCAAACAGAAGTAATACTTTGGAAAACATGTGTCTATACCAAATAGCCCAAAACTACACATACAAAAATAATATGAAACCCGATGAAAAAAACGGTAAATATAGAGTGACAGACTGTGAAGGCAGCTTAGTTAAACTCACTAAACCAAATTTAATTAATCATATCAAATTGTCATTGAAGACTCCTCAACATAAAGAAGTATATTACATGTCCCTGCTTCAACTCTTTAAACCATGGAGAAAAGAAGAACAATTACTAGATAACTATGACTCATATGAGGATGCTTTCAAAGCAAATGAAAGCACTATAACTGATGTAAACTTTACACAGTACAAAACAATGTTGCACAATGAACAGCAACATGAAGAAGAACTCAAGCCCAACTAGATAAGGATACTCCTGACAGTAGTCAAGCTTCTGTAACAGGAAGCCAAGAACCACTGGGAGAACCACTAATAACAAATGAGGCAGAATTCGCTATGATAGAAGTAGAAAACACCATGTGTCAGTATGAAGATAAGGAAGACTTAACTATACTACAATCAAAACTAAACAATGAGCAAAGTAGCATTTTTCAAGAAGTAACAAAACAAATTGCACATGGTGTAAAACATGAAAATAAAGAATGTTCCTGCCATAATTATAAACCTATACTACTGTACGTCAGTGGTGAAGCTGGTTCTGGCAAAACATTCCTAATCAAAATCATTAGTAAGTTCCTTCAACAATTGACAAACAACAAACTGTCAGCTGTTGTCACTGCCCCCACAGGTTTAGCTGCCTACAACATAGGTGGTGTTACATTACACCGATTACTACTATTACCAGTAGTACACCAGAACAAATTAGACTATTACAAACTTTCTGCAGAAGCTGCAATGGAATTACGCAGAGTATTGAAACAAATGAAAATGCTACTAATAGATGAAGTGAGCATGGTCTCCAACCTGATGCTAGCTTTGATTCACCTCAGATTACAAGAAGTACTCAAAACAGACTATGAAGAGCTCTTTGCAGGAAAACACATTATTGTTTTTGGAGATCTGCTTCAAATAACACCAGTAAAAGGTGAACCTATTTTTAAAACATTAGGGCACAAACTCTGCCGTAAAACTGTTGGCAGCATTGGAAATGTCAACCTTTGGCAACATTTCCAATACAGAGAATTAACAGAAAACATGCGCCAATCTGCAGATCTAACTTATGCCAACATTTTAAAAAGTTTGAGAGTTGGTATACTTTCTAAAGAAGCAGAAGCAACATTGAAAACCCGGCACATTAATGTACTTTATGGCGTTAATGCATGTGCTACAGATGTTATGGAACAATTAGTCCACAAAAATGTCAATTGTATGGCCTTAATGCCAACTCTTACAAGCTGTTTCAAATTCAATGAAATCATGCTAAGTAAAGAAATGCAACCAATAATGGAAATTAGCGCCACAGACAAACTAGATGTACATGGTATGACACTACCCATGTGTGACCAAGCCACAACAAGACTAAATAATTTAGAAAAATCAATCTCAAACACAGCAGGCTTAGAAAAGATGTTAAAATTATCCTTAAATTGCAGAGTAATGCTTAAATGTAACCTTGACGTGGACCAAGGACTAGTTAATGGAGCACTGTGTACTGTTGTTGGCTTTCAAACATACCCACGTGACAACAAAATTCAGTTTGTCAATATACTCTTTGACAAACTTTCAGAAGTAAAACGGATAGGACGCTCAACAGCTAGATTCCTTCTCTTCAAAGATATGTATGTACGCAGAGAACAATTTTCTCTAACTCTTGCATACGCAGTCACAATTCATAAATCACAAGGTCTTACCCTAGACAAAGCAATGATAGATATTGGTAACACAGTCTTAAAGAAGGCATGAGCTACGTAGCACTATCACGCTTACGTACACTTGACGGTCTATTTCTAATCAACTTTGATGCAAGTAAAGTAAACACTGATATTCCTTGCATTTTAGAATATAATAGACTTCGCTCACTATACACTCCCCATCTAAACACATATTCTGTTCCACAAAAACTAAAACGTTGTAAAAGAAAACTAAATCAAACAGAAATGCAACAGGACGTCACTGCAAATCCTCCGAAAGAGAGTAAAAGAAACTAATACTTCATCAAGTACCACAAACAAAAAAGAATCAATTAGAGAAAGTAAACCAGGTACTTCTTTAAAGAAGGAAGACAAACTCCAAAAAAAACAGTTAGATACAGAACTACCTGGACCATTTAAATTCTCAAATACATGCAAATGTAGCAATGAATATTCTATTTCAATTACCACCAATTATTGACAACATTTACTCACACAGTACAGACCCATTGTGTTTGCAAATGTTAGTAATTCACAGAAATGCAGCAAACAATCCTGACAACATATATAGTGTTTTTGGAATAAGACGACAATTGGACTACTGTGCTGGAATGGTGAAATTCACTATAAACTCACAGGAAGATCCACAAGAATTTCTAATGTACTTACTACAAGTACTGGAAAACAGATTTCATACATGTGGAAACATACATGCACTCTCTGCAACAATGTGACACAAGAAGAAATCCCCAATGAACGCTTCATATATATATCAATACCAAATTGTGAATCCATTCCATTTCAGCAACTTGTACAAAATGCAAACCATGGTAGACTATGCTCTACCTGCAATTCAGATAATCGCTCCACGTTAGTAATACAAACACATAGTAAATACATAATACTAATGCTTCTATGTTACAATGCAGATGGTACCAAAAACACCTGCAAGCTGACTGGATTCACACATGGTCAAATATCACTTGGTAAGAAAACCTTCACAACAATAGGTATAATCTACCACGCAGGAGCCACAACCAATTCAGGGCACTACACTGCATACATAAAAAAGAAATGTGGATGCTTTGAATGTAATGATAGTACCATTACTCTAAAGCAGAGATTACCAGCAAATCTTACAAACGCTTATTTGATGTTGTTAAAACCAAAATTTGATAAATAAACTGTATTTAAACCTTTAAGTAAATTTGTGTTACAAAAATATAAACTGTTAGAATACTCCAAAAGCTATCTAACTGCTCAAAGATTCTACAACAACTAATCAGATAAATGAATACCACTAAATTAGACCAAAAGATACACAGTTAGAATACGCCAATTGGTATCTAACTGTCCCAAAATTATAAATTTGTGTTAACATAATATAAACTGTTAGAATACTCCAAAAGCTATCTAACAGCTCAAAGATTCTACAACAACTAATCAGATGAATGAATACCACTAAATTAGGCCAAAAAATAGACAGTTAGAATATGCCAATTGTTATCTAACTGCTCCAAAATTTTATAATATCAAAACAAATGAAGAATCTGTTACTGCTCCAAAAAAAATACAACAAAGCAAAGTATAAAGCATTAGCCAGAAACAACAAGTGAACACTGAAAACAAACAAACAAATAAACTGTAGCATAACAGAAAAAGGTTTTTTTTTAATCCAACATGGATTTTTTTTCTCCCACAGACCCAATGATTTTAGCAACAAATACAGAAACTGAGCAAATTGCACAGTACTCTGATTTGTACTCTACTAAATATGAGGGTCGAAAAAAAATAAAAGTATATTGCTTATACAATGTAATAAGTCATTACAAAATATTAATACTAACATGCTATTTTCTTTTATCACAGAAATGAAGAAGAAAAACATGGACTCCCATTACTAGACCAAACAGTAAGTATACAATAATAAGGACAACCATAGCAGCATATCACATCCATAGTATCTAATACCTTTGTTCCTTATACATTTGTTTTTCACCCAAAGTTATAAGCAAATATGAATGTGATATGCTGCGGTGGTTGTTGCCAGGGCATAGAGTCTTGGGTGCATGGCCAAGTGGCCATGCACCCAAGACTCTATGCCCTGGCAACAACCACCGCAGCATATCACATCCATAGAGTGAAACATTTCAACTATGATCTATGGGAAACTTTTAATGTCCGCGAACAATGTGAGTGTTCTTAGAACACTTTGAACTTGCAAGTGAACAATATGGACACCGTTTTCAGGTCACCCCCTACGAACATTTCAGAACAACGCGATAGTTCTTACAACACTTTCAACTTAACAACGAACAATACGGACAGCGTCCTTAGCACACCCCCTACGAACATTCCAGGACACCGGGAGTGTTCTCAGAAGCGTCTTCAGAACACCACCATCTTGTTTATTTGCGAAGATTTCAGGACACCGCGAGTGTTCTTAGGACACATTCAACTTGACAAAGAACAATACGGACAGCGTCCTCAGGACACCCCCTACGAACACTCCCCGGACACCGCAAGTGTTCTTAGAAGCATCTTCAGAACACCCCCATTTTGTTTATTTGCAAACATTTCAGGACACCGCGAGTGTTCTTAGGACACATTCAACTTGACAGAGAACAATACGAACAGCGTACTCAGGACACCCCCTACGAACACTGCCCGGACACCGCGAGTGTTCTTAGAAGCCTCTTCAGAACACCACCATCTTGTTTATTTGCGAACATTTCAGTACACCGCGAGTGTTCTTAGGACACATTCAACTTGACAGAGAACAATACGGACAGCGTCCTCAGGACACCCCCTATGAACACTCCCCGGACACTGCAAGTGTTCTTAGAAGCGTCTTCAGAACACCCCCATTTTGTTTATTTGCGAACATTTCAGGACACCGCGAGTGTTCTTAGGACACATTCAACTTGACAGAGAACAATACGGACAGCGTCCTCAGGACACCCCCTACGAACACTCCCCGGACACCGCGAGTGTTCTTAAAAGCGTTTTCAGAACACCCCCATTTTGTTTATTTGCGAACATTTCAGGACACCGTGAGTGTTCTTAGAACACATTCAACTTGACAGAGAACAATACGGACAGCGTCCTCAGAACAACCCCTACAAACATTTCAGGACACCGGGAGTGTTCTCAAAAACGTCGTCAGAACACCCCCATTTTGTTTATTTGCGAACATTTCAGGACACCGCGCGTGTTCTTAGAACACATTCAACTTGACAGAGAACAATACGGACAGCGTCCTCAGGACACCACCTACGAACACTCCCCGGACACCGGGAGTGTTCTTAGAACAGTTTCACTTTGCTTGCGAACAAAACGGATACATATTGACTCCTTAGAACACCCCCTAGTCAGTTTATTTAGAACATTTCAGAACACCCGTGATGGCCGCAAACAAATCGAACACAAAAAGAACGTCTAACACATAAAAAACACAACTTTCATCCTATCTCATATACTCCCACCCTCCCCAAACACTCCTACACACCAACACACTCTACAAAATACACATTTTGAACAAAGTTTCACCGCGCTGTCCGGGGACGTCCGCGAATCCAATATGGCGGGCGCTACCGAAAAATATGACGCGCTTCACGCTCCACGCCGTCCAATCAGCAAACACTTTGCATGTCCGCGAACATCACGCAAGACGATTGGCCAATCAGGACACTTTCCGCGGAGCGAACAGGGAAGTGTATCCGCAAACCGAACACAGATATCACTAATTTTTTTTTACCTACTTTTTGGTCATTTTTAAAAAAACTACTGGACGGATTTTCACCAAATTTGAAAAAGCACACTTTCCGGACCAAGCCGCTGCTCCTGGTCCAAATTTGGTGGAAATCCATCCAGCGGTTTGGGCTGTATGCGCGAGCAAAATTCTTTTCCCATTCACTCTGTGGAGAGTGAGTATAATGTATACAAATATGAGCATATAGAGGGAAGGTAGAGTAATAAAAATAAAACTATGAGAAAGTGCTGATAACCATAATGACTATCTTCATGCACAGAAAGGATTGCTCTCTTTCAAGCCTGTATCTTCCGCTATGTACATGTTTCATATGATGTGACAGGACCCTAAGTCTACAAATATAGTACTTTTTCAATTTTTACTTCCTGACTGTTACTGAAGAAAACTATGTGGCTTCGATATGTCAGTAAAGGATAGAAAGAGAGAGCCAGCCATGTGATGTCATCAGTTATGTCATCAATGACATTTGTGATGTCATCTTTGATGTCCTGGGTGTTAGTGTTAGCAGTGCACGGTGGCGCGAGTTATGTTTGCTTATGTTACCATAACTGGCGAATTTCAGGAGTTTTTCGGTTTTACTTTGAGCCATAACGTCCCTTTAACAAAGTTTTATCACTGAATTTCATAGGTTTTTAATAGCGCAACTTAACCATAACGTCCTTTTAACAAAGTTTTTTTAATATCACGCAAACAATATACAAACATGGCGTGCAAAAACCAACTTCTACAGATGGCTTTACACAGAATGTTGCAAAGTAAGAATTTATGCTCGTTCACAGTGAAGGTCAGCTGCTTCCACAACTTCTACAGATGGCTTTACACAGAATGTTGCAAAGTAAGAATTTATGCTCGTTTACAGTGAAGGTCAGCTGCTTCCATATTTTGTTCTCGGGCCCCAGAGAGGCTCACGAAGCGGACTATAAGGTTGTATTGTGTTTTGACCTTGACAGACAGAGATTGTGATGAAAGACTTCTCTTGAAGGAGTGTTGCTAAAACGTAAGAGAAGATAAAGATGAAATTTCTGAAACGAAACCACTTTTACATATTATATCACTATACGAAAGATCGTTGGCACACGCGGAGTCGTATTTTGGGACTGCACCACTCGTAGACAATGGAAATTGCAATTGTACTGTAAGTAACCCTTTAGATTACTTTATACCAAATATAATTACAATAGCGTAGCATTAAAGACCGCTCAAGTTGAACTTGTTCGTTGAAAGTGGCATAATGTTTTCTACCGCGCACTATCACCGCCGAATTGATCCCCAGTCGTTTAGAGGGCTCTGAAGAAGGCAGACGACACAGGGTGGGTTAATAGAAATAATTTAACCGGTCTATAGGCGGTCAAGCGCTCTACTCACTGTGCCACTTCACTGTAGCCTGTCAAGTGGCACAGCGAGTACAGCGCTCGCTTTGACATCCGTGCACAGCTTGCTAACGCAAGTTTGAATCCCGGCAAGGCGAAACTCAGCCTTTCATCCTTCCGTGGTCGATAAATGAGCACCACACACCGTGGTTAATAATAGGCACCGCTTACATACCTCACGGTTCTTAGTGCTATATGAATGGGAAAATATTATTATTTTATTATTAACATACTCTGTTGCACTATCTTCGATAGCAAATAGTTTCACGCCCTAATAAATAAAATGATGATTTTTAATGAAGATCGGCTGGTGAGACTAATTTATGTTTTTTAAAACAGGTACGTGGCCCCATTTTGTCTATGTCACGATTTACAGACTCCAGCGGATGGGGTCTTCAACTGCCAGGTGCAAGTCCAAATATGCAACTTCATGACCCTCACCATTTTATGGGACAATCGCCAAGGACCAATATGCCCTTACGCAGTACTAGCAGCTACAAACAACATACCAACCAATAGGGTGGTCTAATGGCTCATTGTTGGAACAACCTTCCGATTATCAGAGCGACCATTTACTGCTTTTATCATAAACCAACAGCCTATATACCGCAAAGGAACAACGCGTGGCTCCAAATAAACTTTTGCTGATCGACAGCAGAGACAATAGCAAATCGCTGAATATTCACTAAACATTTCATGTGAAATAAATGTACTTTACCAAATGTACAATCCTGCTGTTTACTTTTAAACCACAGTTTCATATTCCGAATTGTGGCGCACTGAGTTGTAAGCTGTTCTAATACTCTCTGTACCGCAAAGGAACATCGCGTGTCTCAACATGAACCTTTGCGGATCGAAAACAAAGACAAATGCAAATTGCTGAATATTCTCTAAACATTTGATGTCAAATAAATGTACTTTACAACATTTACAATCTTGCTCTTTGCTTTTAATTCACAGTTTCATATTCCGAATTGTGGCGCGCTGTGTTGTGACATAATGTGTGTTGTCTTCCGGGTTCTGTGTAAAGTCGCGTAGTACTGGAGACAACTGGGCGCGTTTCATTACGCACCCTGTAACGTCACGGAGAAAGGCGGGGAATATGAATGCTTTGATAATATCAGGCTTAGGGGCGGGAGATATGATTAGCAAGTCAGCCAGGTCAATACCGCCAGTCATAGGATTATCACATAATGTCGGCGCACACAATCCGGATTTATCGTTTCTTTAGTGGACAAAAAGTCGGTTGACGCCCCTAGGAAATTGTACTATTAGCGAACAAAAGGAGTGCTCTTAAAACAATTTCACCCTGACAACGAACAATACAAACAACGTTCTCAGAACACCCCCATTTTGTGTAATTGCAACCATTTCGGAACACTGCGAGTGTTCTTAGAACACATTCAACTAGACAGATTACAATACGGACAGCGTCCTGAGGACACCCCCAGTTTGTGTATTTACGTACAATTAAGTACACCGCAAGTGTTCATAGCTCATTTTACCTTCCTTGCGAACAAAAATGACACATACTCCGTCCTCTAAACACCCCACCATTTAGTTTATTTACAAAATGTCAGAACAGCCGTGTTCTCCGCGGACAAATCGAACGCAACAAAAAGGTTTAGCACATAAAAAAACAAAACATAGAACCTATCTCATACTCCCCCACCCTCCCCAAACACTCTTACTCACCAACATACGCCACTAAATACAATTTTTTATCCACGTTTCACTGCGCTGTACGCGGTCGACTGCGAATACAAGATGGCGGGCGCCACAGAAAATCTGACGCGCTCCACGCCCCTCGCCGTCTAATCAGCGAACACGGCGCATGTCCGCGGACATGACGCAAGCCCATGGGCCAATCGGGGTGCTGTCCGCGGAGCGAACAGGGAAGTCCGTCCGCGAAGCGAACGCAGATATCACTAATTTTTTTGCCTTACATTTTGGTCATTTTTAAAAAAAACTACTGGACAGATTTACACCAAATTTACAAAAGCATGCTTTTAGGACCAGGCTGCCGCTCCTGCCGCAAATTTGGTGTAAATCGGTCCAGCAGTTCGGGCTGTAGTTTTTTCCCATTCAGTCTATGGGAAAAAAAAAGTTTTGGGACCCCCCCTATAACTTTCCCCCCCCCCTGGACGAATCCTCACCAAACTTTGCAAAAAAAATTCAGAGTGACCCAACTACTTTTATTGCAAAGTTTGGTGAGGATCCTTCCAGGGAGAGCGAAGTTATAAGCCGCCCAAAAAGTGCTCTTCCTATGGAAAAAGCAACTTAACCACCGTGGCCATGTAATATATATATATATATATATATATATATATATATATATATATATATATATATACAGGGTTATATATATATATATATATATATATATATATATATATATATATATATATATATATATATATATATATATATATATATACAGGGTTCTTGCAACTTACCATATAATAATGTTCGCAATGAGCATATTGTCTTTTTTAACCACACTAGCAAATGCCATGCAGTGCAGCATTCATCACCTGCTCACATGAAGCAGCAACCAATTAAAATGCTCTGAATTTCAAAATGTTTCTTTTTATATACTTTTTCACAAAAGTTGAACAATACATATGTAAATGTAAAGCTGTGTCACTTTTCCATGAAATAATGTAACATCAAATAAAATAGACCTGTACACCATTTTGGGATACCACTTAGTGTCTCACAGTTTAATATCTTGACAGCACATGCATGCATCACAACATCACCCATTCCAATGTGTAGGTGCTTCTTAAGTCTTTCTATTTTCCCTTGTATTCTGTCAGATCCAAAATTACTTCACCCATTATAAAGGTGCAGCTACAAGTCCCAGAATGCAAGGGAAAAACACAACTAAACTTTACATTTCCAAACTGTGACATGCATTCCAAATAATCATATGTAATGCTGTGCTTTTCTCCATTTTTTTTGGAAGCCTTTTTAAGACAGTAAAAAAATGCATATCTCCATATCCAGCAGCAGTGTGTCACTTTTGCATAAAACAAAGCAAAAGCAGGAAAAATTGATGTGTACACCATTTGTAATAGGCGCGCACTGTGTGTCTGTTTAATATATTAACAGTACATCTATGCTTCCTAACAGTACCCCTTCCAATCTTCAGCTGCTTATGCAGTCCTACTTTTTTCTCTACATTCTGTAACTTGTACTCCAATGTTTATAAAGGTAAAAGTGCAACTACAAGTCCTATAATGCAAACAAAAACTCTCTTGCTACATAAACACATACATATTATAATTGATCATGCTGGCAAACATTCATATACTCCTAACACATTAAACTTATACAAACCAACTGCCATTTAAAGTGTTCTACAAATATTTTCCATCAACTTTTCTTCGCTTTTACAAATTGTTACAGAGCTTCTGCAAATGCACACGCACATTTCTTAAATCTCAAGAACATGCTCCTAAAAGCAACCGATTTTAACAGTCCACAAATTTTATTAACTTTTTCCCCACCCCTCCTGCTTCAATTACAAATATAACCCTTCCTTCCTAACAGTACTTCACCATTAGCACACACACATGCCCACTAACTTTCTTTTACAATTACAGGAAAGAAGCACATCACTGCAATTAAGGACTGCAAAACAAATACCCTTTGCATCTGACAAAGTAAGTACATTAATAGACCAGGTATATCTATTTTATTATAGCAACACAGTTCCACTATATATATTACCGCAGACTACTTTTTTCAAACCAACATTTCTTCCACTCTAGCCTATTATATTCCATTATACACACTCCTCCCATTCCCATCTGCACAAAACCCCCTCTCTGTTTCTCAAAACTGCACAATCACTGTACAGATTCCATCGCACCACCACTGCCTTCCCCACTACCTCAACACCATCACACATCTGTACACTCGTAGTCTCCCAACCTTCCCAACCATACATAATATACCACCTCACAATCAAAGAGTGCTCTATTCATCTCTAAAATAACGACCACACATGCATGCACCATACATGCATATACAGTGCACAACATCCCAATACAACCTTTCTCTTTTCCCAACAGACAAAAGAAAATACCAACTAAACAGCAAGAAAGAAACTCTAGAGCAAATAAGACTAAAGTACACAACATAGTCATCCACCTTTAAAACAACGTATAGAAAACCTTAAAACAAAAGAGCTAGTAACCTCACTCAAAAAAACTAAACCAACCATGACTAAAGAAGGCAAGGCCCCTCTTGCAAAAATGAAAGATAAACAATTGTGTACAAAGAAAACCACACCCACTAATGAACCCAATCCTCTATCTACCAGTGTTAAGGTAGTCACAGTACGGAAAGCAATCCACAAAAATGATGTTACACTATTTTGTCCTCTGTAGAGTTCTTCACAATCTTACAAATACATCTGAAAAGTCACGATCTTCCCTTAAAAACTACTGCAGGAGACTAATCTGGTATGCTCAAATCAACAGCGCTTTTGTACTAAGGAGAACATTGTTTATATTGATTTTTAACAGAGAAAAAAACACCAACTAAATTAATCAATAAATTACAACAAGTAATTCTAAAAATGCACAGTGTCAATATGCAGACTTTTTCAAACTTCTGAGATGGTGAATGGATGCACACAAGCACCACAGAACCATACTTCAATGAAGAAGCCTATTAACAAGAACAACACAAAACAATTGTCATAGACAATTGTGGTTGAGGGTATGAAATGGTGGATCAAACCATTATGGCATAAGAAACGCTAATAGAAAAAAAAAAAATTTGAACCAAATGCTCCTTTCACCCAAACAAACTGTCAAGTGTACAAATGGACATGCAGCTCAATGTACAATGTACGTCAACAATCCTTTCAATCCTTACAACAATTACTCAATCACTATAGAAACTTAAAGACAAAAGTAAAATGAAAGCTTTGCAAACCATAGACTCCTGTTCAGTGCACAGCCACACTGGTCTGCAAAGACATTCATTAGCCTGCATTTCCGGAACTGCTTGCAAAAGCACTTTCCATCACATCAAAGTGTTAGCAACACACCATTCTACTATACAGAATCTTTTGCATCGACTGTACTATGCAAAAAGTCCTGCTCTACAACTGCTACATTTAAATAATATTTGCCTAAATGGAACAGCCACAGAACTACTTGAAGAAATGGAGCACATCCAAGGTATATACTTTGGAACTGAGGGTGACTTAGACATTTTTGTACCTTCCGAAAACATTACCAAATACCTCATGAACACCAACCTCCTAATGAAGACACACAAAAAAGAAATAGCTAAGTTTCAAAACACAGCTGTTGAAATGCTGAAATACCAGATCAAATATGTGTATGTTGCCACATAACATTTTATAAAAAGAACACAAAATAGTAGAAAATAGAAGGCAATCAAGAATCCCAATGGTTCCAATTAGCTTCATATCTAACAGCATAAGCTAAATACAAAATTACTAACAGCTCAAGAGTTTGCAAGTACTGCAACACAAAACTCGACAATAACCAAATGCCATCACGTGCTATCACTAATAACTCCAACAGTTTAACTTGTATGAGAGCATTAAAATACAAACAGTGCACCCATTTCAGGCTATAAAATGCCTTCAACCAAAATCAGCCAAATTGCCTCCGTCCAAACTACTAAAGGGCATCCGTGCCAAAGTAGTATATTTACTATTGGATATGAAAGAAAATGTTCAGACTCTAGGACTACAACGGCCAATAAATCAATCTTTAATTGTACTTGTTAATGGTGTGCCACAATAAGAATAAATAAATTGGCAACAACTAGTAGACTTAAGCAAAGTTTGACAAGCCCTACAATATCTAAAATAATACAATGAGTACTACAAAGATATAAACATAGAGGAGCACTTAAGAGAAACCCCCCACATTATTCAAGAGTCACCAGAAAGTGGTCAATTTCAACATGTAGATCCTGTTACAGCAGCCAATATTTTAGAGCAGTACACCATTCACCCACTGCACTCCAATGACACAACTGATGATGCATTAGAAACATTTCAAATATCACAGAAATTGTACAGCTTCAGTATAACAAGGCTCTCCCATATGGAATGTGGGCCCTACAAAGCTGCAGACTGTTTAACTGGTACAGCTTTATATATATGGCAAATCTGAGCACATTGTCTGGCTGAACCTTGGACCAGCCTCATCCTGTAAAAGAGTACTAAAATCCTACCAAGATATAGAAAACGTAGCCACAAATCATCCCAACAGCCAGGAGATTTTAAAAAGCAATGTACCTGATAGATACTACCCTAACAGAAATCCTACTTTGGAAAACATGTGTCTCTACGACAACGCCCAAAATTACATCGACAAAAACTATGTCACAACACATGAGACAACTGGTAAATGTTCAGTTTCAACATGTGAAGGAAGCCTGTGAAGCTGACTAAACCAGTGTATTTAATCATATTAAATTATCATTTGAAACTCCACAATATAGAGAACTATATCACATAGCCCTAATCCAACTTTTTAAACCTTAGAGAAAAGAAAAATTATTATTAGGTGACAATGACTCATTTGAAGCTGCATCACAAATGACAATTTCAAACAATACAAAGAAATGTTGGACAATGAACGCCAACAAGAGGAAGAAATTGAAGCTCAACTACACAAAGACACTCCTGAGGGCAGTCAACCTTCCCTTACAGGAAGTCAAGACCCACTTGGTGAACCACTCATTCCAAAAGAAGACGAAATAGCCATGGCCGAGGTAAAGAATTCCATTTATCAATATAAACAAATTGAGGGGGACTTGTCAGTTCTACAATCTCAGCTAAATGATGAACAACTCACCATTTATCTGGAAGCCACTCAAGAAATTGAACATGGTTTTCAACATGAAAGTGAAAACTGTACCTGTAAATATTATAAACCTTTGCTCCTGTATGTAAATGGTGAAGCTGGTTCTGGCAAAGCATTCCTAATTAATATAATCAGCACATTTCTACAAAACTCAACAAGCAACAACTTTTTGGCTGTAGCAACATCCCCCACTGGTTTAGCTGCTTACAACATAGGTGGTGGCAATTTACATCGACTAGTACTCCTCCCCGTAGAACACCAAAACAAATTAAAATACTGCAAATTGTCAGCATAGGCTGCAAATGAGGCACGCAGAATTTTAAAACAAAATAATATGCTCTTGATAGATGAAGTAAGCATTGTGTCCAACCTCATGTTCGATTTATTTAATCTCAGAATGCAAGAAGTCCTAAAAAACAACTAAGAGGAACTGTTTGAAGGAAACATGTTTTGTTTTCGGAGACCTCCTACAGTTGACGCCAGTGAAAGGACAACCTATTTTCAAAATATTGAGGATACAAACAATGCTGCAGTACTCTCAGCAGCACTGGAAATGTCAATCTCTGGCAACACTTTCACTGCAAAGAACTAACTCAAAACGTGTGCCAGTCTGCAGACCTCACATATGCTAACATTTTAAAGAGCATTAGAACTGGGCAGCTTACTAAAGATACAAAATCCATCTTAAATAGTAGACTAATCCATCAGCTGTATGGGCAAAACACATCTGCTGCTGATTTCATGCAACAATTAACACCACAAATGCTTGCAAGCTGTAGACAATTCAATAAAAAAATGTTGAAAAAAGAAATGCAACCGATCCTGCATATAAACTCCACATACAAACTAGGAGTGCACAGCATGACTCGTCCTGTGTGTCAACAAGCAACTGCATGACTAAATAGCTTAGAAAAATATATCTCCAACACAGCTGTATTGAATAAAATATTAACTTTGTGTCAAAACTGCAGAGTTATTCTAACATAGAGCAAGACTTAGTCCATGGAGCAATTGGTACAGTTGTTGGCTTCCAGACATATCTGCATAACAACAACATTCAGTTTGTTAATATCCACTTTGTCAATTTTGCAGAGGTAAAACAATTGGCCAAACAATAGGACGTTTCCTTCTTTTCAAAGACATGTACGTATGCAGAGAGTAATTTTCTCTGCTACTTGCATATGCTGTCGCTATTCACAAATCACAAGGTCTAACCCTATATCAAGCATTGATTGACATTGGCAGCACAGTCTTTAAATAAGTTATGAATTACGTAGCACTTTCACGTCTGCGTACACTCAATGGCCTATACTCAGTTAACTATGATGAAAACAAAGTCATTGTTGACATTCCTTGCATACTGAAATCCAACCAACAGGCTATGGGCACTATACACCCCCCATTTAAATATGTACAGTGAGCCACAAAAAAGAAACCTTTTTAAAAGACAAAAAATAGAAACAGAAGCTATGGCAGATTTCCCAACAATACCAATAAAAAAAGAGCAACTGCTGCATCAAACAATTCAACCACAAAACTATATAGTGCAAAGTTAACATCAAATCCATCAGAAAATAAAGACACAAATGTCTCTTCACCACAAAGATGTACATGCCTATCTAACGATCCATGAACAGAACTTTCTGGTCCATTTGAATTCACAAACACAACTGGAGTAAATTGTTATGCTAATGTCACAGGGAATCTGCTCTTTCAATTGCCACCAATTGTGCAGCACATTTACAAAAACGGCTCAGACCAGTTGTGTTTGCAAATGCTCGTCCTTCACAAAAACACCACAAATAATCCTGATAACACTTACAGTGTCTCGGGTATAAGGCAAGAATTGGACTACTGTGCAGGAATGGTAAAATGTACCATAAACACACAAGAAGATCCACAGTAATTCCTAATGTATTTACTACAAGTACTGGAAACCAAAAACATTCCTATGAATGGAATCTACCCAATTTCATACATGTGGAAACACACATGCACTCTGTGCAACCGTGTTTCACAAGACTGCATCCCCAATGAACAATTTCTATATGTATCCATACCAAATTGTGAATCCATTCTATTTCACCAGCTTCTTCAGAATGCAAATCATGATATATTATGCCCTGTTTGCAATTCAGACAATCGTTCCACCATACAAATAAACTCACATAGCCAATATGCCATACTAATGCTTCTAAGGTACAATGCAGATGGTACCAATAATAACTGTACACTTTCATGCTTCACACATGGCCAAGTATGTCTTGGAAAGAAAACCTTCACAGCAGTAGGTATAATATACCACGCTGGTGCCACAACTACCTCAGGGCGCTACACTTCATATGTGAAAAAAAAGTCATTGGTTTGAATGTAACAATTCCTCCATTACCTCAAAGCATAGGTTAGCAGCAAATTTAACAAATGCTTACTTAATAGTCCTTCAACCAAAATCTAGTCACTAAACTATATCATGATTAACAATTAGAATACGCCACAAGGTATCTAACTACAGCCATAATACTGCAAGATCACCTTTCAAACTCAATCTATTTAGAATACGTATCTAACTACTTCAAAAACGCCCTTCATTGAAAAAGCACTTCAAATACGATATCTGAATTGCTAATTAACAAAACATCTTCTAACCTCTAATGTAGTTAGAATACGTCAACATGCATTCCCTCGATTGCAACATACTTGAAACAAACATACTATCACCCTCACACTCGCGTAAATGTAGCCAATTTTTTTTCTATCCAGTACAGATTTGTTTTCCCAATGACCCAATGATTATATAAAGTAAAAACAACAGTGGTGTACCATACAGTGCAGAATTTTAACTGTCATGCTTAACCAATTGTACTTTTTTCACAGAAAACAAACCACAGAAGGCAGCTGCATAACACTACAACACTAAGTAGCCACAGCAATCTTAACTGCATATTCTGTGAGCACTATCCTCAAGTGTACTACAATCATAAGTACCATATACAATTCAATTACATAATTCCTCCATATTACAAACAAGTTGTACTCCCACTACATCATGTACAGTTACTGTACACATATTCCTACTATGGTTATTCTAGCCATAATCCTATTACATTACCTATAATCACAATACACATATCACTAGGGTCCTGATTTTACCCAGTGCACATATTCTAGGGGCATGCCTGCGGCCATGCCCCCAAACTCTGTTCACTGACCACAACACAATTAACTATAACAAGAAAATATCAGACAAGGTCAACCAATAAAACTCACCCCCACCACTCTGCAATTGAAATGATGTCCACGGACACCAACATTGGCCGCGAGCCTGGTGGCATTTTCAAACCCTTTTTTCACCTATAAAAACAGCTCTTCATTGCCTTCATTCCACTTACTTATTATTTCTATGCCCTCTTCCAAACCTCAAATAACCACAAATGTCTTTCCCAAGCTGTCCGTTCACTGCACCAAGCACAAACTACTGGGGTGTCCGTGGACAACCATGGCACCTGTTTGGCCTTTTTCAACCTACAACAATAGCCCCATATCATCTTTTTTCCACTCCTGCACCCTTCACAGCCCCTATTTCCACCACCAAATGACCCAAGATATGTTTTCCAGACTTGTTCCCCACTGCGCTGTCCGTAGTCAGCTGCGACCGTCCATGGATCCAAAAGGGCGGGTGTTTCCAAAAAATCTGACTCACTTCATGCTCTTCACAATCAAATCAGCAAGCACGTCCAATGTCCGTCGACCTCACGTCTCACCCTAGGCCAATCGGAGGCCCGTTCGCAGACCAAACAGGGCAGTGAGTCCGGAGTCTAGACCCAGATATCACACATTTCTTTTGGTCTAGTTTTTGGTTGTTAAAAAAAGAAATACTGGACGGATTTACACAAAATTTACAAAAACACGCGTTTGGGACCAAGCCACCGCTCCTTACGAAAATTTGGAGAAACTTCGTACAGAAGTTTGGCTTGTAGACGTGAGCAACATTTCTTTTCCATTGCGTCTATGGGAAAAACAACACATTGAGGGACCTCCTTATAACTTTGCACCCCCTGCACGAAACCTCACGAAACCTCGCAAAATCAATCTGACGGGGCCATATACTTTTTTCTGCAAAGTTCGGTGAGGTTTCGTCCAGGGAGGGCGAAGGTATAAGCTGCCCAAAAAACACTCTTCCTATTGGTTGAGCAACTTAACCATAACTACAGGGCCGCTTCCGCAGTCAATGTAATTACCACCCTGGAAAATCATGGTGGGTTGCAAATAGCAACAAAATCCCATTGTGTGGGGGCATTGACAGGTGAGGTAATCACACAGGGCCAATTCCCCGGGCCATCTGCTGACACCGTATTGCCACAGCACATCTGGGTTTATTGCTTAATTAGAGGTCCAAAGCTGAAGGTCTGTTCGAGCAATCACACAGATTATTCTCACCTGTGTGTTGGTTCGATTTTCCAAAAATTACTAGGAATTTGGCTCAGTGTGAACATCTGTTTCCATTTCTCGTTCTGTAAAAAAAAATGTTTGAAGGTGCCTTTCAAGAACCTCTTGCAATGTCACCTTACTAGTTACCCCCTTGTTCTTTAAGTCTATCAGTTTCCAATCCTTCTCCTGTTTGCTTATGCACGTCTGTCACAGCTACTTGTGGGAGCTCTCCCATGCCCATAGAACGTGTGAGTATAATATCTGATAGTTCACTCTTAATGTATTGAACTCAATGAAAACAAATGAACAAACAAGTGCAATGATGAATTTTGAACCCGTGTATGTAAATATGATAAAAGAAAAATGTGATGCTCGTCACAGAACATCTATTATTTAAGCATAATTATTGGATAGTGGTCAATACCTTACACCAAGTGTCACATAGCTGCACCTTTGAAAACACAACAGTATAGCAAGTGCGACTACAAGATACAGAAAACAGCCTTCGATAAAAATATATTATTTCTTACCTTTTTCATTTTTATAAATTATTCAACTGCGGATTATTTTTCTAAGGGGTATTTCATGTTTCAGGTTTGCTTGTATTGGCATGATTGCACTATTGTTCAAATGTAATTGAATATAATAAAGTCTAATATGTTTTCGGTATGGAAATCAGTGGCCGGCTCGAGGCTCACAATGCCACTGCAAGGGTCACTCATTTTAGAACCATTCATTGGAACGTTGCTTAGTCTTTCCCTCTGTGTGTCCGGAAATTGGGTGTATAAAACATTGAACTGTGGCAATTGATCACACAATAGACAGCAAATTACCTAGATACAAAATATATACAGTGACCTTCCCTCTGTCATGAAAAGGTCCCCGTACATTAGGCAGAAGAATTCAAAAAAGGCGAAGTACTAATGAGTTTAAAGGACTACACTATTGTAGAACGATAATTTGAAATGGTCAGTGCTTGGCATATATTAAACCTAAATCAAAAACTACAAATTGGCAAGTTGCTCAGACTTTAATACAACAGAACTCCACAAGCATTAAAAAGAAACCTAATCATAAATGGTTGCTGGTTGATACGGACACTAGGTGGCCCGATCCAGACGTGGCTGGAACCATTTTAGCAAACATTTAGCACTGGGTAGAGTTGGTGGTGGCAACTGGGCGTGGGGGCTGACTCTTTATAAACTCTCCTCGTAGGTGTCCAACAGGCCTGCACTAAAGTCCAGAGTCCTGCCTTGAAGTTCAGAGCCCTTTACTGCATAAGGAGCCGGCTCTAGACGCCTGAAAACCAGGTATTGACAGCCCTGACTGTTCTTGCCGCATCTTATAGGGTCTTTATGGGAATGTATTAGGTACAGTAGGAACCACCAACTGCTGGGCACCTGCTCCTTTTGAAAGTGTTTCTTTGACCACTCTTGTTGCATCTACCTGCAAACATATGTATAGAGGGAACCAGGTCTCTCAGAAGGCCCTGTACCCATTAGCAGTCACCTTTTATTAAACGGTGTCTCTCTAAAATGTATACTCCTAGTTTAAAATGTAATAGGTGTATTGTATAAGTGAACACTAACACGTGGTTGATTTGAAGGATACATGTGCGATGTGACTGTGTGTAGATCCTTTTCATTGCTCTTCTGTCTCAGTGACGCAGGTTCTGTTTCAAATTTACCTCAGGCTTAAACTACGGAAACTTTAAACGTATTTCTATTTTACATTTTGCATTGTTTATTTTAATTTCTTTAGAAATAGGGATGCCATTTTTAGCAGAAATCTTGTACAGAAAAGGAAATCAGAACCCAGTGGCATTCCCTGGGTAGGGTGCCTTACTGCCTTCTGTACTGAGTGAGAATGTGCAAGGGGATAGGGTAGTATAAAAGATTAAGGGCCTGATTCATGGAAAAGTGCATAGAGATCAAGCAAAGCCTGCATGCCAATAACGTTTCTGCACAAGCCTGCATGCATAAGATCTTCAGCGTGCTCTGCGTATTAATGAATTCCAAAGCACACTACAACCCGACCCACAAAGAAAATCCAGCTGTGCAAGACATGCCCATAAGACACCCCCACGCAAACCAAAAGCCAAGCCATATCCAAACCCACATGCAAATCTCTGCATCCACCCCTGACCAACCATCCAGCACCCCTGAGAAAAGACAGGAGCTCCCTCGTAAATCAAGGCTGCACCCCCTGCAAAAACGTGGGAGCTCCATCGCAAGTCAAGACTGCACCCCAGCAAAAATGCGGGAGCTCCCTTGTAAGTCAATGCTGCACCCCTTGCAAAAACATGGAAGCTCCCTTGTAAGTCAAAGTTGCACCCCTGCGAAACCACAGAAGTTCCCTCGTAAATCAAGGCTGCACCCACTGCGAAAATGTGGGAGCTGCCTTGCAAGTCAAGGCTTTGCCCCCTGTATAAACACTGGAGCTCCCTCATAGGTCAAGGCTGCACCCATGCGAAAACACGGGAGCTCCCTTGTAAGTCAAGGCAGCACCCATGCAAAAACATGGGAGCTCCCTCGTAAACCAAGGTTACACCCCCTGCGAAAATCGAAAATGCAGGAGCTACCTCGTAAGTCATGGCTGCACCCCCTGTGAAAACTGAAAACGCGGGAGCTAACTCGTAAGTCATGGCTGCAAGGAGACAAAGAATAGCAACATCAGTGTACTGCGTCAAAGCCTGTTTGGCATCAACAGCATTTACAGGTCCAAGGTACAACCAGCAACACCCACACTCACAAACATGGACATGCAATTCATATTCAAACAGAAACAACCTAGGCTCAATTACAAAGACAGTCATGACAAATCCACATGTAAATGCAGCACAATGTGGCCAGTGCACAGACACATACCAAGAGAAATGACATGGCACAATGGGAAAGGCAACGTGACCCAACTGTAACCTGATACATATCCATGGGAGACATGCCACAGGGGCACAGGGGTGGGCAGGAAGTAAATGGTAGGATGGACATTCACATAACACATGGAAGCACAGATGGGCCGGGCCACCGGTATGGACTATTTGTTGGCAAGACACACAGTTGATTCCTGGCCACCAGTAGCCACTCATAATTGCACCACTCAAAGCATGGCGATCCCAACACCTGCTTGGGCATCTCTCCATACAATCACATCAAACAACATGCCTCCACCCCGTCCATGCAACACAAACATGCATCAATTTAAGAGGCACACGTGCGTATGCCATAGCCCCAAGCTCAAAGAAATGGCATACACACACATCAACTCTGAGTACACAAGCAGAACCATGACAGATCACTTTAAAGCCCCTGAAACTGCAATGCTACAACTGAACTACGTCACACATCCAAATGCACATGTCTCCTTCAGATGTAGAGCTTGCATAGCCACACATTGCAATTGTTGGCACAACATCATGTCCATCATGCATGCACCTGACATGGGCATCACATCCTCATCTGGCACCCTTTCCATCCACACATCATTTAAGTGCTAGAATTGTTATTGGGTGTCATTTACCAGGTGAACAACGTATGCCTACCTCTTCAAACATGTAATTTAAGAAAAAATAGTTACACCGTGTTGCATTTGTTTTCTAAGCTATAGGGTCCTTCATTATCTATGGACTACTTCAATTGTTTGACACACACAGGGCATGTCTGGAACATTTGGTTAATTTAGAAGCACGTAAGCCAAGAGATCCAGGTGTAGGGAGACAGGATATGAAGCTACTTCATCCCCAATTAGCCCAGCCTCTCTCATCACCGATGCCTTCTACCATAACATTGTCTTTGTACTTGGCCTTGAAGAGTATTCTCATCCTGGGAATGCACAGGAGTGAGGGCACTTGCTATCGTGTCCGAACTCCAAGTTCAAACTCTATTTCAATCCACTATTAGACTGCTATTCTACTGAGACACAGCCTCTCGTTCATTCTTTATGATTCCTTGGCTTACTATTTCATGATACCAATGTCCAGGTTCTATACAATGGCGACTTCACCTACATTCTAGTCACAACTCATAGCTAGCCTATACAATGACTTGATCTACCTTGCGTTTCAGCGTTTGTAGAATTATTGAACTTCCATTTTCTGCAGCACTCTGTTAACATGTTCTCTTCTTCTTTTCCACTTTGATAGTTCACTCATTTCTGTTCTTGGTCATTTGTCCTCTAAAATCCACACATTATCTTCATTCTGTATCTCGGGACGTCATGCATACTTTCTTATGACATCATCAGTTAATTTTCTTAGCTCTTTCTCATATTCCTTCAGGGGAGTTCCTCCTGTAGGCTGTCATCAACTTGAGGGTACATTCAATAGGGTTGTCTCAAGGATATCTCCTTCCAATACTCACTGCAGGATTGGCATCATAGCTGGCCAAGGCACAGTCTCATGCCCCTAATACAAAGGGGGTAGGGGCGGGTTCTCCTGTGGATGTATACATCTGCTCTTCTACATTCCCCCCTCTGGTCAAGTCCTGGATCACTTCCTCAAATTTTCCTGTTTCTTTATATCTTCTCTTGAAGACGGGTTTCTTGGGGATCCATATCTTTGTCACCCCCACTCAGGATGCCACTTTTTTAATGTGTTCATTCAAACTCCAGGTCATGTAATTGCACTCTCCATTTGGGGTACAGAAGACCCAATGCCCCATGTAATTCCCTTTAATATGTCAATCATGATCTTCATTCCCACTGTTTTCTTTGCCATTTTCTGGCATTGTCCAAATATTATCCTTATTATACAGAATTCAAACATTATTATCACCAATTTTGCTCCAAGGAACTAAAATAAATTTGCCATCCAATAAGGAATCCCTGAAAAAAGGAGTGAGTACCAACTCTGATCTCCAATGGCCTCTGTCTCAGCCTCCATTTTTATGTGTAGCTCTGTCAACATCGATATGGCATCCATCAGTTTCCCGTTCTCACCATCGTGAGATGGTTGAATGTGCGACATGATGGCCTGATCTTGGCGCAGACACCTCCTTCCATTGCTGTAATCATGTTGAGGGCATATCTATTCTGGAGGGTCATCAATCTTATGCCCCTCAGCTCTTCTTTTATGGTGTTAAATCTTTTTATAGTGGCATTGATTGTTTGCAACAGCTCCCAACTTTTGATCAGTAGCCATTTTGAATTTACTGCTGTCTGATTTCCAAGCATGAACATAGATTTCTACATCAGTCTTGTAGAACAGTTTGTGCTCATCAGGAATGTCTTTATAAGCTTGTAGTTATTTTTGTGAGAAATAATTCCCTCTCTTCAGAGTTCTGGTGTCCTGCTTTTTCTCAGGTGCTCGTCTACTTTTGGAAATCCTTACATTTTTAGGTCATTCTGTAGAATCACCAATGCTGGAACATGGATATATACCAAGGAACACACTCTTCCCTAATTCCTGGGTAGTTTCATATATGCTCTAGATCCGCAGGCCCAATATCGATCCATTAAGACAGTCGTCCCTCTCCTCATTCCTGGAACATCAATTATGTTCTTGCACCATTTATTTTGTCCAACTTGATTTGTTCCCTTGCTCTGAAAGCACAGTGTTGCATTAACCAATGGGACTACAGCCACTGGGCCTGATTCATCTCTCACCCATGTCAGCAGTTTAGAGTACTTGGCCGATGCTTTAGACACCCATCATTCACCTTCTGTACCTCTTCCACTACTTCCTTCCTCAGCAGATGAGCTTCACATGACATCATTCCATCTTCCCATCCTTTGGCCTACTGGCTCATCCATAGATTAGCAGCTGTGAGCATTCCCAGCAACCAGGCATTCCAGCCTTTCCCGTCATATCAGAGCAATTAATCCTCTTCATTTCTTCAAGAATCACCTTGTCTTGTCCTTCAGAAGGATACACAAGCATACTGAAAGCTGATGTGTGTCACTGTCAACAGGTATCAATAATTTATCCTTGAAACAGATATGCTCCTAAAAACGAATCTGGGTATTGAACTCTCTTCCCATTTCTAATCCAGAACTGATGTTTAGGAATAATATTGATGCAGTTTTTACTATTTCAAAGAATTTCTAAAAAGTATGTTTTAGCCTCTGGAATTCTCTGCAAGTCCATGCACTTCCTGCTAACATTTTTAAGGAGGATCTACTGAATTCCAGTCCAAATGTAATGTTTGCTAACCACACACTGTTTTATCATCCTTCTTCTTGGTCATCGATCGAGTCTGCATACATTCTTCATCTTGCCTTGCTTCATGGTCAACAGGTGTTGGAGGGAGGCTCTGGCCTTTGTAGATTTTTACATTGCCTAAATGTAACCAAGCTCTTCTTAGAAATACCCTAACTGCAGTAGGGGAACCTTCTTCTACACAGAAAAGGACCATTACATCTTGGTTTGTGCCATCTACGGGGACATTCTCATAAGGATTTGGTCTCCAACATACAACTTTGGTGGTGGCATTAATTCACTTGGGTTGGTTACTTGCCCATCCTCTTCTGTGTTCCTTGACCCCTCTCTATGATCCCTCACTTGATATGCAATGAAAGAAACACTGGTAGTCGTACGTGTCAAATAATCATGCTTTTCATCACCTAGAGTCTGTGCTACACTCTGGGCATCACTCCTGACTCTAGATGGGGGTGTAAGAGGAGTCCTCATGCAAAACCCTGTCAATAATCCGTGGGGCATAAGATGAAGGTCTGAGCCTGGCTGATGTCAAAGGGCCTATAAGGCTAGGGGAGGGCAGCATAGCCGTCCCTTTTTCAAAGTTAATCTGATCTTGGCTATCCTCTTTTTTATGAGGCCATTGAGTCTTGTACATATCTCGTTTGCTTGAGGATGGTAAGCAGAAGAAAACATTTGTTTTATACTAAATATAAGTCCTATTTGTTCAAATAGTTAATTGACAAAATGTGGCCTATTATTAGACCTCAGTACTTCACACACACCCCATCTTGGAAATACTTTGTGCACTAGAAACTTCGCTGTGCACGTGGCATCAGGGTGTATACAAGGACCAGATTCGATTCAACTAGAAAAGGGACACATCCCCACTAATAAATTCCTGGATCCATTTCATGTTTGCAGCATATCAACATAATCGATATGCAAATGTTGGAATGGACCATTTGGTCTAGGGTATTACTTCTCTGATTGGTCTCAGTTTATGCCAAGCTGTAAACTTCTGACATACGATGCAGTTCCCAATGAACTGTGCAACATGTTCCAATAGATCGGGATACAAACCAGTCTTCAACAATGGTGGCAACAAGACTTTCTCGTGTTATATGTGCGGGGTAATACAACTGCTTGAGGGCGATTTTCAACAATGCTGCTGACATCACTGGCTTTCCAGTGTGCGTTCCTGTCTCCATAGTGCTTTTGTGAGGGATAAAGAACACCCCCTACATTTGCATAGCAGGTTTGTGTAGGGCTCTACCCTGAATCTCTACGAGTTACGTAATTGACAATATATTAAACACTTCTCATACTACCATGCTTCTATTCAATATTTCCTTGATATTCTCAGTATCAAAACTCAACATTTCAGAGGAATACGCAACCCTTTTGGCTTCCAAATCTGTGGCTTAGTTTCTGCGAGATATAAAGTCTGTTTGTTTAGTATCCGCTGCGCATTATACTGGCTACTGCAGTACACCCAGGCCCTGCAATAATTGCATATTCCGTGAATTGGCTGCATTTGCCTTACTGTGTTTGGCTTTGGTGTCTCTTTCTTTCCTTCATGTGAAATTAACTGGCCTATGTACAAAAGCTCTTCCTGACAATACTGTATGTTTTGGTCTCTTTTGTCTGAATGTAAAGGAAGTAAGGTGTTGTGAGTCTTTGTGCAACGGGATAGAGAAAAGCGCATTTTTCAAAGCGATCACTGTGAAATACTTAGCTTCAACTGGGATGCTGCACAATATTGTCACAGCATTCAGAACTAATGGAAACTCTGTTTCTACAATCTGATTAACAGGGCACAAGTCCTGGATAAACCTAGACGACCCCCCCTTTAGATTTATTTATCGGATACACCACAGTATTGCACTGGTATTCCGATGGCACTAGGAGTTGCTGATTCATCAGCGCTGAAATAGCCTTAAATACACCTTCATCAGCTTCTCGAAACATAAGATACTACTTTGCTCATGGTAAAATTGCTCCTGGCTTGAGTTTTATTTTAACCTCTCACATTCCCTTCAATTGGCCTACATCATATGGGCCCATAGACCAAAGGACACTTGGTACTTTTTCTAGATCTCCCTGAAATAACACTGATCATTGCTGCAATAGCACCATTCGCTGTGGGACTTCCCTTTTCTCAATTTATATCCGTTATGCAATGATTATAAATACACTACCTCATCATCTATACTTTCATCTCTGAACATGTCTTTATCTGTTATGTCAATCAATCTGTATCACTCCTCAAGGGCTATCACTGTCCTCCATGATCTGCCTTCAACATCTACTCCTTCTAGAATTGCTATTTCTCCTCTTACTATAGCTGCCTATAGTAATAGTCTGCCATTCTTTCTTATCCATAGGTAATTGTGGTCTGAATAAGAACTCATCAGGTATCCTCACAATCTACCCTACTAATCCAGTTAGCCATGTTGATAAAATGCTCACCCCATACATAAAGACTTCTGGATCTCTTGGGACTACTCATAGAGCCACTTTCCCTGTAAATGCCAGTATAAACTCTCCCACAGTTAAATAGTGTATTCCTGGAGTGGAGCACACTATTCCTTGATCAGTGAATGAAATCGTCATGTTAAGTTTTGCCATTAAATCTCTCCCCAAAAATGTTAACTGGCGTTTGTCATGAATATAACAAAGGGACAGACATATCACATTCTCCTATAGAAACAGGTAATTTATCAATAAAATGAACTGTATTCATAGCTCGAGAGAGGAAAAATTGTTTGCAGCCAACAAAGCTCTCCCTTCGGCGCCAACTTTTATTTATTTTGTTCGTAAATGTGGTTGGAGTTAAATTAGTTGAATGATTTGAATGCTCATTGGAGCAGACATGGTTGTCAGCATGAGTGTTTCCCAAATAATTGTGCGGCAGCTTCACAAACAGTATGCAAATTTAAAGAAATGTGAACAGGTACAAAAATGCCCCAACCTTATTAGTGTAATGTTCATAGGTGAGTCAGACAAATGAAGAAATTTGTTTCTTACTTAAGAATCCTGTTTTATTTGAACAAAAAGATTTTTAAATAAATAATGCTTGTTGAGGTGTTTTCATCACACCTGTTAGTATCCAGAAATAGTTGACCCTTTCAATACTTGGATTCAACAAAATGTCCTTCTTCTTATGTTGTGATGCACCCAGATCCACAAAGTATATACTGTTCTCAAAACGTCATGATTGCATTCTCTCAAAACTTTGATTCAGCATGATAGCATTCTCACCATGTGTTTCCCCATTGATGGTAACAATGGTTCATCAGGAGAAAGGACGTTTCTGAGAGAGAGAGAGAAAAAAAAACAAAGGAAGAAAATGATGTCAAAGTCATGTGTCAATGGGGTAATTACTAGTGTTAAGACCGGTATATATGTTTAGACACATGGTAACTTTAAGAAAAAATATACAAAAACGGGGGGGGGGGGGGCGGTTGACTCACCCAAATTGTGTCTTGTTCCAAACACTATGTAGTCATTTCCAGTATAATTTTTTGTTCAATAAGAAAATATTTTTTAACTGTTTAATTTTCTTTAATCCAAGGAATGGGGCTACATCCAATCATGGTATTTGGTAGCAAATGGAAAGAAAGAAAGAGAGAAGGAAACTCTATTTAGTTAAAAAAGTCATGAGTGAAAAAATTCCTCTTCAAGTTTGCAAAATGATGGTCTGGGAAGCTTACCTATTAGATACACAAAACGGATGCCGTGATAAACTGTGAAAATCTGCTGTTGAAAAAAATCACATTTTTGCCGTGATAAGCAAAGAAGGGCTGGTCAAGCTGGTGCGCATCCGTCGTTGCTCAATTACCCTTGAGCATCCGTAGCAATACCTGACATTGGATATTTTCACTCCCTTATACAAGAGCAAGTCACCCCATTGTCTACAAGAAAAGAAAAGGATTTGCCTCCTATTGTCACATCAACCCTTGGTTCCTCTTGAGGGTCTGGTGTTACTGATAGTACTGAACACATCAAGTAACCCTGTGAGCTATCCTATTGAGTTTACATCCCCCTCCCTGTGAAAGGGTTTCCTCCCACCATAGGGACACCCCCGTCCTAGGTGTTAATATTTGCCCTATGTTTGCATTCAGTTGTGTTTGCATAGGTGCTTGTTGCTACTGCCCCTGCGGTGGGTGCATTTGCACCAACCCCTTCTGTTGTGTCTGCTGTGCTTGCGGCACCTGTGTCTGATAGGATGTGTGATCCTGGGCAACGCCCTCTCATGCTTGTGCACTGTATGGCAGTGAATAAGCTACCCCCCCCTCTTAAAGGTTGCCCATTTTGTTGCGTGTTTCCTCAGCTTCTACATACACAGGCAATATGCCCTGCCATCCCACAATTCCAACATACTGGGGATGTCTCTCTGACAAACCCATCCATTCTATCATACCTGAGTATTCATAGTTCCACTTTGGGCATTTAGAAATCCACCTTGGGTGTTCTCAAAACCACCTGTATCTCTTAATCCTCCACCTCTACCTTGTGGCCAAAACACATACCCACTTTGATCCATTGGGTGTACATAATTCACCTGTGACACACCCGTTATCTCTTGCATTCCTACTCCTTCCCAATACTGCACCTTCAATAGCAAATGTTGACAATTTTTTCTGAACTAACTTAGCTTCCCCAATCTTCCTGTTCTCATATTTCTTTTTGTTCTTCTCTTCTAATAACCAACAATGATGCACAATAGTTTATTGTATCTCAGCCCACATCTTAGCCTCCATCCATACTTGTTTTTTCATTTGTCTCTGTACCTGTTCTGGCAATCCCTGACACAAAATATGATAGAATGGCGCCACTGTTTTTTCCCACAGTTCCCACATTTCAATCTGCCATCTCTCTTGAATATCCTGAATATAAGCAATAGTGTCCTCATCTTCTTTCATTTTACGTGTCATAAGGTGAGACATGCCAGCCATATCGCACACCCAGATGAGGCATGATGGCTCTGTTGCAAAATGTGTAATGGGATAGCTATTTGAGGAGGTGCTGGTTCAAAGTGCGAGCATGCACGGCCATGAACTTTTGGCCCAGCATTGTGGGATTATGTGCATATAAAGGGACTGCATTGCAAACAAGAACACCTACGCCGGAGGTGTTGTTGTAGAGATTGATTGCTGCACATACATGCCACTCATGGAACTTGTATGACCTTCATCACCATGTCCAAATACTGTGTCTTGGAATATGTTCTATTTGCTCTGCATTTGCACATACACAGCCTACCCACTAGCAGGGTTGGAGCATGAGCACCTGGGCAGGGACATGCCAGTGTAATGTGGATGACATGCAGCTCTCAACCAAGCTTCACTCCCTACCTCCTCCTCATTGTCTCTTATACATTACTGACTGTCTGATATACAGATATGGTTTACTGCTACCAATGTCTGTCTCAATGGCAGTGACAAAGAGAGCCTACTCATTGGGACCCCTGCTTCCTCTTTCGCTCCCACACTCTGCCTGCACTCCATGGTCCCACTCCTCTCATCCTCTTGTGGGTCAATAGACCTTGTTGTCATCTTCGACTCCTCTCTCCTGCTCTCTTCACTTCACAGATCTTTCCTAGAAAGCCTACTTTCAGCTGAACCTCCTGAGAGGCATTTTCCCTTTCCTAACCTTTCCCCAGGACCTCAATGTCTCCAGTTCTCTGTTCCAATCCTGATATGTGTCATGGGTTGACTGTGGTGGCAGGGACGTCATGTGACCAAAATGGCATGGGTAGTGGATGTGACATCACACAACCCTTGACCCCCCTAATGACATCACAGGAAGTGATGTATTTGACCCCGCCCCCACATTATCTCACAGGACATGATGGCAAATGACCTACACATTCTTTAGATGCATCTAGCACCCGTGTTTCCAGGTGCTCTCATTCCATCCAGATATAAGAACCGAGGCACAGAGGGAGGCATGATTTGTCCGTGATTGCACATTTGAGGAATGCCATTTTCCAGATTCGACAGGGGGCCTATATGTAAAACATACATAATGCAGTATTTCTAACAGGGTAACCCAAATCTGTAACACAAGATACAGCTAGTGTATGAAACATCTATAGATCAATGGACACAGAAGTATGGGTTATCTGTGGTGGTCCTTTGTTAAACAAGCCAAAAAAGCAGTGACCAGAGGAGGCGTGCGCTGCTGTTTAACCAGGAGAAAAATGCTGCACGAGCAAGGCCTGAAAATTAAATCATTGACCAGGACTAAGTATCAGCAACATTCCCTGGTTATAAATGTGTATATGATTCAGCTACCATTACAATAGAAGAAACCTGGTTTGTGTGCACAGAGGGGAGGGCACCTGATAATGTTATCTTTGCTGGTGTATAATACCTGCGATAGGTTCTTTCAATATACCCAAGACCCCCTATAGTTTTTATTATCTAAGAGTAATACTGGGTTCCAGAGCACTTTAGAAAAAATACCATTTAATGTAATATCATTGCTGCACACATAAATTCACAGCACCACACAGTTATTTAAAATCGAAAAAACCCACGAGTTGCTTCTCACCCGGGGACTCACTAGAAGACTTCTACGTGCGCACTGCACACTACCCCTTTGTCAGACCCAGTGGTGCCCAATGGCATAGCACACAATTTGGCAGCTCCCCTGCGAGCCATGCTGTGGGGGCCCAACCAAGATCCTTAACAAAGCACAGGGCATGCCACACCCCGGGATGCTCCGGACATCCACGTATGAGCAATGTCCATGATGATTATGCCGCTGCAGGGGCATGCTCTACTGCAAGTGAAAGAAATAAATATGTTTTTCTATGAAAGCTTAAATATTTAGAGTAATATAGAGAGAAGGGTGGTGCCTGGTCCACAAACATAGAAGCCACCAGTGGTGGCTGATGAGTAGTTTTTTTGGAAGGTGTAAATATTTTCCACAAATATGTGATTGTGACTGAGCATAGCGAGGGAGCCCAAAGTAACGAACATGGGTTGGGGGATGGGGGGGCAGGGGGATTCTTCTCCCTCCCCAGAATACATTTTTGGCATAATGTGTTAAAATGGTGCATTACTCAGCATACTTTCTGGGAAAATGTGGGTAAAGGGACGAAAATGTGGTAAAAGGACACCAATCGATTTTGTAGGGTGTAGGGTAAATCATGCAAAAAGTACAATAGATATAAGTCCACAAAAGTGCACAGGGCATTTCCCAATGTATTATCATGCCAGACCCTGCAATATATGCCAGTATAAAAAACAATTGTATGCTGGTTGTGCCCATACATTTCCATGCTGGCTCCGCCAGCATATGCTAGTATTTCCATTTAAAACAATACTTCTTTTTGCTTTAAGACATTTTTCTATGGTATCATTAGTGGCACTGGGCACAAAACTGGCTCTGCCAATATTTGCCACTGCTCCTATGTAAGTACATACTCCCGTTGGTGTGCCCATTAAAAGTGCCATGTCACAATAGGAAAACCTGTGAAAACTGGCTCCAATTTAAGCCAGTCTAGTCCCATAAGAACACTTAACTTGCTTCATTCATCATAGATGCTCAGTTAGTAAAAGATCACGCTACAGTGAAGAATGTACAGGCTGCTATACCAACACATCACTCTAGCGAGGTAACACTACTTATCATTATTGCTTTTTTAAATATGCTGAGTAATGAATGTCATGCCACAGTAAGCAATGGCTAGACTGACTGCACCAAAATGCCAGTCTAGCCAGGGAATGGCACACATGAACTTGCCTTTGCCAAAAAATACCAATACAAAAATGTAAAGTTAATAAAGGAAGTGGCACAAATTCTCCAATGATCACCAGTCACCCAGGTCCTTACAAACACATTCATCCCCTTTCTTCCACCGGTCACTCACCCATAAATATCCTCTGCACTCACTCACACTGCATTCACCACGCAGGCACACACCAAACCCACCCCACCCAGAACATTCAAACACACACTACCAAATGTATGCTCATGAAACCACTCACTCACTCACTCACTCACTCACTAATGCCTTCTCTTACATGCAGTCATTTCATTCTCTACACAGGTGTCATGACTTCACGGAACACACCACACACACCACTAGGATGTAGAAGTTATAAGCATAGAAACATGGGGAGGGATGGACTACCAGAGTTGCTGGTTGTGGTAGGCACCTTATGGCCAATGGCAGTGTATCAGGAAACCAGCCCCCACCAAGATGACCACCAGGTTTGGCTGTAGCCTGGAATTCAATATGACCACCAGACATCCCCATTGCTTCAGCAGGCCGTGTGGTCTAGCCTCACATAGTGCAGCCCAGGGCTATAAAACCACACCCTGGGCCACATACTGTGCTGTGTATTGCTCCTGCTGCTAGTTGCAGCAGCATAACTTTTACCACTCCTGTTTTGTCCCTTGCGCATCCAGCCAACATAATTAGCGGACTGCGCTCCTGTTTCCCGGTACGCAACCTGCTGAAATACTCACCGGACTTTTGATTCCTGCCTCGCTCCAGTCTTCAAAGCATCAGGCTAATTTCTACAAGAAAGTAAGCCAAGTAAGGGAAAGTCTTGCTTCATACAGCTCCCGCTGAGCCTCGTGTAAACTCTGGCATACCTGACATTTTCTTACAGTGGCTCAGCTGTTCCTCCGGTGCAGTTGCTCCGTTCTTCAACTGCTCTTCACTGGTCCCACTCACCAGCCTCCAGCAGCCGGAGCATGGCACCTGTAAGAGAGACAAAGGGACAAAAGAACATTATTTGTGCTGCCTTGCACTGCGCAGCGCAGCCATAAGGACATATAATGGACAGCATTGCAAGGACAGAGGGGGGGCGTAGCCCCAGCACCATTGAGTCGCAGCTGAACTGGACCATGATAAACTCGACCTGGTGCCTTCCTTGCACAAGTGAGTGCATAACAACAATAAAGATGTGAGCCAGCCTTCCCGCCATTCAGCAAACCAGAGGTAGGGAAGGGGTCTGAGCAGCTAGTAAACGCCCCATTGTCTTGCCCATAGATCCAACACCTCGGCTACACCTCACCCTATCCAGTCGTCACTGGGGACCTAGTCATCCATAGCTGGGGAACACCTGAGCACCTTTCCAACCACTTGCACTGCACGGTACACAGGGTTATTGCTTGCCTCACTGTGTTACTGTGGGAAAGGACCGGTTTGGACCATGCACCTGACAGCAGAAGGCAAGGGTCTACTGCAGGGTATCAGGTAAGTGTTACAACAGGCACACACCAACCCAGCCACAACATTCAAAAACACACCATCACATTCATACTCATTCAGCCACCAGTCACTCAATCATACACCTTTTGTTACCTCCACCCATTGCATTTTCTACACAGGCACACACCCACGTAGAACATTCAAAAACGCACCATCATGTTCATCTACCCACCAGTCACTCACACACACGTTCTCTTACATCCACTCATTGCATTCTCTACACAGGCACACACCCATCCACCCACACAAAACATTGAAAAACACACATCACATCACTTCTCATTCACCCACCAGTCACTCACACCTTCTATTACATCCACTCATTGCATTCTCTACACAGGCACACACCCACTCACCCAGAATATAAAAAAATGCACATCACATCACTTCTCACTCATCCACCAGTCACATATACTTGTATGGTCGAAACACGTGTCAGCACCACCTGAAGAAGAATGTTAATATACCCTGACACATTACTGTATTAACAACAGTTGAATTATTCATCAAGAATTAATCAAATCAAATAGAAACAACAAAACAAATAAGTAACCTTGTGGACTCTACCTCCCTACTAAGCTGAGTGGGGACAAGAACCTACTATAGATCAATTACAGCACATGAGTCACTTGAGTTGAATATAAAACCAAACTACCAGGACATACACATTAGGCACCACGAACACGGGCCTCCTGTTTCTACCTACCGGCTGCTAGTGAATTCAAGATCTGAAACAACAATGGGCGCGTGGCCCACAGTTCCTAGTGCTCAAAAACCTCCCCATCTTTCTCTTGCATCCACTCATTACATTCCCTACAAAGGCACACTTCCACACAGAATGTTAAAAAAAACACATCACATCACTTCTCATTCACCCACCATTCACATACATACATCTGACATGCACTTCACACATGCAAAACACACATATTACAAAAAAAGCATTCTTACATTTTTCTTGTAGCTTTGGTTCACCCTTCCAGGCACCCTCAGCTCTTCTGTGCTGCTCACAAACAGGAACCAGGAAGCTGCGAGAGCTTCCTGGTTCCTGTATGTGAGCTGCAAGGAAGCCGAGGGAGAAGGGGTTGGAGCTGAATGTGGCATGTGACATGTGCCACATGTCATGGTCAGCTCCAGCCCCTACTGAGTGCCTCCCCTGCCCACCCTTCACCCTGATCGGTGAGGACTGGGCTGGAGCACCCCCCACACCACGGGAGGGCCCGCTACACCAGGAGCAACCATTTGTTTAGTACAAATATGGGGTCGCAAAGGGAGTCAACAGGGGCTGCAACTGTGGCCCCCAGAAGTCACAGGTGTGACACCCTGGTGACCCCAATGATGTCCCTGTGTGGTGGTGGCTGCAGCCATGGGTGGCTGACTGTTGCCATATGATATCCTTCAGCATTGCAATGTCACATGTGAGTACTTTACCCTGGTATGTGTGGTGACATGACAGTTGCATGGCCCATCATTGTGTGTTTACGCCACTTGTGTATGTCAATGTGTCCACTGACAGCATGGACAGGACCAGGCGAGGGGGGAAGGGCACTAGTCAGCAAATGCCATGTATCCATTGCTTACAGCTCATAGTGTGGGAATGCACAATGTTTGATGCCTGCATGTCCTTCCATTTGTTGTTTGAGTGCACTTTGATGCACATGTGCATTTGTGTCTCGTTGCACAGGTCTCAACATGTCTTTCTCTGTCAATGTACTCAGTCGTTCTGCTGACTCTTCAAACTCAGCTGGCATTGATGCTGAGCCAGATGTGTATGCCTCAAAGAGGGCAAAGGTGAGGGTCCCAATGGGTGTATCAGATGAGGCCCATGAGTCTGCAGTGGTGCAGCTGGCTTCACAAGGCCAGTCAGTGGTGGGCCCCCCGTATGGGATTGTTACAACTGCATGGTCACACTCCCATGAATTGGCATCAGGTCCTGGGGCTTATGTCCAAGGGAGATTTGCAGACCTGCAGCCAACAACAGGGGCACCAGAGCAACGGGCATGGCCTCTTGCATCAGGCCGCCGTGGGCCCTGCAGATGTGCTGGACGTGTGCAGGCTGGGAAAACAGAGTGGGAGCAGCAGATGGCGTGTGCTGCCATCTGACATGGCAATGTGTTGGTCAAGATTTCAGAGGACATTAATAAAATGGCCAAGACAATGACCCCACCAATGGCCCGGGTAGTGTAACAGCTACAGGTCATGCAGTCCTCATGCCGCTCTCACAGACTGTGCATGGAGGACAACAACAAGGGCTGATCGACTGATCTGAGGTGTCTGCATGGGACACTGCATGCAGATGCTTAGGCACAGAGAGAGGCCCTGAGGCTTGAGATTCAGGTCATGAGGACTGCAATCCATAATGAACTCTCATCCACAAGGACACTGATCCACTAGGAGATGGATGCCTTCAGACAGACACTGTCCAAGCAACTCAATGCATCATAGGTGAGTGCTGTGAGAAACCAGTAGGTGTCTCACTCACTAGTTCCTGGGGATATGTCATCCAGGTGGCCAGAGCAGAGCCATTGCTTTTGAATCCAGTTCCTGGGGGTGGACCAGTGCAGGAGGATCACCTGGGTGAGGGGTCTTCGGGAAGTGGAACACCGGATGGTGAGATGCAGTATCCACTTCCTTTACCCAACACCTTTACCCCATGCTACCAGGTAGCATACTTAGGAACTCACCCGCCTTTCACAACACAGACATTCTCACTTTCCAACACCTTTACTCCATGCTACCAGGTAGCATACTTAGGAACTCACCCCCCCTTACACAACACAAAGACTTTCTCACAGACAGTCCAGTATGAGAGAAAATGGAATAACACCCAAGCTGTACACCTGACATGTCCAATTACAATGGCCAGGCAGGGTCAGGCAATTAATGACCACCACACACTCCTGACTTCCCCACGCAGATTAAAGGCAGAGCACAAGAGCACACTCTGAGCGAGGCCAAGCACACAAGGAAACAGCAGTTCCAAGAAGGCAGATCAACACGAGGAGAAAGATGGCAAAATGAAAGGGAATCACAAGCAGGGAAGTTCCCTAGACCTTTTCGACAAGGAGCTGTTACTTTCAAGAAGCCTCGAGAATATAGAAAGCGTAAAACCAGGAAACCAAGCTGAAGAATACTGCATTGTGTGCTGAGGTACCATGGGCCATCCTGCGTCGATAATCAAGGCAGGGAGAATCGCCAGCTGCTGTGGTACTGTCTTTGGCTCCAACAACAAAGCAGACTCAGTGAAATCAACACAGCCAGTGAATTGGGGAGACAGACACAAGACTGGTCTGTGTTGAAGCCAAGGTTGCAAGTGGCAACATTGTATGTTGAGTGGTGCAACAAACATTGTATGAAATGTGTGTGATAACCAACGAAAGTAAATTTGAACTGCAGATGAGTGATTGAACTTTGAAACAAAGATATACGATACCTTTGACAGAGTGGTCCGGCACCATGTGCATGCTCAATCGAAGGTCTCTGTAAGGTATCCAGCTGAGAGTTGACAAAAGTGAAAGAGTGGCAAAGGACTGTGAATCGAAGTGGTCCTGCAATGGGTCAAGTCAAATCCTGTGTACAATCGAAAGACTTTGATGTTGATACAGTAAAAAAATTTGGTGACAAAGTAGAGAAACGTGCTCTCATTTTGATGGAGGGAGATCAATTGAAAGCTTTGTGCTAAAGCAAGTTTGTGTTATAATAGATAAATTGGTCCGATCCTGGCAGAGGGAGACTGATTGAAGATTTTGTGTTAGAATGGATCTGAGCCTGGCAGAGGGGGATCCGGGATGAACCGTTAATCACCCGAGAAATTGGATACATGGAAATCCTAAGAAAATTGTGTATATGTGAAAATACAAAATTTGTGTTAAAGTGGGTGTGTGGCCGGCAGAGGGGGATCCAAGGTGAACAGTAAATCACCTGAGAAAAGTGTGCGTAGGAGAATCCTGGAAGTAAAGGAATTGTATTATTTGTTTGTTGCATCAGGCCCTCTGAAAGAAGAGACCTTGAACAGCAAAGAGACTTTGGCACAGAAGGCCATATTGCTGAAGTTTTGAACTGCACCTGTGTGCTAGAGAAGACAGACACTGTGCTAATTTCAAGTGTGCCACCTTATCCCGTGCTGAAAACGTGGGAAAGGGAAGCCAAAGGCTTGAATATCATTACATATAAATTCTTCAACACCTTTCTTTTGCATAACAAAGTTTCACAAACTATTTGTATTCAGATGTAAGGATTGGCAACAGGTTTATTAGTATAGGCCCTTTTTATTTTAACAAGACACCACTAGGACTGCGTTATTACTATTTGATGGTTGTAGCTTGCTCCCATCTTTAGATTTAGGATTAGATAGGCATTTTTCAAACCCAATTGAAGTTCATAAACACCCTTGAACTGTGGTCACTTGTGTCTGTCTTACTGTTAATACCATGCCTCCCTTACATTGTCCAGACAGCTCTGCAGCCATCTGTGAGGACATGCATGGAGACCTCACTGTGCTGTTGCATTGAACCCTGTCACAGCTGGCCTTGGTTAGTGAAGACCAGGCCTTGGCACTGTGTGATAGGGCTCCAACACCACACCCACCTGCAGATCAACCACATGATGGGGCTACCAGCAGAGACCAGCCTCCTGGTCCACCATTGCTGTGAGGCCCATGAGCCGAGGGAGGTGATTTTTCTTTCTTTTTTTTCTTTCGTTTTTCCACTCATGTGGATATTGACATGCACTCTTCCCCTCCCTCTCTCCAGGATGCACTCCCCAGCCCAGTATGTACTTTTTTATTTTATTTTGGATATGCCCCTTGATTCGGCATGGACATGGTTTTCCTGTTGTTCAATACCCCAGTCCTGTATGGTCGCATGTGTTTTTGTTTTGCCCTTTCCAAGGTGGATTCTTTTTCTTTTCTTTTTTCCATTGACGTGTGCTGTTGCCCTCTCAAAGCATGATGAATCCAGTTGTGGACATGCAACAGTACACTGTGGTGTCAACTGCCATTACTGCCTTGAGGTCGACAGGATGGCATGTGTAGGTAGCCATGGGTTGAGTGAATCTTGACCCATATGTGCTGTATGCATGATTGTGTACTATGGCTGGTGAATGCAGTGGCCCATGATGTTGCAGTGATCCTGATTTATCCAGTGACTGCACTCAATGGGAGGTTCAGCCTGCACCCTTTCAAGTCCCTAGTCCCCTTGCCCTCTGCCAGGCACTGGCCCTCCTTTCATGAATTTGGAGGTACAGTTCATGGAGGAGGTGATGAGGGAATCACACCATGACCTCTCTGTCAGCAGGTAAGCATGTGCACTGCCTCTCGTGCTGTGTCTGTATTATTGGTCACCATGGTCTTTGCATGCAGGACACAGTTTTACTAGCTGGGGTGGGTAATCCTTGAGTCACAGTAAATTTCTGTCCAGAAGTGTGTCTGTCCACATGCATGTGTGTGTATGTGCAGTTACACTTTTATGCATTGTCTTGGTGGATGCACTTTGACAATTGACACAATAAATGGAAGTGATTGGGCAGCACTTGTCACACTTTAGCCATTGGCAGTATTCCCTTCATTCTGGCTGTTAGTACTAATCAACGGCATGCATTCTCTGTGCATCTGCACTCTGTGTATTTTGGCTCTCCAACACTTGCCTCACTTACCGTGATGATATTTCCTCAGTGCCACCCTTCTACTCCCCATGTCCCCATGTTTCCTATCAGGTCCTGCAGGTGTACTCCCTGTGTGAACTACTCTTGGACCTGTGCCACGTCCCACTCCTTTGCCTTGTCCACTTACTTGACCTGCCCTATCCTGCCATTGTTCCACATGTCCCACACATGCCCATAGTCAGGTCTGCTCATCCTCAGCTTCACTGCTTCATGACATAGCCTCTATTGACACAATTCTGGCCATTTGACTCCACAGGACAGGTCTGTCACACTTGCTGCATGTAGGGTTGTACAAATATGCACATGCGTACCCCTGACAGACTGCTTCTGTGTTACCCAATCAGGTCATTTATTTACATTGTTTGTTTATGTTGGTTTTTGACACCAGGGTGGTTGCATGTGTTTTGGTTTTCATTCCTTGTTCATCTCATTCGGCACTGTCAGTGAGTGCACATTGTGTGTGCACATTGTGGGCCCATGCATTTGTTACATTGTCCACTCCTCACAGCTTATGTTCATCTGTTCTCCCCTTGAAGTTGCTAGTGCACCCTGGAATCCATGCACACTTACTTGGACAGTCTCACTCAGGGTGTGTTGTCTGTTAGGGGGGGGTTAAGTGAACAGCGGCATGTTGTCCTACGGTCCGTTTACAGTGGTGTCCAACAGGGAGGAATGTTGGTTGGTGTAGGGTGTTGGTATGTGGTTGTAGGCACTTATTTGCAGGGATGTAGTGTACATGGTTGATTTCTGCTTTTAATGTCAATGTGGGTGTTGCCAGTGGTTTGTTTGATGGAAAGCTTCTGATTGACCTTTCACATGTGCCCATTCTTTGCCAGTCTGCCCTTCTCTGTCTCCCACATTTGTCCTTCATGGCCCACTACATGTGGTAGTTGTCCATGTTCCTTCCAGGCTTTTTGATGAGGCTTATTTCTTGCAAAAGTGTTCATGTCTCTGACCTCCTCTTTTGGACAAGTTATCTCCGTCCTCACCTACAGTGATGTCAGACATATCCATCCTCATCTCCCCCCCAGCCAGTCTCCTCCTTGCAGTGCTTTTCACTTGTCCCTCTCTCTCTCTCTCTTGCTCCACTCCACTCCACTACTAAGCAATTGTCACTCTGTGTCCTGTCTCCCTCTTGCACTCTGTCATCTTTCAGCACTGGGTGTTCCATGCCTATTTTCCTGTTCCTACATAAGTTGTCATGGATGTCTAGTATCTTTATGTTGCTGAAATGCATGTCTTTCCAATTTGAAAATGTATTTCCAATGCATTGGATGCAAGTCAGGTGCGTACCCTGTGCAGGAAAGTGAAGGGCAGGCATTTAGGGTGCAGCTTGTGTTGTGATTTGTGGCAGGAAGTCTGGCACTGTGTTGGGTCGTTTTTCTTTTATTTGTATTCAGGTGAATCGGTCCAGCTTCATGGGTGCATGTGACACGTGGTATGCTGGTGTGTCTTTGCATGCTATTTTCTCAAGCGAATTGGGTGGCACTGGTTGCGGGGTCATAGATGTGAGGGAGGCTGTCACTGTAGGGTCTTTGTTGGTAAATTGTCATGAAGGTGGCATGCCTGGTTATTTGTGTTCTGTGACACATGATGATGGTAGTGATGCTGAGTTTTTCCTTGCAATTTTCACAGGTGTCTTGCCTGCCCTGTGCCATCCCATACAATGATTTTTCAAATGTCATGCTGTCTTTTGCTGTCTGCTGCTGACAGTCCCATTGCTGGTGTTCTCTGGGTCAAGGACCAGCACACTAACTTTGAGAGAGGAAGTGGAAGAAGAGGAGGGGTTAAAACCTCCTCCTGTGTGCCCTTGCGGCATGAGCCCGATGGAGTTGAGGGTGATGCTGTCTTTTGCTGTCTGCTGCTGCCAGCCCCGTTGCCGGTGTTCCCTAGGCCAGTTCAACGCGGTCAGCCATCACAGGTTGTGGTCAAAACTTCGCTCCTGGGGTATCCCCTCACACCTATTAAACATACTGATGAGTTTAAGCAACAACTCAAACATCCAAATCCACTTCAAAATGGATGCGGGACTATCTAGGAAGATCAAATCTACATCTGATTTGAGACAATGGTGCATATTAGACCCATGTCTCTTTAACCTGTATGTTTCAAATGTAGAGAAGCACTTGGCTAAGGAAACATTTGATTCACCCAAATTGGCTAATGTAAAATATACCTGTAGAGCATATGCTGATGATTTCATTCCTTTTGAAAGTACACCTATTGGTCTACAGATACTAATTGCCTCTTTCTCAACATATGCACGAGAGAATGCTCTCAGTATAAACTAAAATCCTGAGACTAACAAAATCCAGTAGACAGATAAAATGTGCATGTTTTTTTAGATAAATCCAAGTTAGAGGTTTGTCGAAACATGATCTGCTTGGGTTTCTTGCTCTTGGATAAGCCAAGTAAAACACACGTGAAAGATTTTGTCAGGAGTAAAGTCAATGCACTACTTGACCAGATGCATAGAATTAATGCCAAATACAGTCCATTCTCAATAAAAGCATTGATACAATTCTATGAGAGTAAATTGGTGCCCGAGTTTTTATATGGATTAAAGGCTTTGCATACATAGGTGTGTAGCAATTTAGACTAATGGGAAGCTATGATATGGAGGAAGATTTTGCCACTCCGGAATTGCATGCCAATATCTGTTATTGGATATGAACTTGGTTTGAGATCGCTAAATGTTTGTATAGAAGGGGATTCCTGGCACCCTATCGTAGAGTACTCGATCCCCAAAAGATTCCCTGTATGAAAATTGTAATCTTTTTATGGTGAGCAAGAGCATCCATAAAAAACTTGGCGGCAACCTGCACTAAAACTCTTAGCAAATTGGGATTGATGCAGGACAATCTATTGGCCCATCCATCCACTTTCTGCTCTCCTCCCTCCTTTGACATCTGCCACCCCCTCGAAGACCTTGAGGTGATGTCCTCGCTCTCAACGGTTGGTGGTTCATGGCCAGCTCTGTCACAAGCTTTGACACTCTCCTCCCTGAGGGCTTTAAGATCCACTCTGAGCCCAGAACCAATCAGCCCAGAGATGGAGTGGCCCTGATTTTTCCTGAATTGGTTCCTGGTTCTGTTATTCCCACACAGGCATATTGCTACTTTGAATGCCTGGTCTGCATGCTCTCTATCTCTCCTGACCTCTCTATAACTGTGGCCACCATCTGCAGGCCACCTGGCCAGGTCATACTCTTCCTCTCAGAATGGATGGACCTCACCTCTTCTGTTCTTGTCTCTTCCTCTCAGCTTCTCCTCATCAGAGATCTCACCATCCACCTGGATGCCTCTGACCTCTCCTCTGGGCTCTTCTGCAACCTTTGAGACTCTCTCTCCCTCTCCATTCTACCCACTGGTCTGACACACTATGCGGGACACATCTTGGATGTTCTCATCTCCTCAGACATTCGCCTCGCTAACCCTCTCACTACTCCTCTATCTTGGATTGACCATGTTCTGCTCTCCTCCTGCCTGAAGCTTCCTGCCCCCCAGGCAAAGCCCACCCCAGGACTGCCACTTGCCTTCTTGGTCATTCGACCCATGAAGCGAGTGTCAGTGTCTGCCTTTGCCTCCACTTTCTCTGCTCCTCCTACTCCTTAGGCTGACTACAACTCTGACACAGCCCTTCCCAACATGCATCTTTCTATCTCCAATACTCTGGACATCCTTCCCTCTGTCAACAGGATCTATCTGAAACCTACCTTCAAGTGCAACTCTAATATGCCTCCGACTTGGCCTCCCTAAAATGTAAGTGCAGGGTAGCTGAGCAGAAGTGGAGGGCATCGGGCCCCTCCTCTGACAAACTGCTGCCTGCTCCAAAGACAATACAGACCATCTGTCTTCTCCAAAAAGAGTGTCCATATCCAAGCCAGCATCTATGCAGTCTCTAACAATATGGCCAAACTCTTTAAAATCTCTAAGGAGCTGGCCAATCCTACTGCACTCTCCACCTCTCCTGTTCCCTCCCAGGCCCTCTTCTTGGCTTTGGCCTCTCATTTCTCCACTAAAGTTCAAGACATCCTGTCCTCACTTTCCTCTTCCTTTCTCTCTCCCTCTACCTCTCCCAGGCCCCTTTGGCCACCTCTCTCCCACCTATTCTTCTTTCCTCCCTATCTCCGATAACACCTGACAATGTTTCTAGACAAGTCAGATCTATGAAGGTGGCATCCAAACAGGTGCTCCTCTGCTCTTCCAGAACTATCAAGGACCACATTGCTTCCCTCACTCCTTGGCTCATTTCTGTAATCACTCTTTCACCACTGGATCTTTCCCCTCTCTCCACAAGCACTCCCCTGTGTACCCCATTCTAAAAAATGCCTTCTGCCGATCCTTCCTATCTGGCAAACTATCGCCGAGGTCTCCATCACTTCTTTCCTGGGCAAGCTCCTGGAAAAGCTTTCCATCTGCCAGCTAACCCTCCAAACTGAATATATTGGTTGTCTACATGACCATCAGTCTGGCTTCAGAGCAGTCAGAGGCAAAGAAACGACTCTTCTGAACACCCATGAAAATCTGCTAACCTTGACTCCAGCTCGCCCGCTGTCCTTATCCTCCTTGACCTCTCCTCTGCCTTTGATACAGCCAATCACACCATCTTGATGAAGCATCTCAGTTATAACCTGGGCATCACAGATCAGGCTCTGGTGTGATTGACCTCTTTCCTCTTGGATCGACTCTCCCAGGTCCACTTCGGCCCCTCTTGATTTCCACCTTCTCTTCAAACTTCATTGTTATACGGATGACACGCAGCTCTCTTCCAGGCTTCCCTCAGCCTCCTCTCCTTCGTGCTCATTCCTGACTGTTTATCCGTGATTCAGAAACGGTGAGCCCCCAATGATCTATACATCAATGCCTGTAAGACTGAGATTCAAATCATTTGGAGCCCTGTTCCCCCTGTCCCTCTTGCACTATGGCCTCCCACCCTGGGGCTTCTACCCTCGCCTTCCTCGGAGGCAAAAATTCTTGGGGTCATATTGAACTCCACTCTCTCCTTCTCTCCTCAGATCACAGATCTTGCCAAGAATGCCCACTTCCAGCTGCACCTTCTCAGAGGTGTTCTACCTTTTCTCACCTTCCCCCAGAAGCTCCCTGTATCCATAGCTCTGGTTACCTCCAGGTTGGACCATTGCAACAACCTCAATCCGCCTAACTCTACTCTTTGCCCCTTTCAAATAATTAAGAACAGGACTGCAAGACTTATCCTTGGCCTCAAGCCCAGGGGCCGCATCTCGCCATCCCTGACGTCTTTGCACTGGCTCCCAGTGGCTGAATGGATCAAGTTCAAGACCCCTTGCATCATCCACAAAGCTTTCTGGGGCTGGGGCCTGCACTATATCCAATTGTCTCTTCCTAAATTGTTGGCTGTGACTGGGTTCATAATAAGAAGACACAAACTAATATTAAATCTGGTCATTGCCTCACTACATTTCTATTTTAAATTAGATAAAAAGCCATTTGTAGCCATCTTCAAATCCTTCCCACGCAAGTGATAGAAAGCATTTGCAGGTTCCACCATCATCTTCCTAAATAGCGATATCGCTCTACATGTAATTTTATATTTCATGGACATCAGTCCAATGCTCATACCTTAAATAGGTATTGGAACACAATTTGGCAATTGTAAAGCCTTGTGCCATATTTTTTGCTTCCAGGCTACAAAAATAAAAATGATCCAGAGAAGCAAGTTGTCTACAGCCCATACAACAGTGCAGATAAAACCATACGATTATAGCAATGTATTAATAGTACAAATGTAAATCGACCAAAATGAGTTGCAAAAACTTGCATGTGAGCTCCAAATTGTGTTCCTCTGTCCATAAGGGAGTTACCGAAAAGGGCCTCTTGTGAGGTACTTCCTTGTTTGAATTACAACTAGCAAATCACTGTTCATTTCGCAGGTAAATCTAGGTGTTTTCCATTTGCCGCTATCAAAACCTAAAACACTTCTTTTAATAAAATTCACTTTTAGCTTGTTTAGAGTAGCATAAGAGATAGAAGCCAGGTACAGCCATGTGAGTCCCATTGGTGCGTATCATCAATAAGACTTCATCTGTGTAACATAACCAAGGGCACTTTTCACTACCAATTGTAGGTGCTATAAAGGAAATTTGATCCATTGAATCACCCAAGTTGGAGATGTAAAAATTAAATAGGCAGGGGACTAACACTCACAACTGCCTCAAACCCCTTGCTATTGCTATTACTCCAGATACAGTCCCCTTCGAGTCAAGCCATACTCTTAGCTTGCTCTCAGAATGTAAGTAGACCAGGATGGCTAAAAGGTTACTCAGGAAATTCCAGCTGCTTCATTTTTCCCAGACACGTAATCTATTGACCATGCCAAAAGCTAGAGATAAATCGACACAGGCAACATACAAGGGGTCCGCTACTTCTTTAGTGGCCTTTTCAATAAGAACATTTATTAATACACAATTAGCCGTCATTCCGATCCCCCTTCTTAGCCCCATTTTCTTTTTCGAAAGACAATTAGTAAGACCTATCCATTCCTTTTAACAGAAGAATGGAAAAAATCTTTCTATTTCCAGAAAGGTGATCGGGTGGTAGCTTCTATGCAACAGGGGATGCTCTTTCTTATAAATTGGAACTATATTTTATGTCTTCCAGGACTCTGGGATTGCCTTTTTACACTGAATATTCCAAAATAGCAAAAGCAATCTGAGGCCCATAACTCCGGGGCCATCTTAATAATGTTATTGCAGAAGACTTTCGGCCTTGTGGCCTGAGAATTTGTGTATTGCCAGTAAGATATTCTCCATGTATACATTAATCTCCCAGGGACCCCATGACTTACTTCAAAACACTCTGATGTTGTTGCCTTACATAGTTCTGAAAAATGAGCCACCCATGAAGGCTCTCCGATGGGATTATTTAAGTAGTTTATATTATTAACGCCTTGGTTCTGCAATGCTGCCAAAAAGGTACTTGTATCATGTTTCAAAATATTCTCAAGCATCTTGTTGCACCAATAAAAAACGTATGGTCTTTTAACCAATGCTTTTACTCTTGCAGAACCTTTTTAACAAGAACATTTTTCACATTGGGGATATCAGGGCCCAATCGTACTTTCCTTACATCAGACCTCACTTTTTCCGTTGCTGCATTTCATAATTATATCCATGAGGGCAAGAGCATACTGGGAGGTTTTGCCCCCCATTACAGGTCCCTATCGCTTTCTCCTTAATTAAGGTTAGAAATGACTTAATTGCGAAGGTCAACTGCTTTGAAAGGTATGTTGTATCATTCCAAAAGTGGGCCATTTCCACAATCCCTCCAACCGATCGGGCCTCCACCTTGTACAATTTTCTTTCGCATTTGTACTTAGACGCCTACTTGCTGATTTGGGGCAAACAGGAACCTTCAAACTTAACGTTTCTAGAAAGAAGTAATGGTTCTTCACGCTGCCTCTTCACATAATTAGTGTCTCAATCCTTTCCTGTTTTCATACAGTACTCTGGAGTAAGACAGAATAAAGTTAAGTCTCCAGCCAATAGGATCTCTCCTTCTGGATCGTTGTATTCAAGGCTATTAGAAATACTTGAATGTCCTGGTGGGCAGGATGCCAATAGATGTCGATCAGCAAAATAGGGTGAGGCCTCCTATCCCCTGGCAAAGAGATTTTTACTGCTAGAAAACCCATTAAATGCTGAGAGACATCATTACCATAAAGACGCAAACTGTTATCGAGCATGATAAGAAGACCCCCAAGAAGGCCTCTCTCTCTCTGAGCATTGTCAGCCAGTTGTGAGAAGCATTGATGCCCCTCCCGGTGCAATCCCTCTACTGCACAAGTTTCTTGTAAAAATATTACCAAATAGAGGCAAAGAAAACTGGACTGCTCACCATTGTGTGTTAATTTAAAGAACATCCTTTAGGTTCCAGTATAACATACGATCTTATTCGTTCTCTGAATGCTCTTCTCTTTATGATCCTGTCCTTCATTCCCTTTATTAGGAAGAATACCTGGTAATCACCTTTATCTCATTTTTGTCACCCAGAAATGCAGGAAGCCAAGACCGGTCATCCATTAATTGAGATCTAGTTAAATGCACTTTTCTTGTAACACTTCTCTCTTCCCACATTATTTCTAGGTCCTTCTGAACACAGCTAGCATCCATTCTGCTCTTTATATAGACTCCCCCAATTACCTGTTTTGTGTCATTTCGATCTGTAATATATGTACAACTTCGCAGATCATACTCCATTCCTCTAAATTCTTTTTTAAAAATTGTATTATTTTTTGTATTTATTAAAGTGTGTTTTTTGAATGACTAGCATCCTTTTCGCTCTAGCATATAACAAAGTACACATTTACATTCATGTTATTATAGAGACATAAAAGGAGCAGTTCCTAAGACTGACCTCATATAAAGACAGGGTTAACACAATCTTAAAAACTGTCACCATTAATGTTCGTTATCTTGTTACATGCCACCTCCCATACATGCATTGCTGCTGTAATTAATACTGACAAATCAGCTCCAAACAGACCACTCCAAAATACATCAGAAGTCGGGTCATTATATTTTCATATGCCCACTTATATATGACTCCTTATTCTTCACATTGTGTTAGCACGTGTCTGGCAGACTCTTTGGTTTTCCCACAGAGTCTACATAGCCTTTGGTGTTGAGGAATGTCTCTCCATGCTCCCGTGTTTTCTGACACCTTAATTGTTTGAAGCCTCACTGACAGCATGAACCTAGTCATTACGGGGTATCGTTTCTTTATCAGATACGACTTAGGGCTATTTCTTTCAAATGATTGCCTGACATATTCCCTAAATTTCTTTAGCGCACCGAGGTGTGCCAGAGCAATATCTATATCATCAGTCCTTGCTTTTACAGGAATCTTGGCCAGGTTGAATTCCAACCATGTCTTTGAGATTTGTGTAATTCCAATTTTAAACATATAGGGGGTCATTCCGACCCCGGCGGTAAGGGGTTAACGGCAACGATAAAGGTTTTACCAGGCGGCCTAGTGGGTCCCGCAAGCAGCCCAGCATGCTAACAACGGGCCCGTTGTTAGCATTCTCCCCATTCCCATTGAGCCCTATGGGGGCTCGAATGGGAATGGGGATGTACAGGGTCCAGGTTCTTTGAATGAGGAATTACCCGGCCCTCCAAGGTCGGAATGGCCCGGTAATTCCTCATTCAATGAAACCGGTACCCGGTAAGGGGGTAGCCATGCCGCTAATAGCGGCATGGTTACCTCCTATCTCGTAATGACCCCATAGTTTGTTACTCTGTTCTCCAGATCGGTAAACCATTTGCTTGACTCATATCTGCTCGCATGTTGGACAGCAAGCAAGAGTAGGCTATCTGGGCCCGCTAGCTCGAACTTTATTTTCGCCCGCAAGTGACATGAGGCTACTGACCACAGCATAACCCAAAGACGCGAGCCCCGATTCTAATCTAATCGCCTGGACAAGAGTACCAGGAGGTCTTAACATTGATTGCAGGATCTTTCCTTCTAATTTACCAATTGCCTCTACCCATTTCCAGGGGAAAACCTCCAAGGCATACATGATTGTAGGAGCAATTGATATTTTGTATGCTAACATTTTTGCTTCAAGGCATTTACCCCCTTGGGCATCTATCGTCTTCCACAAAACTAGCCCCAATGCTTTTTGTGTCACTTCCTCCAGGATGGCCGCAGCCGAAAACGTTGCCCTTATGGTGATTCCCACATAGTGATAACTATTGGTGGTTTCCACTCTTTGTTGCCCTAACCACCAAATGTTATGTTTATTAGAAACAGTTGTTCCGCCAAATACCATCATTTTAGTTTTTTTGATATTTGGCTTTAATGACAACTCCGATGAAAAGGTGGACAAAGCAAGAATTGAGTGCTGTAGGCTCACTTTGGTCCTATCGAAGATCACCAAATCGTCTGCATAGGAAATACATACTAGTCCCTTATTACCATATTGTGTGGGGGTGTTGTGTACTTCCCCCAGTCTTCCTGCCAACAAGGAGATGTAGATGTTAATAAACAAAGGGGTTTAAGAGCACCCTTGCTTCAGACCCCTACGAGTGGGGATAATGTCTGAAAGTGCCTCTTCCTGTGATAAGCACATTTTTACAGCAGTATCACCATACACTGCTTTGGAAGGAGCTGTTTCCCAATCCTCTAACATGGTCCACAGTTTCTCTCTGTCAACACTACCAAACACGGACAAATAGTCCACGAAGCAGGCAAACAGATCCAGCCGCGGTTTAACTTCTAGGTCAGATATCAGTGTCAACAGAGTCCAGATAGGGTGAGTTGAGTTGTTGAACACCCCTTTCTGAACCCTTTTTGATGATAAGTAAGTATACCTTTTTGAGCTACCCTCTCGGTGAGTAGTTCGAATACGATGTTGACAAATACCTTACCACTACAGTCCAGAGTTGCCAAACGTCTGTAGTTTTCTGGCCTATCTCTCTGACCTTTTTTAAACACGGGGATCAGGATGTCATCTTTCCATGACTCTGGGATCACACCAGTACAGCATACCTGTAGGTACATATGTTTTAGCGTGCTAGCCCAGAGCTCAGGATCACTTTTCAAGGTCAAGTTCTTTAGGCCATCCGGACACGTCGCACTGGATGATTTTAGTTTCTTGATTCTAACTACCAGATCAACTATTTTGATCTACTGACCCACTTTGCTATTTTGCATCTCACGGGGGGACCTGATATGGATTTTCTGGGCCCTGAAAGGACCTTCTAATAAATTCTATCCAATTAGCCCCTGTTACCGCAACTATTTCCTTCTGTGCTCCGGGCAATCCCTGAGCCTTCCCCAACTTCCTAAATTGTTTTGACTTCTTCTAGCAACATCACTTGGACTGCTTTGGATTGCATTTATAGGACCACTATATCAGTTCTGAAGTCATTAAAGAAGCCCACATGTTTTATATCCTTTGTTGTAATCAAATGAAGACAGGACATTTCACTTAATATAGCCAGGACAGTTGATCTATTTAAAATAATCCCTGCACTATTATAACATCCCAATAGGAACTCCAATACCAAGAAGGGAGCAGAGAAATCCATAGCTTAGTACAGCCTTTTTCATGTATTCTCAGCAGAACTTTCAGAGCCCTTATTTTCACACCTGGAGCTTTTACCCTTTGCATCATTCATTTGGTACACACCCCAGGTTGTTGTCAAAGACTGTGAGTTCCCATTTTGGACAAAGTTTTTTTTTCTGTCTGTGGGCTCTACTCTATTTTGTTCTGAACCTTTAAACAATTAATGGAGAAGTTAAATATATTAACAATGCCTATAGCACTTGTGCCTCCTCTACTTCCCTCAACTGAATCTGACACACATACTTCTTCCCATAGATTCCCACGTCTGCACACCAATATTCTTTTTATATTGATCATTACGCTTATCATGAGTCATATCATATTGTAATACACACATTGGAGTTGCATTCTGTAAAGTCAAGTCAACTTGACCAGAGTGGTCATAGTCATGTGTATTCCTCACAGTGCAGAGCTTTTGACTTTGAGTCCATCTCCTTATGAACCTGAGTATCACAATTGTTACTTTTGGATCGAGGGTCACAACCACACTCCTTCCAGTTCTTTAAATTGCCTATTGGGCTAGTTTGTATACCAAAGGCACATTTCACACATTTTCACTTGGGGTATTCCACAGAAACAGAAGAAGTAAATAGGGAAAGAGATAGGTGTGCTTTAGTAATGGTTACCTTGCTTTGAGTTCAAGCTGAAGACATTGGAACAGCAGAAACATGATTATTTTGACTATGATATTTGGAAACATCAGATGAATATGTTTATGAATTATTGTGGACTGTTTATAGGATTTTTGAATGAACAAGACCCCTGATGAGGAGATGAACTCTCGAAAAGCATTGGGTTACACATTAAAATATAGTAAAACTATTAAAAATATAATAAATGAACACTGTTACTAAAAAAAGCAACAGCTTTTTCTAATGAAAAAAGAATTAAAAAAAATACATTTTAATACCTATACCTGTAATCCATCTACAAGAGTTGTATTAAAACATGCAAAATACTAAACCTATTTCAAATAAAACAATTCATTTGAAACATACTAATACATATACATTTCGTAATAGTGTAATTTACATTTCAAAATACAAATACATTTTAAATGTACAATAATACCATTGAGGGCATTCCAAACAACATAAAACAAATAGTACTGTTAAATACACTACATAACTAAAAGAAATTACATATACTTAATAATATTTGGTAATATTAACTTTAACAGAAAACATACATATATACACAACTTACAAACCCATCAACATTTAAACAATAGATATACTTTAAATAAACTAAAATGCAAAATTGTAATTTATGCTAATATCTATTTAATAATGTAAACAGTATACAAAAGCAACACAAATGTAATGCACATTAAAAATATACATCAATAAAAACTATTTCACATTTGTAGGTATTACAAATATTTATGAAAAAATTACATCACCTTCATTGTAAAATATTTTACAACCCAACCTAAACATTAATAAACAAAATCAAGGTTACTTAACGCTAGCACCTTCACTTAAAAAAGTTGACAACCCATCCAAAATATTGCAAGACACACAGTGAATTATGGTTACCATGATATTTGATTGTAATATAATTATTTTTATAAATGTATTGATAATATTCACATTATGTTGTTACCTCAACGTTATTATTTCAAATGTTTGTAGACTTAAGGGCCTCATCAGACGTTTGGTGGTAATCCAGAGCAATTTCCGCTGGGCGGAAAAAGCGTTACTGCTGTGGGCATTGGTATCAGCGCTGCATCACAACCTGGCATGAATGCATGCCCCACTCTGGTGGTAACGCTATTACTGCCTGGTGGAAACAGAGCCGAAATAAGGGTTTCCGCATAAGTAGAAGCGCAAATAGTGCTACCGCTGGCAGTCCCGCCGCTAATTGCTATTAGCACTGGCTGAAATTGCATCATTGCGGGAACGGGAAGCGGTGAGTGGGCATTTTTAAAAACACAATCAATCAAATGTCTCCACTTCCTGGAGCCATCCGGAACTGAAAACAAGTGAGAATATCACAGGAGAGAAACACAGGCAAGGTGCCTGAAAATTGTCTGCAAAAACATAAGTGTAGTGAGGGGGAGCTGGTGTAACCAACAGGTGAGGTCATTGCCCACTGTGATGAACTATATGTCAGTTGGCAGTGTAAACCCACAGGATAGCATAGGACAGCCATCTGGCATGCAATTAGCCAGAAGGTGACTGCAGTGGCGAGTGCATCTCATGACAGAGAGGACTGCCGCAAGCAGTGGAATGACTTGAGGGTCAGGGTGCGTGGACTGCTGTAAATAAAACACCAGAAGTACCTGGCGACTGGAGGAGGCACTGTGGATCCACTGTTCCTCATCGCCTGGGATGAAAAGTGCAGTATAGTGCTGGATATGGAGGGAATAGAGCGAGTCCGAGGTGCTGAGGTGGGTGCCAGAAGCCAGGAGGTGAGTGACCCCCCAGCACAAGTGCATGCCCAAATGACAGCCTATCTTAATATGCCCCAGTGCACAAGGACACATTTCAGCATTCCCAGAGGCTGGTCACAGAAACAGGGTGGATTGAGGGGGTGGCACATCTGCCACCCTCCACAGCAGCAGCAGGAAGGGGTGGCAAGTGACCTATCCAAGTTCCATGCATAACACACCCTTTCTGTTGCACCCTGTGCCAGCGAAAATGTGGTGTGTGAGCAACCAGTACACCGTGCAGCAGTCACACCAGCATGGTTTGGACTAAGTTGGCCTGCCCATGTATCATGGCAGACAAGCCAAAGGGAAGTACACATCCCCCTACACCGACATGGGCTCAGCTAGCCAATTACTGTACACCACAGTGCAACCCTGCTGGCTGCACAGGAGTGTCCCATAGAGCCATGCCAGTTCCATGGAGTAAGCCACCACCCTCAACCCCGCAAGATGAGTGCCACCCGGGGAAGGGGTGTGGGGCTTGATGGACCACTATCATGCATGCCATACATCAGCTGGCATAGCATGGACACCCTGCCCTCCCCACACAAAGGCCAAAGACCAACTGCCTATGTGTCACATGCTCATTGCTTCAACCATCCCCATAATCCTAGGCCCACATGCAATCTCCCCTGACCAATCATGCCCATCTGCCCAATGTGTGAGGTCTCATCTCTGTACCATAGCGAATTTGTCTCGCATGCCAAAACACGCAGGGGAACCATACCTGACAGCATTTCCTATGTCCCCTACAGGCAATCACGCATCGCTGAGGCATCGGAGGAGGATGAGTGGGAAGGCCCACCTGTCAGGAATGGCACTCTGTCAAGAGTGGCACAGGGTACCCAGGTAGATTTTGGGTGGCTGTGCCGAAGTAAGGTAGCAGATGAGCACACACAGCAGGGAGTTAAACAAGAAAGAAGAGTAGGAAACTGTAGCTGTGAGCCAAAAGGGGCAAAAGATACAAAGGTACAAACAAACTGGATTCCCTCTTGGGGTGTATGCTGAAATGGGAAAGAGTGTTCCACGAACCTTAGGAAACTCCAGCATTCTGCACAGATTGCTATAACAGAGACCCACGCTGTATGCTCATGGCTGGGAACAACAGCAGTGGGTGTCTGTAACACTGAAAACGCGACAAGGGAAGGGGCAGAGGTTGCCTGCCGAAACCAACAGGAAAGCTCTGTACAAAGGGATTACATAAGACACATGAGATGACAAGAACAGATATATCCAGCGAAAAGGAAGTCAATGAGCAATCTATCAGAAGGAAATGAAGGAAAGGCAGTTAGACTGAAGTAGATAACCTAAGGTGGATTACAGAGGACTCAGGGAAGAGAACAAGGGAGCAGCAGTCAGGAAAACAGAAGGGCTGCAAAGTAGGAAGCAGGTCTGCAGTCAAGAGTGGCACTAGGTGCAGGCAAACTGTAGTGGACTGCGGAGGACTGTAGTAGGCTGCAAGGCAGGGAGTCCAGAAGAACAGGACAGAGAGAGATTAGTAGTAGGCGACAGACAGAGAGCCCAAAAGAATAGGGCCGCGAGGTAGGGAGCCCAGAGGAGCAGGGCCGTAGGTAGCTAAGTGTAAAAGAGGCTGTAAGGCAGAGGAGTGTAGCAAGCCGCAAGGCAGGGAGCCCAGAGGACAAGGGCTGTAGGCAGCGGAGGGAGACAGGCTGCAAGGAAGGAGCCCAGAGGACAAGGGCTGTAGGCAGCGAAGAGGTGCAGGCTGCAAGGTAGGGAGCCCAGAGGACAAGGGCAGTAGGCAGCCGGAGTGAGGCAGGATGTAGGCAGGGAGCCCAGAGGACAAGGACTGTAGGCAGCCGGAGTGAGGCAGGCTGCAGGGCAGGGAGCCCAGAGGGACAAGGACTGTAGGCAGCCGGAGTGAGGCAGGCTGCAGGGCAGGGAGCCCAGAGGACAAGGACTGTAGGCAGCCGGAGTGAGGCAGGCTGCAGGGCTGGGAGCCCAGAGGACAAGGACTGTAGGCAGTTGGAGTGAGGCAGGCTGCAGAGCTGGGAGCCCAGAGGACAAGGGCTGTAGGTAGAAGGCAGCGGAGCGAGATCCGCTGCAAGGCAGGGAGCCCAGAAAGGGCACTGGATCAAAACAGGATAATGCAGCAACAGGAACAGCATACAATGTAGCAGGTCAAGGCAAACAGGAGCGGGGAGATCTCAAGATGCAAGACACTGTGCTCCTGCAGGCAGCTGCTTATATACAGCCCTGCCTTGTTCTGAGGCAGGGTAATTGACAGCACCTGGGGCAGCACACCTGATGACAATCTGCCTCCTCCCTCGCTGGTCCTGAGCAGTTGGAAGCAGCACTGGCCGCTAGGGCTTCTGGGGATTGTGGTCCCAATAACGATGAATGAGAATAGCCAGGAATTGAGGACTGTAGCCAGGTGCATTATGGTAAATGTAGTTAATTGAATAAAATAAGAAAGAACCAAAGTTGAGCAAATGGAAATAAAAGACCATGGCGTGAAAAGGAGTTGTTCAAGGAGTATTAGGAGGATAAATGAGTACCAAGTAGTCCATGATGGTTGCCAATGCGTGTGCCAGCGGCGCGGGCATGACACCACCTGGGAGTCGTGTATCCAGGCCCTCAAAGACTGCCACCACCATCACTAAACTGCAAAGGCACTGACAGGCAATACCGAGGTGGATGTTTGACCTTGATAGCCAAACAAATAGAGAACTGAATACCCCTCTCTCCGCCTTTCTCGCAGTAAATGGTGAGAATATCTCGAAATTCTCTATTTTTTTTAAATTTGTCAAAAGTATACTCCGCCACGAGACATCAAGCAAGTTTTTCATTGAAAAAATAAACTTTATTTATTGCTATTTATATATGTAAAAAATGTTTTACGCAGCACAACATATGTGTTGTAAATAAACAATGACTAAAAACATCATTTTAAGAAACACAATTATTTGAAACAACCAATCAAAAACCAATATCAATGGGGTAAAGAACATTTTTCTGTTGTGTTTTATTGTCATCAATTTTTTTAAACCCGTATCTCACAGTCACATAGAACACTTTTTAGTGTATATTTAAAAAAAATGATGGACATTATTTCATTAATACATCCCATACCATAACACAACAAATTTATTTCATGCCAGAACCTAATCTTGATTTTGGATTAGATCAAAAGACTTTTTCCATTTGCAGTCTTACCCATAGTCAACATGTTTCGGCCAGAATATTTATGAGACACTATCTCTAGTGTCCTTTTACATTTGATTTTTGGTGACCTTCTTCAGGACATGAGCGTTTCTTTTTTCATTGTGTTAGTCTTGTATACCCCTTGGTATATAGCGTGGACAGCAGCAAAATAAAGGTGTGAGAACATTAATATTCCAAACAAATTTTTGGAAGAAATAATTTCTTTAGAAGATCTAGAGTTGGTATCCTCATTTGTTGTCATAGTCTATAAATGCTTGCAATGTCTTTTAAGCAGGCTCGACTGGATTTGGAAAAGGCTCGCTTCCTTTTTCACAACTTTCCGGTTCTGGTACGTGTGTTTTCGTTTGAACAATTCCCTGTTATGAAATCCCTTCACGACTTGTATCTCGTTTTGGAGAACAGCGCCAAGGTATTCTGGCTTTCTTCCTCTGTCTGCGTTAGTGTCGGACCTTTGGAATAATCAAATGGTACCTGTAAATACCTATGGGACATCAACTTTCAGGTCCAAGAGTCTGACCGAGTGACAGTTTGAGATATAGGCGATGTGCCATGTCCCCACTGGATGCCTTTTGTTGAGGAATGCTTGGTCAACCCAACCAACATCTTTGGATTCTTCCTTTGTGCCATACCGTCTATCTATTATTGAATTTCAGTGTGGCACATCTATAAGCCAAGAAATACTGAAGATTTTCTCATACATAATTCAATTGCCCCTTTTTCAAATTGTCAGTAATGACAAGGTGGACGTCTGAATTTTCTTCCTCTGACTTTACATTCCTTTTCATTGTTTCCACACCTCCCTTGAAGTTCCTCCCTCACTTGGTGCAAATTGTGGCCAACATGCCGGCCTTAAGTACCTAGACAGTGAAAAAAACAGTGCATCCTTGTAGCCATATCAAAGATTAATCCCTTCAGTAAGCATACAGTGATCTAGTATATCTCAGTATACTGTGCAGCAGCTCTTTATTGATCCCTCTTTTGACAATTGCTGATTATCTTTTTAGTTGTGGTCATTGTATTCCCTGGATATTGTTGTAAGTCTGTCAGTTTTGGCTGATTTGTGTATGTGTTATCTTTATTCCCTTGTGTAACGCTATCAGTAATTTAGTTTTTCAGGAAATCCACACTACATCGCCCTAGTCCCTCTCAGGGACATTATTTCACTAAAATGGCAGGGGTAGCAGAAGTTATATCACACAACCCCTGACCTCTGATGACATCACAAGAAGTGATGTCATTTCACAACGCCCCAAAGTGACATCATGGGAAGCGATGGAACATGTCATTTCACCCCTTGACAAAACAGGAAGTAGCATCACAGCATTGCTCCTAAGTACACTATGGCTATGATATCATTGTAATTTGACATATAGTTCATACAAGAATGGATCAACATATGTATCATTAATATCAGTGTTTATAGGCTCATATTACCAAATGACTGTGAATGCAAGCAAACGTCCAAGGCCAAATGATAATGATGTATTATATAGCACTTACACACTTTATATAGAACAAATATACAATATCACCCAACCTGTGTTGTTACTCATTTATCGACCTCCTGCTATGGTCAAACATTTCTACACTATACACACGTTTTTAGGCAACAGGATTATGTTAGGGGACAGAGGACACTGAGATGGAATGTCTTGTGATGATCTTAACAGAGACATGCTGCAAAAAACAGGCAGCTACTGCAACTTGCAAACAGCAAAATACATAGGGCCTCATCACTACTTGGGCGGTAACGGTGACGCTATTAGCGCGGGCGGTATTAGCCCTACCGCCAAACTCCCCGGCGCTAATAGCGCCGGATCAAGAGTTCGGCGGTAATGTAAGTCCTCATTTCCCACTGAGCCCATTCGGGAATGCCCCATTCCCCATTGGACTCAATGGGAAATCTTCGCGCTAATACCGCCGGCAGATTTCCCGCCGGCGGTAATAGCGCAAATTTTCGGCGGATTTCCCCCCAGCTCAGAGCTGGGGTGAAATCCGCCGAAGCCCTGATTCGGCGGACCCTTAAATCCGGCGGTAATAGCGCTACCGCCGGATTTAAGGGTTACCGCCGAAGTCGTGATGAGGCCCATAGTCTAAAATGGATGCTTATTCCAATGTTTGTGGACGTTTTTGTCCACATTGTGAATTTGAGGTGTTTAAGAACAGACTAGATGAGTGACTCAGCCCCTGAAGTTTGCCTGAAATAAACCTTTAATGATTCTAGCACTTATTGTATAGAATTCCAGAAAGACAAATTATTTGTTATTTTCATTTATTTATTTATTTGTCATTTGTATAGCACACCAAACCCTAGGGCATCCAGGCACAGGTTACAGAAAGCTTTCTCATACATGAGAAGCAAGCAGGCATTGGGCCTTGGTTACAGTTACAATATGTCTCAACCTTATTAAGATGATAGCAGGAGCATTGGATGCTGGTCACAGAAGGTGTGTCGGCATCAGCATAAAAGGGTGGTACGTACATTTAAATCTTGATCAAAGGCTACTGGGTGTCACAGGTTTGATTGATTGTCAAGGGGAACAGATAGCGGAGGTTATGATTCGAGTGAGAAGAGACACATTTTAAGGCCTTTGCGTAAGGACCAGAAAGAGGGTTCTGTTATCACGTGTGCTGGTAAGTCATTCCAGTGTTTTGTGGCCATTACCAGGAAACTACTACCCCCTGCTCTTTGTAGTTTGAATCTGGCCAGAGTAAGGAGATGTGATTGAGAGGCCCACGTGGTCTCAGGAGGATAACTCAGCTGCAACGTGCTCCCCTTGGAAGCAAGACGGCATGCCGCACTACAAGTTCGATCCCCGGGTCCGCGCTTAGAAACCTCTGGGTATTAAGCGTGTTATAAATAACCTATCATATCATAACATATCACGTGTGTATATTGGATTGGAATTTATTTCATTTTCTAGTAAGGTATTGCTGAATTTGAGAGGCATTTGTGTGTTAGTGTCAGAGTTTTAAATAGGCCTGAAAAAGATGGGGACTGGGCTAATGTCACTCTCTGCCGGCATCAAAATCTTGAAAAAAGAATGCCTATACGAGACACATAGAACTATCGTGATTCTGACCATTCTTCTATCAACATCAGTCATTCAGGAATCACACTCCATTCAACACATTCTCATCCTGTAGGAATGCTTCTGTATTCTTTGCTTTAATATACAAAAATACATGTTTTTATTATTTCACAAACGGTTAAAATGAATCAACAAACCAAATAACATTCTCATGTCCACTCTGAGTGGACTAATTATCACACAAAATGTGTGAGAGATTAGTAAAAGTGACCCAAAATACTAATGAGAAATATCGTATGGACATGACTAACAATATTTGTAACAAATTTTACTTCTCTATTTACACAGACAGGGATCTGTACTATTAGCGTAAATGTCTTTCCTCTGGCAATGTACAAAATTCACACTCCACACTGTGAAGTTTGCCAAAAGGTGTTGGTGAATATGAGACTCCGAACAAGTTATCTAATATCATGAGCTCATTCTCAGACCCGCAGTATTTCTCTTAATACACTCTGTACTAAAGAAAAAAATGTCAACAGACATGTGTTTCTGCTTCTTGGGGAGAGGTATATTTAACTTCACTACCCCTCAATTTGACTTAGGCCTTCATCAGGACAAACAGAAGGTAGCTCCCTTTGATGAAACTTAAATGTATGGCACAAGTAGACCCTTCAAATCATGAACTTTCACTGTTGGGATTCTTAGTAGCTGTCCTTTTCTAGTGCAGTGAATGCTGTTCTGAAGCTTGTATTCATGTAAATGGCCCTCATTACGACCCTGGCGGAAATCGAAAAACGATGGCGGAAATGCAATACCGCCATCGAATAGCGCTCGGTGCGACTATGACCCGTCACCGCAAAGTACGATGCCATTAGCGACACCGTAGTGAACGCCAACGCTAACTGCACCAAGTACGCGCGCGCGCGCCATGCCAAACCGTAAATACCACCATGGCGCAAGGGTACGCGAATTCCGACCCTAGCGGACATGTACCTAACGCCATCAAGCACGGCGGAAAGTACCATTCCGCCATGGTGAGAAGTACGGCATCGCGAATCAACCGTAAACGGCCCCACTGAGTGCCTGTACACCGCTCCCTGGCCACATAGTACAACTCCCCGTAGGTGCAATGAAGTCACAATGCAACCAGTGAAATGTACAAGTCACCCATGCATGCCAACGAACAAAAGAATCTCAAGAGGGGCCAATGGGAGCTGCAGGGCACAGATGGCACGAATACAGAAGCCATTCCAATGGACATGACCTCAGTCCCCCACCAAGAAACGCACGCAAACACAGGCACCTGTGACCAGCAATATTCCGAAAATCACATCATTCCACCAGTCCACCTGGCTGACCGGCATCTGTTACACAAAACCTAATCCCCCGCCCCTGAGCATGACATCATTCAAACAGTCATATTGGCAGCCCTCATCCCTGACCTCACTGGGCTTCGTAGGCAAACGCGCCCAGCACAGTACCACGCAACTATACTCCGAAGCTGGAATCCAATGCAGATCTCCTCACAATACATCGCTCCCCAAATAGGAATATGCCACATCACTTGCAAAGAAGAACGCTACACGGCCCATATCAGAATAGAAATTTAATGCACAACAAATTCACCAAGCCCATACAGCCATTAGGCCATGAACTCCAAAACACATTTCACCATTGTGGGCTGCATCCGCAAGAAATGACCAGCTACTTCTTGTGTGACGCCCTGTTCCTTCATGGTACACAGGGCCACATTCTCGTACGAAAAGGCAACATGGAAGCGCACAGAACCGCAGGGCCGTCCCAATGGGGAGGCACTAGTCCAGCTGAAAGGCCGAAATGTTGCTCCGAGCCACTACTACTGCGTAAGGGCATGTGGCCCATTGGCGATCGTCCCATAAGATCGTAATGCTGCTCCACTGATTAACACGAAGCAGCAGGTGTCGGGAGTAAAAGCCATCTGCAGGAGTGGCATACAGATGGCAGTGGCAAAAGGGGAGGAGATACCTGTCAACCAAAAGAAAAGAAAAAGAATAGAATGGCCATCAGAACTACATTCGAACAACTCACTTCAATGATCACACTAAATCCACAGCCATATGCATGCTAGCCCACTCCAAAGGATCATCACCACCCCAAAACCACTTGCGACTCATAACTATCTATATCGAGGTGAAAACACCATCACAAACGAGTGTACCTGTGCATGCGTCTGTGAAAACAGAATCCATCAGATGGGATTGGTAACGTGCATGGACACAAGTGTCTGAAGGCGCGTCGAGACAGGGAGGGCTCAACAAGGCCAGATAGACGATGGTCCCACTATGGCAGCCCTGCATCACATAGCGCAGGGGAGGCGGACAGATTCCAAGAAGCCCTGTACATGGCAAACACTGTATCAAATCATCTGTCCATGCATCCATTCATCATTCCCTCATCCCGTAATGATAACGCCTGTTTCCATACTCACATAACATGTGAGAATTCCATTGAGTCTGTGCGTTATGCAGCCTGCAAAATCCACTGTGCCCCAGCCCGTAATTCCAGTGTTGTGAAGTAACATGTATTTGGGAACGTCCGGCCTCATCGTCCACTTCGCTATTGCGCATCCCAAACTATTCATATCAATCATTGCATCCTCGCCATGGCCCCTGTCCCAAGGACATTGAACAATAGAACGTTATATTTGCAGTCAGACCTGTGGGCATCTCCTCGCCGCTAGCTGATAACCGAAAGCGCCACCCTTCGAATTCCTCATTTGCAACATCACGTCGAAAAGGCATCTGTGGCCGCTTGAAATCACAAATTAATCCATCTAGTGCGGCTGTGTGTGAAAATGGCAACTGCCTTCACTCACAAATGGGACGCCCCGCCCGTCGTTGCAACTCGGTACAGTGATGCATGAGGGTCCACCGTTACTCGAGTACTACGTTCCACTGACCCTTCACAAGTCTGTTCGCGACTGCAAAGATTGTATGTGAAACAATGGGACCATAGCCGAATGAACATATCAACCAATGTTACACGGCCATCGGGTACAAATACATGATTGTAATAGCAAGATGCCATTCCTCGAATTGCAGCGTTGTGTGCGGGACGTGCTCGGCCAAAGGGGAGAGCAGCTTGCACAGGTGGAATGAATCACCACAGGTGGAGGCCATACAGCCTGAAAACACATAACTTGCACACCCAGTCTCCTCCCACAACCACACCCACTCCGAAATGCTACCGGCAGGACTCGCGATGTTGGCCCTGGGGGACCTGATAGCACTGCAAGTACTCCAACTCCAAGAAGAAGACGAACACCAACTACAACCGGCCGCACGGAGGAGACGCAGGAGGAGGAGGAGGGCAAGGCAGGGCCAGCAAGGGCCGCCAGCACAGCCACTACCACCACGCAGGCAGCCCGCAATCCCACGCCTCCGAGCACATCCGTTCAACCTCACTGATGAGCAGATCCACACCCTCTACCGTTTGGACCGGGACACCATAGCCGCCATTGTGGACATGACACAGGCTGACCTTGTCAGCATGATAGATAGCCCAACTGCCATCCCACCCCTACTGAAGGTGGTGTCTGTACTCCACTTCCTGGCCACAGGCACCTACCAGCACACAGTCGGACAGTTGCATGGCATTTCTCAGCCACTGTTCTCACGGACACTATTGCAAGTGCTCGATGCCCTCCTGCAGCACGCAGACGACTACATCTCTCTACCACGCTCGGAGCAGGAAATTACCAACACAAAAGTGGGATTCCATGCACTTGGCGGCATACCGGGTTGCCTTGGTGCCATCGACTGCACCCATGTGGAATTGGTCGTCCCACATGCCATGGAGGCCCAGTACCGCAACCGAAAACAATTTCATTCTCTGAATGTACAAATGGTGTGTGACTCCAACAGGATCATTACACATTGTTGTGCCCGATTCCCTGGATCAACCCATGATTCTATGGTCTTGAGGAACTCAACAATACCACGCTACATGGAGCGACACGCAGGGTACAGATCCTGGCTACTCAGTGAGTCTCATTTCATGCATGATGATGTGGGGTATGTGATGCAGCAATGACCTGGCAGGAAGGGGGGGGGGTGCGTACGTAGCAATGGCATTCCACATAATTCGTTTATCGTCCACATACAGGTGATGCCGGATATCCACTGAAGAGATGGCTCCTCACACCAGTCCGGAACCCACGGGACCAGCATGAGGAGGACTACAACCATGCCCACTCACGTACCCGTGTAGTCATAGAACAGGCATTCGGCCTACTGAAGACTCGTTTCCGGTGCCTCAGCAGGTCTGGCGGGGCACTCCTGTACCGCCATGAGAAGGTTGCAAAGATGGTGATGGCATGTGTCATGCTACACAACATGTGCGTACGTAGAAATGTGCCCATGCCCCCTGACGCAGAACTGCAAGCACCTGAAGATGGTCATGATGAGGGTGGGGATGTGGCAGCACCTCAAGGAGTCCGCGAGGCACAGGAGGGCCGTGACATTCGTCAGCATCTCATTGATGCATGCTTCTAGCACTCACGCCTGGTGGCTGATACATGGACACGGGACTCGTGGCACTGTGTGTGTCTGGTACATGCACAATATGGACTGTACGCCTATGATGGCCTAGTACACAAAGATCATTGTCCACACATCTCATTGGTTGATCGTGCATTGTTTATGGCATATGTGATATCATGTTGAACACCCTATCGACCCGCCACCCAAGTGAGCCCAACACACCCCCTCCACCCTCCTACCTCCCCCCCGAACACCAGTGTCCAAAGATGCTCATTGTCAGTGGGCAGTCCCTATTGCAAGCCCCCTCTGCGGGTATCAGGGGCACCCCTGCCTGTGGAGCGCAGGTTCCTCCCAGATCTACGTTCGGGGCTGCCCTGGACGGAACTTGCAACGGATGATGTCTCTGCCTGCTCACGTCCATGCATGTCCCTAAGGGTTTGTGAGAGCTCAGTGAGCACACGGCGCACTGCAGCAAGTTCGGCACATACGTCTTTGGACGTCGCATGCAGTTCCCCCCTCAGGCTCTCGGTGCTTCTCTCCATTTGGACTCTCAGGCTCTCGGTGCTACTCTCCATTTGTACTCTCAGGCACTCGGTGCTACTCTCCATTTGTGCCCTTAGTGTCTCTGTACTTCTCTCCATTTCTGCCCTAAGTGTCTCAGTTGATGTTTCTATGTCTGCCTTAGTGCCCCCACATTCATCGGCATGGTCCTTGAGGAGCGTGGCCAGTTGCTGCTGTTGCACGATTAACTGGTCGAGGGACTGTTGCCTCTGCTGGGCCATGGCCATTTGCGGTGGTGTCACAGAGTGGCTGTTCGCCTCATGTTGCCCTGCCACAGGGCTTGTGGGGGATGGCCAGTCGTCGTCTTGTGGGTGCCCCTGCGTGGTATCCTCATGGTGTACGGGATGGAACAGACAGGGGGATTGGGACAGGTCATGGATGGATCTGACTTCGACATCCCCGTCTTCTGTGTCGGAGCATGCTGCCATTAATGGGGTGTCACCTATGGTGCTGCTGCCACCAGAGGCAGTGCCTTCTCTGGCATCCATTGGGGGGACCTGTGGTGCTGCTGTTGTGGGCATGCTGGCTGCTGGGGTGCCTGTTGATGTTCCCTCCTCTGTGCTGCCACTTGATTTGTGCTGCTGCCGTGTCTTGATGCGTGCAGCTGAGGTGGAGGGTCTTTGGCCGTTGGTCTTGGCCCTCTTTGCAGGTGTGCTGGTAGGGGTGTCCTGAAGCTCGTCGTTTGGATCGGACCCTGTGGTGGAGTAAAGGAGGGCAAGCGTTATTAATGGGTCTGTGGGAATTGGAATGGCAATGTATCACATGCATTGGGGTGGTACCTGAGGGTGATTTGGGTCGGGGCCTTGGAGGTGCTTTCATTTGTGTGTGGAGTGAGGGTGCAGTTGTTTGGCAGCCTGCAGTTAGGGTGTGCCTGCTGCACGTGTAGTGGGTGTTTTTGGGGTTTTTAATTATTTATGTATTTATTGTGAGTTTTAAAGTGCGCTATCAGGCCAATGTGTGTGGACGTTCTCCTGGCCATGTGTTGCTGTTGCGCTATGTGGACACATGTGATTCACATGATTGGACATTGTGGATTTGGCATGGTTTTATTTGGGCCACCTACCGGATTCTCCGGATGTCTGCACTCCTTTCTCCATCCCTCCGACTCCCTCTATGCTCTCCATTCCAATGGTGGAGGCACAGATTTCTTCCCAGGGGGTCAACTTGATGGGTGATTCCGATCCTCCCCCGGTGGCTGTGGCAATGTTGCGGTTGGCAGAAAGTATGCTACGGACGCGTATCCGCAGGTCGTCCCATCGCTTTCTACATTGCTGTGGGTTGCGGGGTGCGGTCCCCACCTCACTTACCCGCTGTGCCACCAGGGCCCATATGGCCTTCTTGTTCGCAAGTGCAGTCCTGGTCATTTGCGTGGAGAAGACGGCGGCGGCATTCTCCTGGAGGGTCTCTGTAAGCACGGTGAGTTCCTCACGGGAGAAGTGGACCTGCCGCTTGCGGTCGCACGCTTTCTTCGCTACTTTTCCCATTTTTCTTGGTTTCACTAGGGTGGATGACGGGTTGGGATGTGTCTCAGGGTAGTGTTTTTAGTGGTTGTGTGGATTTTGTGGTTTTATAGGTGTACGGCGTGTTGTTTCCCGTTCCGGGCCCATGTTTTTACTTCCGTTTCCGTATATTTACGGTCACCGTACTTTCCGGTTGGCTCTCACTGCGGTGTCCGCTAAGATGGGTGGCGGTATTGCACCTAGGGCGCCGTACGGCGGCGGTGTGGGCCGTTTTGGGGTCATTTCCGCCATCGCGGACTTTGCACTTCCGCCATGCCGTGGTGCTCGTGCCCGATGGGTCGGAATGGGCCGCACTTTGCTCCATCGTGCAATGGCGGAAACGCTATTTACGCTGTGGCGGTCCGGTCAGTCACTTTCCGCCAGGGTCGTAATGAGGGCCAATGAGTTTCCCTTGATAAAGAAGGGAATCTTATCCAATTTGGAAAGCTCAAGGGCAAACAATATCATGTTGTGCGACTTGTTATCGGAACAAAGTTCCACATAGCTGTGTGCGTGTTAATGCTATTTCTGATCTTGATTAATATAGGAGCTCCTGATGCAGAAGAAACTTATACCACATCTGTAAGTGTTTTTTTCTAGAGTTTTAAAGAAGACACCTTCATGAATGGGCAATCAGTGTACACTTCTCCTAGCTAGAGAGATATGGTCCTTTTTAGGAACGTTCAGGGCTGCTCTTAGAGCATTGTTTTGAATCACTTGGAGTCTTTTGTTGTTCCCAGCGGTGGTGCCTGCCAAAAAGATGTTACAGTAGTCTAGTCTGGACATGATAAGGGCTCTAGCAATTGTCAAACAGTTGTTGTTAGTGATGGAGGGTCTATATGCATTAATGAGTTGCCGCGGACCCTGCAATTGCTTTGACTTATCTGGTAAGTCATAGTGTATTGTCTAGGTACAACCCCACTGTTTTCACTTCTTTAGAGACTAGGATGGTTGTACAGTCACTATTAATGGATTTGTATTTAGTGTCAAGTTTGTTTAAGAGAATTTGTGACTCTACAAGGAGTAGCTCGGTCTTGTCATCATTTAGGCAGAGAGAATATAGTGTCATGCAGACTGAGGTTTTGGTAGCATTTGCCCAGAGAATTAGAGTCTGTGTCATATGAACCAGTGATTGGGTGAAAGATTTGAGTGTCATCTGTGTAATTAGTGTAGGAGATATCCAAGGTGCTGAATAGGTTGAAGAGAGGCTATGTAAAGATATTGTGAAGCGTTGGGGAAATACAGGAGCCTTGGGGGACTCCACAAAAGACTGGAGCTGGACAAACAGATACAGTAGAGTAGAGGACCCTCATTGTTCTGATTGAAAGGAAAGCGTTCATCCAGGCTGTTGCTTTCGTGAAGAAATAGCCTGCTGGGAAAGATGCTGATGGTTTAGGTTTACGTTTGCTCAGAGAAGCCCATTTTTCAATGGCATTTAAGAGAGCATGGTTGTATGGTACCATGTCTATTAAACGACTAACTAAATAACAAATGAATTTATAACAAAAGAAAAATAATGAAAAGAAAACATGTTCTCTTTTCTTTTTTTGGGGGTGGGGTCCCCCCAAATCCCTGTTTCCCCTTGCTATAACCCCACCCCAACCATCTCCCCACAACAAGATTTAACCCTTTACCCCAACCCCACATATATTTTCTTTAAAAGATTCAGTATTTTTAATTATTTATGTTTCGTTATAATTGTCATTTGTTATTTATTTTTTGTTATTAACACTGTATGCCGGTTGTATACATCAACCATAGTGGTAGGATTATTTATTGACAGTTTATAATATGTAAGGGGCTTTAAGAGTGGTATCAGACTAGCTGGAGTTATATTCTGGGCATTTCTTGCTAGAGTGACTGGTAGTGAGTGTGAGGTAGCTGAGGAATGCCTATTCAACGGAATGGCTAAAGATATGATATTATGGTCAGACCATGGGAAAGGCACATTTGATAAGATGCTAATGTTGCAGTTGAGGTCTAATAGCCAATCTAGCGTACAACCTTTGTCATGAGTAGGGCCAGTGATGCGTTGGGTGAAACCCAAAGTTTCTGTAGTGCTAGTTAGCGCTAGGCGTAGGTATCGGTGCTATAATTAAAGCCTAGATTTAGGTGAACCATCAGGGCAATTCTAGACGAAGGTCGGGTATCCAGAGAGAGAAGTTGCGAGATTCCGTTTTAGAATGAGGTTGCTGATCCTGTTCGACTATAGATAAGATGCAATGTTAGCATGGCTCTGTGGGATAGGGTCAGTTTAATAGACAGAATTTCCCCAGAATTAAAGTCACATTTATTTGAATCGCTGATAGATAATGAGTTTTTAGCAATGATAGCAACCCCTCCCCCTTTGACATTAATTCTGTCTTTCCTAAAGATGGGATAGATTTCAGGAATGGCAAGTGATATGGCAGGTCCTGCCGCATCATGTAGCCATGTTTCTGTGATGGCTAATAGGTCTAGATCATTGGCAGTGATGAGATCAGAGATGTCAAGGGCGTGGGCCAAAAGTGATCTGGCGCTGATAAGGGCGCCTTCGATCTTGAGCCGCACTTATCGGTCGGGAGTGGGCATGTCATGATACTTGCCGATACAAGTAGGTTCGAAGAACCCTTAAGGGCGTTTGTGTTGGGAGATGTGCTAACAGCATGGCCCATGTTTGGGGAAGTCTGTTCCGTGATTATAGCAGAGGCATCATCTACTTTGGCAGAGGTGTTAATTGTATTGGCATTGGTAGAGGAGCCAAGGGACTTATCCACCAAGGTGTGAGCTAGTGTCAGTACCGGTGCACAGGCCGCAGATACCTTTGCGGTGCAGCTTATTGCAGGTCTGCACATGGCACGTATATTAGTAGGAGCATTATTTCTACATTCAGGCGCACAAACAGTAGTTACAATAACATTGGATATATGTTCAGAAGCATTTTCTTTCTTATTTCAGGGGTGCATACAACGGATACTTGCCAGTGGCATGGTTATTTGTTTCAAGTACATAATAGGCAGGTATATTTGCATGAGTTTGGGGGATGAGCACAGAGTCATCGGTGGAGGTGTCAGGTCTGACTACAAATGGCCTGGGGGTGATGGCTGGGGTATTTGCTGGATTCCTAGTCATTTTGATGATATCGAAGGTGCTGATCGGGTTTTTGGTAGCCAGGTAAACTGCTGTCTGATCATTGTCAAGTGAGGATGGAGCAGGAACCGTGGCACGTGTGTTTAGTAGGCGATTAAATGCTGATAGGAGTACTGGAGGCAAATGCAGCATTGGTATAGGCATGTGACTGAATAAGGTCACTTTTGCCGAATGACTCAGTGGAGACACGTACTGTAAGTCGACCGGGTTTGTCTAGATCAATGGAGTCATATTCAGGCAATGGGGTACTGGCAATACTGGTGGTCACTGGGAGCCTGGGTATGTAGTTCCTAACACAGGAGTGTTGTTGAAATTTCAGGGTGGTATAGGCAATAACGGGGCATTTGGGCTGGGCTGAGGACTGGTTGACTTAGATAGAATGGGCAAGAGTTGGGGGTTGGGAAGCTGCGACGGTTGAGCAGATTGAGGAAGAGGGGTCGTGAGGGTCAGTTTTGCACATCTGTGTGAGACTTTTGGCTTGAGTAAGTGAGCAGCTGGTGAGACTCTTGAGCAGAGGTGCTCATTTCTCCTGGGAATCAATGGCTGTTTGCCGAAGCGGTGTGCTATTCAGGTGAGGTGCATGCCGATTCGCTCATTTCCGGCTAACTAACTTGCGAGGTTTAATCACCAGTGAAGTGGTTGCCCAAAGTGGGAGGGCTTGTTTCAAGGCAATGGAGCTGGTGTGCAACATATGTATAACATCAGGCAGAAAGTTGGAGGGTGGGATAGTTAAATAGTGAGGCAGAATAGGTGACATTCGCAGTTTCACTAGTTAGCTAGGAGGTACATACTGTGTCACGATGACGAGTGGCATGTGGCCTCCAGTGGCTTGACAGGGGCAGGCATGGGTGGAGGGAGGCCTTAGTGTTTAGCCTTTGTGTGGGGTGGGCTTTGCCGTCCAGTTCCACTATACAGGGACACATGATGTTGCAGAAGGCCAATCTGGTTTTCGCAGGAGGCAGGTATCTGGCGGGGCTCGAGCTGCCCGGTGCTTATGACATCTTGCTTGCGGCCATGTTCAATGGTTCAATGCACACCAGAGAGTATGTATGGGGCCCATCATGGCCGCATTTAGTATAATCAACCATCATTAACGAAGTATGCAAGGCAAATTGTGGGGGCACAGAGAGGCTTGAAAATACATTTATGGCAAAAAGTGTAGTTTTTTTAATTTCAAATCTATCATCCCATCAGTGCCTACATGCAAGACTGGGGCACACAGGACCCTCCCAGGTGCAGAGAAGCATTCTCAATGTTCTTTCGAGCCTGAATCTTCAGCTCCACACAGAGGTCCTGCCCAGACAGGGGTGGAGGGATGCCTTAGTGTTTGGCCTTTGTGTGGGGCCGCCATCGCCTGCCGGCTCCACAATACAGGGAAACGTGATGTTGCAGAGGGCCAATCCGCTTTCAGAGGAGGCAGGCATTTGGTTGGGCTTGAGATGCCTAGTGCTGGGGCTAAAAAGCTGGCGGACATGTTCAAAGGTGCAATGCACACTGGACAGTGTGTAAGGGGCCCATCAGGGTGGCATTTAGTATCAGCATCCATCATTAACGGAGTACGTAAGGCAAATTGTTGGGGCACATAGAGGCTTGTAAATGAATTTACGGCAAACATTCTCAGCTTTTTGAACTTCAAATCTAATAGCCCATCAGGGCCTACCTGCAAGGCTGTTGCACAGAGGACCTTCCCAGGTGGAGAGAGGCATCTTCAATGTTCTTTGGTGCCTGAATTTTCAGCTCCACATGGAGGTCCTTGCCAGACAGGGGTGGAGGACTTTGCACTGCCGATACAAACCCTGAGTATGCAAGGTAAATTGTTGGGGTACAGAGAGGCTTGCAAATGAATGTACGGCAACAATCGTCTGCTTTTTGAATTTCGAATCTAATAGCCCATCAGGGGCTACCCGCAAGGCTGGTGCACACAGGACCTTCCCAGGTGGAGAGAGGCATCTTCAATGTTCTTTGGTGCCTGAACCTTCAGCTCAACGTGGAGGTCCTTGCCAGGCAAGGGTGGTGGACTTTGTACTGCTGATACAAACCCTGATTCTTGGAACTGTGCAGAGTGTATTTTTGCAGTGCAATGTCCGTACAAAGTCCTTTTGTACTGCAGAAACTACTATGCACTGACTTTGCACTGACTTTTCATGCAAAGTCACTCTACAGTATTGCAAAGTCACTTTGAACCGTGCACATAATTCCATGAATCGGGGCTTTAGCAAAGCCCTCGCATGCTCCTCCATGGCAGCAAGCATGCGGGTCTGAAAGGTTTGGTTCTGCAGGATGATGGTAAGGAGATCCCCATGCAGCACCTCACGATTAGTAGCATGCATTTCTGCCTGCATGGCCTTGCGTGATGCCCGGATCTCCTGACGGGTTGCCTGGAGCTCAGCTGAGAGTGTGCGTGTCAGCTGCTCCAGCTGCTTTTTTCTGACCTTGTACACCGGGACACCTCAAGTTCACCCAGAGTATTTCTGAGGGAGCTGTGTTCTAACCTCAGGGCTTCCCTGTGGGCCAGTGACTCTACAGATATGGCTGTGTGCTGAGTCTCCTGTCCAGCCCGTCGCTCCCTGTCGGACGCCAACATGTCCTCCCTGTTTGAGTGGCAAATAGACTTTGTTGCCTGCTGATGGAGCTCCATCTGCCTTTCAGGGGGGGAGAATGGAAGTGGCCACCCTATCCATTGCCTGAGCCATAATTTCACACAATGCCCCCTGTTGTGCTGCTATAGTGTAGATGGCGTTCTCCCACACAGTATTGCCTGGTGGCACACGACCACCGTGTTGGCGGCACCACACCTGTTTGGGGCAAGGTGATGTGCACCTTGCTGTGCTAGCACTGCCTGAGGCTGCAGGACTGCATTCTTCCTTTGATCTGCTGGCCCAGGAACAGGAGCAAATATTGTGGAGTGTGACCCTGCATCCGGAACCGCCACAGGTGGACTTTCCAACACTGAATGCCCCATAGAGGGGTCTACCCCCGGTGCAGGTGGGTTGGACAGAACAGCATACCTGCCAGAAACACTCACCTGCGACGGCACATATGTCTCAAGGTCCGATTCAGCACCTGATTCATAGAGGTCTCCGGAGGTGTACCCAGAGACACCCGTGGACAGTATGGTCTGTAGGAGTAATGGGTTTTCACCCACCACCACCCAACATCCTGCACTGGTGCCCGGTTGTGGCTGTGAGTCCACCTGGCACTGTGCCATATCCTCCTCCTCAACAGCATCAAGTGCCTCATCACCTGCAAAAACATAAAAGAAAAGTAATGAAAACAGGCATGAGCACCATAGCCGACACACATAGGAATGACGAGGCAGACATCCAGTACATAAATCCAGTACATATTGTCATGGGTGACACATGTCACCCATGACAATAACTCTGGCATGCATGCACTGTCAATGAGTTGGAAGGGGAGGCAAAAAGCAGACACTGAGGACTCCAAGATGGAAAACCAACACATGTGCTTCATGCTGGCTAGCACTGGCATCACACATTAGCCTGTAAGTGGCATGGACAATCCACATGCATGACCCATGCCAGCACACAAATGGCATGTAGCATAGCCATGGCAGATTTGACAAGGACACCCAGATGGTAGCAAATCAGTACTGCCACCCATCCATGTGAGAAGGACATCATGAAATAAAACATGCAAAATAGTGTGACAAAACACGCATGTGCCACACGCTGCAACAAAGCCAGTGTTCACTGATGCGGTGAGGGCAGGCACATGGATACATCAATGGTTGGTCACTTCGACATGACAGAAGACAATTGTCATGTTCAACATTCAAACAGGGATCCCAAAATGATAGAGCAATGTGCACCTACACATGGCCTGCACACAATCAGCCTGATTGGTGAAATCATTCCCATAATAAGGTAAGAAATGTGGGCCATTGTGGGGTGTAATCTATGACAGAAGTATGTTACATTTGGGGCAGTACGGCACAAAAATGTGTGGTAAAAATGCTAAGGATTTCTTCAATCAGGCAGAATGAACAGGAAAACAGTATGAACAATGTTGTGGCAGGATGACAGTTGAAGGGCACGTGCAGTAATCAGGTGCAAATTGTCAACTGCGGTCAGAAGGGATACTGTGAAACCCAAACCCATGGCCGGGGGATAGTTTGGAGGTACCACATGGGTGACACATAGCAGTCATGAGTACACAGCCTCACCTGGCACTCAATCAGAACACATCACCCAAGCAACATACACATGGATTGCTCACACATGCATGGGCACTCACCGGACATTGCTTCAAGATCTGGTAGGTCTCCCATGCCTTGGATCTGATCCTCTGTGATGAAGGCTCCAGCGACAGACTCATGTTCAGTGAGTTGTTCCTCCTCTGGTGGTGACCCACCGCCAGTCACCAAAGCAGAGGCATGATTGGGAGCCAACTTGTTCTTTGCTCTGTGTTTCAGGTCGTTCCAGCGCTTAGAGCAATCATCAGCTGTGCGCCTCATAAATCCAAGCGAACTAATGTGGTCCAAGATGGTCTGCCAGTGGCCCCTACGTTGAGCAGGCGTAGTCTTGCATCCTGCAGTCACCACTATTTTGCGACCATGGGCCGACACATAGCCCACAAGTATGTCTAGTTCTGCATCATTGAAACTAGGCTTCCTTGATGTTACGGAGTGGGTAGCCGTGCCTGGGGTCCCAGCCTGTACCGCAAGAGCACCCTTCTTCCTCTTGAGAGGTGGTGCGGACCCTGAGTGGCTCACGCCACTCTGGTTGGTAGGGGCAGAAGCGCAGATGGACTGGGCCCTGGAAGTAGCCAAAGGCACGATGACCAAAGGTCTCACTGCAGGCATTGGCTGCTGGGTGATGTTGGCAAGACCAACCTCGGTGTGATGGAGTTGGACCAACACTGTCCTGGCTGGGTGACTCAGAGCTGGGGTGGATTGAGGTGCAGCTGCCCCTGCAGCCTCCTCACCCTGGCTACTTGGGGCAGCAGATGACATTGCTGCCCCAGATCCACAGGGCCTGGTGACAGCAACTTTCACCGCCACACGTGGCTTTGACTTGGTGACACGGAAGTCAGCCTGGGAGTCATCCTGTGCTGGTTCAGTTGACAATATGGGGGGGGTAACAAGGCCTGAGCTGGGATGGTGTCAGCTGCATCTCCCCGACTCATTGGGTGGGGGGGCATATGTGGCCCTGATTAGTCCTCTACACACTGGCCTCTTGGGCCACCCTGCACATCCTGGCCATGTACCCTACCGTGCCCACCTCTTGTTAGTCGGCCACCCTTGCCTCCCTTACCGCTTGGTCGCCTCCCAACCATGGCACTGATGTTCTTGTGCAAATGGGAGGTGCAGTAAACAATGGTCCTGGGCAATTGAGATGAAAGGGGTAGGGTACTAGATGAAATAGGTACCCTAGTGCTCTAGCAAGGCTGTCTGTGACCCCTGGGCGAAGATGACGGGTCACGCAATGCTCAGGCACCCCGAAAACAAAATGTAACGTGCACGTGACCCCTGGTAGCACACGTGCGTGGAATAAAGAACATGCACTACACTGTGGCACCCAGAAACACAGAAATGAGCGTACGCATGCTACAGGCTGGCTACAATGACCTCTGAATGGGTACGCGACACACAGGGGCAACCACAGTTATACAATACGAGCGCGACGTCTGCCTGGAAAAAGAATGTGAAAAAGACGTGCGTGTGCATGTTGGCAACACCCCCGCCAAAAGAAGAATAGAACTCTGTCCGAGTATAGAAGGAGTACGAACTGGAACCGTTGTGAAGTAATCACGTGTGAACTGACAAGAAGTACAAGATTTACCCGTTCGCTCTCCACAAAAAGCATGTACAAGAAAATGGCATCCTTCGTGTACCTTTTAAACCAGCCCAAACATGCAACGTCACTTATGCGTGTACGCGCTAAGGGCCTTTCATCCAATTACACGCATTAACGCGCGTATGCGCTGTTTCTTCGCGTGCTGAATTACTATGCACCGTCACGAGGGAAATGCCCGCGTGGGTAAGGTCACAGATGCGCTTACGCGCTAAGGGCCTTTCCTCGAATTACACACTGACATGCAGTTTTTTCACGTGCCAAATCACTCCGTATCAAGCTGGCCACGCGTCAACACACAGAAGACCACGCTCCTGCCCATAAGGCCATTTTCCTGCCCCCCAGAGCCCCGAGCACGCTCCCACCTGCCATCTGCTGGTGCCTGCCTGCCTGCTGGCCAGGTGCCCTGCTTTTTGGTGCCTGTACGTCAGCCATCTGCAGGGGTCCAGTTGCTGTGACCACCCCTGCTGGAACAGAAGACTCCCAACTGGTATACCATTGCTCCACAGCCCAGCCCCAGGACCCAGTTGCCCACCCACACCTGCCTCGGGGGTTGCCATGTCCAACACAACACCATCTGGCACCAGTGGTAACCCCCCAGCAGAGAGGCAGAGGGCTACCAGCTTCAGTGACACAGAAGTCAGCATCCTGGTGGAGCGAGTCCTGGGGCATTATGATGCCCTCTTTGGAAGTTCACGTGCCGACTATGAAGGGTGGAAGGGGATCTGGAAGGACATCATGGCTGCCATCAACGTGGAGGGGGTGGCAGCCCGCAACATACAACACGTCCGGAAGCGCTGGGAGGACTTCAGGTCCAGGAACCTCAGCAAGGCCCGGCGCCTCTTGAAGGCAGACAGGGGTGCTGGGTCCACCCGACCAACATCCTGACGAGGGTCCTGGAATGCATAAGCCCAGCGCTCCAGGTCCAGATGGATCAGAGGCAGACCCGTCTGGAGTTGAGCAGTAAGTGGCTTTGCATTGCTGTGTGAAACAGGGCCTGTAGTAGTGTGCTGGTAGTCATCTACTTGCCTGTATGTGTGACATAGGCCATGTACGGATGTGTGTGTGCAGGGACATCATGGTGCTGCATGTGAGACCAGTCATGCGTGAACCACATGGATGGTGCATGTGTTAAAATGCAACATGCGGAGCAGCATGCGGAATGCACACATGAATGCATGCCTGTCTCTGTTCCTGGACATGGATGGGATGTGAGAGATGGGTGCTGCTGTCATGGACATATATGGTGTACATGTCTGTGTGTCTGAGTAGCGTGTGTGTGACTTTGAAGAGCCATGGATGCATGACACATGTCCGTGACAATGTGTTCAATGACTGATGCAGTCTACTCATCCTTGTATCCACTGTGTCTGTGGTGTACAAGGCCAGATGCATGAGCCTCCGGTGATGTGTGTGCATGGGATCAGTATGACCCATGATGCATGTGAGTTTAAAGACAACATTGTATGTTAATAGAGGCCCTTGGACATGCATGCAAATGTTGATTGCATGCGCCGTGCCTGTTTCTACATGTGTGTTGCCTGCATTGACCCATGTGTTGTGGAGGGACATGATGGAAGTGACGTTTGACAGTGCCACTCATGTGCTATTGCTTCCTGTCTAGGGGACAATTGTACAGTACCCTGATGATTGTGTTCTATGTATCCCTCTACACAGCGTCGAGTGAAGAACAGGGCGGAGACGGTGCTGTGGAGCAAAGTGGCGCAGAGGCCTCCACCGGCCGGCGACGCAAGGCCCAGCCACCCTCCCAGGAATTACCATCATCCGGGAGCGAGGAGACTGGTGCCGCGTCTGCCACTACAGCTGCAGCGGAAAGGGCGGGTGATCCCCCACAGGGGCTTGCAATGACGGAAGATGGTGCAGAGCCATCCAAGTTGGTGGTGTACACAGTGGAGGAGTAGGCCGCTAGTGAGCCGCACATGGGGCCTGGTGGGGGTGGTACCACTGGTGCTAGTTGTGCAGTCCAGGGCCAGGGGCAGGAGGCAGCACAGGTCGCAGTGGAGGGGCATGTGCGTGTCACTGTCCCTGATCCTTTGACTGCACCACCATGCACGAGCATGGATGCCCAGGCCCGTCCGCAGGTAAGGCGGAGGCCCACGTCATCTGGCACTCCACTACCTGTGGACGAGGAGACCTGTGACCGTATGGAGTCCATCCTGATTGGTGTTTGCGTTGTGCATGTGTGACATTCGTGATGACATGCGTGCTTCCAGGGGGACCACGCATGTCATCATGAAGAGCTGTGTGCCAACGTGACCCAGTTGGGAGGGGCCCTGGTCGGAGGGTTCCTACATGTGTCGTGCACTCTGGCGGCCCTGTCCTCCTCTGTGCAGACTATGCGCCAGTCATTCGCCATGCCGTCTTCCGGCCCAGATTCCACCAGGGCCCCCTGTGGACCCGCCCCGACCAACGCAGCTGGCTTGGTGGAGATGACATCCCTGCCACAGTCGGGAGTCGGAGGTCCAGCAGGGGTGGACACCCCACCAACTGGAGACCAGCAGATGGAGGATGTGCCGGCATCATCGGGCAGGGCACATGGACGGCAGCAGCAGGTTCAAGGTGGGAGCGATGATGGCTCGGGGCCATCAACATCAGAGGGGCAGGCATCGGCCAGAGGGCAGGAGGACCCTGGAATGGGAGTGTCTTCCGTGTGGCAGCGGTTTGGCCAGTGGATAGATGCGGAGCGGCAGCGGGCGTAAGAGGCACGGCTCACTATGGTCAGGGCGGAGTACTCCATGTGCAGGGCGTTGAGGCGGGCTGAGTGTCTCGAGGCAACTCACAGGGAGTTGGAACAGGCCATGACTGCATCCCTGCAAGACCTCAGGGACAGGGGAGAGGCCCGCCTCCGGGACATTGACATGGAGTTCGATGATGCCCTGGCCCGGGACATCACAGAGTGAGCCGTAGGACTTGCCCAACGCCATTGTATAAAGTTGATTATTATTAGGTTTCCTTTATATTTTTTTTTTCTTTTGGGGCACATAGACTATGCCCCACCTTTTTGTATATAGTTGGTTATTAGGTAGTGGTTTTTGTAGGTTTCCTTTGAATTGTTGGGCTCATGGACCCTGGATTTGTAACTTGTATATAGTTGAAGACTGGATTTGACCTCTATTTTTTTTTTCCATGGAGCAATGGATTTATCTTTTTTCATCCTTTGGATTTGGTTTGAAGGACTGACACTTTGGAGCCATTTTCATTTTATTTTATTTGGATTCTGATATATTTTTGGGAATATTTTTTGGGACATCCAGCCTTTTGTTTGTTATCATTTTCTCTTGTGTGATTTTCTTTCATTCCATTGATTTTTAATTTAATACATTTTGGTTTCATACTTCAATTGTGTGGTATTCTCTCACTGGTTTCATGCATGTCACGATGTGGGTTTTCGCATTCACTTGCACCCATTATGTGTGTGTGACGGACATGTATTGATGTGCATACTTGCCATTTGGGATGTTTCATGTAATGGGATTTCAATGTGGGGTGGATGGAATACTTGGTTGGGGGTTTGGACTGGGGTGGCATGGGGTGGGATTTGGTGGCCATAAGGGCCATGATTGTGGATGTTGATGACGTATTGGGGGGACATGTGTCGGGGCCTGCTGGCAGGTGCCTGTTTATGCTGGGTGGGTGGGGTGCAGAGGGACATGTGTCGGGGCCTGCTGGCAGGTGCCCGTCAATGCTGGGTGGTTGGGGGTGCAGGGGGACATGTGTCAGGGCCTGCTGGCAGGTGCCCATCAATGCTGGGTGGGTGGGAGTGCAGGGGGACATGAGTCGGGGCCTGCTGGCAGGTGCCTGTCAATGCTGGGTGGGTGGGGGTGCAGGGGGACATGTGTCAGGGCCTGCTGGCAGGTGCCCGTCAATGCTAGGTGGGGGTGCAGGGGGACATGAGTTGGGGCCTGCTGGCAGGTGCCCGTCAATGCTGGGTGGGTGGGGGTGCAGGGGGACATGAGTTGGGGCCTGCTGGCAGGTGCCCGTCAATGCTGGGCGGGTGGTGGTGCAGGGGGACATGAGTCGGGGCCTGCTGGCAGGTGCCCGTCAATGCTGGGTGGGGGTGCAGGGGGACATGAGTGGGGGCCTGCTGGCAGGTGCCAGTCAATGCTGGGTGGGTGGGGGTGCAGTGGGACATGTGTCGGGGGCCTGCTGGCAGGTGCCCGTCAATGCTCGGTGGGTGGGGGTGCAGGGGACATGTGTCGGGGCCTGCTGGCAGGTGGTCGTCAATGCTGGGTGGGTGGCGGTGCAGGGGGACATGTGTCGGGGCCTGCTGGCAGGTTCCCGTCAATGCTGGTGGGTGGGGATGCAGGGGGACATGTGTCGGGGCCTGCTGGCAGGTGCCCATCAATGCTAGGTGGGTGGGGGTGCAGGGGGACATGTGTCGGGGCCTGCTGGCAGGTGTCCATCAATGCTGGGTGGGTGGGGTGCAGGGGGACATGAGTCGGGGCCTGCTGGGTTGGGGCTCATGAGTGCATGGTGCCATGTGGGCTGCCTGCGGGACATGCCCAGGGTGGAGGGGTTGCCTGTGGGGCATGGCCAGGGTTGATGGTCTGCCTGCAGGGCGTGGCCAGGGGTGTAGGGTAGTCCCCTGTGGTGTCGGCTGCTTGCAGGGCCTGGGGAGGGGTAAGGGGGCACACCCAGGAGGACGCATACTGACAAATCGCGTGTGAAACTCCCTGCGTACCCCTCAGAATACACGTGGCCCTCTCGCACTAGCAAAAACATGTATATGAGTTCCCGCGCACACCTGAAATGCATCTATCCGGCTCGCACAAGGCCTGTCGCGTGTGAAACTCACTGCGTACCCCAGTAATACACGTACCACGCTCGCACAAGGCCTATCGCGACTCAAACTCCCCGCGTACCCCAGTAATATACGTGTCACGCTCGCACAAGGCCTGTTGCGTGTAAGACTCCCCGCGTACCCCAGTAATAAACGTACCACGCTCACACAAGGCCTATCACGTGTGAAACTCCCCGTGTACCCCAGTAATACACATACCACGCTTGCACAAGGCCTGTCACGTGTGTAACTCCCTGAGCACCCCCAAAATACACGCAGCCACCCCATCCACCCTGGGCATGCCCCACAGGCAGCCCACTCACCCTCCCAATGCCCCGCAGGCAGCCCATCCACCCTGGCCATGCCCCACAAGCAGCCCACACAACAGGGGCTACTTTTTCTACGCAATTTACCTAGCACGAGTGGGGTATGCATATTCCGAGGGGTGCGCTAGTACATTTTCTTGGGTTTTGGCTGCCCAGAGAGGGGTACGCTAGTATTTTCACATGATTACAGTGTAGCGGCCCTGTAAGATGGTCCAGGGTTAGTGCAGGCCTTTGCTTGTTTGGCCATTTCAATGGCTTTTCCTTGCACAAGAGGCGTTCTTGGGGGCGTAACTGGCGCTGCGGGATGTTCACTGCGCCAGCGCTCAAGATGGCTTAGTTATTCGATGAATACGTGGTGCGCCAGAATGCTATTTAGCGCACACGGCTGGCGTACGCAGGCGCACGATCCCTCTCTGCGCTGCTCGCGTGCGCTGCCTCTGCGCTGCAATCTATGAATTACCCCGATAATCAAAAAGCTCCTCCTTGGGTACTATTCAAACAGTGTCACAAAAGGAAAGAATTGCCATTTACAAGGGTGGGCCACGTTTTCATTGGTGCCCTAGACAATGTTATGACCCAGTCCAACCCTGCTGGTATGCCCAAAGCTCAGTCATGCATCCCACCTTGCTTCTTACTGCCTCACTGCACATGTTGTTGGTGGAGCTGGGCTCTCCTCGCCATTGTTGTAAATGACATACTGACAACATCTAGTTATTTTTATGAGTTTTTTTTTTTATAAACCATACAGCTATCTCAGTGAGTTGAGCTTTCCTCCTTGGGGTCTGTGTTCAGGTTTATACATTTACATTTGGCCAAACAATGTAAACAACACACTGACAGAATATGTGTGCATTTATAACGCGCATCATGCCCTTATGCAGAGTCTGCACCTGGCTGTAGGGCAATTTACCTGACATGAATCAAGAGTTAATGTATTCCCTGGCATGGAATAACAACCCTGGATTCTAGCATGTTAAAAATAAATGAAATGTAAATCACTCATTTTAATAACTCACAATGTATACTTACAAGTTGATTCTGCAAGTTCTTTTAAATTCATTAATATCAACACCATGTATTGTAAAGCTTAGAAGCAGGAGTAATCTGGCAGGAAGTGACAGAAAGAAACGTGATTTATTTTCTATTTGTATTCATAATCCATTTGGAATTCATCAACAGTTAAACTTCAAGTGAGGCCCACAACAAGAGCCCTGGTTTTATTATTTTATGGTTTGTTGCCACACTAGTCTAAGATCTTATACAATCCACAAATTAGAGTGGTAGAAAAGATGTCCACCAGTCAATTGCAGGCCAATTAGCACGAACATGGTCAGTGGTACATTAACACAATTGTATAGCTGATTGTCTCTAAATAAAGCAATGTTTGGGGCATGGGTACATCTCCAAAGAAAGCTGATGTTTCATTCAGACCAAATTCTTGAAAAAAAGCAATTTGTTTAGGTCTTAACTAATGTATCGAATGACAATCGCATTTTCCCACCAACCAAACTTTACATACAGGCAGCGTTCAACAGCGTCTGATGTTTCCATTGACTCCCTAATCCCCTTACACTGTAAATCAGAATCGAGTGGAATGGGAAAGAACACCTTGAGCAGACCGTGTCTTTACCGGGAGCCAGCATGTGTGTGTCAAAGTATCATGTCATTGCTCAGCTCATCCTGTCAGTTGTGATGATGTACAGATGCTGAGAGTACAGCAAGCAGTTATATATAGGTTTATTGATTGTGATTAGATTGCACTAGATAAGGAGCCCTGCAAATTTCAAGGTCAATGACATTGAAAATCCAAGACATGCAGTCAATCTTGCTTACTTTTTAGAAGCAAGGCAGCATCACATTAAACCAACTGCATTTACCTCACTTCTTTCTCCTCATAAATCAGCTTTAGAAAGGCAACAATGTACAGTACATATCGTACATCTAATCTAATTTCACTATTTGCAAAAGGGGATTGTATTTCAATTCTAACTGAAAAAAACATGCTGTTAGCGCCATTTTATATCAAATGCAGATTACATGCAGGGGACAAACAACACATATAGCACTTTAGGGGATCAGAGCAGGGGGTGAAAGGAAAGAATAAAACAAGGCAAACTCCCTATTACTCTTTGGTTTTATTCTCCTTCTTGAGAACAAATAAAAACTGTCTGCAAATAATGCTTTGCGGTCTGGCGAATGTGCAAAACCCAGGCGGATTCCAGAGGAATGCGTTTGTTTTACACCTGCGTGAATATCTCATGGAGGTGCAAATGAAACGCACTGATGAGTGGAAGGAAGTGAGCAAGGCATGATCTTACTTGTGCTCCATGCCCCCCCCACCCCCCGCACCTCCCTCAGCCTTGCCAGTGCAGGAAAATGGGGCGGAAAGGTAAATCAAGGCATAAAAGCCTTTCGCCTTGCTTTTATGCCCTGATTTATAACTCAACACATTCGAACAGACCCTGAAACAGGGTAATTTTGCATCACATGTAAATAGCATGCAAATGACCTTCAATGTTTGCATTTACGTGCTGCTGGGTCCATTGTAAGCAATTTTAATCATGCATAGGGTGGAGACAGAAGGAAAGAGTATATTAAGGCTAACTCTAATTTACCCTTTGGTATTACCCTGTGTCCTGTGAACAAATGCCTCCTGCAAATGGTGCTTTGCATGTGGCATTTATGAATGTATTCCTATGGAATCCGCCTGCTCTTGTGCAGGTGAGAATCCAAGGCGGATTTGTTTTACGCCTGCATGAAAAAATAAAACTGAGGCCCTGATTCATGGAATTATTTGAGTGTAAAACAATGATGTGCATGCCATTCTGCTTGCAAATTCCCATTCGTCAAACACGGATTTGCGGGCAGAATGGCAAGCGAATACGCGTTTAACACGCAAATAATTCCATGAGTTAGGGCCTGAGGCTCATGTCTATGTTCCCCATACATTAAACTGAGGGGACCTATTTACATTTACATTTCAGCATATACAAATCCCCTCACAGAATTTTCAACATTTGCACATCAGAGTGAAAAAAGGGAGTGTAAAATGGTGGCATACCCGCCTCTACCCCACCCTTTTGCACTTTGTGACGCACATTGAGAACATGGATCCCTGCCTTTTACACAATATACACACTGTTTCCAATTGATTCCTATGGAATCTGCTTGCTTTTTGCATGTGTAAAATGAAAGCAGGCAAATTCGATAAAATCCACAGCATTTATGCCAGCATGGAAACATCATGATAGCATAAATGCTGGAGTGTTTGTATTTGGGAGAGGTAGATAGATGAAGGTGGAATCAAAACCGTACAATCTGCGCCTCTTCTCCACCATACAAATGAAAGAACATGATATGTAACCTACATTCTATGCTTATAGGTCTTTATTCATGACTTTTGCACATTGCATGTACGTTGTGCCTCTACCAACATGAGCAAACCCGTTGAGATTATGTAGGTCAGCATTACGTCTGGCTTTTTTTGTCCTGGTTTACCATTCCACACAATGTAAAATGACACTCACAGTCACAAAGTCATGATTTCTCTTGTGCTACAACAATATATTAGCAGGGTAATTCATAGAATTTCGCAGAAAAGTGTCGCAAGCGGCTGGCGCAGAGTGTCCGCGTGCGATTGTGTGCGCCAGGCACGTGCGCTAAAACCGATTTCCGCGCACAGCGTATTCATGGATTTCATGCTCCCAAACCAGCCGTGGCGCAGAGTATCGCAGCGAGCCTGCAGCAGCGCCAGTAACGCCCCCAAGAACGCCCTCGCGCAAGGAAAAGCCATCAACATCGCTAAATCATCGCAAAGGGCTGCGCTAACCCTGGACCAGTTTACAGGGCTGCCAAACAAGGAACGCAAAGCGGGCAACCTTCATATCAGGAGTACGCGGGAAGTTCTACACGCGATTGTCCAGGGTACGTGTATTACAGGGGTACGCGGGAAGTTCAACACGCGATTGTCCAGGGAACGTGTATTACAGGGGTACGCGTGAAGTCTTACATGCGATTAGCCAGGGCACGTGTAATACAGGGGTACGCGGGAATTATCACACGCGATTTGGCAGGGTACGTGAATTACAGGGGTGCGTGTGAATTATCACACGCCATTTTGCTGGGTACGTGTATTACAGGGGTGCGTGGGAATTATCACACGCGATTAGGCTGGGTGGGTCCTCACAGGTGTTCCCTGTACACCCTCCACGGCCCCTGCAGGCAGCCCACAAAACAGGGGACTACCCTGCACACCTGCTCATGTCCCCCTGCACCCCCACCCCCCAGCCACCAGGGGCACCCACCACCAGGCCCCCACCCATGTCTCCTACCACCCCCACCCCCCAGCAGTGCAGGGGCAGCCTCCACCAGGCCCCCACTCATGTCTCCCACCACCCCCAGCCACCAGGGGCACCCTCCACCAGGCCCCCACTCATGCCCAACTCATGTCTCCCACCACCCCCACCCCCCAGCCACCAGGGGCATCCTCCACCAGGCCCCCACCCATGTCTCCCACCACCCCCACCCCCCAGCCACCAGGGGCTCCCTCCACCAGGCCCCCACCCATGTCTCCCACCACCCCCACCCCCCAGCCACCAGGGGCAGCCTCCACCAGGCCCCCACCCATGTCTCCCACCACCCCCACCCCCCAGCCACCAGGGGCACCCTCCACCAGGCCCCCACCCATGTCTCGCACCACCCCCACCCCCCAGCAGTGCAGGGGCAGCCTCCACCAGGCCCCCACCCATGTCCAACCCATGTCTCCCACCACCCCCACCCCCCAGCCACCAGGGGCACCCTCCACCAGGCCCCCACCCATGTCCAACTCATGTCTCCCACCACCCCCACCCCCCAGCCACCAGGGGCACCCTCCACCAGGCCCCCACCCATGTCCAACTCATGTCTCCCACCACCCCCACCCCCCAGCAGTGCAGGGGCAGCCTCCACCAGGCCCCCACTCATGTCTCCCACCACCCCCACCCCCCAGCAGTGCAGGGGCAGCCTCCACCAGGCCCCCACTCATGTCTCCCACCACCCCCACCCCCCAGCCATCAGGGGCACCCTCCACCAGGCCCCCACCCATGTCTCCCACCACCCCCACCCCCCAGCCACCAGGGGCACCCTCCACCAGGCCCCCACTCATGTCTCCCACCACCCCCACCCCCCAGCCACCAGGGGCACCCTCCACCAGGCTCCCACCCACCAGCAGTGCAGGGGCAGCCTCCACCATGCCCCCACCCATGTCTCCCACCACCCCCACCCCCCAGCCACCAGGGGCACCCTCCACCAGGCCCCCACCCATGTCTCCCACCACCCCCACCCCCCAGCCACCAGGGGCACCCTCCACCAGGCCCCCACTCATGTCTCCCACCACCCCCACCCCCCAGCCACCAGGGGCACCCTCCACCAGGCCTCCACCCATGTCTCCCACCACCCCCACCCACCAGCAGTGCAGGGGCAGCCTCCACCAGGCCCCCACCCATGTCTCCCACCACCCCCACCCACCAGCAGTGCAGGGGCAGCCTCCACCAGGCCCCCACCCATGTCCAACCCATGTCTCCCACCACCCCCACCCCCCAGCCACCAGGGGCACCCTCCACCAGGCCCCCACCCATGTCCAACTCATGTCTCCCACCACCCCCACCCCCCAGCCACCAGGGGCACCCTCCACCAGGCCCCCACCCATGTCCAATTCATGTCTCCCACCATCCCCACCCCCCAGCAGTGCAGGGGCAGCCTCCACCAGGCCCCCACTCATGTCTCCCACCACCCCCACCCCCCAGCAGTGCAGGGGCAGCCTCCACCAGGCCCCCACTCATGTCTCCCACCACCCCCACCCCCCAGCCACCAGGGGCACCCTCCACCAGGCCCCCACTCATGCCCGACTCATGTCTCCCACCACCCCCACCCCCCAGCCACCAGGGGCATCCTCCACCAGGCCCCCACCCATGTCTCCCACCACCCCCACCCCCCAGCCACCAGGGGCACCCACCACCAGGCCCCCACCCATGTCTCCTACCACCCCCACCCCCCAGCACTGTGGGGCACCTGCCAGCAGGCCCCCACCCATGTCTCCCACCACCCCCACCCCCCAGCCACCAGGGGCAGCCTCCACCAGGCCCCCACCCATGTCTCCGACCACCCCCACCCCCCAGCCACCAGGGGCACCCTCCACCAGGCCCCCACCCATGTCTCCCACCACCCCCACCCCCCAGCAGTGCAGGGGCATCCTCCACCAGGCCCCCACTCATGTCTCCCACCACCCCCACCCCCCAGCCACCAGGGGCACCCTCCACCAGGCCCCCACCCATGTCTCCCACCACCCCCACCCACCAGCAGTGCAGGGGCAGCCTCTACCATGCCCCCACCCATGTCTCCCACCACCCCCACCCCCCAGCCACCAGGGGCACCCTCCACCAGGCCCCCACCCATGTCTCCCACCACCCCCACCCCCCAGCCACCAGGGGCACCCTCCACCAGGCCCCCACTCATGTCTCCCACCACCCCACCCCCCAGCCACCAGGGGCACCCTCCACCAGGCCCCCACCCATGTCTCCCACCACCCCCACCCACCAGCAGTGCATGGGCAGCCTCCACCAGGCCCCCACCCATGTCTCCCACCACCCCCACCCACCAGCAGTGCAGGGGCAGCCTCCACCAGGCCCCCACCCATGTCCAACCCATGTCTCCCACCACCCCCACTCCCCAGCCACCAGGGGCACCCTCCACCAGGCCCCCACCCATGTCCAACTCATGTCTCCCACCACCCCCACCCCCCAGCCACCAGGGGCACCCTCCACCAGGCCCCCACCCATGTCCAACTCATGTCTCCCACCACCCCCACCCCCCAGCAGTGCAGGGGCAGCCTCCACCAGGCCCCCACTCATGTCTCCCACCACCCCCACCCCCCAGCAGTGCAGGGGCAGCCTCCACCAGGCCCCCACTCATGTCTCCCACCACCCCCACCCCCCAGCCACCAGGGGCACCCTCCACCAGGCCCCCACTCATGCCCGACTCATGTCTCCCACCACCCCCGCCCCCCAGCCACCAGGGGCATCCTCCACCAGGCCCCCACCCATGTCTCCCACCACCCCCACCCCCCAGCCACCAGGGGCACCCACCACCAGGCCCCCACCCATGTCTCCTACCACCCCCACCCCCCAGCACTGTGGGGCACCTGCCAGCAGGCCCCCAGCCATGTCTCCCACCACCCCCACCCCCCAGCCACCAGGGGCAGCCTCCACCAGGCCCCCACCCATGTCTCCGACCACCCCCACCCCCCAGCCACCAGGGGCACCCTCCACCAGGCCCCCACCCATGTCTCCCACCACCCCCACCCCCCAGCAGTGCAGGGGCATCCTCCACCAGGCCCCCACTCATGTCTCCCACCACCCCCATCCCCCAGCCACCAGGGGCACCCTCCACCAGGCCCCCACCCATGTCCAACCCATGTCTCCCACCACCCCCACCCCCCAGCCACCAGGGGCACCCTCCACCAGGCCCCCACTCATGCCCGACTCATGTCTCCCACCACCCCCACCCCCAAGCCACCAGGGGCATCCCCCACCAGGCCCCCACCCATGTCTCCCACCACCCCCACCCCCCAGCCACCAGGGGCATCCCCCACCAGGCCCCCACCCATGTCTCCCACCACCCCCACCCCCCAGCAGTGCAGGGGCACCCTCCACCAAACACCCCACCAACCTGGATGACTCCGTGCCATCTTCCCCCGTTGGGCCCTGTGGGGTCCCAGCTGCCCCTTCTGCTGCCGAGGAGTCCAACTCCGACCTCCGCCTCTTGGACCTCCCCTCGCCAGCTGCGGCCTGGGACGCTGCACCAGACTCCTCACTCCGAGATCACAACTTGGGAGGGGATCCGGGCCTTGCGTCTTCGGCTGGTGGTGCGACCCCTGCCGCTGTGCTCCACAGCACCTTCTCCGCCCTCTTCATCAGTTGACGCTGCAGAAAGGGAGAAAGAAAACACAGGCATCAGGGCACTGTAAAATGGACTCATACTCACATGACAGTTATACATGAGTGGCATTGGTAAACCTCACACATGGCATCACAATCCCCAACACACATGTCATTTCAACTTGCACACATGAGCCATACCACAGCCATAATGCAACAGCCAGCACCATCCATTCACATACAACAGCATGGGCAGCCAAAGGTCATCCACACATCACATGCAACATAGGGAGTACACTACACATGCACACCCAACACCAAACCTGCATGCATGTGTACACCTCCGCCAACTGTCGCAGTGTCTCGATCGACATCCATGTCACACCTGACAATCATTCCTCCACATCCTGTGCCATGCTAGCCCACACACACAAGCACCATCCATGTGTCACACATGAGACCCCTCGCATGTGTCACCCTCACAGCCCTGTACAACCCCCCTACTTGGCCACATAAAAATACATGTTCAACCTGCACACTCCTGGCACACCACCACACGCACAGCTTACAATCAGTATGCATGTACACTTACCGCTCGACTCCAGACGAGTCTGCTTCTCAAGGACCTGGATGTGGAGCGCTGGGGATATGCGTTCCAGGATACTCATCTGATCTTCCGACAAGTGGCCCCGCCCGCCCCTTAGCATCTGCTGCCATCATGAGGTGCCGGGCCTTGTTGAGGGTCCTGGACCTGAAGTCCTCCCAGCGCTTCCTGACACGTTCGTAGTCGCGGACTGCCACCTCCTCCGCGTTGATGGCAGTCACGATGTCCATCCAGATCCGAGTCCGTCCTTCCTTGTCGGCGCGCAACCTTCCGAAGAGGGCATCATACTGCCCCAGGACATGCTCCACCAGGACACCAACTTCCCTGGCACTGAAGCTGGTGCCCCTCTGCCTCCTTGGCTGGGGGTTGCCACTGGTGCCAGATGTTGTAGTGCCCGACATGGCAACCCCAGAGGCAGGAGTGGGTGGGCAACTGGGTCCTGGGGCTGGGCTGTGGGGCGACGGAAAAGCAGTCGGGAGCCTTTGGTTCCAGCAGGGGTAGTCACAGCAACAGCACCCCTGGCTGATGTGCAGGCAGCAAATGGCAGGGCACGTGGGCAGCAGGCAGTCAGGCAGCAGAAGATGGCAGGTGGGAGCGTGCTCAGGGCTCTGGGGGGCAGTAATTTGGCCTCCTGGGCAGGAGCGTGGTCTTTCGTGTGTGAACGCGTGGACAGCTTGATACGGAGTGATTTAGCACGTGAAAATCCCACACGTCTGTGTGTAAATCGATGAAAGGCCCTTAGCGCATAAACGCGTCACTAGCGTATGCGCGTCTATGAAGTCACGTGCACGCGTAGGAAAAAGTTTCGTGACACGTCCGAGTGTCAAAACGTGTTATTGGTGGAAATAGCCCTACACGCAGAAGTTACAAAGCGTGTAATTGGTGAAAATGGACCTACACGCAGAAGTGTCAAAGCGTGTAATTGGTGGGAATGGGCCTAACACGTACACGCCGCGTAAGTGACGCTGTACGTGTGGGCCTCCATATAAGGTACGTGTAGAACACCAATTCCTTGTACGTGCTTTTCGTGGAGAGCGAGTGGGTGAATTCTGTACTTCTTGTCGTTTCACACGCGATTTACTTCACAGCGTTTTAAGTTTGTACTCCCTGTTACCTCTGACAGCTTTTTCTATTTTTTCTCTTGTACTGGTTTACCTGGGCCTGTTCCCTCAAACAGTGTTCCCTTCTACTGTTGTCCTGTCTCCTCAGACAGCGTACATATCTTCTTTTGGCGGGGGTGTTGCCAACCAAGCGCGCTCATTTTTCACGCTCTTTTACCTGGCAGACGGTGAGTCACGCACGTATCTAACATCTGTGCTTGCCCCGTGTGTAGCCTACCCCTTCAGAGGTCATTCTAGGCTGCGTGTGACACGCATACGTTCATTCTTGTGTTACTGGGTGCCACAGCGTAGTGCAGTTTTTTCTTTCTGCACACGTGGTCTAGGAGGGGTTGCGTGCACGTCATCTCCCTTTTTTGGGCCTCCTGTGCGTTGCGTGACCCGTCATCTTTCCCCAGGGGTTACATTCAGCCTTGCTAGAGCACTAGGGTACAATTACCATCTGGTACCCAACCCCTTCGACCCCCAATTGGCCAGGACAATAGTCTACAGCCACTCCCATACGCACATTAATATCAGTGCCATGGCTGGGAGGTGAGGATTCCGTAAGGGTGGCAAAGGTGGAAGAGCCACAAGTGGTGGCCGTGGTGGATCCGGTAGGGGACGAGGTCATAACTTGCAGGGTGAGCCTGTCCCCCCATGTGTGGAGGACCAGTCAAGGGCACCCATAATCCCCCCCCCCTCCCGTTGAGGCTGATGTGGCTGACACCATCCATGCTCAGCCCTTGTTGGACCAGCCCATTGTGGCACCAGACCTGGCTGACTCCATGGCTGACTTCCAGGTCAGCAGGGCTACGACACGTGCGCTGGTGCACGTTGATGCCATCATGCCACGTGGATCTGGGGCAGCAAGGTCATCTGCTGCCCCAAGTAGGCAGGGCGGAGAGGCTGCAGGGGCAGCTGCGGCTCCATCCACCCCAGCTCTCACACACCCAGCCAGGACAGTGTCGGTCCTAGTCCATCCTGCTGACATTCCCCCTGACACCATTACATTTGAGCCAATGCCTGCACCAACTCCCATGCTGAGTGTGCAATCCCACACACCTGATACAGAGCCCACCAGGGCTCCTGCCCCTAGTGTCCAGAGCGGCGCAGGACACTCAGGATCACCACCACCTTCCAAGCGGAAGAGGAAGAGTGCTCGTCCGGCACAGGCTGATGCCCCAGACACGGCTACACAGTCCGGCCCGTCGAGGAAGCCCAGCTTCACAGATGACGAACTGAATGCACTTGTCGAGTATGTGTCCGGACATGATAACGAGATGGTCATTGTTGCAGGATCCAAGACCACACCTGCACAACGCCAGGCACACTGGCAGACCGTTGCGGACATCGTAAGTGCCCTTGGAATCGTAAGGCGCACAGCCAATGATTGCTATAAGCGCTGGAATGACCGAAAGCGCAGGGCAAAGAAGAAGCTGGCCTCAAGTCATGCCGCAACTCTAGTGACTGGAGGTGGGTCTCCAGTAGTAGACATGGAACTCACTCCACATGAATCAGTCGCTGGGACCTACGTCACGGAGGAACAGATCCAACAATCTGCCTGATTACGAGGCATTGTCCGGTGAGTGCACATGCATGTGTGTGTCATCCATGTGCATGGTGTGTGTGTGAGGGCTTCTGTTTGTGTGCCAGGTGAGAGTGTGTGCGCCTGAGTCGTATGGGTCAGCCATGTGCTTCATGCAATACATCCTGCGCAGCTGCATTTGGCCATTGCAGTATCCCTTCTGCCAACAGTAGACATCTAGCCCAACAGCACGCCAGTTGCCCTTGAAGTGTCACCTTGCCACAACATTGTTGCTTATTTTTCTCTGTTCATTCAGACAGATAGTTTGCATTCCACCACTTATACTAGGCATTTCTCAGTCCTCTAGTCACATGTCTGGCATGGCTATGGTAAAGTGGAGTGACTTTGTTACCTGGATGTCATATGTTCACACATGTCCCTGTGCAATTGGACCATTTAGGACTGCCAGCTCCAGGTGAAAATCAGACCTGTTTGATTTAGAAAAGCTATTACATGCGGGAACTGGACTGAATGAATAAGTGCTGCCCTCCTCTCCATCTTGCCTCAATAGCAATGGTACATGCCATCTGTGTGATGGCATGTGTGTGTCACCTGGCAATCACAGGCCAATGTATGATGCCACTGCCAGGCAGCATGCAGGAAATTTGTTCATCTTCCATCTTTGTGTCATCAGTGTGTGCCATTTGCCTGCCCTTCATACGCAGTGAGGGTGCATGCATGGGAGGGTCTTAGTCATGTGGGACATGTGTCAATCAAGTACTGGTTCTCTTGCTTCTCAGCCCTCATTGTGTGCCATGGTGCTAATGCCTGTTTCCATTTCTTAGTTATTATGTCTTTGCAGGGGAAGACGCACCTGATACTGCTGGGGTTGTGGAGATGGTGCAGAGCCAGGAGGGGTCCGAGGGCCGACCAACCACCAGTGAGGGACGTGGTGTGCTGGTGGGTGAGAACCCACAAGTGCTGCAGGTCGTGCTCTCAAGGGGTGTCTCTGGCTGCACCTCCCCCGAGCTGTACTCAGCTGTTGATTCGGATGATGAGACCTACGTGCCGTCGCAGGTGAGTGTTCCAGGGAGGGATTCTGTTCTGTCCCACCCATCTGCACCAGGGTCAGAACCCTCAATGGGGATGTCAGTGTTGGCAGCTAGGCCTTTGGTGGTTACGGATGCAGGGTCACACTCCGTGACATCTGATCCTGTTCCTGGGCCAGCAGATCAGAGGGGGAATGCAGTCCTGCAGCCTCAGGCAGTGCCGGCACAGCAAGGCGCAGTCCGCCTTGCCCCAGAGAGGTGTGGTGCCCGCCGACGTGGTGGCCGTACGCCACCTGGCAATACCGCATGGGAGCAATCCATTTACGGTATGGCTACCCAACAGGCAGCATCATCCGAGATGATGGCTCAGGCCATGGATAGGGTGGCCACTTCCATTGTCCCCCCTGAAAGGCTGATGGAGCGACTAGAGCAGGCAACCGACTCCATCTGCCAGTCACACAGGGAGGACATGTTGGCGTCCAACAGGGACAGGCGGGCGGCACTGGCGACTCTGCAGGAGGCCATCTCCATAGAGTCCCAGGGCCACAGGGAAGCCCTGAGGCAGGAGCTCCATCAACTCAGGACGACTCTTGTTGAGCTTGAGGCTTCAACACACCAAAGGACAGAACAGCAGCTGGAGCGTCTCACCCGTACGCTCTCAGCTGAGATGCAAGCAACGAGGGCGGAGGTCCGGGCATCCCGTGAGTTGTTGCATGGGGACCTCCGCACCCTCATCCTCCAGAACGAGACCTACCACACCCGCATGCTTGCAGCCATGGAGGAACAGAGTAGGGCCTTGCGTGGGCTGCCTCCCATAGTGCAACCACCTCCGGATGCAGCTGCACAGGGTGATAATAGCGACAGCAGTGATACTCCCACAATAGGGTAGCCGTGTGGGCCATGAGCCCATGGAGGTGTTTTTTTTTCCCAGGATCCACACAGGTGGGTTTTGGTGTGCACCCTGTCCTCGGACCTCCTGGGTGGCCTCCCCAACCCCCCCGGGCCCATTAATGGCCATTTTTAATTTTTTTTTATTTTTATTTTTATTTTTATTTTTATTCTTATATTTTTCCCAATTTTTTTGGGACAATTTGTTGGCTTCCGTGGTTCCTGTGGGCATACGCTGCATTGTGGCTGGGCACATGCAGGCTTGTCATGTATTTGGTTCAGATGCCTGGGTTTGAGTCACACACACCCCTCCTGCTTCCCGTTTCCATGGGCTTGCAAAGGGTGTGCCCAAGTGACATTGAAGTACATGGTGACATTGGACTCCCACTACATGTGTGGGTAGTCTAGTCAATACTGTGTATACATTCCTAGTGCATATTGCTGTTCTGTTGTACACTGCATGTTGCATTGATGTGTAACTCATCATCTGTGTCTGCCTCCCAATTTGCAGGTCCCTTCCTCATGTCTACACAAGGCCCTCTAGTCTGGAGATGGGGTCCTTGTTGGCAGCAGTGCACCTACAACTCTACATGGCGCCATCACTGTACAGTTGGAAGTTGTGGGAGTGCAGGTATTTCCAGGTGGTGAGACTACTGATTTATTACATTAGTGAAGTCATGTTAATGGTAGTACCTGCTCAAGTTTGTTGTTGGTCCTGCATTACAGTGAGCATTTCAGGTGTAGCAAGTTTCAATTGGGGACACTGTACATCGTGACACTTGTCATGTTGTGGGCTTGACTTTGTTTACCTGCACATAGCATGACATGGCACGGTGTGTTGTGTGGCGGTGCTGGGGATGGGTTGGGTGACATGGCACTGTCCTCTTGTTGCATTTAGCAAGTGGGTATTCATTTTAGCTGCTTGAATGTGTTTCTTCACAAAACTGCATTGGTGGTGTGTGTGGGTAGGGATGCACACATTGTAACACTTCCAGGTGAACAATCTCAGGCTGATATGCTTTTCACGGTTGAATCTCCAGACATTCAGGATCAGTGTCAGGTTGAGTCATCATTGATTGTCAGATGGAATGTGCCAGGCCAGTGTGCACTCCACAGGGGTGTGATCACTATGTGAAGTAATTAGCCACTAGCTGTGTACGGGCTGCCTCCCCCCGTGCCCTTTCCCCTCCCATGCGCAGCGGCTGTGCATGTGGTTGGGGATGTGGGGCCACCACCATGTCCACGGCCAGGCCCCGGCGTGTTGCAACGTTGTGCAGGACACATGCTGCCACTATGATCCTGCACACTACTGGGGGAGCGTATAACAGCTGCCCGCCAGAACGGTCAAGGGAGCGAAAGCGTGACTTTAGCACTCCGAATGTGCGCTCCACTATGCCCCGGGTCGTAATGTGGGCTGTGTTATATCTTACCTCGGGTGGCGTGGTGGGGTTCCGAATTGGCGTCATCATGTGGGGGCTGAGAGGGTAGGCACTGTCCCCTGTGGAGGTGGTGATTGGTATCATTGGTGGGGTTGTGACCTTGCTCAGTATCCAACATGCATGCATGTGCAGTGGCATACATACTCACCAAGCAGCCATGTATCGCCATGCCGCCCAGCTTCTAGGTCCCGGCTTAGGGTGGACATTCGGTAAATGAGGCTGTCGTGGGTGGACCCGGGATAGTTGGCATATACTGAGGTGATGATTCCCTTGGCATTACATGCTACCTGCACGTTGATGGAATGCCAGTGCTTGCGGTTCCTATAGATGTGCTCAGATGCCCTGGGGGGACGTAGAGCCACATGGGTGCAGTCGATGGCACCTAGCACTTTGGGGAATGGTGCCACACCGTAAAAATCCAGGGCGGCAGCATGCCTTTCTGCAGGTGTTCTGGGCAGGTATATGTGCCTGCGGACTGATGGGCGTGCAGTGATGATGTTCAAGACCTGGTGTAGGCAGCGTGACTGGGTGGCCTGTGACACCCCACCCACTATGGCACTTGTCCGCTGAAATGATCCAGTGGCTAAGAAGTGCAGTACATTGAGGACCTTCTCCAGGGGGCTGAGTGCTTGGGAGCACAGGGTGGGTGATGTGAGGTCATCCTCCCACTCACTCACCAGGTCCAGTATTATGTGTGGTGGAAACCTGTACCTCCCATACACCTGGTCATCAGGCATCCCGAAAAGGCTGGTTCTGGGTGTGAATATTCTGGCCCTGACTATCCTCCTCCTCCTCCTTTGGTAGCCCACTGCCACTGCTGCTAGGAACGGTATGTTCATCCTGGCGTCTGAGCTTGTTATTGTTAAAGTGCGCAAATTTATGCTTTGCGCGTGTTCTAGGCGAGCGTGTGACCCGCGCACCCCTGGAATCCAGTTCCCAGTCCAATAGCGTGTGGAAATTCCCACGCACCACGGGATACAGGTGCGCTGACGTACTTGCATGTGTAAGTGCCCGCGCACCCATGAAATACACGTACATAGGCCAATCGCGTGTACGCGCACTTTTGTCCAATTACACGCGATGACACTCTGACGTGCAGTATTTCCACGTGTGCTCCGTCATCACGTGCTGAGTGGGGAACACCCGTGCGGGTCACGTCACAGACGCGCTTACGCGCTGAGGGACTCTGGTCCAATAGAATCGCGTATGCGTGCTGACGCGCTTACGCGCTAAGGGCCTTTCCTCGGATTTCACGCTGACGTGCAGGATTTTCACGTGCCAAATCACTCCGTATCAAGCTGGCCACGCGAAAACACACGGAAGACCACGCTCCTGCCCAGAAGGCCGAGTTACTGCCCCCCAGTGCCCCGAGCAGCCTCCCACGTGCCATCTGCTGCTGCCTGCCTGCCTGCCTGCCTGCTGCCACCGTGCCCTGCCATTTGGTGCCTGCACATCAGCCATCTGCAGGGGTCCAGTTGCTGTGCCCACCCCTGCTGGAACTGAAGACTCCCGACTGGGATTACATCGCTCCACAGCCCAGCCCCAGGACCCAGTTGCCCACCCACACCTGCCTCTGGGGTTGCCATGTCGGGCACTTCCACATCTGGCACCAGTGGCAACCCCAGGCCAGAGGGGCAGAGGGGCACCAGCTTCACTGCCACCGAAGTTGGTGTCCTGGTGGAGCATGTCCTGGGGCTGTATGATGCCCTCTTTGGATCGTCCCGCGCCAGCAAGGAAGGACGGGAGAGGATCTGGGCCGACTGTGTGGTTGCCATCAACGCGGAGGGGGTGGCAACCCGCAACGTCCTGAAGATCAAGAAGCGCTGGGAGGACTTGAGGTCCAGGACCCTTGTGAAGGCCCGGCGCCTCGTGGAGGGGGGCCGGGGCCGCATGAGTTCCATCCAGATGAGGGTCCTGGAACGCGTACGCCCAGCGCTCCACGCCCAGATCCTTGAGAGGGAGGCCCGTCTGGAGTTGAGCGGTAAGTGTCCAAGCATTACTGTGTGAGACAGGGCATGTTGCGGTGTGCTGGTTCTATGATACTTGCCTGTATGTGTGCCATAGGCCATGTATGCATGTATGTGTGCAGGGACATCATGGTAATGCATGTGCGACCAGTGATGTGTGACCCACATGGTTGTTGCATGTGTTCAAATGCCGCATGGGGAGCCCTATGCAGATTTTGAACATGAGAGCATGCCAGTCTCTGTACCTGGACATGGGTGGGGGTGAGGGATGGGTGCTGATGCCAGGTACATATATGGTAGCCATGTCTGTGTGCCTGACCTGCGTGTCTGTGACTTGTGCATGCCATGGATGCATGACACATGTGTGTGACAATGCACAGATTCAGTGAAGCAGCCAAATTACCCTTGTATCCGCTGTGTTTGGTGTGTTTGGGGCCAGATGGATGTGACTGAGGTGAAGTGTGTGCATGTGATAGGCATGAGCCATGATGCATGTGAGTTACATATCATTGAATGTTTCAAGAGTCCATTGGACATGCATGGAAATGTCCATGGCATGCACCATGCCTGTTACTGTGTGTGTTTTGCCTGGACTGACCCATGTGTTGTGGAGGGACAGGATGGAAGTGTACTTTGACAGTGGTGCTCATCTGCTATTGCTTCCTGTCTAGGGGACCATTGTACAGTGCCCTGATGCTTGTGTTCTTTGTCTCCCTCTACGCAGCGGCTAGTGAAGAAGAGGGCGGAGACAGCGCTGTGGAGCAAGGCGGCGGGGATGCCCCCACGGCTGCAGCGGAAGGGGTGGGTGAGCCCCCACAGGGGCCTGCTACGGTGGGAGACGGTGAGGAGCCATCCAGGTTGGTGGTTTGCACAGAGGAGGAGGAGGCCGCCACTGGGGCACACATGGGGCCTGGTGGGGGCATCCCTGCTGGTGCAAGTGGTGCAGTCCAGGGCCAGGGGCAGGAGGCAGCACAGGTCACCGTGGAGGGGCCTGTGCATGTCGCTGTCCCTGACCCTGTGAGTGCACCACCATGCACCAGAAGGGATGCCCCGTCCCAGGCCCGTCCGCAGGTAGAGGGGATGTCCATGTCACCTGACTCCCCTCTACCTGCGGACGTGGGAACCCCTGGCCGTGTGCAGAAGGTCCTGATTGGGGTCGCGATGCGCACGGCTGTGATTCGTGATGCCGTGCGTGCTTCCCAGGAGGAGCACGCACGTCATCACGAAGTGCACCGTGCCGACGTGGCCCAATTGGGATCGGCCATGTTCGGGGGTTTCCTGCATGTGTTGGCCAATCTGGCGGCCCTCTCCTCCTCTGTGCAGGCTATACACCAGTCGTTCTCCTTGCCGTCTTCCGGCCCAGATGCCACCAGGGCCCCCTGTGGACCTGCCCCGACCAATGCAGCCAGCTCGGTGGGGATCCCATCCCTGCCACAGTTGGGAGTCGGAGGTCCAGCAGGGGTGGACAACACAGCAACTGCACCCCAGCAGATGGAAGATGTGACAGCATCATCGGGCAGGGCACGTGCACGACGGCGTCGGTGGTTTCCATCAGCCTGGATGCCGTCGTGCTGGCAGAGGCAGTGGCGTCGGAGGCAGCAGCAGGCTCGACGTGGGAGGCATCATGGCTCGGGGCCATCAAGATCAGAGGGGCAGGCATCGGCCGGAGGGCAGGGCAACCCTGGGATGGTGGTGTCTTCCGTGTGGGAGCAGTTGGTCCAGCGGATAGGTGCGGAGCGGCAGCGGGCGGAAGAGGAGCGGCTCACCATGGTCAGGGCAGAGTTCTCCATGCGTCGGGCGTTGAGGCGGGCTGAGTGCCTCGAGGAAGCTCGCAGGGAGTTTGAGCTGGACATGGGGTTATCCCTGCGAGACCTCGGGGCCAGGACAGAGTCCCGCCTCCAGGACATCGACATGGAGTTCGATGATGCCCTGGCCAGCAACATCACCGAGTGATCCGCAGGACTTGCCCGCTGCCTTTGTATATAGTTATTTAGTTAGTTAGTGTTAGGTTTCCTTTATTAATTTTTATTTTTTTGGACCGCTCGGACAATGGCCACTTTTTTGTATATATTATTTTCATTAGGTAGTAGTAGGTTTCATTTATGGTGTTGGGCTCATGGACCCTGGAATATTCGTGTATATAGTTTGCTTTTTGAAGAAACATATTTTTTATTAATTATTGTGTTCACCATGAGGAAATGGTTTTTCATTATTTTCCTTCCACATGATATTGCTTTGGACAACATTTGTTTTTGGATTACTTTGTTTTTTTTATTTTTACATTTGTTCTCGGACATGGACCATTTATTTTGTTATCCCCATTGTTGTATGTTTGATTTGTTTACTTATTTTTCATCTTTAATACATGTTTTTTTAACTTTCACTTGTGGTATTTTCTCATTGGTTTCATACATGTCATGATATGGGTTTTGACATTCACTTGCACCCATTGTGTATGTGTGTGTGACGGACATGTGTTCATTTACAGACTTGCCATTGGGGTTGTATCATGTAATTGCATTCACTATGTGGGTGGATGCAATCCTTGCCTGGGTGTTTGTGCTGGGCATGCTGCCCATTACTGCCATGATTGAGTATCGTCAGGACCTGGGGGCAGGGGGACATGTGTGGGTGCCTGGTGGAGGCTGCCCCTGCACTGCTGCGGGGTGGGGGTGGTGGGAGACATGGGTGGGGGCCTGGTGGAGGATGTCCCTGCACTGCTGGGGGGTGGGGGTGGTGGGTGACATGGGTGGGGGCCTGCTGGCAGGTGCCCCACAGTGCTGGGGGGTGGGGGTGGTGGGAGACATGGTTGGGGGCCTGGTGGAGGCTGCCCCTGGTGGCTGGGGGGTGGGGGTGGTGGGAGACATGGGTGGGGGCCTGGTGGAGGATGCCCCTGCACTGCTGGGGGGTGGGGGTGGTGGGTGACATGGGTGGGGGCCTGCTGGCAGGTGCCCCACAGTGCTGGGGGGTGGGGGTGGTGGGAGACATGGGTGGGGGCCTGGTGGAGGGTGCCCCTGGTGGCTGGGGGGTGGGGGTGGTGGGTGACATGCGTGGGGGCCTGGTGGAGGGTGCCCCTGGTGGCTGGGGGGTGGGGGTGGTGGGTGACATGGGTGGGGGCCAGGTGGAGGATGCCCCTGCACTGCTGGGGGGTGGGGGTGGTGGGAGACATGGGTGGGGGCCTGGTGGAGGATGCCCCTGCACTGCTGGGGGGTGGGGGTGGTGGGTGACATGGGTGGGGGCCTGCTGGCAGGTGCCCCACAGTGCTGGGGGGTGGGGTGGTGGGAGACATGGGTGGGGGCCTGGTGGAGGGTGCCCCTGGTGGCTGGGGGGTGGGGGTGGTGGGTTACATGGGTGGGGGCCTGGTGGAGGGTGCCCCTGGTGGCTGGGGGGTGGGGGTGGTGGGTGACATGGGTAGGGGCCTGGTGGAGGATGCCCCTGCACTGCTGGGGGGTGGGGGTGGTGGGAGACATGGGTGGGGGCCTGGTGGAGGATGCCCCTGCACTGCTGGGGGGTGGGGGTGGTGGGTGACATGAGTGGGGGCCTGGTGGAGGGTGCCCCTGGTGGCTGGGGGTGGGGGTGGTGGGTGACATGGGTGGGGGCCTGGTGGAGGATGCCCCTGCACTGCTGGGGGGTGGGGGTGGTGGGTGACATGGGTGGGGGCCTGCTGGCAGGTGCCCCACAGTGCTGGGGGGTGGGGGTGGTGGGAGACATGGGTGGGGGCCTGGTGGAGGGTGCCCCTGGTGGCTGGGGGGTGGGGGTGGTGGGAGACATGGGTGGGGGCCTGGTGGAGGCTGCCCCTGGTGGCTGGGGGGTGGGGGTGGTGGGAGACATGGGTGGGGGCCTGGTGGAGGATGCCCCTGCACTGCTGGGGGGTGGGGGTGGTGGGAGACATGGGTGGGGGCCTGGTGGAGGCTGCCCCTGGTGGCTGGGGGGTGGGGGTGGTGTGAGACATGGGTGGGGGCCTGGTGGAGGCTGCCCCTGGTGGCTGGGTGGTGGGGGTGGTGGGAGACATGGGTGGGGGCCTGGTGGAGGATGCCCCTGCACTGCTGGGGGGTGGGGGTGGTGGGTGACATGGGTGGGGGCCTGGTGGAGGGTGCCCCTGGTGGCTGGGGGGTGGGGGTGGTGGGTGACATGGGTGGGGGCCTGGTGGAGGGTGCCCCTGGTGGCTGGGGGTGGGGGTGGTGGGTGACATGAGCAGGTGTGCAGGGTAGTCCCCTGTGGTGTGTGCTGCCTGCAGGGGCCGTGGAGGGTGTACAGGTAATACCTGGGAGCACACAGCCAAATCGCGTGTGGAACTTCCCGCGCACCCCTGCAATCCACGTACCCTGCCTAATCGCGTGTGGTACTTCCCACGCACCCCTGTAATCCACGTACCCGGCCAATTCGCGTGTGAGACTTCCCGCGCACCCCGGTATACACGCACACGTTTTTTTTCTGTCAGCGCGTGTCTGTGTTTGTGGGTACCCCTTTGCACGTCATTTGTCCTGGAGGGCCACAGTATTGGGCATTCATCATGGCTGTATATAGGTGCTATTTGTTGGCGCACCTTTTGGCGCACATTTCTTCCAGGCGCAGAGACGCTACCGCCTGCTTTCTTGTGGCGGTCGTGTTTGTGCCTGTGCGCTGGTTTGAGCGTGCGCTTTTTTGCCCTATTCTATTCCATGAATACGTGTTGTAGGCGAGCGTGTGGGCGTTCCGCGCACTTGTACCCTGTGCTTCCCCCGTGACGCCCACATTTTGGCAAGTTGTTCCTCATTCCGAGTGGTACACCCCGTGTTCCGCCTACTTTTGTTGCGTGCGCCGCGCTATGTGCGATTTTCGCTGTGGCCTGTGCGATTTTCGCTGTGACCTGGCGCACGCTGTTTGATGGCCTGTGCGCCAACGTGCGCCGCGCACTTTTTTATCGCACATCCGCTGGTTTTCTCGCGCACGGACTTCCATGAATCGACGTGCGCTGCTTTTCGTGCGATTTTCGCACTTGCACTGCGATTTTCGCTATTCCACTGCGAATCGTTTTTGCCCACTTGCGCCGCGCTAATTATTCCATGAATCGGCCTGTAGGTGTTAAACTACTGCAATATCTAAATAAAGCCTTTAGTACGGTAGATTACATACTTATGTATTGTGTCTTGGAGTACAGCGCCACTGAATGTGATAACATTATTGCCAGCAATAATGTGGTGCACATATAGCCAGCCCTATGTTGCTAGCATAACATATGGGTATGCAAATGGAGACAGGCTGCAGATTTAGAAGTAACCAGAATATATATTTTTTCTCTTTTTATCTTACTTGAAATGCCTCATTTACAGGAGACTACATTAGCTGTCTAATTGACTGACTTAATTAACAAATACTAATACTAAGACTAACCCAATAACATTATAATGTAATCTCTATGTGGAAAAGAGGCAGAAACACATGCTCTGAGATTCATTTTAAACGTGCATTTTTTTTTCTCTCTCTGTTCACTGTGTTAGCTGGAAGCAAAATCTTTATGCCAGGAAATTAGTTTAGATACAGTTTCTTACTGTAAAAATTGAACTATTGTCGAAGGAAGGAGGATACAGTCTTTTGAATTTGATTGGTGCAGAGTGTCTGCAGTGATTCCACGTAAGCATAGGGGGATGCAACAGAGTTCTGCTGGAAAAAGTCTGACAGATCTAAATTCAGATCACTTTGGCTGAGCTGCTGAGACGGAGGATCTGAGACTGGGCTGTGAGGCAGGTCCAGTCTCACTTGGCACCGGCTTTTGAATTCCATGTTCTCGCTGTGCACTTCAAGCTTTCAAGATTACGAGGACAACCCTGGGCCCATTCCTCGGAGGCGGGCGCAGGGAGGTCACGTGTGGGAGAGCTACAGATAGCTGGTAATTATCCAAGTGAATTGAGGTTGTGTGATGTACGGATGACCTTCAACAAATATCAGGCAGGGAGAATAGCAATAGGGAATACCTGTGTTTAATTGCCACGTTATAATGTTGCAAAGTGAATGTTGTTCCATTGCTGTAATTTTTCCTTCTTGTTACAAATAATGTGGAGTGAATTTCGTTTTATTGCTGCATTTGTTTTCTCTTCTGTTTGTTACCGATAAGGTGGCAGCCAGAAGGGTGTAGAATAATTTATTGTGTTTTGGAGTACAACGCCACTGCATGGGATCACATTATTGCTATAATGTGGCACACATATAGTCAGCCATATGTCGCCAGTGTAACATATGAGTATGCAAATGGAGACAGGTTCCAAATTTAAAAGCACCAGAAAATATATATATATTTTTTTCTCTTACTTCAAATGCCTCATTCACAGGAGACCACATTAGATGTCTAATTGACTGACTTAATTAACCAATACTAACACTAGTACTAACTAAATAACATTATAATGTGCTCTCCATGTGGAAAAAGAGGCAGGAAAGACATGTGCTGAGATTCAGTTTAAATGTGCATTTTTCTCTGATTTTCTCTGGCTGTGCTGAAATGTGAAGGACGGAAAGGCAACAGGAAATCAAACAGAAACAGTTATTACAGTATGAAGATCCCATTGCTTGTGACACAGGGGTGGAAACCTAATGCTCTTTCTGCTAATATGATTGGAGGGAAGTATATCTGCAGACAGACTGCGTAAGCAACAGAGTTTTGCTGGATGAGCTCGGACAGAATTGAGATCAGATCGCTTTTGCTGAGCTGCTGTGAAGAGATCGCTTTGACTGAGCTGCTGTGAGGAGTTTGTTTCAGCTGGGCTGCTGACCTTCAGAGACTGGGCATTTCTGGTCTCACTTGGCACCGGCTTGAAAACTGTGTGTTTTCGCTGTGCCTTTCAAATTGCAGGTTTACGAGGGCAACCCTGGGTCATTTCTCGGAGGCGGAAAGCCAAGGGATTTCACGTGACGGAGAGCTACAAATAGCTGGTAATTATAAAGTAAATTGAGGGTATGCCGCACGGATGAAATGTTTCTTAGGCAGGATGGATAGAAATAGGGAATCCCCTGTGTTTAATTGACACGCTGTAATGTTGCAAAGTGAATATTGTTCTTTTGCTGCATGTTTTCTTTTTTTTCTTTTTGTTACAGATGATGCAAAGTGAATATCGTTCTGCTGCTGTACATTTTTCTGTTTGTTTCTGTAAAACAAAAGGGTAAAATGGTGTTTTGAAATAGAACTTTTTATAATACACAAAAATACATAAAAGCAGACCTGTAGTGTTTTTGTTTTTCTCTTTTCTTAGTGCATCTGGAATAGCACTTGTGATACGGGGAAGATTTTTAGGTAGTGCATTTGTCATTTTTCCCATCAAACAACAGAAAGAATAAGTTGTCTAAAAATAAGACTTAGTGATTATAAATAACTATGTGCGTTATTCCACTCAGTGTGTGAATGTGGTTTCTGAGTCGAATATAATACAATAGTTCTTGCTGAGCGTACATGAAACAGCAAAAGAGGCCTATGGAAACATAATTTGCTAATGTAAATAAGTTAGTGATAATACCACAGGGGATTGAGAAAGGTATATTTGAAAATTGTGGTATTTCTGAATTTCTGAATGTAGGTCCGAGGCCTCTATAGATCACACGAACAGTCTAAGCAAAAAGAAGGGGTTTTGTATATTGGGGCCACAAATAAAACAGAAAAATTACGCTCACCAAAATACCACCAACAAAATGTATATCACTAAATGATTCTGTGTACTGAAATAAGGAATGGCCCCTGAAAGGAAATAAGGCCAACCCAATCTAAATGCAAGGAGTAGTCATTACCAAATTACCATTATTTTTGGCGGTAAGAAAATACAACCAGGCCCCAAATCTACACAAAATACCCTACATATTTATGGTGCGTTGCAGGCTGGGAAAGTGATCATAGAGCACCTACTGGGTGTGGCAAGTGTGTCTCACACTGCCATCTGTACATTAGAGGGAACCGATTTCATAATAGCAGTGTGTCACTAAAAACGAATTTCAGAATGTGTCAAATAGAAGACACATTCCCAGAACTAGTGCAATACTTAGAGGCAAAGTTATATGCAGTTATATGCACATGGGACGTGGTCATCGAACAACACCACAGAATGGCACGACCGCATTCATGGTGAAGTACAGAAAGAAAAATTAGACAATATTTTTGCAGATGGCAGCATAATTCAGGTCTGCCTTCTGAGATTATTAAATGCAGCTGGTAAACATGCAGAGAAAGATTGTCTGATATGGTTATGCGCCAAGACATGGTTTATTTGGAATAGGTCCCTGCGAATGCAAGAAAATGATACCAAACTGATTAACAGGTTAAAAGCCAATCTAGATGGGGCAAGTAAAAAGGAGGACATGTTAAGAGCAGAATTAGAAGGATGTCAAAAAGACATGCAGTTAAAATGCAGAGATTTTGATATTCAATTGTCCAAAAGCAAGAAACAGTTTGAGGACAGTGAACAAGAAGTGGTACACTTAAAAGCATTGGTGGACCACATTAGGCAAGATAAAGTTGAGGTTGTCTCAGAAATGCAGATTTTACAAAAAGAACATTATGAAAAAGAAAGTGATCTCCAAAATGCAGAACAGGAAATGGTTAAATTCCTTCAAGAAAGAGACAAGAGAAACAAAGAATTCAATGAATGCCAAATTCAAATGTGCAACCTGCAGGAGGTAATTAATAAAATGAGTGATGAAAACAATTACTTGCAAAATGAGGCAGACAGGCTCCTTAAGAAGTGTAAGGATATGGAACAACAAATGTGCATTCCCAGGTCCCAGGTTAGACGGCAGGGCACCACATTCAATGGAGTTGAGGTGAATTCTATTTCTACCCAAAGAGCTAGTGCCCCAGTGACTGGGCCGGTGACTGAACTTGGTTGCAGTGCCCTTGGGGGATTTGATACTCCCATTGGGGGCTGCCACCAATCCCATACACCTGGAACCAGGGTTGAATCACCAAGTAGTGCAATTCCATGCATTGCAACAAGTAGCTCCATAACGATAATTAAATCCATCAAAGCCCTGATAAAACCATTTAAAAAGGGAGGGGAATGCTGCATAGAGGATCACTTAGAAGCGGTTCATGACATTTTTAAAGCCCACCAGATACCTAAGGAACAATACATACAGTATTTTCATTTAACTTTAGATACTCCCACGGCTAGTATCATAAGGGGATTGAATGAGCAACACAATACGACGTGGGCAGAGTTTGAAAAAGAGATTAGGTGTCATTTTTCTCCTTTCCAGTCATTGCAGGAGGCAAAGAAAGTTGCTAACACAATTACTGCTGGGCCTAATACATCCCCTCGCCAGTTTTTACAAGAGTTAAAAAAAGAGCATTTTCTCAATTTGATGTATCTTTTGACCCCAATTCTAATTAATTTAAAACTGCCTACTTCTATGGGCTACAGAAAGACATTGTATCACAACTGGTCCGTGAATTTGATCGTGACAAGTCCCTTGAGTGGATTGTACACCAAAGCACAAAACTATATGAAGTACTCTATTGTCAGGGTAGAGAAAGTGATAAAATGAAAGACACTAGACCGAAGTCTAAGGAACCCTCAGCAACAGTGATGGAAATCAGGTCAGCCAAAATGTCCCTTGAGTCTGCTCAAAGTCCAGGTAAACATAATTTGGCACCTGAACAAAGGGGTAATCAACAAAGATCATCACACCCTGCACCAATGTTTCAATCACATGATCATAGTAATAGGGAGAGCTACATTAGCCCTAAGTACTATGGAGACAGACCCCGGGCAGGATATCGGCCTGATATGTCAGGTATGAATAATAATCAGAGGCAAGGATCAAATAAATAATGGTCCCTACCAGACATTGGGGACACAAAGTAGACTTGATCCTAATACCATGATATATGATAATCAGGACAGACCCCGATATGTGGATCGGTTTACTGATAATGGGAATCGGCATAGGGGACAGTACCCACAAAATGAGAGAAAGGACATGAGGCAGAATATGAATTATGCTCCACATCAATACAATGAATCACCACCATCAGGGGACTACAATCAAAGGATGGGTGCACCCCGCTTCCCTCCACATACAAATCAAGAGTTCAGGAACAATCCCAATAGAAATCATTCCCCTGAGAGGTATCAGAATACATACAATCTGGGGGAAAACAACCAATATCGATCTAGGCCACAGAGAGAGGATTTTAGAGAGATGGAAAGATTCCAGTGTCTCGAGGCCCAAGTGAAAATGTTATCTGAACAAATAGGAAAACTCTGTACAGCACAAAAACAGTCATCAAAGGAGGGGGCAGAAGGACACAGCAATGACCGGATGGTTTCTGATAAGTGATTAAATATTTATGATACCTGCAGTGCCAAAAAGACAGATTGCTCTGATGTAATGATGCATAATGACTCTCAGATGCCTAATGATTTAAAAGTGAAAGTACCAGTAAATGAACATGTGACAGAAATTGCAAATACATCTAAAAGAGAGGTACGGTTTAACCTAGAGCTAAGTGAAACATTGGAGATTTGTACAAATGAAAAAGGAAAAACTGAAATTCCAAAAGAACAAAGAGACAGATTTAAGAAAGATGACTCATGCATGGGGAATATCAATGAACAGGGAGTAAGTGGGGATGCTATAATTCTTTCCCTGGGCAATCAAAACAATGACCAAACACAGGCAGAAAAAATAAATACTCAAAAGGAGGGTGCAGGTCAATCACCTGAAGAATTCTTTGAGCCACATATTTCTGAAGAAGTTAAAAGGACTGGTACCATATTAAATAACCACACACGCACAGAGTTAGACAATGACAAATTGCCAAGTGATGTTGTTACACATGCTCAGTTGGAGGATTGTAATGTGACCTCTCATGATACCTGGATGGATAGGCGAACAGTGGCCACACTCCAAAAAAACTCTGAAAATGGGGAAATGAATAAAGTCTCTCACACAGAAATAGGCAAAAGGAGGGAAAAATGTCTTTCCATTTACCAATGTGTTTAGCCAAAAGTGAAAAAGGCTTGAGAAAGGTGAGCCCTGAAATCAATAAGAATTCACACTTCTTACGTGTGTTAGAGGAAGTTGAAGACAGGTATTATGCTCCCATCACTGTAGAAGAAAAATACAATACATTTACAATGATTGACACTGGCACACATGCCACAATTATGTCTAAAGAATTGGTAAAGAGTATCGACGAAGGGAGATCCCCACAGAATCAGATCACAGTGAAGGAAAATCAAGGTCCAGTGCATAATTTTAATGAGGAGGAGGTGCCCATTATAGGTGTCCCCGAGATTGACATAAAGATAGGAAAACACAGAATGAAACAAGAGGTATTGATCACATCTATTTGTGAAATTCCATTTCTAATGGGAACAGATTGCCTGAAAAGATTGTCTCCGCTCATAGATGGGGTGAATGGAGTACTGTGGTCCTTAACCAAAAAACCATTGAGATCTAAGAAACTAAAATCACAAAACAGCAATATAAATGAATGTCACACCGTTGCCAAAACAAACGATGCAGTGGATGTATATCTCCAGAATAGCTGCATACCTAGCGTCACTGTTATCTTAAGGTGTCAAAATAAAATGCAGAGTGAAGATGAGAAGCAATCTGTACAAATATACTTGGACACAAGGAAAAAATGGCAAACTGCCATAGATGAGCACCCATTACGTTTTTATTTAAAAGAGAAGACATGCAAACAGAATACTGTTCCCAAAACAGATACAGAAAAACACATCACCACTCTAGCTGAAATACACATGGAAGATGAGCAACCATGGGTTCACATTGGTATAAATGACTATTCTAAAACAACAACAGCCACTTTAGCACTCAAACCGAAAAGGAGTTTCATTAATGAGAAATTCTTGCAAAAAATAATGGAGAGGGAGGAGATCCTGAAATTTAGAACTAAAAACCAATATGTCTCTGGATTGGACAGTCCAGACTTTGAAAACCGAATTGCAGGTGGATGCATGCTGAAGATTAGTATTGGGCAAAAGTCAATTCACCATAATGTTTGGATAGTGAGTGGGACACAAAATGACTTTTACATGGGCAATGATATCATGCACAGAATGTGTATGGTGTTAGATTTCCTTAATCAAAAGATATGGTCACGCCTAGGTAGGCCGGCACCTGAATTTGAAGACGAAAGAAGGGCTTATCATTGCGCACAGCTGGTACCATATGCAATTGAATTACAGCTGAAGAAGGATACTATTATCCCTGCATTCACCAAGCAGTTTGCAATAACGCTGAAGTGCAAAAATGGACAGCAGATGAAGGATTCTGATGAATTTGTGTGCTTAAATGAATCCATAAAACAGCAAGGCCTGGATTATGAATACATTCCATTGATAGATGTTGGTGAAGGGTCTGTAAAAATTATGGTGAATAATAAAGGTTGACCACAAAAGTGATGGGTGGAAGGTTTCGAATGAATCTAAACCACTGGCAATTGCTCTGGGCAACCTTCCACACCACAGTTGTTTAGCCCGTCTGTGCCATTGCAAGCGGGGACCAGCCATGTCCAAATCAGTCAGCAGCTGCCGCCACCGAAGGTAGCAGCCCTGCCCGAACTGCTAGGCCAGGTCCCCTCTGCACAGAAAACCAAGCACCCCCAGACATGATTCGGCCTTGTTGGACCTCCTCAGTGAGGTGCAACCTGGTTCCCTGTGGCGCAGCGAGCAAGGGACCCACGTCTGGGCATACCCTCTCTCACAAGGAGAAACAAGCTGACCACAAAAGTGATGGGTGGAAGGTTTTGAATGAACCACTGGCAATTGCTCTGGGCAACCTTCCACACCACCGTTTTTTAGCCTATCTGCGCCATTGCAAAAGGGGACCAGCCATGTGCAAACCAGTCAGCAGCTGCCGCCACCGAAGGTAGCAGCCCAGCCCGAACTGCTAGGCCAGGTCCCCTCTGCACAGAAAACCAAGCAACCCCAGACATGTTTGGGCCTTGTTGGACCTCCTCAGTGAGGTGCAGCCTGGTTCCCTGTGGCGCAGCGAGCAAGGGACCCACGTCTGGGCATACCCTCTCTCACAAGGAGAAACAAACTGACCACAAAAGTGATGGGTGGAAGGTTTCGAATGAATCTAAACCACTGGCAATTGCTCTGGGCAACCTTCCATACCACCGTTTTTTAGCCCGTCTGTGCCATTGCAAAAGGTGACCAGCCATGTGTAAATCAGTCAGTAGCTGCCGCCACAGAAGGTAGCAGCCCAGCCCGAACTGCTAGGCCAGGTCCCCTCTGCACAGAAAACCAAGCAACCCCAGACATGTTTCGGCCTTGTTGGACCTCCTCAGTGAGGTGCAGCCTGGTTCCCTGTGGTGCAGCAAGCAAGGGACCCACGTCTGGGCATACCCTCTCTCACAAGGAGAAACAAACTGACCACAAAAGTAATGGAAGGAAGGTTTAGAATGAATCTAAACCACTGGCAATTGCTCTGGGCAACCTTCCACACCACCGTTTTTTAGTCCATCTGCGCCATTGCAAAAGGGGACCAGCCATGTGCTGGATGCTGTTGGTACTCTTGTTAAGAGGAGAATTGCCTAGCATTTCGGTGCTGGACTGCCCCAGGGCAGGACAAAGACTGATATGTTTGGGATATTTCTTCTCTGTGAAAGATAGTGAGCTAAAGACTCTGGGTAAGTCTCTCGTAACCAGGACTAATGTCAGGCAGAGGGACTCCCAGGACCCCCCTTGTGAATTTGCATACTTAAGTAACTTTGGGTCTCACCCTAAGTTACTAGGGGAATCCAGACGTGGACCCCTTGCTCACTATTCTTAGAGAGGCACAGCTCCTCCCTACTGATGAGGTCCAACCAGACCGAAACACGTGTCTGGGGATGCTGTTGGTACTCTTGTTCAGAGGAGAATTGCCTAGCATTTCGGTGCTGGACTGCCCCAGGGCAGGACAAAGACAGATATGTTTGGGATATTTCTTCTCTGTGAAAGATAGTGAGCTAAAGACTCTGGGTAATTCTCTCGTAACCAGGACTAATGTCTGGCAGAAGGACTCCCAGGACCCCCCTTGTGAATTTGCATACTTAAGTAACTTTGGGTCTCACCCTAAGTTACTACTGGAATCTAGAAGTGGACCCCTTGCTCACTATTCTTAGAGAGGCACAGCTCCTCCCTAGTGATGAGGTCCAACCAGACCGAAACACGTGTCTGGGGATGCTGTTGGTACTCTTGTTCAGAGGAGAATTGCCTAGCATTTCGTTGCTGGACTGCCACAGGGCAGGACAAAGACTGATATGTTTGGGATATTTCTTCTCTGTGAAAGATAGTGAGCTAAAGACTCTGGGTAAGTCTCTCGTAACCAGGACTAATGTCTGGCAGAGGGACTCCCAGGACCCCCCTTGTGAATTTGCATACTTAAGTAACTTTGGGTCTCACCCTAAGTTACTAGGGGAATCCAGACGTGGACCCCTTGCTCACTATTCTTAGAGAGGCACAGCTCCTCCCTACTGATGAGGTCCAACCAGACCGAAACACGTGTCTGGGGATGCTGTTGGTACTCTTGTTCAGAGGAGAATTGCCTAGCATTTCGTTGCTGGACTGCCGAGGGCAGGACAAAGACTGATATGTTTGGGATATTTCTTCTCTGTGAAAGATAGTGAGCTAAAGACTCTGGTTAAGTCTCTCGTAACCAGGACTAATGTCTGGCAGAGGGACTCCCAGGACCCCGCCTTGTGAATTTGAATAATAAAGGTTGTCAAGATATTCATTTAGAGGAAAACTCCTCATTAGGAATGGCTATACAAAAATCACATTATGCTGCAGATCGAAATAACATGGTGATTGGAAACATACCTGAAAAGTATGTAGATGCCAAAGGTGAGTTGCCAGAATACCTGAACTCTCAACCCAAAGGAATATTTAAAATTCATTCTGTGTACCCTTGTGATTCAAATGAGACAGTGTGCTGTCATCAAGAGGATTGCATAAAATTTAACTTAAATGAAAATGAAACAGAAAATCAGCCCATTGAAGTGAAAGCTGACATGTCAAAATATTTAAAAGTGGCAGCTTTACTGAGAGACACAGCCACACAGTTAGAGGAAAGCACAGAGATTCCTCTACTGGAAGATTTTCCAGAATTTTCAAAAATGGCGGAGGAGCAGATTTTCTCTGCAGATGCATGCGACAGCGATGAGGATAGAAATGAATTTAGGAAGATATTTATGGAGTTTAAAGATGTATTTGCGAAAGAGGCTTATGATTGGTGTCTAATTAATTTATATGTGGCCACGCTACCGAAAGGGTGTAGTAGAAGCCCAGTATTTGTGCACCAGTATAGATTACCACTGGCATGTTTAGAGTCATTGGCAGAGATAATTAAACATTTGGAGTCTCTGGGAATTATCAGGCCTATTCATAGCACATCCAAGACACCTATTTTAGGTGTGTTAAAGCCAAATGGTCAATGGCGGCTATGTGCAGATTTGAGGGAATTAAATAAAAGAGTGCCAGTATCCAGATGGCCACTGCCATTCATTGATCAAGGCCTGGCTCAGGTGCATGGCTCAAAAGTCTTTACCACGCTAGATCTCACCTCTGGATATTGGTGCATGCCATTGGCAGAGGAGATTCAGAATTTATTTGCATTTTCATTTGATAAGACCCAATACGCATGGGTTAGAGTTCCATTTGGGTATGTCAATAGTGGGAGTGAATTCGGAATATTTTTGAGAAAGGCCATGCATGATGCAGCGGAAAGAGGTACCATAGTTTATGTCGATGATGTACTGATAAAAAATGAAAGCTTGAAAAACCGTTTTGATGCAATAAGACATGTTCTTGGCCAATTGCAGAAATCAGGCGCCAAAGTATCTTTACAAAAAGCACAATGGTGCAAGGAAAAAGTGAATTTTCTAGGCCATGAAGTGACTGAACATGGACTAAACCCACAAAAGAAGAAATTAGAGGCCATACAAAAACTAAAAGACCCTAAAAGTGTGAAAGGGGTAAAAAGTTAATTAGGAATGACGGGCTATAACAGGAAGTTCATTGAAAATTATGCTGAAATTATTCAACCATTGACTAAACTGTTAAAGCTGAATACACCCTGGCAATGGGAAAAAGAGCAGTCTGAGGCAGTGGCTAAATTAAAGGAATGTCTTGTAAAGGCACCATGTTTAGCATACCCCATAAAGGATAGGGATTTCTTTGTAGAAATAGGTTTCTCTGAACATTGTATGTCAGCGGTGTTATCATAAAAACATGATTTGAATCACAAAACCATTGCCTATGCAAGTAAGGCATTTTCCCAAGTTGAAGTTAAATTCAATGAATGTGAAAAGGCCCTTTTGACCACTGTGTGGGCGTTACAGCATTTCCGCCCCATTGTTCAGGGAGAAAAGGTGATTATTGAGACAAATCATCAACCTTTGCAGTTTTAGAGAGTAAACGAATTAGGTCAGGTAACCTAGCACAGTCCAGAATTACTTCATGGACACTGGCATTACAGGGTTTTCCTGTAGAAGTGAGATATGGCCAAAATTAAAAGAGCCCAGTTGCTCAAGGTTTGGCAGATCTACATGACTGTGCAGCTGAACATGTATCAAACGAAGTAGAAGTGGAATCTAGTTTACAGGAATTTGGGCAATCACCACACAAAGCTTTTGATGAAAAGACATGCAAGTATTTGCCGACTGTATATGTTGACGGTTGTGCTTTTCACATTGAAAATGAAAGTAATAAACAATTAGTGTCAGGAATAGGAAATGGCTGGTTGAAATGTGAAGGCATCCCCATGAGAACTGGAGCTAGGAGCAGTCAAATAGCAGAATTGGCAGCCATTTATAAAGCAATTACTACTGCAATTGATAATACATTTAGTGAAATTGTCCTGGTGACTGATTCTGATTATGCACAAAATAGTTTTGTGGAATATTTGCCTGGCTGGAAAGCAAGAGGCATGGTTACATACAATAATTAAACATGGAAAAATTATACAAGCCATAGACAAATTGGTGTCAGAGAATGATTTGACAATATACTGGAGAAAAATTCATGGACATTTAAAAACTCCAGGAGAGGATAAGGAGGGGAATGATAAGGCAGTTGGGGCAGTGATGGAAGAGTTACTACCTATTGAACATTTACTTGGTGAAATACAAATTGATGCAGTAACACGCTCTTAAGCACCAAAAGAGGTGGATCAACCAGAAGTACAATGGAGTTACGATACACCAGATCAAGATCTGATTAAGGCACAAAAGGATGATCCGATTTTGGGAATATATTATAATTATTTGATAGACCCTGAACGAAACCCTTTAACAGAAAATGATTGTGTAGGAAAAGAAGAGTTGCAAAAACACCTGGATTTTTTTTTTTGGTAAAAGGGTGAAATTAGTATTGTGCTATATACTTAATTGTTTCTTTTCTATTTGATTTAGAATACTAACAAACCTTTAGTCGGAGGTCACGGGACCGAAGGACACGAGACGATGGAGTCCTGGGGTCCCCTGGATGACGATCAAGTGATACCTAACTCCGGGTGGAGGTGAAGACAAAGTAAGCGGGATGCCAACAGAGATGACTCATATGGAAAAAACATCGAAGAGTGCCAGGATGAAAGAGTGCCCCAAATGAACCAGATGATGGAATGTTGCTGATCGGTACGTCTCAGAGGCAGACAACAATAGAAGAACAATGAACTTGCAGCATTGTTGGTGCATGAATTCCGATATATCCTGGAGTATGGAGTTCCACATTTTTATTGTTTTAATTAATTATTTTAATTTGTTATGTTAATTCTTTGTTTTAATTATTTATTTTATTTTATTGTTTTATGATTGACTTCAAGTATAAGAACAAGACTTTGGACTATACACACCTAAATTGGGAAGATATATGTAAAATATTTTCTGAGGTCTGATGGACTCAGAGATGAATTTTGATATTACGGTGGTTGAACAGTGATTTATTGTGAAATGTGTGAATATTCATTTTGTTGAATTGCTATGATTTAAAAGAAGAAAAGAGCGCAAGTTGGGTTTCTTCCAATTGTGGCTTGGACCACTGCCAAATTCTCAGAAAAAGGAGGAAATGTAGCATAATGTATTGTGTCTTGGAGTACAGCACCACTGAATGTGATAACATTATTGACAGCAATAATGTGGTACACATATAGCCAGCCCTATGTTGCTAACATAACATATGGGTATGCAAATGGAGACAGGCTGCAGATTTAAAAGTACACCATAATATATATTTCTTTCACTTTTTATCTCACTTGAAATGCCTCATTCACAGGAGACTACATTAGCTGTCTAATTGACTGACCTAATTAACAAATACTAATACTAAGACTAACTCAATAACATTATAATGTAATCTCTATGTGGAAAAGAGGCAGAGAGACATGCTCTGAGATTCATTTTAAACGTGCATTTTATTTTTCTCTCACTATTCACTGTGTTAGCTGGAAGCAAAATCTGCATGCCAGGAAATGAGTTTAGATACAGTTTCTTACTGTGAAAATTGAACTATTGTGGAAGGAAGGAGGATACAGTCTTTTTAATTTGATTGGTGCAGAGTGTCTGCAGTGATTCCATGTAAGCATAGGGGGATGCAACAGAGTCTGCTGGAAAAAGTGTGACAGAACTAAATTCAGATCGCTTTGGCTGAGCTGCTGAGACGGAGGATCTGAGACTGGGCTGTGAGGCAGGTCCAGTCTCACTTGGCACCGGCTTGAGAATTCCATGTTCTCGCTGTGCACTTCAAGTTTTCAAGATTATAAGGACAACCATGGGCCCATTCCTCGGAGGCAAGGGCAGGGCGATCGCGTGTGGGAGAGCTACAGATAGCTGGTAATTATCCAAGTGAATTGATGTTGTGTGCTGTACGGATGACCTTCTATAAATATCAGGCAGGGAGAATAGCAATAGGGAATCCTTGTGTTTAATTGCCACGTTATAATGTTGCAAAGTGAATGTTGTTCCATCGCTGTAATTTTTCCTTTTTATTGTTACAAATAATGTGGAGTGAATTTCATTTTATTGCTGCATTTGTTTTCTCTTCTGTTTGTTACAGATAAGGTGGCAGCCAGAAGGGTAAGGTGTTATTTTGAAATGCAATTGTTTATAATACAAGTATAATGTACACAAGCCGTGTAGAGTGTTTTTGCTTTTGTCTTTTTCTTTGGTGCATCTCGAATAATATTTCGGGAGAAGGTGAAGATTTTTAGGTAATACATGTATCATGTTTCCCATACAGATGAAGTAATATCATTAGCAATGAAAAATAGCTGTGTGCGTGTTTCCACTCAGTGTGGTGTCTGAGTGGAATCTAATACCATAGATATTGTTGGTCGTACATGAATCAGCAAAGAGGCCTATGGAAACATAGATCACTAATGTATATAAATTAGTGATAGTACCACAGGTTATTGAGAATTCTATATGTGAAATTGTGGTATTTCTGAATGTAGGTCGGAGGCCTCTAGAGATCACACGAACAGTCTAAGCAAAAGAAGGGGTTTTGTATGTTGGGGCCACAAATAAAACAGAAAAATTATGCTCACCAAAATACCACCAACAATAATCTATACCACTAACTGATCCTATATAATGTAATGAAGAATGGTCCCTGAAGGGAAATAATGCCAAACCCAATCTAAATCCAAGTAGTAGCCATCGCCAAATTACCCTTATTTTTGGCGGTAAGAAAATACCGACAGGCCCCAAATTTACACAAAATATCCTCCACTACTCAGCTCTATTAAATTATTTTCTGGTGAGTTATGATTATGGTTGAGTTTAGAATGTTTGCTGTCAGTGTCCCTAGAAACTGTGAAATGGATCACCCTGAAGGGACTACTACTGAAACCCCTAATAGAAGACATGACTAACTTTAGATTTCTGCATTCTAAACTAATACTCTTCAACAGTTCGTAGTCATGCATTGATTGGCTGTCATCATAGGTCCATGTACTTACACCACTCAACTACTGTTGGTTTCTGCCAATGCTTGTTGAGTAATGTGGTGTGCTATTTCCTCTCTAGGAATAACAAACAGCAAGGCATATTTTAGCAACAGCACAATTGAATATTATGTTTGCAATAAACCACACGGCTGGCAGACTGTACCAGCATGAAAGGACATGGCGGCCGGGTTTAAGGCCCAAGCCTAGCAATGGAATTGCACAAGGGCTGCTGACCTGAAACAGCCCACCAAGCAGATGGCTGTCAGTAGCTACTGTTGGTTGCAACAGCTAATGGCACATGTTATTTCGCATTTTTTCTTTAAAATATACTTTTCCTCTGGTGTATTACTTAATCTCTGCTCTGGGAACATGGTAATCTCTCTTCCGTCTACAAGTCAAAAAAGAGCAAATGACTACTACCAACAAGGAGTGAAGTAGAACAATCCACATGCAAAGGAAGCTTTAAAAAACAGTTTTAAGTAAAAAGGAAGTGCTAAATGCAGTAGCACCTGTTCAGAGCTACTTAGCATTTACAAGGAGCACGAGTTGGTACTTTTAGATACAATTCTTGTTCTCTGCAACCTGATTGGTTCTTGCACCTGCTGTGGGTGCTAATGGCATATACAAAAATCGAAGTTTAGCTTGTCCAAATTTTGTCTCTGTTTTTACAAAAAGAAGAAACCCTAAAGCAGTTATATGTAGCACTCTAAACCTGCGGAATGCACAAGGTATCTTGATGCCACAATGGAAATGGTGCTCAACAGTCACCTGAACCTCACTAGACCACGTCATGCATTCTCTGGCATGGGTGGTTGGGTAAATGGTTTTATTACACATTGCAGATTAGTAGGATCCCTTCTTTATCACACTTTACCACTTCCACCTTAAAACTCTTAGGCGCATTTTTCCATACCTCTCCTTTCCCAACAGACTCTCTGCGGTCCAATCAATTGTTATGTCAAGACTAGACTATGCTAAGCCCCTCTCCCTCGGAGTCCACGCGTACCAACTGACTAAACTACAAAGAGCACAAAACGCAGCAGCCATACTGCTACTAGCACTTGGCCAAGAGATCACATCTCCCCAGCCCTCAAAACTCTACACTGGCTTCTGGGTTGCCCGAAGAGTGACCTTCAAAACTGTATGCATCTCTCACAGAGAAATGCATAAAACTGGACCTCAATATCTTCAAGACAAACTAAAACCCTATCATCCCCCACGTACTCTAAGATCAAGCTCTGCCGGCCTCTTAGTCATACCAAAAAAAACTGTGGGCCTGATTCATGGAATTCTGTGCACAGTGCAAAATGACCTTTCACTGGTGCAAAGTGACTTTGCAATGCCAACAAACACCCTGATTCATGGAACAGAGCAAAGTGTCTTTTTGCCATGCAAAGTCACTTTGCACTGCAAAAATACACTTTGAACTGCTCCACCCTGATTCATGGAGCAGTGCACAGTGTATTTTTGCAGAGAACTTTGCACTGCTCAACCCTGATTTATGGAGCAGTGCAAAGTGTATTTTTGCAGTGAAAAGCGACAATTTGCACTGATCCATTAATCAGGGTTGAGCAGTGCAAACTGCACTGCAAAAATACACTTTGGACTGCTCCATGAATCACGGTGGAACAGTGCAAAGTGTATTTGTGCAGTGCAAAGTCAGTGCAAAGCCATTTTCTTCTGCAAAAATGACTATGAACTTACTTTGCACGGACTTTGCACTGCAAAAGTACACTGTACAGTTCCATGAATCACGGTTTGTGTCGGCAGTGCATATTCACTTTAAACCGTGCAACAAATACCATGAGTCGGGTCCAAAAGAACAGTAAAAGGGGCAATGGTTAGATGAGTATATTCTTTGAGCATCCGTGGTGGGAATGGGCAACCTCAAGTTCTAGAACCCCATTGACGCTTACATGCTGTTTGGCAACACTAGCAATGTCTTGAACACGAGTGCTTTGTAAAAATAAAAAGCCAAATGCACTGTCACCAGGGTACAATGCACTGCTCACCTGACCGAAACCCTAAGTTAAAATTACCACACATTTGCCCTGTGTTTAAAACACACCCAATAGGACCATGTGATTTAAAATAATATAGAAAATGCATACAATGACTTTTTCATTTTTTTTTACTAACATGTGAATATACTTTGATAGCATTTTGTAGTGTGTACCTGTATAATGTTTTATGTATCAATGTTTACGGTAAGAACTTACCTGTTCTTTATTCCGTGTTTAGTCATCCTGTGGAAAACAAATCATCAAAGCACAGGACAACATTTTGAAATGTGTCTCTCCTCTGTGGGCCAAAAATGGTGTGGATTGCGCTCGTTCCAAGCACAGGGGTCTCTCCTCAGTGGACCCCACGCGAAAGATGACATTTGGAACAGCCGACTGCAGACAACAAAAATGAGCATTCTGAATTCTTGAAGGAGAAGACCGGTCTTCTGCAGGGGGTACCAGCTCCTTATCATCCCCTCAAGAAGACCTACTGCCTGTTTCCCCGCCTGCTCGAGGGCTTGCGATGAACCCTCTGGACAAAGAAAGCCACGGCAGCCACATCAGCGTGTGTTGAAAGAATATATTGTAGATATACGCAGGCACGCGGTCAGTCGGCAAACCTGGCACTGGGATAAGCCAGAAGACTTATATGTCCTTTGTGGGAACCGTTGGTTTTGTTGTATGTATGTTGTGACAGACTGCAGAAGCTGCTGGGTTACAACAGTATGGTGCATGGAATGATATGTGGCACAACGGAAAGACAATAAGTGAATGGACTTCGGTTAGAGGGTTTTGATGTGAGTTTAATTTCCTCTTGTTGGAATAATTACTACACGGTTCGACATGGTCGTTCTTTGTGGGGTATATGTTTTTTATAAGAAAAAGAGAAAACAAAATGAATAATTCTGAGCCCCCCTGTCAGAGGTCAATACAATGTTCCTTTGTCGTGACTGTTTCTTGCAATGCACTGTCTACGTGCAGATGTTCCTTGAGGTTTTCCAAGTATTTATTGTTTTAAGAGGGCGTGTTTCTTTTTAGGTGCCGCATTGCTACATTGCCCACAGTGCCACCTGACGCATACACTCACATAAAGAGCTCAGGGACACCACTACTGCAGTGCTGTAGTCATCTTCTGTGTATTATACAGGCTGCTCACAGTGAAGCTCATTGTCTTTTGTGGATTAAAGTAAAGGGCTTGTAAATATTTTACTCTACACCGTATGTTCCTTCATTTGTATGAGGATTGGGGGTACACACCAGAATATGTGTTTGCACCACCCTCATCCTCCTTGCCAGACAAATGTGACAGCATTTACACCAACATGACATGTTCCTGCTGCCATAACTGTTGTGTATTACATAGGAATCCATTGTAAACGGTGGCAGCCATGCATACAGGGCAGGTAGTGTTTATTCAATTTGCACTGCAAAGTCAAACACAGCACTTCACAATGCAAGTGATGAAAATTGAACAAAGGGGACCTCTTTGCTTCTAAAAGAAAATGCACCATATCCCCTCTGGGCAAGTTAGACTGAGAGCAATATGAGCTCCATTGCATTTCCTTTACCAGTGTTACAGAGATCTCTTGTTTATTCACAGGTCTCCCATTGCATGGCACCTTAGTTCCCCACCACACCACTTAGACACTTACAGCTCCTACACAATTAATTTACTGCACTCACATTTTATCTAAGGGCCAGATAACCCCGCATATCCTTATGATCACATACATGATAACAATTTAAACTTGGGAGTTTAGGTATGTAGTTGGACCCAACTAAGCCACATCTGACCAAGCAGACTCATTGTCTCATGATACAGGTGGCTGCAGCAGTGTAAAAGCTTTAAAAAGAGTATGGAACCATTATAAGTTTTGTGGTATCCTGCTGGTAGATCCTGTGGCACCAGCAAATGGAAGTACTGTTAGCGGCACTCAGTCTGCTGGAATTACTGGCAGATTTTGAGGGCCAGTAAGGGTAGGTGCATCCCCATTCCATACAGTGCATAGGACCCCATGGAAGGATTGCCGGTATTACTAGCACTGGTAATACCAGTGCTGGTAATACCAGCTGTTTTTTGCTGGTGGGCTACCTGGTTTACCTCCAGCTCTTGGTTGGAGGTAAACCAGGCATCCCACTGGCAAACTTGGAGTTTGTTGGTCCGGAAATGTGCCGGTAAACAAAATAACTGGCACGTTAATTCCAGAAAAGGCATACTTCTAATGAGGCCCATGACTCTCGGAAGCCATCTTGACCCAATGAGACTTGGAAACCCCGGTTTTCTTTTGCTGGTGAAGCGATTTAAAACCATGCCAATTCTAGCCCCTGAGTTCCTCAATCCTGATTCTGGGTCATAGGCTGGTCATCAGAGAATGCAGTGGTTTCCTTTGGTTGTCATCTGCAGCAGTACAAGCCATACACGAGAGCCCCAACTGATTACAGAGCTAGTCATAGGAGCAATTGGGTGCTTGTTCTCTGTCAATTAGTTAACTCTTCAGTGGATTGATGTGCAGATAGATTTTCTGTAGTTAATGATTTGGCCGTAGAAGTTCAACAAGATTTCGGAATTTTGATGCATCAGTGCGCAGTGGAGCAGAGAGACCGCGTCAAAAATAATAGATGTTTCTGTTTGCAGTTCCACAAAGAACATTTTAGTACAGAGGGGTGCAAATGATTTGGGGAAAAATATCCCTTAATCGGTAATATTTTATTAGTCACCACCTCCTTTTAATCTATCCTGTCTTGTGATTCAGGAGCAATACCAGTAGTTTTGGAGAACTTGACTTTACGTCAAACATTAGAACATTTTTTTGTTTGGATTCTAGAGGGCATTCTCACGTTATGTTAATGATCCATCATGTGAAATTGTAGACTTTCAGTTTCCTTTACAAGGAGACTTTCTCAAATCAGGCAAAAGTATTATTTCTCTCTGTGCCAAGAGAAACACAGCTCCATTTCACTGATGACTTCTCAGCAAGGCAGATACAGGTGTCTGGGGTTGCTGTTGGTCCTCTAATTTAGAGGAAGAATTCCTAGCATTTCGGTGGTGTTCTGTCTTTGTTGGCAAAATTCAACTGATATGCTACTGAATATGGTTTATAGCTTGATTGTAGACCCTCGTAAGGGGGCACCTTTCCATAGAACAGGCCAGCCATGCGTGCACTGTTTACTCTCAGTAGAGGGCTCTTACATTTTTATCTAATTTTGAAAGACTTGCCGTGTCACCTTTATGGCGGGTAATCCAGACTGGGCCTCTTCCTCTATGTGCCGAGAAAGACACAGCTCCACCTTACTAATGATGCCCAACCAGGGACAAACATGTGTCTGGAGTTTCTGTTTGTACTCCTGTTCAGACCATCATTACCTAAAATTTGGGTGCTGGCCTGTCCTTGTAAGAGGGGCCAGACAAATGTATATTTCTCCTCTGATAAGGTAGAGTGGGCAAAGGTATAATTGTAGACCCTCCTGAGTAGGTACTTTTCCCCAGAACAGGCTATTCATTTATTTCTGTTCACTCTCAGAAGAGGGGCCCCAACATGTGTGTAAGACATTAATGGGAGATTTCTTTGGATCTTTCAAAGTAGTAAGGAATTGTATAGCCTAGAGTTTTGCCATTTCATCAGGGTAAAAGTGCCAATACAAAGGGAGTAGGTTGCGCACCCATCTTTGTTGATTGAATAAAAATAGAACACCCACAATCCAACAATGTGAAAACAATAATTAAAATGTTTGTCAACACAATTCAACAGGCTGACATTATGGGGTCTTTTATGGATTAAATGAGAAAGGATTTAAAATGATAGGGCAGAGCGGTGCACTACGCTCTCATGATAAAAGCAGAAGGACGTTAAACATACAATTATATTTCACAAATGTCCTTTAAAATCTAACTTTGCCCATCCAGATACATTGTTGCTTCCTGCTCCCAGCCAGACAGCCCGATGGCAGCGGACTAGGTGCGTTTCTCAGTCCTCCATGCACAGTAAGCTGCATGCTGGCATCTACACCTACAATGTTCTGCAGTACGTTTAGGAGCATGTTTATAGAGGCCCAAGCAAACGAGATGTTAGAAACAACAGTGTTACAGGACTCCAGGACCAACAATTACTTTTAACAACTCTCGTTTATATAAAGGTTTCTGTCACTGGCTGCCAGTATTGGTTAGTTGACAGTAGTGGGTGGGACAAGTTGGTAGCATGCCAAACAATATGGATGAAATAAACAACTGAGTTCAAGGGCTTGAAGCACAATAGTGAATCCCATAATTTCCCTGTAGCCACTGTTTTTACTAGAGCTGCTCTCCGTAGGCAACAAAGGGGTCTGAAATCAGTGATGCCTAAACAAATGAATGGGAAGTACTGTGCAGAGAATATTAGAAGTATGCTAATCAGAAGGGATACACGCATCAATGACATGTCAGGACTTGTGATCCCCTGGTAATCATGATGTGTACTCAGAAGACAAGGATCTCTCGATCCTCACTATCCTTCAGTAATGAATTATCAGGTTCTGTATAGTCAGTGCTACTTATGGAGGTGGGTGAGAACTAGTAGGTCGAAAAAGTTATTTGACAGGATATGGTCCAATCAAAGGCATCTTCAGTTTGACTATCATCTCTACCCATCTGATTAGGGCATGCAAGAACGGCTGCACCCTCTAGGGAAATGGTTGAGACAAAGACAACTTTAATGAGTCACCGTCTGTGAAAAGGAAGAACACCACATAGAGTTTTGAAAACCTCCCGATCTGGATCCCACCAATTCCCTTTCTGACGTTCTCCGTAGGTAGTTGGTCTAAATAGATTACCTTGTTGCATGGGATCTAAACCCTTGGGCAGGTGTATTTTATGGGTTGGATGTTGACACATGACCACCATCAAGCATCCCCCAAATGATTCTGCTTGTTTCTGGTTGAATTACAAATTCTTACATAGTCTTTCATGCTCATGCATTAACTTTCTTCACATTACATAATTAGTCTATATTCACACACTGTTCAATATGTATAGCATTCACTGAGCACCTAGTAAGAGCTCCAGCCGTCCTGGGCAGATGGAGCAATGAGTAGGTTGACTGTCAATTAAACACAGTCTCATCTGACAACCTATTTGTGGTGGTAGACTCTGAGTGCTTGTACGCTCAACCTATTTCTTTTGCTGCCCAAAGATTTTATTGATAAATGTTCTTTTAAAGAAAGTTAAAATGTAAATACTTACTGTAGGAAAATATAGCACTCTTTTGACAGAGCATCCCCCTTAACACTCTGCCAAAATGGACACATATAAAGAAACAACATAATTTGACCATAAACTAAAAAAGTTACATTCTTAAACATATTGCCCTCATTATGGAGTTGCCGGTAAAACACACTGGTATGCAACGGGTTAACGGCAACCCCATAACACCGTTTCTGCTACCTGACATCCCGGTTCCACCGGGGTATGATGGCAGGTGGCAGAATGGTAAATCCATATTCCTGTGGAGTCCCATAGAACCCGATGGGAATTGGATCACTGAAGCATCGGCACTGTTGCTAACAGTGCCAGTCCTTCAGTGAAAACACTGCCAGTAGGGGCCTGAAATTCCCTGCAGGTCATGTTTGCCAGGAGTTCCATCCCCCTACCGGCAGACTCTTCGGTTGGCCGGTCCGGATAGGGTGCGGGTACGTTGCTACCAGCACTCTTATTTCCCGACCATTGCACTTGTAATATGGCCCATGTCTAGTCAGCTTGCAATAAAAATTAGATTACAAAGATTGCCATGATTTCAGAATAAACATAAATATATGTTCCTTCCAAGAAACCTGGGACCTTGAATCTACTTTCAAAAAACAATATGCTTCTTGCCGATTATTAAGCAGTTAAGAGCAATCTAGAGATATCAGGGTAGTGTTACATTTTGTGTACATGATTTGATTTGAGAGAAATGTTAATATGGTGAACGCTGGATGTCAAGTTGTAAAGATTCTGCTGTTCGGTCTCTGTACAGAGGGAGCTTGGGGTATCCAGTGATTCCCTAAAATATAAAGTGTCGAATGCAAAAGCCTCGAAAAAAATGTATCGAAAAAAATGCATTTTCTTTGTAGGTAAGGTTTTTAAAAAATTAAAATGGGTTTTAAGGGGTATTTTTTTAATGCATTTTTGTCCAGGCTTTTGCATTCGATGCTTTGGATGTCGAGGCTATCACTAAGAACCTGAACTTGCCAATAAAGTTGAGATTGTAACTGTAAATCTGAGCCACTTGATGTCTTTAGACATATCAAAGTGGTATAAGAAGAAGCATGGAGTATCCTTAGGTTATGCCAGACTACTCCTCATGCAGAAACCACTCCTGCATTCCACCTGGCTGAGTGACTGGTCAATGCAATTATTAGAGAATGAAACTGGAGAACAACAGTAAGCACACCATCTAAATCTAACCTCGGATCTAGCAATAGTGGCCACAGATTTACATTAAGGACATCTCAATAAATGCTAGACCTAAAAGCGAACACAATCCCTCGTGGCAAGGCAGCAATATATCAATAACACTGCGGTAATCTGCACACCACACCCCCTTTTTTGCAATACAGTGCTATAATGTATCGGTGCATGAATAGAAATCTTATGGTTAAAGCTATAATAACGAGACCATTGTCCTAGCTTTGAATGTGAATAACATTCCTGTACTGAACACATGGTATGAAGCCATGAATTGTACCAAGCAAACATCTTTAGAACAGGGGGTCTGCAACCTGTGGCTCTCCTGATGTTTCTCATTACAACTCCCACGACCCCTAGCCATTCACTATGCTGGCTAGTGCTGATGGGACTTGGAGTTCAAAAGATCTGGAGAGCCAAATGTTACATACTCCTGCTTTAGAGGCACATGACATGTGGCTACTTTAATTAAATCTTTTGAATCTAACACTGCCAAAGATTTCAGGGGAAAATGTTTGAGCAAACAATATTGCTTTAAGAGCATAGGGATCTCCAGCATTTGCTCCAGCATCAGAAAACATGCCAGCACATATCCTGGAGCAGTTGCACGGTGGAGACGAAGGAAGGTGCAGAAAAGCAAGTTGCATTCTGCCTCTCCTCTAGGCCATACAAATGACTGAAAATGTAGTGTGGTGTGAATGAAAGGCATAAAAGCTTTACTCAAGGCCTTTACACATTTCATTCATGATACGCCACAATGGAAAATTAGCTCCCTTATGTTGCTCCAGTTCGACATTTGACAGTGGTGACCTAGTACATTCGCACACAGGTCTAGCCTGGTCCCCTCTGCCAGATTTTCATTATTTGCATGGCGGAGAACAAATGTGTAAGGAAAAAGGAGGTGTCCATGTGTGTCCACCACCTTTTGCCCTGCACGTATGCACTCCACTGTGCGAAGTGAGTAAACACTGACTGCATGCTCACATGCTAGGCAGTATTTACATGTAATTGTAAATGCTGCTTATCATGCTGCTTGCATGGTAAGCAGTGTTCACAGTTACAATTAAACGCTGTCTGACATGCAAGCATGCCAGACATCGTTTAAATGTAATTGTACAAGCATGGCAGGCGCTGTGTACAATGGATCCCTAAGGTATCACCTGTTTTATACTGATGCATAAAGCTGGTGGAAAACATAGGGATATCCAGCATTTGCACCAGCATAATAATCCATGCCGGCACAAATGCTGAAGTATTTGTATGGCAGAGCGGAAGGAAGGTGGTGGAAATGCAAGTTCTGCCTCTTCTGTACATCAGACAAATTATTGAAAATGAGCCGTGGTGCTAATGGAAGGTGTACAAGACTTAAGCAAGGCTATGTTGGTTGATCATGCTTGTAAAATGACTGATGGGGATGCAACCTGGAAGTTAGAAGTGAAAGTGAGAAGTGGATTGTGAGAGGATCTTGGAAGTTCCTCCCTGCACTGTGTCTGACCAAATTATCAAACTTCCCCTATAAAGTCATTCCGACCACTTGGGCTGTGACATTGATTTTTTTTGTAAGCAAGTGCCTGAGTCTTTTATCTTTCCCCGAGTCCTTGTCCACTGCATATTTATCACCAATCTATAAAAAGGGCACATGATCTGACTCAGGAAAATATCCGCTAATTTCGATACTGGACGCCAATAGCAAGGTGTTAGCATTTATACTCTTGTAACAAATTGAGCTATGGCCCAATTAATTGGCTGTAATTAAGAAATGTCAGGCTGGTTTCAGGAGGCACGTGTGAACATCCTTGAATGGCTTTGTGTTAAAATGAATCCAAAACATATCCTGGACGGGGAAGTATGATTCAATCTATAAGGCATCAATCGATCATTCGGCCGCATTTAATGCAGTCAATAGATGCATACTGTGTGCTAAATTAGCAAAATGGTGAATCTCACTTGGATTGTTGCCTTTGCTGGTTGGCCTTCATGAAAAATGGAATGTCCAGGTCCGGCTAAACCAAAACGGTTACTCTCCAGAAAAATTGCAACATCTCTCGGGGATAGGCAGGGGTGTATCCTTGCACCTTGCCTATTTAATCTTTACATGTCTGATATTATATTGGAAAGTACCTGGAACAAGTAGCTTTTGTCACCCAAAAATTCCACATCTGAGGCCTGTCTGATTGGCATACGAAGACAACTTCTTAATATCCAATTGCACCCAGATAGGCCTGTAGTTTTTAATGAATAGTTTTATAGGATTTGTTTGCATCAATTGACTTAGGATAAATTTGGTGAAAAATAAGAATTATGCATGTCAAGAGGAAAAAGAAATGTACATCTTTTCACTTGAACGCGTGTGTTGATGGTTTGGAAGAAGTGGAGAGTCTAATGTATTTAGGATTTCCAATTACTGCTAGTTTGCCGAAATCAGAATTTAAAGATTGGCTGAAAAATCGAGTGATATCTCTGTCAAACCAGCTGAGTGGGGTTGATGACAAGTATGGTAAATATTCTGTGATCCTTACCATCAAATTTTATTAGAGGAAAAATCTCCCCAAACATTTGTATGGAATCGAGATACAAAATCTTTCTATTTGAGAATATTTGCCCTACCTGGAGGCAGTGATTAGGAGGAGAGCCTTGCAGATCCCTAGCTCAGTGCCCTTAGTTGCCACTCGGTTCAAGCTTGGCATCAGTTCAATGCTCTCAAGAGCTCAATGGACGTTGCTCCTGTTATATTTTAAAAAAAATACCCCCACTAGAAAATTTGCTTTTAGAAGATCTCAGAGATATTGCAAAAGAGACGCTAATTACTTAATAATTTAATTATCTAAATGCTGTCTTATTCTCCTTAGATCAATGTATTCATCTACTTTGGGGCTTTGGGACAAATCAAGGTCATGTGAAAAATTTGCTTTAGGAATTACAATGGAGCCACAATAGAAGGACTTCACATGTATGATTCACTGAGCCACCTGCCTCTAAAATATAAACAGTTGGGGGTATTAGCACTCTAACCAGACATGAAAGGCAGAAGGCTTTTGAGAGTCTGATAGAATTTAATTATAACTAAAGAAATATTTGGAAGATATGGACTGCTGCATTCTGAATCGGCTAGTTGTAGGTTTTGCAATGTTGGATGTAAAAGTGTGAATTAGAAGCACTTAATCGTCTCTTGTATTGATGTCCAGGGTAAACGATGGACATTGTTAAAGAATTTTAACTCCTGTTTACCTTCAGTGATGGGGAAGAAGTGTGGTCCAAGTGCTTCACGGGGTGTACAATCTCGACTGTATTGGCAGTCACTGCTTTTTTTAAATCTTTGCAGTTAGAATCCATGAACTAAATCCACTTTGACTTTCCTGTTTAATCCTGTTGGGATGATTTAAGAACAAAGTATATTGGAAAAATCTATTGTGTTAGAGAAGCAAGGATGATTATGTTTGATTTTAGATGATGCTCTGTTATTTATTGTATATTACATGTGTCTCCCATTGTGTTTAGTGTATTAAGGTTGATTCCCTCTTATTATAAACATGATATATACTTTCAAACGTACTTTATATTATTAATCTTTTGTAGGATGTTAAAGGTTAAATACTTGTTTCATAACCATGTAACATAAAATGTTATATATATATATATATATATATATATATATATATATATATATATATATATATATATATATATATATATATATATATATATATACATTAGTTGGCCTGCAGTAGAGGTCCAGTAGTTATGGTTAAGTTGCTCAACCCACAGGAATTGCACTTATTGGACAGTTTATAACTTTACCCCCACTAGACAAATCCTCATGGAAATCTGCAAGAAAGTTATATTGCCCTATCAGATTCACCCAGCAAAGTTTGGTGAGGTTTTTTCAAGGGGGCAACGTTATAGGGGGTCCCATAATATGTGTTTTTCCCATAGACACAATGGGAAAAAAATGTTGCTCATGCCTACGGCCCAAATCGTTGGATGGATTTTCCCCAAATTTGTGGCAGGAGCAGTGCCTTGGTCCTGAAAGCTTGCTTTTCTAAATTTGGTGTATATCTGTCCAATAGTCTGTTTTTTTTAAACAAACAAAAAGTATATAAAAAAGAATTAGTGATATCTGGGTTTTGTCTGCGGACACATTTCCCTGTTCAGTCTGCGGACAGGCTGCTGATTGGTCCAGGGGCTGACGTGTGGTCCGCAGACATCAGGCGCGCCCACTTATTGGATGGTAAAGACCATGAGGTGCATCATATTTTTGTAAACGCCCGCCATCTTGGATCCGTGGACAGCCGCCGGTGTCCGCAGACAGCATGCTGGGGGTAGGTCTAGAAAACACATTTGGTGTTATTTAGTGGTGGAAAGAGGGGCTGGGAAGGCTTGGGGAGTGGGAAAAAGATGATATGAGACAACATTTGTAGGTGGAAAAAGGTTGGGCAGGTGTTGTGGCTGTCTGCAGACACCACAGCAGTTCATGGACAGTGTGGTGAATGGACAGCTTGGAAAAGCCATTTGGTATTATTTTATGGCTGGAAGAGGGTGTAGAAATGGTAGGGAAGTGGAATGAAGGTAATGTGGTGCTGTTTGAGTCTGCCATCAATTTTGGTCTCTGCAGACATCATTTCAATTGCAGGTGGTCAGGGTGAGTTTTATTAGTTGACGGTGTATGGAACATACTTGTTATATAGTTAATTGAATTGTAGTGGTTGGGGCCAGTGGCCAGATTCTGGGGGGCATGACCACAGGCCATGGCCCCAAGAATATGTGCACTGGGCACAACCACCACAGTAGTACTATGTGTATAGTAATTATATGTAATGTAGTAGGAGTATGGCCAGAATCACCATAGTAGGTAATGTAGTGGGAGTACAAAGTGTATGAAATATGGAGGAATTACGTAATTGAACTGTATATGGTACTCATGATTGTAGTAAAATTGAGGATAGTTCTCTTAGACTATGGGCCTCATTACAACTCAGGCGGTAAGGGTTTTACGGCGCCGTAAACAGCGCCGACCCTTACCGCCTGAGTACGAGGTCCCTTAGCGCCATGGCGTTTTTAACACCTGCTTTTAGCAGGTGTTAAAATCCATGGCGCTAAGGGACCATGGAGTTAATTACGCCACCGTAATTTACGGTGGCGTAATTAACGCCTTCCCCACTCCCATTATGCCCTATGGGGCAAAAATGGGAATGGGGAAGGGTAAATGGGGATTGGGGACTTACCGCCCCGCCAAGGTCGGAATGGGGCGGTAAGTCCGCCAACCACCATGGCGTAAACATAGTTTACGCCATGGTGGTAAAGTCACAGCCACAGTCCCAGCCCAATGAGGCCCTATGTATTTGATTACAATTGCTGTTGTTACTTAGTTTTGTAGAGTTGTGAAGTTGGAATCTCTGTTTTATTTTCTGTGGAATAAAAACTGTACACTTTGTTAAGAAGGATAGTTTAAAAGCTGTAGTTGTATACAATTTTACCTACACATTTGTTCGACCCTCACACGCACTACCTTTTCAGTACTATGTTTAGAACAACATTATTGCATGCCACACTGCTGTTGTACTGACATTATATAATCATTAGGTCATTGGGTGAACAATCTGTACTTTTCTCATTGTGAAAGTTGCAGTACAAGTCACCGAATGTAGAGAAAAAAGATTGTCTGCATGACCAGCTGAAGATTGGAATGGGTTATGCAAGGAAGTATACATCCGGTCAATAAATATATTCAACTGGCATACACTGAGTGCCAATTACAAATGGTGTACACATCTACTTAATCTGGTTAATTTTCTTTTATGAAAAAGTGACGCAATGCTGCTGTAAATGTAGAAATACATTTTTGAACTTTCTTCAAAATAATTAAAATTTGATATACATGACACAGTTCTGAATCTTGAAGTTAAGTCCTGTTTTTTACTTTGCATTCTGCAACTTGTAGTTCGAGTTTTATAATGGGTGAAGTTAACTGGAAGTGTCAGAATGAAAAGGAAAAAAATAATGACTTAATAAACACATGTAGATTTGAATGCGTGATATTAGGATGTATGCCTGTGCTGCCAACACATTAAACTGGCAGACACTAAGTGCCACTTAATAATGGTCGAAAGGTCTATTTTATATGTTTTGCTTTATATTATGATACAGTGACACAGTGCAGCTATAAATGCACACATGCGTTTTTTACATTTCATCACAATGATTGTAAATAGAAACATTTTGAAGTTTGAATGCTGCAATGCAGGGCATTGGCTAGAGTGGTTAAAAAGAGAATATGCTTATTGAGAAGCATATTACAGGGTAAGTAACAGGAACCCTTTACATATATATGTATGTATATATTACACAGCCACGCTAGTGGCTGTGTAGTTATGGTTAAATTGCTAATCCCATAGGAAGAGCACTTTTTGGGTGGCTTATAACTTCGCTCTCCCTGGACGAATCCTTACCAAACTTTGCAAAAAAAAGTATATGACCCACTCTGAATTTTTTTGCAAGTTTTTTTTTTCCGTAGACTGAATGGATAAAAAATTTTGCACACGCCTACAGCGCAAACCGCTGGACGGATGTTCACCAAATTTGCGGCAACAGTAGCGGCTTGGTCCCGAAAGCGTGCTTTTGTAAATTTGGTGAAAATCCGTCCAGTAGTTTTTTTAAACGATCAAAAAGTAGGTCTCAAAAAATTAGTGATATCTATGTCAGCTCTGCAGACACACTTCCCTGTTCGCTCCGCGGACAGGAAACTGATTGGCTGATCGTCTTGCGTCATATCTGCGGACATGTGACGTGTTCGCTGATTGGATGGTGAAGAGCGTGAAGCGCGTCAGATTGTTTCCGATGTGCCCCCTTCTTGGATCCGCTGACTGCAGTGGCGAACAGCGGCAATGTGCAAGTTTGGGGAGTGTTTTGGTGTGCAAGAGTGCTTGGGGAGTTTTGGGGAGTAAGAGATGGGTCAAATACTGTTTAGGTGGCAGGTGCCCCTACTGTGTTCGCCATGCCCGTGCTGTCCGGGATGTCCGTAATTAGTCAAAATTATGGGTGTCCTAAGGACACTATTCCCGTCCGTGCTTTCCGCAGGCAAGTTGAAACTGTTCTAAGGACACGCACAGTGTCCTTGGACATAAAAATGCCCACATGGCATAGTTAAAATGTTTGACTCTATGGGTATGATCTATGGGTGTGATATGCTGCAGTGGTTGTGGACAGGGCCTAGAGTCTTGGGTGCATGGCTGAAGGCCTTAGGCTGTAGGCCATGCACCCAAGACTCTAGGCCCTGGCCACAACCACTACAGCATATCACACCCATAGATCACACCCATAGAATCGAATACCTATCAAATATTTGCAAATCTACAGTTTGTGTACTGTTTGATTCGTATAGTTTGTATGTGAAGTTTTGGCTACGTCATGACATTAAGATTGTAGAGTTTGGTAACAAGCACTGCAGTATAACATATCCATGGAAGTAAACATTTTGTATTGTGGGGTATGGTTAGATGTTTGCTTCAATGGTTCTGTTATGCAGCAGTATTTATGTGTTCTATTAGAATATCCTTACTGTTTGATTTTTTGTGATTGGATATATTTTTTTCATGAGTTGGGTAACTGGAGCAGATATTCTTTTTCAATTTCTGTGATAAAAGAAAAGATCATGTTAGTGTAGGTATTTTATAAAGACTTATTACATTGCAAAATAGACATTTCAGCTTTTTTTTCTACCCTCATATAGTAGTTTACAAACCAGTGTACTGTGCAATTTGCTTAGTTTCTGTGTTTGTTTTTTAAATCATTGGGTCTGTGGGAAATAAAAATCCATGTTGGATTAAAAAAAAAACTTTTTTGTTATGCTACAGTATATTTGTTTGTTTATTTTCAGTGTTCACTTGTTGTTTCTGGCTAATATTCTATCTGTTGGCTTGTTGCAGATTGTTAGACACCTGTTGTCGAATTCTAACTGGTTATAGTTTTTTGTTTATATTCTCAAATTGCTAATCTATCTGTTGGGTTGTTGCAGATTCTTGGGGCAGTTAGATACATGTTGGCGTATTCTAAATGTTTATTTCTTTTTATAATTTAGTGGTATAGATTTATTTGTTTGTTTTTTGCAGAATTTTGGGGCGGTTAGATACCTGTTGGCATATTGTAGCTGTTTATAGTTTTCTAATTGAAGTTTTATTAATGTTTATGCACAGATTAGTTATTGGTGGTATTGATTTATTTGTTTGGATGTTGCAACGTCTTGGGGCAGTTAGATACCTGTTGGCATATTCTAACTGTTTATTTCTTGTTAATTTTCAGTGGTATTGATTTATCTATTTGGTTTTTGAAAAATCTTGGGGCAGTTAGATACCTGTTGGCGTATTCTAACTGTTTATTTCTTGTTATAATTTAGTGGTATTGATTTATCTGTTTGGTTGTTATAGAATCTTGGGGCAGTTAGATACCTGTTGGCATATTCTAACTGTTTATAGTTTTTTAATCGAAGTTTTATTAATGTTTATGCACAGATTCGTTTTTAGTGGTATTGATTTATTTGTTTGGTTGTTGAAAAATCTTGGAGCAGTTAGATACCTGTTGGCATATTCTAACTGTTTATAGTTTTCTAATTGAAGTTTTGTTAATGTTTAAGTACACTTTAGTTATTCAATTTTGCTTTTAAGAAGATTAAATAAGCGTTTGTAAGATTTGATGGTAATCTCTGCTTTAGAGTAATGGTACTATCATTACATTCAAACCATCCACATTTCTTTTTTATGCATGCAGTGTAGTGACCTGCATTGGTTGTGGCTCCTGCATGGTAGTTTATACCTATTGTTGTGAAGGTTTTCTTACCAAGTGATACTTGACCATGTGTGAATCAGTCAGCTTGCAGTTGTTTTTGGTGCCATCTGCATTGTAACGTATAAGCATTAGTATTACGTATTTACTATGTGATTGTATTAGTAAGGTGGAACGATTATCTGAATTGCGGGTAGTACATAATCTACCATGTTTTGCATTTTGTACAAGTTGCTGAAATGGAACGGATTCACAATTAGGTATGGCTACATACAAAAAGCGCTCATTAGGGATTTGTTCCTCTGCCACATTGTTGCACAGAGTGCATGTATGTTTCCACATGTATGAAATCTGGAAGATTTCATTTATAGGTATGTTTTTGTTTTCCAGTAATTGTAGTAAGTACATTAGAAATTCTTGTGGATCTTCTTGTGAGTTTATAGTGAATTTCACCATTCCAGCACAGTAGTCCAATTCTTGTCTTATTCCATGAACACAAACGGGCCAATTCATGGAATAAATGTGCGCCGAAAAGGGGAGCGCAAGCGTGAAAATGGCAGTGCAAGGGTGAAAATCGCTGCACACGGGTGCCAAAGCCGCGCACATCGATTCATGGAATTCAGTGCACGTATAAATCCTGGGATGTGCGCTAAAATCGTGGGTGGCGCACGCAGGTGCACACGTCATTAAACGGCATGCGCTACTCGCACAGGGAAAGCGCACATAGCGCAGCGCACACAAGAAAAGTGGGCGGAACACGGGCGTAACACGCGGAATGGGGAACAACACATGAAAATGTGGGCGTTACGGGGGAAGTACAGGAGGTAAATGCTCGCAACGCCCACACGTGCGCCAACAACACATATTCATGGAATCGAACAGGGTAAAGGCGTGCGCCAAAATAGACGCGCTAATCCGGAAACACATACGCCAGCAGGAAGCAGGCGTAAGCGGCCCCGCACAGCATAAAAGTGCAAGCAAACAACAAACAAGCTCAGACGCTACGATGAATATATCGTTCCTCGCAGCAGTGGTTGTGGGACACCGCAGGAGGAGGAGGATAGCCAGGCCCCACATGTTTTTACCTAGGACCAGCCTTTTTGGCATGCCTGATGACCAGGTGTATGGGAGGTACAGGTTTCCAACACACATAATCCTAGACCTGGTGACTGAGTGGGAGGATGACCTCACATCACCCACCCTATGCTTGCAAGCACTGAGCCCCTTGGAAAAGGTGCTCAATGTACTGCACTTCTTGGCTACTGGTTCATTTCAGCAGACACGTGCCATAGTGGGGGGTGTGCCACAGGCCACGCAGTCACGCTGCCTACACCAGGTGTTGGCCATCATGACTGCACGGCCCTCAGTCCGCAGGCACATATACATGCCCAGAACTCCTGCAGAAAGGCAGGCTGTGGTCCAGGACTTTTACGGTGTGGCACACTTCCCCAAAGTGCTAGGTGCCATTGATTGCACCCATGTGGCTCTACGTCCTCCCAGGGCCACTGAGCACATATATCGAAACCACAAGCACCAGCATTCAATCAAAGTGCAGGTAGTATGTGATGCCAAGGGAATCATCACTTCAGTATATGCCAACTATCGAGGGTCAAGCCATGATAGTTTCATTTTCAGAATGTCACACCTAAACTGGGACCTGGAAGCTGGGCGGCATGGCGACACATGGCTGATTGGTGAGTATAAATGCCTCTGCACATGCATGCACGTCAGATACTGAGTAAGGTGAAAACCCCACTAATGATACCCATAATCACCTCCCCAGGGGACAGTGCCTACCCTCTGAGCACCTACATGATGACGCAAATTCGGAACCCCACCACACCACCAGAGGTAAGATACAACACAGCCAATATTGCAACCCGGGGCATAGTGGAGCGTACATTCGCAGTGCTTAAGTCACGCTTTCGCTCACTTGATCGCTCTGGTGGGCAGCTGCTATATGCGCCCCCAGTAGTGTGCAGGATCATAGTGGGAGCATGTGTCCTGCACAACATTGCAACCCGCCCGGGCGTGCCGGTGGACATGTTGGTGCCCCCACATCCCCAACCACATGCGCGGCCGCAACGTATGGGAGGTGAGAGGGCACGTGGTGGGGCAGCCCTTACCCAGCTGGTCGCAAATTACTTCACCTAAAATCCCACCTCTGCGGAGTGCACACAGCCCTGACACATACCAGCTGACAATCAATGATGATGACAAAAGGGACAGTCAACTGTCACAACCATACCAGCCTGAGATTGTTCACCTGGAAGTGTTACATTGTGTGCATCCCTAGCTACCTAAAGACACCCAATGCTGTGTCACAAAAAGACACACATTCATGCAGCATGAATGACTACCCCCTTGCAGAATACCACATCAAAATAGTGCCATGTCACCCAACCCCTCCCCATCTCAGCTACCCAACACACCATGGCATACCATGCAATGTGAAAGCAACAAAATGAATGCACAACACATGACACAAGTGTCACAACGTGCACTGTCCCAAATGTAAACAGGCCACAGACAATATGCTCCCAGTAATGAATAAGAAACAGCACACATGACCAAATACTTGCCAGCAACACAGAACAGCAACACAGGATGAAACAGTGTCAAAATACAACAGTACAAAATCAAAGTACTGCAAGTGTCACACACTGACTAAGGCAGCACATCGACCCCTTCCAACTGCAGAGTTTTGCTGTCAAGCAAATGTGTCAGTGTACTGCATACAACATGAACTGCATCTTCAAAGGAGATGGGCTTGTTAAGACATGAAAAAGCTACATGTATATAAGTATAAAGACATGGTTGCACAAGCAAATATCAATCCACCATTCAGTGGAGAATCAAACAACAATCCACACTAGGGACGTACACTCAGTTTTGATTACAGACTGATGGCCACACAACTCATGGGAGCCCAATGTCACTGTGTAAGTTACTGTCACTTGGTCACACCCTTTGCAAGCCCATGGAAAGGACAAGTCTGCATGTGCCCAGCTGGAATACACAGTGGATTCCTATGGGAGCCACACAAAGCAACACACTATAAAAAAAAAAAGTGTGGACCGGGGGGGGCACCCAGGAGGGATGAGGTACAGGGTGCACCCCAACACCCACATGCGTGGATGTTGAGAGAAAAAAAAACCTCCATGGGCTCATGGCCTGCGCGGCTATGCTACAGTGGGTGAACTGTCATTGCTGTCATCACCCTCTGCTGCTACATCAGGAGGTGGGCGTGATATGGGAGGCAGACCATGCAAAGCCCTGGGATGGTCCTCCATGGCAGCAAGCATGCCGGTGTGGAAGGTTTGATTATGGGGGATAATGGTACGGAGATCCCTATGCAGCACCTCACGGGTAGCACGCATTTCTGCCTGCATGGCCCTGCGTGATGCCCGGATCTCCTGATGGGTTGCCTGGAGCTCAGCTGACAGTGTATATGTCAGCTGCTCCAGCTGCTGTTCTGCCGTTGTACTCCGGGACACCTCAAGTTCACCCAGAGTATTTCTGAGGGAGCTGTGTTCTAACCTGAGGGCTGCCCTGTGGGCCTGTGACTCTACATATATGGCTGTGCGCAGAGTCTCCAGTCCATTCCATCGGTCCCTGTTGGACGCCAACATGTCCTCCCTGTGTGAGTGCAAATGGAGTCTGTTGCCTGCTGCTGGAGTTCCATCTGCCTTTCAGGGGGGAGAATGGAAGAGGCCACCCTATCCATTGCCTGAGCCATCATTTCACATGATGCCCCCTGTTGTGCTGCTATACTGTACATGGAGTTCTCCCACAAAGTATTGCCTGGTGGCGCACGCCAACCGTGTTGGCGGGCACCACACCTGTTTGGGGCAAGGCGATCTGCACCTTGCTGTGCTGGCAATGCCTGAGGCTGCAGGACTGCATTCTTCCTTTGATCTGCTGGCCCAGGAACAGGAGCAAATATTGTGGAGTGTGATCCTGCATCCGTAACCGCCACAGGCAGACTTTCCAACAATGAAATCCCCATAGAGGGGTCTACCCACCGTGCAGGTGGGTTGGACAGAACATTATCCCTGCCAGAAACACTCACCTGCGATGGCACATATGTCTCAATGTCCGATTCAGCACCTGATTCATAGAGGTCTCTGGAGGTGTACCCAGAGACACCTGTGGACAGCATGGTCTGTAGGACAAATGGGTTTTCACCCACCACCACCCCACGTCCTCCAGTGGTCCCCGGTTGTGGCTTTGATTCCCCCTGGGTCTGCACCATCTCCTCCTCCTCAACAGCATCAAGTGCCTCATCAACTGCAAAAACATGAAAGATAACAAATGGAAACAGGCATAAGCACCATAGCACACACACATAGGCCTGACGAGTCAGATATCCAGTACATAAATTACACATGTCCCACATGACAATAACCCGGGCATGCATGTACTGTCAATGAGTTGGAAGGGCAGGCAAAAAGCAGACACTGAGGACTCCAAGATGGAAAAGCAACACATGTGCTGCATGCTGGATAGCACTGCAATTACACATTAGCCTGTGAGTGGCATGTCCAATACACATACATGACACATGCCAGCACACAGATGGCACATAGCATAGCCATGGTACATTTGACAAGTACAGCCATATGGAAGGAAATAAGTACTGGCACCCATCCATGTGAGATAGACATCATGAGATAAAACATGCAAAATAGTGTGACAAAACACGCATGTGCCACACGCTGCAACAAATCCAGTGTTCACTGATTCAGTGATGGCAGACAGATGGATACATCAATGGCTGGTCACTTCAACATGACAGAAGACAACAGTCATGTTCAACATTCAAATAGGGTCCAAAAATGATTCTGTGCAGGCCATTACACAATCAGCCTGAATGGTTAAATCATTCCGATAACAAGGTAATAAATGTGGGCCATTGTGGGGTATAATCTATGACAGAAGTATGTTACATTTGTGGCAGTGCAGCAAAAACATGCGTGGCAAAAATGGCAAGGATTAAAACAATCAGGCAGAATGAACAGGAAAACATTTTGAACAATGTTGTTGCAAGATGACAGTTGAAGGGCAACTGCGGTAATCTGGTGCAATTGGCAACTGTGATGAGAACGGATACTGTCATACCCAAACCCAAGGCCAAGGAATGGTTTGGAGGGACCACATGGGTGACCCATACCAGTCATAACTACACAGCCTCACCTGGCACTCAATCAGAACACATCACCCAAGCAACATACACATGGATTGCACACACATGCAAGGGCACTCACCGGACAATGCTTCAAGATCTGGTAGGTCTCCCACGCCTCGGATCTGATCCTCTGTGATGAAGCCTCCAGCCACAGACTCATGATCAGTGAGTTGGTCGTCCTCTGCTGGAGACCCACCGCCAGTGACCTGAGTAGAGGCATGATTGGAAGCCAGCTTGTTCTTTGCTCTGCCTTTCAGGTCATTCCACCACTTAGAGCAATCATCAGCTGTGCGCTTCATGAATCCAAGGGAACTAATGCGGTCCGCGATGGTCTTTCAGTGGGCCCTACATTGAGCAGCCGTAGTCTTGCACCCTGCAGTCACCACCGTTTTGCGGCTATGTGGCAACACAAAGGCCACAAGTGCATCTAGTTTCGCATCATTGAAACTAGGCTTCCTTGACGTGCCGGAGTGTGTAGCCGTGTCTGGGGTCCCAGCCTGTACTGCAAGAGCACCCTTCTTCTTCTTGGAAGGTGGTGCGGACCATGAGTGGCTTACACCGCTCTGGTTGGTAGTGGCATGTTAGGGGGAATTCACCTTCTAGGGCTAATTTCCCTCACCTAGTGAGTCCCCCAGCAGCTTTGCTGGATTTCTGGAGTTTATTTTTTCACCTGGTAAGAGTGTACATCCTTTTTCACTCATACATGTGTTTTGGCCTATATGTTTTTACTCATTGTGTGGGCTTGGGCACTGGAGCACACCACTCCAGATCCCCCTGTTCTTGTATGGTTTACACTGCAGCCCCATGGTTGTTTTTAGACTGCCTTCTGACTCCATTTCACTGGGGCTGAATACTGTCCCCCAGAGAAAGGTAAAGTTGCCATTTACTTTACATAGTCACTTTTACCACAAACCCAGTACACCCCATCTTACATGGAGAACTGGAAAGGGCCAATCTGTACCCCTTTTCTGTCTGTACCTCTCTGAGCATTGTTTCGCTCTTTTAACATTTAGACTTGGCTGGTGGCAGTGGTATCTACCCTAACTTTTCTACCGCGATTATATTAGATAAACGTGGTACTGTTATTGGCTATTATATTAGCCTCGAACATAAACCTGTTTGACCAAATCGTCTTTCTTTTGGCTCCGTTTGGGTTTATTCGCCATTTATTTTTGTTAAAGTCCTTCTTGTGTTTTACTTTCATGGCAAACTAGGTTCACCTTCTTTGTTCACCGTCTTTTTGCGGGCTTCTGCAGTGAAGCCCTCCTCTTGGCACCTGGGTGTCTAGGTGGGCTGAATGTGAGGGAGGGGTGTAGTCACCCCCTGCACAGGGTATCCTAGGAAACTCAAGTCACACTTTGCCATGATTGGCTGAGGAGGTTGTCCCGGCTGGACAACCCCCCTGCTGCGTGATTGACAGCCAGGCTGTGTGAATGGGGGTTTTGCACATAAAAGGCAGGTCTCTTGAGCTACAGGTCAGAGTCGCCTCTGGAACTACAAGAAACCGAAGAGAAGCGACGAGAATGACGGCTGCTGCAACTACCCCATCCCAGTGAAGCCCTGCTGCAGTCCTGAGCTATCTACCCTTCGACGACTAAGAGAAGATCCAGTCCAGAGTCTTCTTCCCTTGAGCCTGGTGGGGATAACCAGCTCATCTTTTTCAGACAGAGGTCTCTGTCGTGGTCGAAATCGCTGCACACTGCTATAGTGGTCCGGATAGCCACCTGCCGAGCCTCTCCTGTTTTTAAGGAGCGCACCTTTTATTCGTTGTCGCTGCTGCCGGCTTCATCCCTGTGTGGTGTAGACCCCCTTCAGACGTCCTCCTTCACAACAAAGCTCCAGGAATCGTAGGTCTATGGGAAACCAACAGGAACAACTGCCAGGGCACCAGCTGCACCATTGGAATAAGGTACTGTGTTCTGCTTGAGGAAACTGGGTGAATCCCTTTTCTTCATCCTCAAGGCTCATCCTTGTCTTCCCTCCTTCTTATAACTTTTGCCTCCGAACATTGAAATACCAAAGTACGTTTGGGCTACACTGAATCGTGAACTGTCTAACTGTGTGATCTTCGGCAACAGGTCTCTGGTGTCACTTAACCCTGGCTCCGGCCCTTTGACTTTTGAACTCCTGTTTCTGAGTGTTTCTCGATACTGTCTGCCTAACCTAATATTGCCTGTGATTTTTGCCTCCAACTCCCTCTGGGTATCCCAGGTGCTAAGTGTGTTTTTGCCCCGGTAGCATTTCATGTCACGGATACGCTTTTTAGTTAGTTGTAGTATATTTAACGTGTGGTTTTGTTTAAAGGTTAATATAAGTTTTGTGTTTATAACCTATGGTTTAAAAATAAATGTACTTATATTTTTTACCTGAAACCTTGAGTCAGTGTTTGCTTGAGTCACAGTAATTGTGGTCCCTTTGTGTAATCTCTGCTACTGCTTATATACTCTTGAGATAAGCCTGGCTGCTCTGCTACTGCTACCACTATAACTTAGTAGTACAGGCTTTTACCCAGGGTAAAACTTGTATTACCACCTGTGGTCTTAATCGTGTGTAGTGGTCCCTAAGGGCACTGCCAGGATTCTGCCTAACATGGCAGAAGCGCAGGTGGACTGGGCACTGGAATTTTCCAAAGGCACAATGACCAAAGGTCTCACTGCAGGCATTGGCTGCAGGGTGATGTTGGCAGGACCTACCTCGTTGTGATGGAGTTGGACTGACACTGTCCCGGCTGAGAGACTCGGAGCTGGGGTGGATTGAGCTGCAGCTGCCCCTGCAGCCTCCTCACCCTGGCTACTTGGGGCAGCAGATGACATTGCTGCCCGAGATCCATGTGGCCTGGTGACAAAAACTTTCACTGCAACACGTGGCTTAGACTTGGTGACACGGAAGTCAGCCTGGGAGACATCCGGTGCCGGTTCAGTTGACAATATGGGCCGGTTTAACAAGGGCTGAGCTGGGATGGTGTCAGCTACATTTCCCCCAACCATTGGGGGGGGCGCATAGGTGTCCCCGATTGGTCCTCCACACACTGGCCTCTTGGGCCACCCTGCACTTCCTTACCACGTCCCCTACCCCACACACCTCTTTGAGCTCGGGCACCTTTGCCTCCCTTACTGCTTGGTCGCCTCCCAACCATGGCACTGATGTTCTTGTGCATATGGGAGTTGCAGTTAACAATTGTCCTGGGCAATTGGGCTGAAAGGGGTAGGGTACTAGATGGAATTCATACCCTAGTGCTCTAGCAAGGCTGTCTCTGACCCCTGGGGGAAGATGACGGGTCACGCAATGCACAGGCACCCCGAAAGCAATATTAAATGTGCACGCAACCCCTGGTAGACCATATGCGTGGACAAATGAACCCGCACTACGCTGTGGCACCCAGAAACACAAAAATAAGCATACGCGTGATACACGCAGCCTACAATGACCTCTGAAGGGGTACGCGACACACGGGGCAACCACAGTTGGAAAATGCATGCGTGACTCACCGTCTGCCTGGTAAAAGAATGTGAAAAAGATGCATGTGTTCGTGTTGGCAACACCCCCGCCAAAAGAAGAATTGAACGCTGTCTGAGTAAACAGGGAGTACGAACTGGAACCGTTGTGAAGTAATCGCGTGTGAACCGACAAGAAGTACAAGAATCACCCACTCGCTCTCCACAAAAAGGACGTACGAGAAAATGGCGTCATACATGTGCCTTTTGAGCCAGCCCACACGTGCAACGTCACTTAGGCGTGTACGCGCTAAGGCCCTTTCCTCCAATTGGATGCAGTGACACACGGATGTGCAGTTATTGCACGTGTACAATGAACATGCACCTGTGGTGAGGGCAACGCCCTTGCGTGTCACGTCACAGACACACTTACGCGCTAAGGGCCTTTCCTCAAATCACACACTGACGTGTTGTTTTATCACGTGCTGATTCACTATACACCCATGTTGAGGGAAACGCCCGTGCGCGTTACGTCACAGACGCGCTAAGGGCCTTTCCTCGAATTACACGCTGACGTGCAGTTTTTTCATGTGCCAAATCACTCCGTATTAAGCTGGCCATGCGACAATACACGGAAGACCACACTCCTACCTAAAAGGCCATTTTCCTGTCCCCCACAGCCCCGAGCACGATCCCACCTGACATCTGCTGCCCACATGCCCAGCTACTTTGGTGCCTGCACGTCAGCCATCTTTAGGGGTCCAGTTGCTGTGTCCACCCCTGCTGGAACAGAAGACTCCCAACTGGTATATCATCGCTCAACAGCCCAGCCCCAGGACCCAGTTGCCCACCCTCACCTGCCTCGGGGTTCGCCATGTCGGGGCAAACACCATCCGAGACCACTGGCGACCCCCAGCCAGAGAGGGAGAGGGCTACCAGCTTCACCGATAAGGAAGTTGGTATCCTGGTGGAGCAAGTTCTGGGGCATTATGATGCTCTCTTCACACCATCGCGTGCCAACCAGGAAGGACGGAGAGGATCTGGGAGGACGTAGTGGTTGCCATCAACGCGGAGGGGGTTGCAACTTGCGACATCAATCACATCCGGAAGCACTGGGAGGACTTCAGGTCCAGGACCCTCAAAAAGGCCCGGCTCCTCTTGAAGGCAGGGGATGCAGAGGGGTGCCGGGTCAGCCTGACCAACATCCTGATGAGGGTCCTGGAACGCATAAGCTCAGCGCTCCACTTCCAGATCCTTCAGAGGCAGACCCGTATGGAGTTGAGCAGTAAGTGGCCATGCATTGCTGTGTAAAACAGGGCATGTTGCAGTGTGCTGGTAGTCAGCTAATTGCCTGTATGTGTGACATAGGCCATGTATGGATGTGTGTGTACAGGGACATCATGGTAATGCATGTGAGACCAGTCATGCGTGAACCACATGGATGCTGCATGTGTTCCAACGCAACATGGGGAGCAGCATGCGGAATGCACACATGAATGCATGCCTGTCTCTGTTCTTGGACATGGATGGGGTGTGAGAGATGGGTGGTGCTCTCATGTACATGTATGGTGTACATGTCTCTGTGTCTGAGTAGCGTGTGTGTGACTTTCAAATGCCATAGATGCATGACACATTTCCGTGACGATGTGTTCATTCACTTATGCAGTCTAGTCATCCTTGTATCCACTGTGTCTGTGGTGTTCAAGCCCTGATGCATGACCCTCCGGTGATGTGTGCGCATGGGATCAGTATGAGCCATGATGCATGTGAGTTTGAAGCCAACATTTCTGTCAATAGAGGCCGTTGTACTTGGATGCTGATTTTGATTGCATGCGCCGTGCCTGTTTCTGCATGCGTGTTGCCTGCATTGACCCATGTGTTGTGGAGTGACAGGATGGAAGTGACGTTTGACAGTGCCACTAATGTGTTATTGCTTCCTGTCTAGTGGACTATTGTACAGTACCCTGATGCTTGTGTTCTATGTCTCCCTCTACACAGCGCCGAGTGAAGAAGAGGGCGGAGACGGCGCTGTGGAGCAGAGCGGTGGAGATGCCTCCACCGGCTGGCGGTGCAAGGCCCAGCCACCCTCTCAGGAATTGCCGTCATCTGGGAGCGAGGGGAGCGCCTGCCACTACGGCTGCAGCGGAAGGGCCGGGTGAGCCCCCACAGGGGCTTGCAATGGCGGAAGACAGTGCGGAGCCATCCAGGTTGGTGGTCTACACAGAGGAGGAGGAGGCCGCTACTGAGCCGCACATGGGGCCTGGTGGGGGTTGTACCACTGGTGCAAGTGGTGCAGTCCAGGGACAGGAGGCAGCACAGGTCGCCGCGGAGGGGCCTGTGCATGTCACTGTCCCTGACCCTGTGACTGCACCACCATGCACCAGCAGGGATGCCCCGTCCCAGGTCCATCCGCAGGTAGGGGGGAGGCCCACGTCATCTGGCAATCCACTACCTGTGGACGAGGAGACCCCTGACCGTATGGCTTTCATCCTGATTGGTGACACGTTGCACACGCGTGTCATTCGTGATGACGTGCGACCTTCCTGGGCGGACCACGCACGCCATCACACCATCATGAAGAGCTGTGTGGCAACATGTCACAGTTGGGAGGGGCCCTGGTCGGTGGGTTCCTACATGTGTCGAGCACTCTGGCGGCCCTCTCCTCCTCTGTGGAGGCTATGCGCCAGTCGTTCTCCCTGCCGACTTCTGGCCCAGATTCCACCAGGGCCCCCTGTGGACCTGGCCTGACCAACGCAGCGAGCTTGGTGGAGCTCCCATCCCTGCCACAGTCGGGAGTCGGACGTCCAGCAGGGGTGGACACCCCACCAACTGGAGACCAGCAGATGGAGGATGTGCAGGCATCATCGGGCAGGGCACATGGACAGCAGCAGCAGGCTCAAGGTGGGAGCAATGATGGCTCGGGGCTATCAACATCAGAGGGGCAGGCATCGGCCGGAGGGCAGGGGGACCCTGGAATGGGAGTGTCTTCCATGTGGCAGTGGTTGGGCCAGCGGATAAATGCGGAGCGGTGGTGGGCAGAAGAGGCGCGGCTCACCATAGTCAGGGCGGAGATCTCCATGCGCCGGGCGTTGAGGCGGGCTGAGTGCCTCAAAGCAACTCGCAGGGAGTTGGAACAGGCCATGACTGCATCCCTGCCAGACCTCGGAAGAGGCCCGGTGTCATGAACCATCGGATGCGTCCTTTCTGGACTTTCTGGTCCCTGACCCATAGGTGCTTGCAATCATCAGTACTCCCAACATGGCCGCCGAACGCGGGACTCTGTTTACCAGTTTCCGCGCCGTATGTATTACGTTCCATAAAGCGGACACGCCCCCGTGGCACTGCACATCTCAACGCTACCGCTTGCCGTGGCTAGATGTGTGCTGCCATAGTTCGCTTGTGCTTATCCTTTGATTCCTGGTTTCCGGTTCCCCTAAATTCCTCCTCCTTCTTTCCCCCTCATTGTGTCCTCTATTGCATCCCGGATCTCCGTGCACTCGTCTTCGGTGTGCACTCTTCACTGTTTTCCTGGATTTCCTCGGACTTCCCCGGACATCTGAACGTTCCCAGGAGTCGGAACACTGAACGCACGCTGGAACCCGAGGACCTACACACAGGGTTATACAAGATCCGAACCGTGCGAAAGAAGACTCCATGAAAGAACTCCAACAAACAACATGTACAGGTGAGAAGGGGGGAAACCTGTGACACCCGGGACATCACAGAGTGAGCCATAGGACTTACCCGCCGCCATTGTATTTAGTCAGTTAGTGTTAGGTTTCCTTTCTGTTTTTTTTATTCTGGGACGCTTGGACAATGCCCCACATTTTTGTATATAGTTCTTCATTAGGTAGTTCTTTTTTTTATAGGTTTCATTTGAAAGATTGGGCACATGGATCCTGGATTTGTTCTTTGTAAATAGTTCAACAATGGATTTGGCTTCTTATTTATTTATTTCCATGGATCAATAGTTTTTTCTTGTTTTTGCACTTTGGATTTGTTTTGCCGGACTGACACTTTGGACACGTGCTTTTGGATTGATTTGGATTTTGCTTTCATGCATTTTTGGTTTATATTTTGTACATGCAGCTTTTCAGTATTTAATTCTATTTGTTTGTGTTTCATTTCATTCCCTTGCTTTTGTGTTCAATACATTTTTATTTCCTACTTCAATGTCTGATATTCTCTCTTTGGTTTCATGCATGTCACGATGAGTGTTTTCTCAATCACATGGACCCATTGTGTGGGTGTGAGGGAAATATGTTGATGTGCATAGTTTCCATTAGGGTTGTGTCATGTAATGGGGATTTCATTGTGGGATGGATGTAATACCTGGTTGTGTGTTTGGACTTGGGTGGCGTGGGGTGTCATTTGTGTGGCCATATGGCCCATGATTGTGATCGTCATGACATGTGGGTGGGACATGAGTCGGGGCCTGCTGGCAGGTGCCTGTCACTGCTGGGTGGGTGAGTGGGTGGGGGAAATGAGTCGGGGCCTGCTGGCAGGTGCCCCTCACTGGTGGGTGGGGGTGCAGGGGGACATGTGTTGGTGCTCACTTGTGCATGGTGACATGTGGGCTGGCTGGGGGCATGGCCAGGGTGGATGGGCTGTCTGCAGGGCATGGCCAGGGGTGCAGGGTAGTCCCCTCTGTTATGGGCTGCCTGCAGGGCCTGGGGAGGGGGAGAGGGCACACCTGGGAGGACACACACTGCCAATTCACATTGGGGCACACCAGGAATACACGTACCCCTCCCGTGGCAGCAAAAATGTGTGTTAAACTCCCTGCGCAGCCCACAAAATACACGTACCCCACTCGCACAAGGCCTATCGCATGTGATTCTCCATGCGCACCCCCGAAATACACGTACCCCACTCGCACAAGGCCTTTCGCGTGTGATTCTCCACGCGCACCCTTCAGAATACATGTACCCCGCTCCCCAAGGCCTATCGCATGTGATTCTCCATGCGCACCCCCAAAATACACGTACCCCGCTCGCACAAGGCCTATCGCATGTGATTCTCAACGCGCACCCCGAAATACACGTACCCCACTTGCACAAGGCCTATCACGTGTGATTCTCCATGCGCACCCCCAAAATACACGTACCCCGCTCGCACAAGGCCTATCGCATGTGATTCTCAACGCGCACCCCGAAATACACGTACCCCACTCGCACAAGGCCTATCGCATGTGATTCTCCATGCGCACCCCCGAAATACACGTACCCCACTCGCACAAGGCCTTTCGCGTGTGATTCTCCACACGCACCCTTCAGAATACATGTACCCCGCTCCCCAAGGCCTATCGCATGTGATTCTCCATGCGCACCCCCAAAATACACGTACCCCGCTCGCACAAGGCCTATCGCATGTGATTCTCAACGCGCACCCCGAAATACACGTACCCCACTTGCACAAGGTCTATCACGTGTGATTCTCCACGCGCACCACCGAAATACATGTACCCCGCTCGCACAAGGCCTATCACGTGTGATTCTCCCCGTGCACCCCCGAAATATATGTACCCCGCTCCCCGAGGCCTATCGCATGTGATCCTCCACACACACCCCCAAAATACACGTACCCCGCTCCCCAAGGACTATTGCATGTGATTCTCCACGCGCACCAATGAAATACACGTACCCCACTCGCACAAGGCCTATCGCGTGTGATTCTCCACGCGCACCCCCGAAATACACGTACCCCGCTCGCACAAGCCCTATCACATGTGATTCTCCACGCGCACCCCCGAAATACACGTACCCCTCTCGCACAAGGCCGATCGTTTGTAATTCTCCACGCACACCCCTGGAATACACGTACCCCGCTCCCCAAGGCCTATCGGGTGTGATTCTCCATGCGCACCCCCGAAATACGTGTACCCCACTCGCACAAGGCCGATCGCGTGTGATTCTTCACACGCACCTCTGAAATACACGTACCCCGCTCGCACAAGCCCCATCGCATGTGATTCTCCACACCCCCCCCTGAAATACACGTACCCCGCTCGCACAAGGCCGATCGTGTGTGATACTCCACGCGCACCCCTGGAATACACGTACCCCACTTCCCAAGGCCTATCACGTGTGATTCGTGTGATTCTCCATGCGTACCGCCAAAATACACGTACCCCGCTCGCACAAGGCCTATTGGTTGTTATTCTCCATGCACACCCCCAAAATACACGTACCCCGCTCGCACAAGCCCTATCGCATGTGATTCTTCACGTGCACCCCTGGAATACACGTACCCCACTCCCCAAGGCCTATCGCGTGTGAATCTCTCCCCACACCTCCCAAATGCACTGTCCCAGCCCTGTGAACTGGTGCAGGATTAGCGCGGCCCTTTGCGCTGCATAGGGGATTTCAGTGCCTTATCCTTGCGCAAGGGATGTACTTGGGGGCGTAACTGGCGCTGCGGGATGTTCTCTGCGCCAGCGCTCAAAATGGCTTGGATATTCCATGAATACGCGCTGCACCAGAATGCTGTTTAGCGCACACGGCTGGCGCACGCTGGCGCACATTAGCTCTCTGCGCTGCGCGTGCGCTGCCTCTGAACTGAAATCTATGAATTACCCTGTATATGTGTTGTCAGGATTGTTGGTTGCATTTCTATGAAGGACTAATATTTGCAAACACAATTGGACTGTAATGTGTAAGTAAATGTTGTTAACAATTGGTGGCAATTGAAATAGAATATTGATTGCTACATTTGCGTAGCAACTTTTACCGGTTATATTTGAAAATTTGAATGGACCAGGAAGTTCTGTGTCCAAGTCATTTTTTCGGAGTGTGGGCTGCTTCTTTGAAGAAGTACCTGAGTTACTTTGAGTAATAGATTCTTCTTTGGTTGTGGTAATTGATGAAGTATTAGCTTCTTTTACTCTCTTTGAAGGATTTGCAGTGAGATCCTGCTGCATTTCTGTTTGAATTAATTCTCTTCTACAATGTTTTCCTTTTTGTGGAACAAGATATGTTTTAGATGGGGGGTGTATAGTGAACGTAGTATATTGTATTCTAAAATGCAAGGAATATCAGCATTTACTTTACTTGCATCAAAGTTGATTAGAAATAGATGGTCAAGTGTCCATAAGCGTGATAGTGCTACGTAGCTCATGCCTTCTTTAAAGACTGTGTTACCAATATCTATCAATGCTTTATCTAGGGTAAGACCTTGTGATTTGTGAATGGTGACTCCGTATGCTAGAGTTAGAGAAAGTTGTTCTCTGCGTACATACATGTCTTTGAAAAGAAGGAATCGAGCTGTTGAGCGCCCTATCCTTTTTACTTCTGAAAGTTTGTAAAAGAGAATATTGACAAACTGAATGTTGTTGTCATGTGGGTATGTTTGAAAGCCAACAACTGTACCCAGTGCTCCATTAACTGGTCCTTGCTCCACGTCAAGGTTATGTTTAAGCATTACTCTACAGTTTAAGGATCATTTTAATATTTTCTCCAAACCAGCTGTGTTGGAGATAGAATTTTCTAAGGTATATAGTCTTGTGGTGGCTTGTTGACACATGGAAAGTGTCATAGCATGTACGTCCAGTTTATCTGTGGAGCAAATTTCAATTATTGGTTGCATTTCTTTTTTCAACATTGTTTCATTGAATTTGGAACAGCTTGCAAGAGTTGGCATTAAGGACATACAATTGACATTTGTGTGTGCTAATTGTTCCATGACATCAGTAGCACATGAGTTATGGCCATAAAGTGGATGGATGTGCTGGGTTTTTAATATTGCTTGTGCTTCTTGAGATAGTACACCAACTTTAATACTATTTAAAATGTTGGCGTAAGTGAGGTCTGCAGACTGTTGCACGTTTTCTGTTAATTCTCTGTATTGGAAATGTTGCCAAAGTTGACATTTCCTATTCTGCCAACAGTTTTACGGCAGAGTTTGCATCCTAAGGTTTTAAAAATAGGTTCACCTTTCACTGGTGTCAATTGAAGAAGATCTCCAAAAACAATAATGTGTTTTCCTCCAAAGAGCTCTTCGTAGTTTAAGTACTTCTTGCAATCTGAGGTGAATCAAAGCCAACATTAGGTTGGAGACCATGCTCACTTCACCTATTAGTAGCATTTTCATTTATTTTAACACTCTGCGTAGTTTCATTGCAGCTTCTGTGGAAAGTTTGTAATATTCTAATTTGTTTTGGTGTTCTACTGGAAGGAGTAGTAATCGGTTTAAAGTGACACCGCCTGTGTTGTAGGCAGATAAACCTGTGGGGGCAGTTACAACAGCTGACAGTTTGTTGTTTGTCAATTGTTGAAGGAACTTGCTGATGATTTTGATTAAGAATGTTTTGCCTGAACCAGCTTTACCACTGACATATAGTAGTATAGGTTTGTAATTTTGGCAGGTACATTCTTTATTTTCATGTTGTACACCATGTGCAATTTGTTTTGTTACTTCTTGAAAAATGGTACGCTGCTCTTTGTTCAATTTTGATTGTAGTACAGTTAAGTCTTCTGTATCTTCTTCATAGTGACACATGGTGTTCTCTACTTCTGTCATAGCTAATTGTGCCTCATTTGCTATTAGTGGCTGTCCCAGTGGTTCTTGGCTTCCTGTTACAGAAGGTTGACTACTGTCGGGAGTGTCCTTATCAAGTTGGGCCTGGAGTTCTTCTTCGTGTTGCAGTTTTGTACTGTGTAAAGTTTACATCAGTGATAGTGCTTTCATTTGCTTTGAAAGCGTCTTCATAGGAGTCATAGTTTTGTAGTAACCCTTCTTCTTTTCTCCATGTTTTAAAAAGTTGTAGCAGGGCCATGTAATATTGTTCTTTATGTTGAGGAGTTTTTAATGACAATTTGATATGATTAATTAAGCTTCATTTGGTAAGTTTCACTAAGCTGCCTTCACAATTTGTCACTCTATATCTACCTTTTTTTCATCAGGTTTTATATTATTTTTGTATGTGAAGTTTTGGGCTATGTGGTATAGACACATGCTTTTCAAAATGGTACTCCTGTTAGGGTAGTATGTGTCTAGTAAATTGTTTTTCAAAATGCCTTGGCTGTTGGGATCATTTTTGGCTATTGTTTCTATGTCGTCATATGATCTGAGAACTCTTTTTCTAGATTTAGCAGGACCAAGACTTAGCCATAATATATTTTCAGATTTTCCATACAAAGCAGTACCGGTTAAACGATCTGCAGCTTGATAGGAGCCACATTGTTTATAAGGGAGCATTTTTATGCCTAAGCTGTACAATTTCTGAGATAGTGTTTTGTCCGATGATAGGTCATTCCAACGGTCTTGAAGCTCTGTTTTTTCTGCTTTTGTTAAGTAGGCTGTAACATAACGTGCAACTGCAGTGGAATTGTCTGCAATGTAATGCACATCTATGTTTGCATTCCATAAGTGGGCAATGATTGCATTGTAATCATTGATATATTTTTCTTCTTCTGTTCTTTTTATGTAATATGTGTTCTTAGGTGATTTAACTTTAACACTATGTCTAACTGAAGACATGAAGTAGTACACTTCACCTGTTTCTGTAACTGGTCTAGGGAAAACAAAGCAGCATTTGGTGTAGAATTTCCCTTTGTTTTTGTATTTGCGATGACAATATTTGCCACATTTGTGTCTTTGAAATTGTACAATTTGTGCACGAAGATCACTATTTGTTGCTTCCGATGGAATTTCACAAGTGACATATTTTTCGATAAACTGTAAAACAGTGGCATCACTGTCTTGACCAAATTTAGGAGCATCTTTAATCCATAAAAGCATGTGGATATGTGGTGCTCCTCTGACTTGGTATTCTACAGACCCCAACCACGAAAACGTCTGTAAAAATCCCTGCGCACCCCTCTGAATACACATACCAGCTGTGCGGGAACTTTCACATGTGATTGGCCTTGTGCGAGTGGGTACGTGTATTTCGGGGGTGCGCGGGAACTTTCACACATGATTGGCCCTGTGCGAGCGGGGTACGTGTATTTCTGGGGTGCGCGGGAACTTTCACACGCGATTGGGCTTGTGCGAGCGGGGGTACATGTATTTTGGTGGTGCGCAGGAACTTTCACACGCGATTGGCCCTGTGCGAGCGGGGTACGTGTATTTCGGCGGTGCGCAGGAATTTTCACACATGATTGGACCTGTGCGAGCGGGGCACATATATTTTGGGGTTGCGCGGGAGCTCTCACATGCGATTGGCCCTGTGCAAGTGGGGTACATGTATTTCTGGGGTGCGCGGGAACTTTCACACATGATTGGCCTTGTGCAAGCAGGGGAAATGTATTTCAGGGGTGCGCGGGAACTTTCACACGCGATGGGCCCTATGCTAAAGGGGTATGTGTATTTCGGGGTGCGTGGGAATTTTCAGATGCTATTGGCCCTGTGCGAGTGGGGTACATGTATTTCAGGGGTGTGTGGGAATTTTCACAAGCGATTGGCTTTTGCGAGCGGGGTACGTATATTTCTGGGGTGCGTGGGTACTTTCACAAGCGATTGGGCTTGTGCGAGCGGGGTACGTCTATTTCGGGGATGCGCGGGAACTTTCACATGTGATTGGCCCTGTGCGAGCGGGTACGTGTATTTCGGGGGTGTACAGGAATTTTCAGACGCTATTGGCCCTGTGCGAGCAGGGTACGTGTATTTCGGGGGTGCGTGGGAACTTTCACATTCGATTGGGCTTGTGCGAGCGGGGTACGTGTATTTCGGGGGTTAGCAGGAACTTTTACACGCGATTGGCCCTGTGCGAGCGGAGTACGTGTATTTCGGGGGTGCGCAGGAATTTTCACACGCGATTGCCACTGTGCGAGCGGGTGGTACGTGTATTACGGGTGTGCCCCAACAAATTGACAGTGTGTGTCCTCCCAGGTGTGCCCTCTCCCCCCTCCCCAGGGCCTGCAGGCAGACCCCAAAACATGGGTACACACTGCACCCCTGGCCATGCCCACAGGCAGCCCATCCACCCTGACGAAGCCCCCAGCCAGCCCACATGTCACCGCACACAAGTGAGCACTGACTCATGTCCCCCAGAACCCCCACCCACCCAGTAGTGAGGGGCACCTGCCAGCAGGCCACGACTCATGTACCCCAGCACCCCATCCACCCAGCAGTGAGGGGCACCTGCCAGCAGGCCCTGGTTCATGTCCCCCAGCGCCCCCATCCACCCAGCAGTGAGGGACACCTGCCAGCAGGCCCGACTCATGTCCACCAGCACCCCACCCAACCAGCAGTGAGGGGCACCTGCCAGCAGGCCCCGACTCATGTCCCCCAGCACCCCCACCCACCCAGCATTGAGGGTCAGGCCCTGACTCATGTCCCCCAGCACCCTCATTGCCCAGCAGTGAGGGAAACCTGCCAGCAGGCCCCGACTCATGTCCCCCAGCACCCCCACCCACCCAGCATTGAGGGTCTGGCCCAAACTCATGTCCCCCAGCACCCTCACCCACCCAGCATTGAGGGTCAGGCCCCGACTCATGTCCCCCAGCACCCACCCCCACCCAGCATTGAGGGTCAGGCCCCTACTCATGTCCCCCAGCACCCCCGCCCACCCAGCAATGAGGGGCACCTGCCAGCAGGCCCCGACTCATGTCCCCCAGCACCCCATCCACTCAGCAGTGAGGGGCACCTGCCAGCAGGCCCCAACTCATGTCCCCCTGCAATACGACAGGAAGCTGCACAATCATGGCCCTCATGTGCACCAAAATACCACAGCACGCCCCCCCAGTCTTGACATGCAATGATTTCACCAATCCATCCCACACCGACATGCCTATGTCAGGACACAAATCAATAGCCAACCATGTACATCAACACATGTCCGTCACACACACACACTGTTTGCCATAGATTGTGTAAACCCGCATTTTGACATGCATGAACCCAATGAGCGAATCCCACACATGGAATAAAAATATAAAAATGTATTATGAACAAAAATAATGTAATGAAATGAAAGCCAAAATAATAATACAAACATGAAATGAAAAATCTAAAAGGAAATGTAGATCCAATCCAAAGAATTCCTGAAGAAAAATGGTTCAAACTCACTGTCCACCAAAACAAATCCAAAGGAAACGTAATAATCAAATTCCATTACACCATGGTGAAAATCCAAAGAAAATGTACACATGAATCCAATGTCCAACTATGTACAAGCAATTTTGAAAGGGTGCATGAGCCCAACAAAAGAACTGAAACCTATCAAAGAAACTACCTAAGAAATAACTATATACAAAAGTGTGGGGCATAGTCCAATCACCCCAAAATAAATGAAAATGAAAATGAAACCTAACACTACAAACTATATACAATGGGGGCAGGCTCGTCCGACGGCTCACTTCCCAATTTCCCGGGCCAGGGCATCATCGAACTCCTGGTCTATGTCCTGGAGGCAGGCCTCTTCCATGTCCCCAAGGTTTTTCAGGGTTGATGCCATGTTGAACTCCAACTCCCTGCGAATTGCCTCGAGGCACTCGGCGCCCCTCAGTGCCCTCCGCATGGAGTTCTCCGCCTGACCATTGTGAGCCGTGCCTCTTCTGCCCGCCCCCGCTCCACATCTATGGCCTGGCCCAACCGCTGCCACACGGAAGACAATTGCAATCCAGGGTCCTCCTGCCCTCTGGCCGATGCCTGCCCCTCTGATGTTGCTGGCCCCGAGACATCATCACTCCCACCTTGAGCCTAATGCTGCTGTCCATGTGCCCTGCTCGTTGTTGCCTGCATGTCAGCCACCTGCTGGGGTCCAGTTTTTGGGTTGCCACCCCTCCTGGACCTCCGACTTCCGACTGTGGCAGGGATGTGTCCTCCACCATCCTGGCCGCTGGGTCAGGGACAGCTCCACAGGGTGCATGGGTGACACTTGGGCAGGAAGATGGCATGGAGGACGACTGGCGCATAGGGAGTTCAGTTGAGGAGGGGGTCGGCAGAAGCTCCAGCACACGGAGGAACCCAGCACTGGTGACCCCGCCCAGTAGGTTGAGACATTCGAAATGACGTGTGCTGTCCTCGTGAGAACACCGCATGTCATCCCGAATGTCACGAACATGCAACGCCACCCCACCCAGGACAGGCTCAATCCGGTCCCGGATTGCCACGTCTGCAGGGAGAGGAAGGCCAGTTGTTGTGTGGCTATCCCCTCCCTGTAAACGGGTCTGGATGAAGGCATCCCTGCTGGTCCCGGATGATGCAGTCACAGGATCGGGAACAGGATTACACACAGGCACCTCCGCGGCAGCCTGTGCTGCCTCCTGTCCCTGCCCCAGGGCTGCACCACTGGCTCCAGTGGAATCCCCCCCTCCAGGCCCCGTGTGTGTGACTTCCACGGCCTGCCTCTCAACCAAACCCCCCACCAACCTGGATGACTCTGTGCCATCTTCCTCCGTAGGGCCCTGTGGGGTCTCAGCTGCCCCTTCTGCTGCCGAGGAGTTCACCTCCGACCTCTGCCTCTTGGACCTACCACAGGCAGCTGCGGCCGCAGTGGCGGCACCAGACTCCTCACTCCCCGACGAGATGGAAACTTGGGAGGGGAGCTGGGCCTTGCCTCTCCGGCTGGCGGTGGGATCCCTGCATGTATGCTCCACAGCACCGTCTCCGCCCTCTTCATCAGTTGACGTTGCAGACAGGGAGAGACACAGGCATCAGGGCACTGTACAATGGTCTGATACACACATGACAGTTGCAGATGAGTGGCAGTCTCAACCTTCACACATGGCCTCACACTCCCCAACACACATATCATCTCTATCAACACTCACGCGCAAGTGAACTGGAATGTTGCAGCAGCCAGCACCATCCATTCACATACAACACCATGACCATCCGAAGGTTAGCCTGAAATCACATGCAACACAGGGATTGGAAAACACATGCACACACATCACCAGACGTACATGCATCTGTACATCTACACCACCTGTTGCAGTGAAATCCTGGCATCCATTTCACATCTGCCAATCAGCCTCCTACATGCCAGTGTCACATGCATCCATGGTGTATCACAGTGGCACACATGTCAAATACCCTCACACACACATGTACACCATACACGTACATGAAGGTGGAACCCGCATCCATGTGTCACACCCCAACCATGCCATGGTACATACACAGATATGTAAACATGTGTGCACCCCAACATGCATTTGGCCCTAATGCTTTCGTACACATACACCGTTGATGTGCCTCACACATGACTGGAGTCTCATGCGGCAGGCTCATGTCCCTGTACATGAACATACATACATGGTCCTTCAAAGACATATGTGCAAACTGCACACACTTGCTACACCTCAACATGCACAGCATCCAATCAGTACGCATGCATACTTACCGCTCGACTCCGGACGGGTCTGCCTCCCAAGGACCTGGAGGTGAAGCGCTGGGCCTCTATGTTCCAGGACCCTCATCTACATGTTGGTAAGGTGGACCCGGCCCCCCTTCCCATGCTTTGCCTTCAGGCGACGCCGGGCCTTGCTGAGGGTCCTGGACCTGAAGTCCTCCCAGCGCTTCCGGACGTGTTGCAAGTCGCGGGCTGCCACCTCCTCTACGTTGATGGCAGCCACAAAGTCCGTCCAGATCCTCTTCTGTCCTTCATTGTCGGCGCGTGAACTTCCAAAGAGGGCATCATAATGCCCCAGGACTTGCTCCACCAGGATACCAACTTCTGCAGCAGTGAAGCTGGTAGGTCTCTGCCTCTCTGACTAGGGGGTTGCCAGTGGTGCCAGATGATGTTGTGCCTGAAATGGCATCCCCCGAGGCAGGTGTGGGTGGACAACTGGGTCCTGGGGCTAGGGTGTGGAGCAAGATGGTACACCGGTCGGGAGTCTACTGTTCCAGCAGGGGTGGTCACAGCAACTGGACCCCTGCAGATGGCTGACGTGCAGGCACCAAATAGCAGGGCACATGGCCAGCAGGCAGGCAGGCAGCAGCAGATGGCAGCGTGCTCAGGGCTCTGGGGGGCAGTAATTCGGCCTTCTGGGCATGAGCGTGGTCTTCCGTGTGTTGTTGCGTGGCCAGCTTGATGTGGAGTGATTTGGCACCTGAAAAAATTGCACGTCAGCCTGAAATCCGAGGAAAGGCCCTTAGCGCGTAAGCGCGTCTGTGACGTTACGTGCGCGGGTGTTTCCCATAACACGGGTACATTGTGAATAAGCATGTGAGAATAATGCAGATCAGCGTGCTATTGGAGAGCACTAGGGTACGAATTCCGTCTAGTACCCTACCCCTTTGACCCTAATTACACAGGACAATTGTTTACTGCAACTCCCATATGCACAACAACATCAGTGCCATGGTTGGGAGGCGACCAAGCAGTAAGGGAGGCAAAGGTGGCCGACCTCAAAGAGGTGGGTGCGGTGGGTGCAGTAGGGGACGTGGCCAGGATTTGCAGGGTGCCCCTAGAGCCCAGTGCGTGGAGGACCAATCGGGTCACCTGTACCCGCCCCATGGTTGTGGGAAATGTAGTTGACACCATCCCAGCTCAGCCCATGTTGGACCGGCCCATTTTGTCAACTGAACCGGCACAGGATGACTCCCAGGCTGACTTCCAGGTCACCAATTCTAAGCCACGTGTGGCGGTGAAAGTTGCTGTCACCAGGCCATGTGGATCTGGGGCAGCAATGTCATCTGCTGCCCCAAGTAGCCAGGGTGAGGAGGCTGCAGCTCACACACCACACCAGCTCCGAGTCTCCCATCCGGGACAGTGTCAGTCCAGGTCAATCACACCAATGTTGACCCTGCCAACATCACCCTGCACCCAATGCCTGCACCAAAACCTTTGGTCATTGTGAATTCGCAAACTTCAAGTATTCAGTCCACCTGCACTTCTGCCCCTACTAACCAGAGCGGCGTAAGCCACTCAGGATCCGCACCACCTTCCAAGAAGAAGAAGAAGGGTGCTCTTGCACTACAGGCTGAGACCCCAGACACGGCTACACACTCTGGCACATCAAGGAAGCCTAGCTTCAATGACGCTGAACTTGATGCACTTGTGGCCTATGTGTTGGCACATAGCCTAAAAATGGTGGTGACTGCAGGTTGCAAGACAACGTAGGGCCCACTGGCAGACCATCATGGACCACATTAGTGCCCTTGGATTTGTGAGGCGCACAGATGATGATTGCTACAAGCGGTGGAATGACCTGAAACGCAGAGCAAATAACAAGCTGGCTTCCAATCATGCCTCTACTCTGGTGACTGGCAGTGGGTCTCCACCAGAGGACGACCAACTCACTGAACATGAGTCTGTTGCTGGAACCTTCGTCACAGAGGAACAAATCCAAGGCGTGGGAGACCTACCAGATTATGAAGCATTGTCCGGTGAGTGCCAATGCATGTGTATGTTATCCATGTGTATGTTGCTTGGGTGATGTGTTCTGATTGAGTGCCAGGTGAGGGTGTGTACTCCTGAGTGTTATGGGTTACCCATGTGCTTCCTCCAAATCATTCACCGGCCTTGGATTTGGGTATGACAGTATCCCTTCTGACCACAGTAGCCAATTAGCACCACATTACTGCAGTTGCCCTGGAGCTGTCATCTTGCAATAACATTGTTCAAAATTTTCAGTGTTTGTTCTGCCTGATTGTTTCAATCCTCCCATTTTTGCAACACATTTTTCTGCCCTAATGCCACATATGTGACATGCTTCTGTCATAGATTACACCCCACAATGGCCCACATTTATTACCTTGTTATGGGAATGATTCGACCATTCAGGCTGATTAATTCTCACATTAATTTTTGGGGCCTGTTTGAATGTGGAACATGACTGTTGTTTCCTGCCATGTAGAAGTGACCAACCATTGATGTATCCATCTGCCTGCCATCACTGTATAATTGTTAACTGGATGTATTGCAGTGTGTGGCACATGCATGTTTTGTCACACTATTTTGAATGTTTCATCTCATCATGTCCATCTCACATGGGTGGGTGACAGTACTCATTCACTAACATATGGCTGTACTTGTCAAAAGTACCATGGCTATGCTACATGCCACCTGTGTGCTGGTATGTGTCATCTATGTGTATTGGACATGCCACTCACAGGCTAATGTATGATGCCAGTGCTATCCAGCATGCAGCAAATGTGTTGCTTTTCCATCTTGTAGTCCTCAGTGTCTGCCTTTTGCCTCACCTTCCAACTCATTGACAGTTCATGCATGGCAGGGTTATAGTCATGTGGGACATGTGTTATTCATGTACTGGATCTCTGGCTTGTCAGGCCTATGTGTGTGCTATGGTGCTCATGCCTGTTTCCATTTGTTGTCTTTCATGTTTATGCAGGTGATGACGCACTTGATGCTGTTGAGGTAGAGGAGATGGTGCAGACCCAGGAGGAATCTCAGCCACAACCGGGCAACAGTGGAGGACGTGGGGTGGTGGTTGGAGAAAACCCGATCCTCTTGCAGACCATACTGTCCACGGGTGTCTCTGGGTACACCTCCACAGACCTCTATTATTCAGGTGCTGAATCGGACAGTGAGACATATGTGCTGTCGCAGGTGAGTGTATCTGGGAGGGATGCTGTTCTGTCCAACCCACCTGCACTGGGGGTAGGCCCCTCTATGGGGATGTCAGTGTTGGTAACTCCGCCTTTGGTGGTTACGGATGCAGGGTCACACTCCACAACATCTGATCCTGTTCCTGGGCCAGCAGATCATAGGGAGAATACAGTCCTGCAGCCTCAGGCAGTGCCAGCACTGCAAGGTGCAGGTCGCCTTGCCCCAAACAGGTGTGGTGCCCGCCGACGCGGTGGCCGTGCGCCACCAGGCAATACTGTATGGGAAAACTCCATGTACGGTATAGCAGCACATCAGGGAGCATCGTGTGAAATGGTGGCTCAGGCAATGGATAGGGTGGCCACTTCCATTCTCCCCCCTGAAAGGCAGAATGAGCTATAATAGCAGGCAACAGACTCCATTTGCCAATCACACAGGGAGGACATGTTGGCGTCCAACAGGGACCGACGGGCGGCACTCGAGACTCTGTGCGAAGCCATATCTGTAAAGTCACAGGGCCACAGGGAAGAACTGAGGTTAGAACACCATTTCCTCAGGGAGACTCTGGGTGAACTTGAGGCTTCCCGAAATTTTAGGTCACAACAACAGCTGGAGCAGCTCACACATTCACTCTCAGCAGAGCTCCCAGCAACCCGTGCAGAGATCCGGGTATCACGCCAGGCCATGCAGGTAGAAATGCGGGCTACCCGTGAGGTGCTGCATGGGGATCTCCGCACCATCATCCTCCAGAACTAAACCTTCCACGCCCGCATGCTTGCTGCCATGGGGGACCATACCAATGCTTTGCGTGGGCTGCCTCCCATAGCACGGACACCTCCTGATGTAGCAGCAGAGGGTGAAGAGAGCGACAGCAGTTCTCCCACATTAGTGTAGCCGTGCAGGCCATGAGCCCATGGAGGTATTTATTTTTTCTCAACATCCACGTAGGTGGGTGTTGGGTGCACCGTGTCCTCGAACCACCTGGGTGGCCTCCCCCCCCACCCTGGTCCACACATGGCCATTTTTATTTTTTATTTTTTTTACAGTCTGTTGCCTTGCGTGGCTCCCATGGGCATCCACTGTGTATTTCATCTGGGCACATGCAGGCTTGTCCTGTCTTTGGGTTAGATGCTTGGGTTCTTGACACACACACCCCTCCTGCTTCCCCTTTCCATGGGCTTGCAAAGGGTTTGACCAAGTGACAGTAACTTACACAGTGACATTGGGCTCCCATGAGCTGTGTGGGCAGTCTGTAGTTATAACTGTGTGGACATCCCTCGTGGGGATTGTTGTTCAATTGAACACTGCATGGTGTATTGATATGTGCTTGTGCATCCATGTCTTTCTCCTTATTCACATGTACCTTCTTCATGTCTTCACAAGGCCGTCTCCTTTGCAGATGCAGTTCATGTTGTTTGCAGTACACTGACACATTTGCCTGACAGCAACACTCTGCAGTTGGAAGGGGTCGATGTGCTGGCTTAGTCAGGTTGTGCGACTTGCACTACTTTGATTTTGTACTGTCGTATTTTGACACTGTTTCATCCTGTGTTGCTGTTCTGTGTTGCTGGCAAGTATTTGGTTATGTGTGCTGTTTCTTATTGATTACTGGGAGCATATTGTCTGTGGCCTGTTTACATTTGGGACGGTGCACGTTGTGACACTTGTGTCATGTGTTGTGCATTCATTTTGTTGCTTTCACATTGCATGGTATGCCATGGTGTGTTGGGTAGCTGAGATGGGGAGGGGTTCGGTGACATGGCACTATTTTCATGTTGTATTTTTCAAGGGGGTAGTCATTCATGCAGCATGAATGTGTGTCTTTTTGTCACACAGCATTGGTTGTCTTTAAGTAGGTAGGGATGCACAAAATGTAACACTTCCAGGTGACCAATCTCAGGCTGGTATGGTTGTGACAGTTGACTGTCCCTTATGTCATCATCATTGATTGTCAGCTGGTATCTGCCAGGGCTGTGTGCACTCCACAGGGGTAGGATTTTAGGTGAAGTAATTAGCCACCAGCTGTGTACAGGCTGCCTCACCACGTGCCCTTTCACCTCCCATGCGCAGCGGCCGTGCATGTGGTTGGGGATGTGGGGGCACCACCATGTCCACCCGGAGGCCCCAGAGGGTTGCAATGTTGTGCAGGACACATGCTGCTACTATGATCCTGCACACTACTGGGGGTGCGTATAGCAGCTGCCCACCAAAGCGGTCAAGGGAGCGAAAGCGTGACTTGAGCACTCCGAATGCGTGCTCCACTATGCCCCAGGTTGCAATATGGGCTGTGTTGTATCTTACCTCAGGTGGTGTGGTGGGGTTCCGAATTGGCATCATCATGTGGGTGCTCAGATGGTAGGCACTGTCCCCTGGGGAGGTGATGATGGGTATCATTAGTGGGGTTGTGACATTACTCAGTATCTGACATGCATGCATGTGCAGAGGCATTTATACTCACCAAGCAGCCATGTATCGCCGTGCCGCCCAGCTTCTAGGTCCCGTTTTAGGGGTGACATTCTGAAAATGAAACTATCATGGGTGGTCCCTGGATAGTTGGCATATACTGAGGTGATGATTCTCTTGGCATCACATACTACCTGCATGTTGATGTAATGCCAGTGCTTGCAGTTTCTATAGATGTGCTCAGTTGCCCTGGGTGGATGTAGAGCCATATGGGTGCAATCAATGGCACATAGCACTTTGGGGATGTGTGCCACCCCGCAAAAGTCCTGGACGGCAGCCTGCCTTTCTGCAGGTGTTCTGGGCATGTATGTGTGCCCGCGGACTGAGGAGTGTGCAGTCATGATGGCCAACACCTGGTGTAGGCAGCGTGACTGCGTGGCCTGTGTCACCCCCCCCCCACTATGACACTTGTCCGCTGAAATGAAGCAGTGGCCAAGAAGTGAAGTACATTGAGCACATTTTCCAAGGGGCTCAGTGCTTGGGAGCACAGGGTGGGTGATGTGAGGTCATCCTCCCACTCACTCACCAGGTCGAGTATTATGTGTGGTGGAAACCTGTACCTCCCATACACCTGGTCATCAGGCATCCCAAAAAGGGTTGTCCTGGGTGTAAAAATTCGGGGCCTGGCTATACTCCTCCTGCGCTGTCCAATGACCACTGCTGCGAGCAACGGTATATTCATCGTAGCGTCTGAGCTTGTTTGTTGTTTGCGCGCACTTTTATGCTGCGCGGGGCCGTATACGCCTGCTTCCTGCTGGCGTATGTATTTCCGGATTAGCGCCTCTTTTTTGATGCATACGTTTCCCCTGTTCGATTCCATGAACACGTGTTGTAGGGGCGCGTGTGGGCGTTGCAAGCATTTATCTCCTGTACTTCCTCCGTAATGCCCACATTTTCACGCGTTGTTCCCCATTTCGCGTGTTACGCCCCGTGTTATGCCCACTTTTGTTGTGTGCGCTGTGCTATGTGCGCTTTCGCTGTGCGCGTAGCGCATGCCGTTTGATGACGTGTGCGCCCGCTTTCGCCACCTACGATTTTAGCGCACATCCCAGGATTTACATGCGCACTGACTTCCATGAATCGGTTTTCACGCTTGCGCTGCCATTTTCCGTGCACATTAATTCCATGAATCAGCCTGAAAGTGTAGCATAGCAATGAAAAGATGATGGAAATATCTTGAAACATTACAGGATCTAGAGAGCGAAGTTATCCAGGTGTTAGTATATCTATATATTTTTTTTGTTTTTTGTTTGATATGCGTGGGAAATCATGTAAATCCTCCCATGCATATTCTGCACAACTTAATGTAACAAACCAAGTGGGTGGGCCAAGGTTTCTTATCATACAGCGTACATCTCCGTCAAGTTGGAACCAGTACTCTTTCATACCACACATGTTTGCTAACAGATTTGTAATGCTTGATTGTAAAACCTCATCTTTTTCTTGCACTTTTTGTATAAATTGTGTAGCTGACATATTTTGAAAGTGGGTTCCTGATTTCAATGTGTGTGCAACTCTGTAACATAGAGTTGCTAGTTCACTTTCAAAGAGTAGGTGGAATATGTATTCCACATTTTGTCTAAATCTGGGATCTTCAGAATACATTCGTAACGAGCGGTATTCTGATGCTGTTCTCTGAATAGGTCTATCGTCGTACCTTCCTCCTTTGCCAGTAGGAAAGAGTAGAGGGAAAGCATGTGCTTCTATACTTTTTTCCCATATGCTGATTGGTGATCCTTTGGTTTGTCACATTTGATACGTTTCTAGTGCATCATCTATGGTGTCTTTAGAGTGTAATGGATGAATTGTATAATGGTCTAAAATATTGGATACTGTTGCAGGATCTAGAAGTTCAAGCTGATCAGTTTCTGGTGACTCTTGAATTATTTCGGTTGTTTCCCTTAAGTTTTCTTCAATATTAATTTCTTTGTAGTATTCATTTTTGTCTTTTAGATATTGCAAGACTTGTCTAACTTTATGTAATTCTACGAGTTGTTGCCAAATTTGTTTGTCTTTTGTAGGTACACCATTTAATAAGACAATTAAAGATTGCTCTATTGGACGTTGCACTCCCAGAGTGTGCACATTTTCTTTTAGATCTAATGGTAAATAAACTACTTTGCCACAAATGCCTTTCACCAGTTCAGAGGGAGGTAATTTTGCTGTTTTTGGTTGAAGCCGTATTGTTGCTTGAAATGTGTGCACTGTTTGAATTATGATGCTCTCATATAAATTGAGTTGTTGGAGGGGTTTTGATAGTGGGAATAATTCCAAGTTATTTGTGATAGCACGTTAAGGAGTTTGGATGTTGTTGAGTTTTGTAGTGCAGTAACTGCTAATTATTAAGGGGTCAGTTATTTCGTATTTGTTTTCTGCTATAAGTTAGAGAGCAAATTCAAACCATTTGGAATCTTCATTATCTTCTATTTTGTATCTTATGTCTATAGTTTTTGTGTTACTTTTATAAAAGGTTCTGCGGCAACAGACACACATGTTTGGTACTTCAGTGGATGTACTTTTACATTTTTGTATTTCTTTTTTGTATGGATGTAGTAGAAGGTTGCCATGTGTAGAAGTGTTGCTAGTCTGTTGTAAAGCTATTGCATTTTGTAAGTGGCTTTCACTTCCAAAATATTTGTTCTGGATATGGTCGATTTCCTCGAGTAGGTCTTTGGCTGTACCATGTAGAAGATTGTTATTTAAATTGGGTAGTGCTAAAGCAGGACTTTTACCATAGTACAGTTTATAGACTAGATTTCTTATAGTTGAATGATGTGTTGATATCATTTTGATATGATGGAAGGTGCTTTTGCAAATACGTCCTGAAATGCAGGCTAATGAATGTCCTTGTAGTCCTGTGTATTTGGCACTGGGCAGGTATCCATATTTTGTAGCATTTTCATTTTGATTTTGTCTTTGCCTTTCACATACTGATTGAGGAACTGGCGTAAAGATTTGAAAGATTTTTTGGGAATGTTACCCATTGACGTGCATGGCCATATGTATACTGGACGTTCTGGTTCAGTCGAATGGAGAGGTAAGTTTGAGTTTTCTGGGGATATTTTTGTAAGCAGTATTTCTTGTTGCGTTATGGTGTTATTACGTTTTTCATAACCTTGTCCACTACTATGTATGGTAATTGTGTTTGTTTGGTTTTGTTTGTATGCTTCTTCATGAAAATATGGTTCTGTTCTCGTGGTGTGACTCCATTCACCTCCACAGATATTTAAGAAGTTATTTTTGTTGACATTCCGTTTATTGAGAAGTCTTTTTTGTAATTTAGTAGTTAGTTTTGTTAGTGGTTTCGTTCTGTTTAACACTAAAATAAATACCTTTCTTTTGAGAAGGATTGCACTGTCTATCAAAGCTTCTAAGATTAATTTTCTATGGTAGGTTGTAAGGGTTGTGCATGATTTGTCTCCTGTTTTTATAAGATTCCGAAGGACTTTGTGGCAGAACATTTTTGCTAAAATACTTTTTTTGGTATGGTTACTTGCTAGTATATCAAGATTTATAGGAGCAGTTTTAGAAGTAGTGGTAGCTGAATTCTTGTTAATCATTTTCTGTTTCGTTTTACATTTTGATAGAGGAGGCAAAGTTTCTGTACTGGAAGCTTGTTTTGTTTCGCTAAATGACTGTATTAGCTGTTTTGTTTGAACTTTTTGTACAAACTCCGCTAGGGATGGATGCTTATTTTGGACACTTTTATTTTCATTTGCTCTATTTCTGCATTGCTTTCTATGGACTTGCTTTATGGTAGGCATTCTTCGGGTCTGTTGAAAAAAAAATAAGTTATGTGTTGGGCCGTTCTGCAATGTATGTGTGCTGTGCGCATGAGTGTCTGAGTATGATGGTCAAGATGAATGTGGTGGTGTGTGATTGTGCATTGGGCAGCTACAATTAGTTGGGAAGGCTATTATGTGTGTTACTATACTGCGGTTCAGATGACAGTAGAAACTGAGCTAGTGAGGTGAAGCACTAATAGTAAATATAATGGTATACCATTAAAACAGTTCTTTGTTTTGTAATACTAACATTCTAGGGGTTGACTTATGTTATTTGTGTTCCAAAAACAGTGATTTGTGTGCCATTCTGCCTGCTAATCCCTGTTTAATAAATGGGATTTGTGGGCAGAATGGTTCAGAAATCTCAGTTTTTTTGGTGCGCAAATTACATGAATTAACTACACAGTGTGTTTGAGTAACGGTAAGCATATTAAGGTAGTATTGTACTTACTCTTTTTTTGTGGAATGAGCAGGTTTCTTCAGATATGTTGTTTGTAGTTCAGATGCTGCTGATTTTCAGGAGCGTGTTCTTCACTGCAATTGTAAAAGAAAGAAGTTAGTATATTTGTATGTTTATAGCACTGATGTTAATGTAGACGTTGATTTCTATGTCTTTGTAGTAGTATTCTTGTTTGATATCTGAACATAGTGTATGCATGCATTTCATTTGACTATGTGCAGCTTTTATATTTTATTTACAATTTGTTAGTTAAACGTGGTTTGCAAATGAGTAGAATTTTCAGTGTATGAATATCACTTGGCTTTTTAAAGCTGGTTGTAGATAGCTGACAGGTTGGGAAGTGACAGTTGGTTATAGCAGACGGGAAAAAATCCAATAAGTTCATTTTATAGGTTATGCAGGTTTACTGGCATTAAACTGTTTTATATGCATTCATAAGAGTTGTACATGTACTGTGTATAAAATGTGCATACCTGTAGTTTGTATTCATGCATGTGGCTATGCATGCAGCTGTAAGTAGAAATCGTGGAGCTCGTAGAGTAGTTTTTGTAGTAGGTGCTTTCCAATGATATGAGACTTGTACTCAGAGTGATCAACAGTACATTTGAAGTGGGGAGCTCTGATGATGGAGTTAGATGTAGAGGCCTTGGAAGTGATTGGTGGATGGTTGTGGGACTGCTTAGCTGTATCCAATGAGGGAATGGCACCGAGAGTGATGTGGAAAGGGTAGAAGGGCTGGCTAAGAGTTACGCGCTCCGCGGACACCGTGGCTGTCCGCGGGCAGGGCATGCCATATCCGGGGTTCTCCAGCAAATCCAGCATGGAAAGGGGACTGTAGGGATCAGCCAATCAGATGTTGAGGTTGTGGATTTGTGTTGAAAGAGACTGTGTGTAGTGAAGATGGCAGAGATGGAGAAAGTCAGGGTGTTGGTGCTTGGAGATATGTTTGTGCATGCTTTACAGCAGTATGCTCAATGCAGGCATGGGGCAAACAATGTTGATGTTAAAGGAGTGGAGGTGGATGAGTGGAGGAGGTGGAGGTGGTGTGGAGCACTGTGCCTGATTGAAGTTTGTGAAGATATGGCAGGATGAACAGTCCACATCTGGTAGTTTTGCAATATGGTGCTTTCCATTTGGGCTACGTCAGTGCCTCTACTTTATTGGCAGATTTGGAACACTTGGTTCAAGCAGTAATGAATATCCTTCCAAATACCAAAGTAATTATTTCTGGATTACTACCTAGGGCAATATGGGAAAATAGTTCTGATTTTTGTCCTCAGCAAAACATTGTTAGGTGTGCAATCAACCGAGGCATGTGTGCTTTCATGCTTAAAGCTGTTATGTTTTTCTGTAATAATTAGAATATTGATTCCAGTAATGCTGTTTATTTTAAAGAAGATGGCATTTCCTTATCTTTTTTGGGTTTGGGAAATGCTATGCTGTTTTGGAATATAAGGGTTGCTTTGGAGAAGGTTATGTGAAGATTTTAGTAGTAAAGTAAGAAGAAAAAAAACCCCCAAAAAATACAAAATAACAGGTGTTTGTCAAGCATCTGCAAAAAAACAAAAAAAGCAGCTCTTTTCAGAGCCAACCTCAAAGGGGAAATGGGGCACACTATTGAATTTTACATTCACTGCTCTCAGGTTTTCGATATGTCCGCGACCATGGTGGTAGTCTGTGCACATCACGTATCACCTACAGGGGTTTTGGGGTGGAGAGGCATGCAAATGAGAATGAGCAGAGCTAGGGATTGGTCAGTAAAGTTTACTGGGTGTGTTGTGTAGGGAGAGAGTTTGTCAGAACATATTTTTCCTGAGAGAAGAACAGATAGCTATGGCTGTGTGTTTCCAAAAACAGATTATCTGGATTTTGGAAGACTCATGGATACATTGGTTGGAGGTGCATGCAGAACGCGGTGGAGTAGCGGCAGATATTGGATTCCCTCATGTGGAAGTGCACTGGCATGGAGTGCATAGAATGATGTGGCTGGACTTGGTACCTCTCTGTGCAACTTTAGAGACAGAGCATCATCCAGACATAATTATCATTCATTGTGGAGGGAACAGTTTAGGACAAGTGTCTGGAATTTCTTTGCAATTTGCAATGAAAGAAGGACTTGGGAAGGTCATGGATATGTTTCCAAATTCCCAAGTAATTTTTTCTTGTATGGCGCAAAGACAAATGTGGCTGCGTTCTTCTTCATTTGGTCCACAAATGGAGAAAGCGAGGCGCAATGCAAATAATGTTGTTTGTGCCTTTCTAAGTGATGTTGGCATGTCCTCTTTTCACAATGAAATATTATGTTTCGTAGCACATACATTTTTCGCAGAGATGGAGCCCATCTTACTTATGATGGCAATCAGATTTTTTTGAGAAATGTACACAATGCATTGCAACCTTTTTTGGAATTACAGTCATCTATTTTGCAGTAGATGTTGACGATTTCAAGTTTTTCAAACACATAAAAACACCACAAAAAGGCTCTTTTCAGAGCCACCACTTCCTCCCAGAGAAAAGTCCATTGATTTTGCTAGGGCAACACCCTAATACTTTAAATGTCCTATAACTGTCCGTGTACTTCTAAAAAATGCACAGGGCCTTGCACTGTTTATTTGCTACTTCTTTTTTTAAACTGTGAAAGGCGGCTCTGAAAAGAGCCTTTTTTTTTGTTCTTTTATATATTTTTTTGTTTTTTACACATGACACACTAGGAGAGGAGGTGAAAGGAGGGTAATGAAGGGACACCAGCCACGGGGATAAGAAAGGGAAGGTCGAGAGAAAGGAAGATGTAGGGTGGGCCTTACTTAAGTATGTAGCAGGTCTTCTGGTTCTCCGTGACTGCAGTCTTGAAATCACTTTGAAGACTCTCCCCCCTGCAGAGTACTGCATTGCATTGCATACACAATATTGTGACCCTCGAAAGGTAAGGGGCAACAGCATCGTGAATGGCCTGTGAGTCAGCTGGAGAGTTGCGCTCTCCCACAGGAGTGTCTCTTGTGGTAAGAGGAGTGGAAACGGAGCATGTGGTAGAGGAACTCAACCTACTACATTCATCACAAGGTTTAACCTTGCGAACGGCCCCACCTTGGAAAGACTTCAGGTGTCGCTTCATGGATGTCGTACCAAAGCTGTACGAACCACATCTCCCACAACTCAGCACCATTTTGCACTAGTTGCAGGTGACCTTGTTCGCACGCGCTTTTGGTACGTTACCATGAATGGTAAACAACCGCCACACCCAAGACTCCCGGCGAGTGTTGGTAGTAGGGCGTTCCTCTACCTCATCCACCTCATCCTCTTCATCCTGTTCCCCTCTACAGGTCCTTGGGGAGGTGGTGCTTGTGGAGGGTTTGGGGGTGGTGCTGAGGCAGATGTAGCAACAGCAGCCATGGATGCCATCAGGGTTGATGAGATAATCTCAGCAAGAGCAGCAAAGGCAGCAAAAGTCATTCTGCAATAGCCATAAGCACAATGCAGATCAGCTCTGGGGTGTGGCCTTTTATAGGGGTGTAGGGGTGCGCTTCACGGACAGATCGAACACACCCAAAAAGGTTCAAAAAGTTCCAAAAAGTATGTGGAAAGCCAGGGTCATTGTCTGGGACATGTGCAATGATGAATTTTTACTGTAAAATGATTTGGATTATCTGAAAAAAGTTATTTTAAAATGGTGGGGGAACCGGACAGTGTTCGCAAATCACGACACACGCTCAGCGTGGGAACGGTCACATGATGAAGTCGGGAACACAGACACCAAATGCACAGGAATGGTCATGCGCATGCGCGTGTGTGTTCTACGGACAGTGTTTGGGTCTTCAACAAATTAAAAGTGCGACACAAGTGAGACGGACAGTTACGGACAGGCACAATGTTCGCAGGACTTATGGGTGTGGTGCGCATGTGCGTAGATGTTCTACAGACTGTACGGACAGGTATAGTGTCCTTAGGATACCTCCATTTTGTTTCATTATGGACATCCTGGACACCGCGCGTGTTCTTAGGACAGTTTCAACTTGCCTGCAGACGGTACGGACAGGTATAGTGTCCTTAGGACATCACCATTTTGTTCACTTACGGACATCCCGGACACCAAGTGTGTTCTAAGAACAGTTCCATCTTGCTTGCGAATGATACGGACAGGTATAGTGTCCTTAGGACACCCCATTTTGGCTGATTACGAACATTCCGGACAGGCGCGCTGTACCTAGACACCCCAACTGACTTTAAAAAAAAAAAATAAGACAAAGGATTGAATTAAAAGACACATAATATTTTTTTTTATTATATACAGATACTCAATTTTTGAAAGAGAGGTGGAAGCAGAAACTGATACAAATATAGGTGAATTAGGGGTTTGGAGAGGATGGATGGGAGGAGATGAAGGGATTGAGGTCTCATCAAAACGTTTTTCTTGGTGTTCAGGGTTTGGGGATAGTTGACTGGGACATGGTGAGGGGGAAAAGCTACATGTGGGACAATGGTATTTAATTTTTCTTTTATGTGGTCCTCTACAAAATGTTTCAAAAGATTAACATTTTCCATGAACATGTCCATTTTTTGTTCCATGTGCTGCAGAGTATTTTCCAATGCGTCTTTTGGTGTATTATTTTCAATGTTTGTATGGTCTGTTAAAAAAAAAAATATATGTTAAGTGCACATAAAGTAATGATTATTAATTTGCTTATAAAGAGAAGTGTCTACCATTAGTATTACTGTCTTCAGACATTTCCTCACGTGGGAAATTTTCCTTAATCCATTCCAAAGTACTGGACATTTCTGTGTAAAAAACAAAAATATATTAATTTTAGCGTACCTAATACAAAATGTTTAGAAATATATAAGAAAAATTAAGTTTACTTACTAGTTTCTGGTAAGTTGTATTCTTACTGTTGTGTAGGTCTGCTGTTGCTCCTAGCTGTGCAGTTTCTGTGAGGTAATTATGTTGGAAGCATATCTTTTTTGTTTTGGTATATTCCATTTTAGTACATGTGGTATTTAAATGGGTGGTTGATGTGTTAAAGATATAGCTTCCACTTCTTATTTATTATTACAAATAATGTGTTTATGTGCTGCTTTTTGAACTTGTGCAGTCTTTATATGGCATGCTAGAACAATTTAAGATACCCCCTGAGTGTTTGGGTAGTGTTGATGTTGTCCACGTCAGCTCGAAGACATATGCACAGTTCGCAGACATCAACATCATTAGCAGGGGGTTCAGTATGTTCTTTGTTACATGTATATAAAGTAAGGGAATCCTAGTAAACATCTATCAAATTCACACTATGAAAATGTATATTCAGTAAAAATAAATTTGATAAAGGGAGGTTATGGTTAAGTTGTGCTAAAAAAAACCTATGAAATTCAGTAAAAAAAAGTTTGTTAAAGGGACGTTATGGTTCCAAGTAAAACCGAAAAACCCCTGAAATTCGGCAGTTATGGTAAGCTAAGCAACCACCGTGCACTGCTAAGACTAACACCCAGGATATCAAAGATGACATTACAAATGTCATTGATGACATCACTGATAACATCACATGTCTGACTCGCTGTTTTTTCCTTTAGTGATATATCTTAGACAGTAATATTTAGGAATAAAAAAATCAAAAAGTAGTATATTTATAGACTTATACTTTAAATATGTTCTTACAATAATTCACTTAGGGTCCACTCACAGCATATAAAACATATACATAGGAAAAATACACAATCAGTAAGGTTAGCAACACTTTCTTATTGTTTTGCTGTTTTTTTTATTACTGTACTTTCTCTGGATGTGCTCATATTTGTATTTGCATTAGTTTCTTTAGGGTGCAGTCACATAATGTGATATTTGTACATAGGGAAGTAGTAGGTTTGAAGCAGAGCAACCCTTTCTGTGCATAAAGATAATCAGTTAGGTTGTGAACACTTTCTGCTTCTACTGCTTTTTTGCATACTTCACTTTCTCTATATATACTCATATTTGTATGTGTTGTGTCTTTATGTTTTGTATGTAATCATGAAATTATGTAGTAAGTGGTTTTATTAGCTACTTATTACATGTTGCACAGTACACAAAACTCTAATAAGAACGCATTTATCATTTTAGTATTCAACATGGTAAGATTATCAATACTGCACCTCCATCATGTATGCTGCACACAATGCTTATATTTATACTTGAGTATCTTAGTATACTGTAAATAACTTCATAACAGAATGCTATTTATATCATTGCATTGCCTAATGCACTACATAGCTCAAGATATCTATTCCAATTATCCTTGACACTTTTTCTGTCAACATTATAATAAGAATCCCATGTACAGAGTTTTCAGAAAAGTAAATGCACATGTGATGTTATCGGTGATGTCATCAATGACATTTGTGATGTCATCTTTGACGTCCTGGGTGTTAGTCTTAGCAGTACACGGTGGTGGTGCGAGTTATGGTTGCTTAGCTTACCATAACTGGCGAATTTCAGGGTTTTTTCGGTTTTACTTGGAACCATAACGTCCCTTTAACAAAGTTTTTTTACTGAATATATATATTTGAGAAAGAGTTGAAGAATTGTTTTTAAACATAAGCATACCTGTACTATTTTTTATTTTTTTTATTTACTTGTGTTTAATCAATAAGATTTTTTACAAGACATGAGAAAGAAAGAAGAAGCAAAGCTCACAGAAGAACACGACAACCCTTACAGAGTTTTTGTGATTTAGCCTAATTTGCAAAGACACAGAAAGTTGAAAGAAAATCAGGAGGTTGCAGCGATGTAAACAAGAGAAAGTTCAAAGCAAGGAGTCTTCCACTGGGTTTAAACAAACGTTTATCTTTTTCAAAACCGATTTTGAGATTTTTGCCGTAGCTATAGTCCATCTCGTTGTTTTGCCCATGATCAGGCGGTTCCACCATACTTCCTCTTCTATGAGACTCGAGTCCGCAAAGAGTGGAGTCAGGTAGGCCACTCGTTCCTGTCTCGTTTGTGGACAGGACAGCAGGAGGTGTCTTAAGGTTTCTGTTTGAGTCGGATCTTCGCATAGTCTGCATTTGTTGGTGCCGGAGGTTGCCCTGATTGCCAGAATTTCCTGTATTGGTAACAGGTTTAAGCGCACTCTCATAAAGAGTTTCCATAAAGATTTGTCTGGGAATTTCGCACAGTATGCCAACAGCACTTTCAATTTGTTGGAAGTCGTTGGCAGATAATTTAGCAATTTGTTCGATGCTGCTTTTTCGTTCATAGTGATCCAGTCCTGATTTTCCATTTTTATTTTGACTCTTTGCGGGTTGAAGATCAAGTCTTCCTCAGTGCAAGCTATTTCGCTCAGTTTGCTTTTTTGAGCTTTCACCTACAAGTTCAGCGAGTTATAGTGACCACTTTAAATTTCCTCGGCAATTAGCTGGTATACTGGCAGACTGTTGGGCGTTTGGGTTTTCCTAAACAGCTGCATACTGGTTTGCTCTACTGTTGCTGCCAAAGAAAGGAGACCAAGTTCACACCTGATTGCAGCAATACCTGTACTATGTTTTGTTAGATGCAGATCTTGCTGAATCTGGAGCTAGAATTCTTGTACAGTTGCACAGTAGTTTTTGATGCAGATGCCTTTCATTAACAGGATGTACGTACTCTGAGAGTTCAAGTGTACATCTGAAGTGTTGAAGTGAGATGATAGAGTTAGGTCTAGATGTTTTGGATGTGATTGGTGGATGGATGTGTGACTCCTTGAAACCAGTCAATGAGGGAGTGTTGAAAACATGAAAGTGGAAAGGGTAGAAGGGCTGCCTCTGTGTTACAAGGTCCGCGGACACCGCACTAGTGCAGGCACAGGCCTTTTGTGGATGTCTGTCATGGAAAGGGGAATGTGGGGATTAGCCAATCAGGTTTGCGGTGTGTGGTGTACAGGAAGAGACAGTAACAGCAGTTCTGTTTGCAGGAGTTGTGAGGGCACATAAACTGGCTATGGCTATGTGTTTGAGAAGGCAGACTGTGTGGATTCTGGGGGACTCTTCAATTTAGTCATTGAAGGTGTATGCTGAAAATCATGGCATCCTTAGAAATATTGGATTGGCAGAAGTGGAAGTTTTGTGGCATGCAGTTAGTGGCATAAAATGGGCAAGCTTGTTTTTATTCTGTGAGAGTATAGCTCATTGTAAATGTCCAGACATTGTGATTGTGAATTGTGGAGGGAACAGTTTGGGTTTAGTGACTCCAGTGTCTATGCAGGTTTCCCTGAAGGATTTCTTTAAAAGCCTAATGCAACTGTTTCCTGCTGCTAAGATTATTTTTTTCTGAAATAATTCAGATGCAAAAATGGAGATGTCCAACAAATGTTCTTAGTGCACAAATTGAAGAATCAAGACAGCTTGCCAATAAAGCTGTATCTGCTTTTTTATATGCTGCAGGAATGTCATCTTTTCTTTTGAGAATGACAATATAAGTTCTGATTTTGTGAGTTTTGTTTGTCAAGATGGAGATCACTTCACAGATGTCAGAAATGCAATTCTCCTTTATAATGTTGTAAAGACTGAAGGGGGACTTCTGTACTCCTGCCCTCTATAGGTCAGAGTAGAAGCACAGAGCACCCCAGTCAAGATTCTCTATTTAGTAAACGTGGACAAGCAATCAAGGCTTAAGCTCTCAGGAGGTGATGCAGGCTGTTTCTTAAGTACAGTGTAATCCCTAAGCACCCACAATGGAATGTCCACACACTATGTTAGTGAAAGCACAGTTCTTTATATAAATAAGGCTTAGATTATGTACACATACAATAACATACTTTGTGCTCAGGCAATTCTGAAATTATAAATATATACAGTTTCTATGTCAAACCACAATTGCTTCTTTAATTCCATTAAATTGCATCAACTGTTGACAGTTTCAAAATGGCATACAAATCAATTAAAGGAGAGTTCCGGGACTTTTTTTTTATTGTCCCTACGGGTCGGCCATGTGTTTGTAAGCATAAATCGGTAGATCGTAGGAAACTTTCCTATGGACCTTACCCGACTTTTCGCCCCTTATCGCACTCGAAATCAGCCTCCATTTTGTGATAATCCTATCATTCCGCCGCATCGACCTGGCTCACCTGCCTTTGCGGCACTAAATCAAATCCCCCGCCCCTGAGCCTGACATCAGCAGACGCGTACTGCCCATTTCAAGCACGTCTCGTGTCAACAATCGCTGCGCCTCAGCTATTGACATGTTGCCATGGAAATGGCAGGACGCCTCTTTCCCCAATAAGTATAAACAGACCGTTTCACAACATACAGCAGCAGATTTTCGATTCCATTCCTCTCTCTGTGTTACTTTGAGTATTCTGTGACTCGTTTCAGTGCTCTGGTCAGCTACCTTCGCCGCTTGTAGCCCGTGTGAACAGATACCAGTACCACCGCTATAAATTATTTTACTATCTTTACCGCACAATGGCCACAATAATGCCGTATATGTACGAGCCCGAGTACACCGAGGAAGAACTACTGGAAAGGCAAGCACGCGAAAACGATGGGGATTCGGACGGCAGTTGGGAGGACCAGTCAACGGATGAAGAGCCTGGACCATGTCGCATGGACGGCGTCTCCACCTGGTGCACGTGCAATCGGTGCGAGCTAATGCCAACTGAGGAGGAGAACTGCTGCTGCCGTGAAAATTCCGGGTGCTTGGCCTACATTTCGGAAAGCGAGCAAAGTCAGCAGGAAGGCGAGCAAAGTCCGCAATGCATCACCGAGCTGCCAGAGTTCAGGGAAGCCTGCCTCTCACGGACAGTGTTGAGGATGATGATGGTGCTTATGCACGAACTTCGTGGCACTGTTCGTCCGCGTAATCCGAGTAACGAGTAAGTATACTCTGTTTGTGATGTCAGTGATGCCACCACTATTTCATGGTCGTCTCCCACATATAAAATTACATTTACATATCATTGGAACGCATGTAAATTGGTTCCATATAGTGCATTTTCTAGATATAATTTTTTTCTAAGAAAAATGACATGTGTTACCTGAATCGACATTGATAAGAAAGTTTGGTCAGTTTAATACAGTTTGCATCTTTTTTTTTCACAGGTGGTACAGGCTGGTGGCCTATCGTTGCTTCACTTGGTGGCTTCACGGGAGGCTCGGACACCGCGTTCGGAGAGTAATACCTGCCTGTGCGGTACTTGCCATTAGACAACATTTCCCCAGTGACAGTGGACAATACCGCGGATTTTCCCTCGATGTGCTGCAACCTCAACTTTACAATGTGTAATGTTTATTATTTATGTTTAATTAAAATCTAAAATAAAGCCCAACATATATTTTAACAATGGTTGTTTTGATTTTTTAAATGAATCTAGTGTATATTCTCCTGGGAGGGTGAGGTATTTATAAACTCACCCCCCTGCCTTCCATGTAGTAGATCCTGCAGCCATCCTCTTACATTCAGTTAGATGGCCTCTCCTTGGTGAGGCCCTGCGGCAAACGGGTCTTGTCTGCACGACCACCGCCCCGATCCACCCCCCGCCTTATCAAAGGCAGTTCGCACCGGGGTACTTGAGCTGCTGGCAAGTGGAGCTGTCAGGGAGCGATAAAGGCCAAGAGGTGCCAAAGACCATGTACACTTCAAAGTGGTCTATAGAGCATGGGTTTGTTGTTCCCATGTCTACCTCCAGACCCCGTGTCTCCTGCCAAGCATCCCCCTCACGCTGGACGGCCCCCTGCAATCCACATAAGTGTGTCTCCATTCACGAGTCTTCCTGTGTCTTGTCTGCACGACCACCGCCCCGATCCACCCCCCGCCTTATCAAAGGCAGTTCGCACCGGGGTACTTGAGCTGCTGGCAAGTGGAGCTGTCAGGGAGCGATAAAGGCCAAGAGGTGCCAAAGACCATGTACACTTCAAAGTGGTCTATAGAGCATGGGTTTGTTGTTCCCATGTCTACCTCCAGACCCCGTGTCTCCTGCCAAGCATCCCCCTCACGCTGGACGGCCCCCTGCAATCCACATAAGTGTGTCTCCATTCACGAGTCTTCCTGTGTCTTGTCTGCACGACCACCGCCCCGATCCACCCCCCGCCCTATCAAAGGCAGTTCGCACCGGGGTACTTGAGCTGCTGGCAAGTGGAGCTGTCAGGGAGCGATAAAGGCCAAGAGGTGCCAAAGACCATGTACACTTCAAAGTGGTCTATAGAGCATGGGTTTGTTGTTCCCATGTCTACCTCCAGACCCCGTGTCTCCTGCCAAGCATCCCCCTCACGCTGGACGGCCCCCTGCAATCCACATAATGCCACGACATATACACGTCATTCATTCACAAACACACCCCTGGTTCGAATTCTTTATAACCCACCTCATATTTCTAATGAGAACTTCTTTGCGCTTTGCTAGTCAACCCGTGAAGGTGCTGGTTATCTGCTCTTCGTCTCTGTGAACTTCCGTGACCACTTTGAGCAAACTCGTCAGTTTGCAACCTGTGAACTGCTCCCTGTTCTACGACAAGAAACTACTCTGATCCCTGCATCTAACTGTTTGTTCGTCAAGGTAAGTCCATGTACCATAATCATTTTGCGTCCAATTTTTTAATTTATATCTATTTGCTAGTAGTCATCAAATTGCATCCATGTTTTCTTTTCGTTCACGACAGTACATGCAAGGAACTAGTCACATGTTCTGAGTTTAGTCAAATTACTTTTTCTATTTTTTGAAAGTTATTGAAATACTTATCCGCATGTGAATAACGTGTATAGTTCCAAGAACCAAAACGGACCTTGCATTGAACCTTTTATGTGTCATTTACTGTTTTAACACATTGGTATTCATAGAGAATTGTTGATCTTTACTTTTCAGAACTTTCCATAATGCCTGCCTGTTCCATTGGCGGTTGCCCTTCGAAGACCCATAACAAATCTGAAGGTACTATAATGCATGTTTTCCCTAAGACAATAGATCAGATAAGAGAATGGGTCCGATATTGCGGATATCCAGCCTCTGAGCTAGAAAGTAGAGTCCTAGAAGTCTTTGCGGACAAGAGGGGTGATCGATACCGCATCTGCAGCAGGCACTTTAGCCCAGACATGTACTCCACATCATTGCTAATAAAGAAGAAAACACCGCGAGCGAGGCGAAAATTGCTCTCAACCGCTATTCCCACTCTATTCGTCCACATCCCTCCACTGGTGAGTCAAGTTTACGTATTTATCTCTCGGCCTTGCGGTAGTGTGTAGCATTAGCTAACAATAATTTCCCCATTTATGTATCCACTCAATATGAAGGCGGAATATTCTCCATCCGTGTCGTTATTGCAGTCATCAGCCACTTCAAGCGCCTATCGGGTAATCTTACTTAGCTATTCTGACACTGACTTGTTTTAGGCATGTAAATCAATAGTTTTAATTGATCGTGTAATTATTTTACCTAATGGTACACCCTTGTACTCGTCCTCTAGTCTTTGTTTTCAGTTATAATTATTGTTATCCAAAATAATGCAAGTACTGTCTTTCAGGGAGATGCTGAGGAGTCCAACGCATTGACGACAACCGTAGATGTCACTCAGATGCTCGAGGTACGTTTCCGGACAGTTCCATCGATGGAGATCATCAGATCTTGCATTCTTGTAGCGTGATTGTTACACACAATGTTTCTTTCGTTTTTAGCCATTGATATGTCCTTCTGTCGTCGCCCTCCTATTTGTCTTCTTTTTTCAATATTGTGTTCATTACTAATGAAAGTCCTATGTTTCAGGGAGTCGATGGAGCATTAGTCCAAGTAGAAGGGGGAGCATGCAGTTACGGGTCGGCGCAACAGCTTGCAGAAGTGTGCACCGCAGTTACATCGTCCCTTGATGTTCTTATGCATTTCGAGGTATGGATACTGACAGTTCGATCAAGCGAAATCATATGACGTGATTACATCCGCTATACTTCCTTCTTTATTAACGCAAGTACTATGTTTCAGGGAGATGACGGAGCTTCTTCTACAAGAACATCACCCCTAGTAGTTGATGCAGATCTCTGGGTGGTGACACTTCCAACGATCGAGCAAATCGAATCATATTTACATATCCATTATTTATTTTAGACAACTGATCATTTGTGCAGGTCTATTTAGATGAGCCGTTGACGCCTGCTCAAAGTTTATGTTCTTTTTAACAAAATAGAAAAGCATACTAATGCAATTACTGTGTTTCAGGGAGTTGCTGAAGCGTCATCTTCAATAATATCATCAATGGAAGTCTATGCGGAGCCCGAGGTATGGATCTTGACAGTTCAATCTAACTAGATCAACAATGCGTGAACTATTGTCGTTTGAATGTTCTACACAATGCGTTCATTCGTGTTTTGCTATTGAGATGTACGTATGGGTATTGGTCCCCAAGTACATTTTGTGTTTTCAATATTATTATACATACTAATGAAAGTTCTATGTTTCAGGGAGTCGATGGAGCCTCAGTGAGTGATGGATGTGCTTATCATGAAAATATAGTCGTTGCAGCGCGAGAGGAAGTGGAGACATGCACACACGAGTCGGAGCAACAGCGTCCAGATGTTGAAGTTCGAGGCAAGAAAGTTTCAAAGAAAAGAAAGCAAAAGAAGGTTAGTGTCCTGTTCACTATATTATGTTGTCTTTCACTGTCAATAGTTCAATACTGTAAGTTGTGTTTAAACTGAACATCCCTTTTCTAATCTGTCCTCTAGTTGCGAGTGGGTGTAAGAACTAAATCTACACAGACAGTGAAGCGAACGAGAGATGTTGCTTGTCAAACCTTTTGGCAGGGACTTGAGACTGGAGATGCATCGTGCCAATGGGAAGAATATGAAGTGATTGACAACGGAGCTATACCACCACCAGCCATTGATAGTGAATGTCCTCCTGGTAGTTTGGATGCAGTCGGAGATCAATTCACAGAATCCACACCCGCAAAAAATAAGAGCGCGCGAAAGTTGAAGACATTGTTTTTTTCTCCCATCTCCGGACAAGGAACAGATGTTGCAATGGAAGAGAATGACGTGGACGACAATGAAACACCATCAATATCACTCAGCATAGCGGAAGACGATATCAGAGATTGTACCTTTCATGCGAGTGACATGTCCTCAACGTTACAGGCCGAACCAGCTGGGATGCAGAGTGAAAGTATAAGGAAAGAGGCCAAATTCATTGTATTCGATAGCTGTTTGATGGATATTATTATGATGATGAAATGTGGGCATTCGGTTGGTGGGGAAGTATGTGGGGAGCCATTGATTAATGTGACTCGTGCAATTCGAGGCACTAACCTTAAAATACATGCCACCTGTACACAATATCATCCGTTCGCATGGTCTGCACAACCCATGCTGGGGCAACTGCCAGCAGGCAATCTACTTTGTGCAGCGGCCGCACTTTTTAGTGGTTCAAGTTTTAAAAAGTTACAGTATTTCTTTCAGTTTGTGGGAATCCATTTCATTGCGAAAAGTCAGTTCTACAAATACCAAACCGATTATCTATTTCCAGCCATCAGCGAAGCTTGGAGAATGGAAAAAATGTCAATGGAAAGTACATTCGCGGGCAAACGCTTCAGGCTAGCCGGTGATGGACAGTGCGACAGCCCAGGATTTTCAGCCAAGTACTGCACCTACCACTTTCAGGACATGGAAAGTAAGAAAATTGTGAGTTCGGTGGTCGTGCAGGTGTCACAAAGTACATCCTCAGTGGCCATGGAGAAAGTTGGCTTTGTAGCATCATTGCAAGAACTACAATCGCGGGGAATGGTGATCGACCTGATAGCCACGGACAGACACGTTTCAATTGCCAAGACAATGAGAGAACAGTACAAAAATATAAATCACCAATTTGACGTTTGGCATCTTGCAAAATCAATCAATAAAAAATTGTCTGCTGCAGGTAAAAAAAAAGAATTGCAAGGTATTTCACAGTGGTCCAAGTCAATCAGCAACCATCTTTGGTGGAGCTCAAAAACATGTGAAGGGTCGTTGGAAATTCTACTGGAAAAATGGCGGTCAGTAATGTTGCACTGTAGCAACGTACATCGATGGTCGACAAATGAGCATTTCCACAAATGTGAACATGGCCATTTGTCCACAGAGGAGGCACGGAAGAAGAAGTGGTTGATTCCTTCATCACCCACTCACAAAGCCATTGAAAAGATTGTATTTGATAAAACTATAACAAAAGCTTTGAGGGGACTCACGGAATTCTGCCACACAGGAGATTTGGAGGTGTTCCACAATATGTGCCTCAAGTACAGGCCCAAAAGATTGCATTTTGGCATGGAAGGCATGATAAATCGGACTCTTTTAGCGGTCTTGGCACATAACCATAATGTTGGCCGTCAACAAAGTAGGACGACCGGAACTTTAGGGACGCTTCGCTACAATAAGGCCTTCACTAAAAGAAGTAAACAATGGGTGATCAAACCAGTGTTTGAGGATATGCAATATGAGTTTATTGAGAGACTTATCGTAGATGTCCTCGATAGGCACATACATGGAGTGGTGAACGAACCTATGCAGGGGACAACTGCATTGCCACCCAACATTGCCTCTGTTCCATGTCCACCTAAAGCAGAGCTCATTGAGAAATACACATCACGGTTTAAATGATTGTAATTTGATTGTCTGTTCTCTCGAGTCTCCTCATGTTGCAGGCCCATTGCAATTAAACCAAACAGTAATATAAATCATTTTTACAAAAATTATAGAATGTTTCCGTATTGCAAAAACATGGCCGACCCATAGGGACAATAAAAAAAAAGGCACGCAGACAAGATGTCCCTAAAACTAACTGCAGCTAACTAGAAATGTGTGCTCGCTCAAAGTGAAGGTCAGCTGCTTTGATGTTTTGCTCGGGTGGCGGAACGGCCCACGACCCAATATAAGGTTCTATTGTGATTTGACCTTGACAGGCCGGGACCATCCTGAAAGACTAAGAAAAGATAATGAATAAAATTTCAGAAACGAAACGATGAGCCACGTTCATTAGAAGAAGTAACGTCGGCAAAGAAGGAGTGGTGTTTCGGGTCTGCCCTACACAGAGACACAATGGAAAATGCAAATATAATGTAAGTAACTTTTGATGAGTTTATACCGCAATTTCATTACTATACAGTGGCTTTAAAGACGGGTTCAGTTGTACTTGTTCGTTCTATGTGGCATATTGTTTTCTACCGCGCACTATCTTGAGGAGAAACATCTGCTTTTACTGAAGCACCTCAAAACCTTCCTCTTTGCTTCTGCTTTCTCTCTCCCTCTCCCCTGCTACAACTGGTCCACTGTCTGCGACCTCAGTCCTGGGCCCTTCCACTCTCCACCTGCACTCCCCCCCCCCTCCATGCCTCGCCACGCCTTTAAACACTTGTGTACACCCAGTAGCGCTGTCCTCGCTATGAAATGAATAATTTTAATAAGGATCTGATGGTGAGACTAATTTCATTTTTTATGTTTTTAGGTACATCATTCACTACTGTCTGTGTCACGAGTACCAGACACCGGCGGACGGCTTCTACAGCCGCCAGTTGCTTCTCCGCGTGAACAACGTTACCACCCTGACCATTTTATGGGACGATCGCCAAGTACAAGTATGCCCTTACGCGGTACTAACGGTTAGATGCAACATACCTACCATTGTGGTGGCCTAGTGCCTCGTTGTTGGAACAGCCATGCGATTATCAGTGCGACAGAAGAGCTTATTTTTATCGTAAACCAACACCCTGTGTACTGCACACGAACATCGCTTCCCTCAAGACGAACTAATTTGGATCGAGAGCAAAGAAAAATGCAAATCGCTGAATATTCTCTAAACATTTGATGTCCAATAAACGTACTTTGCCAAATGTACAATCTTGCCGTTTGCTTTTAAACCACGGTTTCACATTCCGAATTGTGGTGCTGTATTGTGAGATGCTCTAAGACCCTGTGTACAGCAAAGGACCATCGCGTTCCTCAATACGAACTTTTTGGAACATGAGCAAATAAAAATGCAAATCGCTGAATATTCTCTAAACATTTGATGTCAAATAAATGTACTTTACCACATTTACAATCTTGCGGTTTGATTTCAAAGTACAGTTTCATATTCCGAATTGTGGTGCGCTGTATTGTGAGCTGATCTGTGTTGATTTCCGGGGTCTGTGTGGAGTCGCGTAGAAGACGCCTGGGCGCGTTTGCCTACGCAGCACAGTCACGTCACGGATAGAGGCGGGGAATATGAATGTTTTGATAAAGTCTGTTTCAGGGGCGGGGGATTTGATTTAGTGCCGCAAAGGCAGGTGAGCCAGGTCGATGCGGCGGAATGATAGGATTATCACAAAATGGAGGCTGATTTCGAGTGCGATAAGGGGCGAAAAGTCGGGTAAGGTCCATAGGAAAGTTTCCTACGATCTACCGATTCATGCTTACAAACACATGGCCGACCCGTAGGGACAATAAAAAAAAAGTCCCGGAACTCTCCTTTAATAAAGTGAACCAACAATAGGCCTGAGGAGGAAAACAAGCTGGTTAAGCAATTGGCAGAATACTGGGCCCCTACCAGTAGGCACAGTTCTGTGTGAGGATCCCCCCACCTGGGCAACCTTTAAATAATAAAATAGTCAAGCCCAGTCCATATATTGCTACGAGGAGTCTTATTTCCCTCTAAAATTGTTCTACCTCCCAAATGTACCTGGTTTAGTAGAGTTTGACGTTGGGTCATTGATGGATCCTTCTTGAGTAAACTCCCTTTAAGGCAGGAGCCACGGATCGTCGAAATCCCTCGAAGAAAGGGGTGAATAATGGCGTTGAGGCAGCAGCTTTGGTCCTGCCGGTGCTCGCTGACGGTCGGTCGTGGACTGAGAAGATGAGGCATGCGGTGCACCTCGACGACGATAGTTTGTTGCCGCAATGAGTCATTGAAGAACTTTAGTCTAGCAAGGGCGTCGGGTCGTCTGCGTCTTTGTGGTCTTCGTGTGGTGGGAAACCCATCAGTGGATTCTCCTCGCTTTGTCGGCGACCTTGACTTTCTCTGGTGGGATAAAGTGGCCGATGGTGATGAGCAAGGGAGTACTTGATTCAAATGTTTTAGGCAATGGAGCACTGCAGCTCCAGTCGATGATGATGGTCATCGGCGGCGATGGACTTCAATGTCCGGGCACTTTACTTCAGATTCCTCGGCTGTCCCCATCTCCGGCCAGCAGCCTTTTAAGGACTGACTTCCAGGGAGCCTTGGTGAAGATTAGCTGATGCATCATGTTCCGTCGTAGCTCTGAAAGGGGTCTCCTAGCCAGGTCCTCTCTTGGATCAGTTCTTGGAGACACAACACATTTTGGATTGCGGTGAAGGAAAGCAGCAGCAAAGCCGCCTTCTTCTAGCTGGGCTTCAAGGTAAGCATCAGGTTTCGACTTCAGCTTCTGAAAAATGTCCATCAGTGAGAGGTCCCCAGATATACTGTTTGTCCTCTCATTCATTCTGCTGGGTCACACTCGGGCAACCAATCTTTCAGAAGGGCATTGATGCAGGCAGGCATGCCAATCAGGCTCACAGTGCATTCAACCCATTCTTTTCCATCCAGACACTCATAACAAGGAATGTGGATTGGGCAAGCACTCAGCCATTCAGCGCACCGCACTGCATTCATACCAGTGTCGGGCAGGGCTGTCTCAGTCTTTGTGTCACATACCAGAAACCAGACACCCATAACAGGAAATGTACATTGGTCACACACTCCATTCACCCAGGTCCCACCCCAAGGGTGTACCTACAACATACAGTCATTGGAAAGGCTCCAGCCAGTCTGACCTGGACTTCCCCACAATACCATATATGGAACTTCCACCCAAAAGCCAGTCAGGGGAAGGGACAGAGTCATGGCTTCCCAGGACTTTGGGAAAAGAAGGTTAAAGGCAATAGAAAGCAAGAGGCCACAGGGGCCATCTTGTCTCCTATCAGGAATACACTGATTTGAAAGGCAGAGCCTGGGTTTCCCAAAATGGAGGATACCTGTCAAATTCAGCATGGAGCTGCCACCAGCCCATATCCTGCTCTGTGGTCCACACACAGGTGCCCAAAACATACACTAGGGCTACAGGGTTGTACCACCACCCATGGGTTCCATATAGACTCCTGTGCAGAAAATAACACAGAACACACATGATAAAAGGACTACAGGACAGGTAGGTCCTGTCCCTCCAATGCATTTCCGGCAGCACAGTCACCACCCCAGACTGAGGTTAGTGTGGTCTAATCTCCCACGAGATTGACACCCTCATTCAGATGGTCAACATACCTTATGGAAAGACCATCTGCATTATCATGACTCTTCCCTGGCCTATGCTCAATGGTGAAGTCTAGCCCTTGCAGGCTACTGGACCACCTGAGCAGTTTTAGGTTTTCAACCTTCATCTGCATTAGCTATTTTAAGGGCTTATGGTCTTTTTGGACCTTAAGGTCGGGCCTAAAACGCTTAAGGCTCCAAACTATGCTAAACCATTCCTTTTCAACAGAAGCCCACCTGCGTTCTCTACCCTTGAGTTGTCTACTGATGAATATGATAGGATGTTCTCTCCCTTTGTCATCTAACTGGGACAAGACAGCTCCATTTCTGGTGTCGCAGGTATCAGTCTGAACGATAAAGCGTTTGCTGTAGTCAGGCGCACACAACAAAGGCCACCCTTTTTGTGTCTGGCTTTTGCAACTATACATGTACATAGCTTTCTGTAATGTGACTGATACCTAATGTTTTTCTCACAATTAGCAATTGATACAATTGAGTTCTTGCTGATTATATCACCAATAATACTCTGTGTTGAGATTATCAACAGAACACGACCACCAATAAATATTGGTCAATATGACGAAAACCGGTGTATTCAATTCATTAATAAGGCTGTAAATAATGTGCATGTTACACTTGAGTTACTCCTTAGTGTACCCCTCATGACAAAAACCTAAGTCTGTTTTACCAATTTGATACTAAAACACTTAAATATTTAGGATAGGACATCCCCGTTGTATCTATATACTGTATTAGCCCATAGTCCTTCTCCCTTACAGGGCTGTCCCTTCTGTTTCCAGCACACGACACAGGTTCCCTACACAGACTTTCCTTCAAGCCAGTAAAGGCCCTCTGACAGTCTTCTGTCCAACTAACCTTCCTTGGTTGTTTGGGCGAAGTCAAAGCTGTCAGATGGGCAGCTATGATTCCATAGTCCACCATGAATTTGCGGAAATACCCAGTGAGGCCCAAAAAGACTCTCATCTGTGTTTGAGTAGTGGGAGTCTCACAGTCATGTACATCCTGCACTTGACTGTAGAAAGGTTGGATTCAACCCCCTCCTACCTCATGACCAAGGTATGCGACTTTACCCTGAGATATCTGGCAGTTGGTGGCCTTGATAGTGAAGTGAAGATAGCCCATTTCAAGGCCTGCAACACCTTATCCAAGTGAGTCCAAGTGAATCAAATGCTCTTCCCAGGTGTAACTGTAGACAACAATGTTTTCTAGGTAGGCCACACAAAAGACCTCCAGCTCACTGAGTGCATGGTTGACTAATCTTTGGAAGGTGGCAGGTGCGTTCTTCAACCCAAAAGGCATGACTCTGGTAGAGCCCCTCAGGTGTTGAGAATGCAGTATTTTCCTTGTCATGGTCCGTCAGAGCTATTTGCTAATAGCCTGAGGTAAGGTAAAAGTTGCTTACAAATTTGGCAGCACCTATGGTATCCACGTTTTGGTGACCGCATTGACCCCTCTGTAGTCCACACAGAACCGACAATCCTTGGTACCTGCCTGGAAACTTGCCTTGGGGATAAGAACCAGAGGACTGGACTGGGGACTGGTTGAGGGTTAGATAACACCCAGATCCAACATCTTGGTGACCTCAGCCTGGATGTGGATGTTAACCGTGTCTGACATTCTGTAGCACCTGCTTTTGACAGGTACACTACCACCAGTCTCGGGAGGATAGCTCAGGGGCAACGCGCTTGGCTTGGAAGCAAAACAACATGAAGCAACACAGGTTTGATCCCCGGATCCGTGCTTAGAAACCTCTGGCTATTAAGCACGTTATAAATAACCAATCATATCATATCATATCACCAGTGGCAATTTCGTGCTTGCACCATGGGGTGAGGGCTGGCATCAGTGAGACCAGAGGGGCATACTGCTGGAGTAAAGCCTTGCAGACTCTCTGCTGCTCTTGTGTCAGATCTGGAGAGAGATGCACCCCCTCCACAGAGCCATCCTGAGGGTTGCTATGCAGAAAATCAGGAAGGGACTCACTCTCATCCTCCTTTTGCTCCAAAGCTAGCAGGAGGCATGAGACTTCTGCTCGCCTATGGAAAGGCTTGAGCCTGTTAACGTGGAATACCTGAGGGGCTACCCCATGGACTCCCATGTCAACCAGATAATTGACTCTGTCCATCTTGGAGATGATCCTCAAGGGTCCAGTCCACTTATCCACCAAAACTCGAGCCTTGGTAGGCTCCATCACAAGGATCTCCTGTCCTGGAGTCCAATTAACTTATGATGCTTTAAGGTCATGCAGGTATTTGTTCAATTCCCCTCTTGCCTTAAGGTTCGTTGTCACCTGGCCCATCATCTGTGTCATCCTCTATCTGAGGCCTAACACATAGTCCCCCACTTTCTTGGCAGGACTGGGAGGCATGGCTTCCAAACCTTCTCTGATCAAGGCAAGGGGCCCCCTCAAAGGGTATCCAAAGAGTAACTCAAAGGGGCTGAAACCAACACCCTCTTGAGGTACCTCTCTGTATGCGAACAGCTGGCGTGGCAGGAGGAGATCCCATTTCCTCATTAGGGTCTCTTCCAAAGCACCCAGCATGCCCTTGAGAATTTTATTAAATCTCTCAACCACACCATTGGTCTGGGGATGGTGGGAGGTGGAGAACTTGCAGGTTACTGCGCACTCTTTCCACATTGCTTTCATGTAACTCGACATGAAGTTGGATACTTTATCAGAGGCAACCTCCTTAGGGAATTCAACCTGGTAAAAATGCCCAGGAGAGCCCTGGCAACCATTTTCGCAGTAAAAGTCTGAAGGGGTATAGCCTCAGAGTACCTGGTGGCATGATCTACCAAGACCAGGATGAACTGATGTCCACCTGAAGTGGGAGGGTCAAGGGGAACAACAATGTTGATGCCAAACCCTCTCAAATGGTGTGCCAACACAGGCAACAGCTGCAGTGGGGCAATGACACTGCCTACAGCCTCGCCAGACAACTGACAAGTGGGGCAGGTCTTGCAGTGGGACTCCACTTCTACTCCCATCCAGGGCCAGGAGAAATGTGCAGAGATCCTCTTCTTACTCTTCTTGGTACCCAGATGACCAGCTAAGGGCACCTCATGTGCCAACTGCAGTAGGAAGGGCCTGTAAACCCGGGGTACAACCAACATCTTGAGGGCACCAGGATCAGGCTTACTGGGCTCACTACAAAGGAGCCCACCCTCCCAATAAATCTGGAAAGTCCTAGGTACTTCCCCTTGTGCCTGGGCCTGCTTCCTCAGACCCTCGACAGAGTGGCACTCGCTCTGTCCCTTACAGAACTCTCCCCTAGAGGGCCCCCCCTTCAGCCAGCAGGCATTGAAGGTTGAGGTGATCCTCTGGGTTGAGCATCTCTCCCGCAGGAGGGTCTTCTGGCTATTCTCCATCAGGAGTTGAGTCAGGGTTTACCACTGGACCCAGCCCATCTGGAGCATGAATCCCAATGAGTGGTGCTGAAGCAGCAGGAAGAGAAGGAGCCCCCTTCACAGAGGTGGCCTTCTTATTCTTCCTTCTTGCCTTGGGTTTCCACTTTAGCTTGGGTACCAGACTCTCAGTCAGACCCAGTGTTACCTGTGCCCTAATGACTGCAGCAGCAGTCAGGGGTAGACCACATCAGAGATCAACCCCAACTTCACTAGATCATTGCCTAACAAAATGTTAGCATGCACATTGTCCTGAACCAGGACAGGAAGCTTTGCTGTCTTGTCTCCAATCGTGATTGTGACCAGGACAACAGGAGATCATTTGGGAGGCCCACCATCTAACCTGGGAGTTCTCAGAGGCGCACCTACATAGTGCAGAGACCTGTCCACCACTGTCATAAGTGCCCCAGTGTCTCTCAAACCAGTAGAAGGCTGGCCATTCAAGAGGACACTTCTCAAAAATCGGTGGGTGTTCTGTGGGATTGTAGCCAGTACTTCTGTGTACTGGTCCCAGGCTCCAAGCAACACTAGGGAAATCTCTACAGGAGCACCAAATGTGATTCCTGCAGAGGAGGGGAGACAAGTGGCCTCCACTTCAGGCATGGGGTAAGGGTAGGTCAGGCTGACAGCCTGGACTCCAAATGCCTTACCTTTACACTTGGGGTCACTCTTCTTGTGGTCCAGAGTCCCACAGTCCCAACAGGTGCCAGGAATGTGGGGTACGGTATTGGAACCACTGGGAGCCTGCTTTGCAGCAGGAGGAACACTACTCTTACTCCCACCCACATAGGACTTATCCCCACTAGATTGTTGGGTCTTAAGAGTGGAAGGTTTTGGTTTACCTGACTGTGATTGCTTTTGGGTCTCCTCAGGCTTCTGGGAGGCACTCTTTTCTTTGTCCGTGTCCTTCCCACTGGGTTCCTTAGGGGAAACTTGGTGAGAGACCCAATTGTCAGCCAGCCTGGCCAGCTTGAAGGGGCTTAAAATGTTCTGATCTGCAACATATTGACACGGCTCTGGTGAACAGGCCTCAGAAAAATGCTCAAAAAAACAAAAGGTGGGACAATTCAACAAACGTTTTCACTTTGTAACAAACAATCCACTCGATCATGTTCCTATGTGCAGCACTCATCCAGTCAATCCAAGACACATTCTCTCTTTTCTTATATTCCCTGAACTTTTTAAGGTATTGGGTAGGTGTATTGACAAACTTGGGAATCAAAGCAGATTTCATGCACTCATAGTGTCCCCTTTCTTCCACACTCAGTTTCAGAATACAGTCATACCCAGTCTGAGACACTCTGCTTAACAAACACTTAGCCCAATCTCTTTTATCAACATCATGGATTCCACAAGCCATTTCAAATGCTTCAATCCACTGGAGGATATCAGAAATCCTCCACATACACACCAACCAAATCTTTCATAAACTTGTTAAACCTGACACTCTCAACTGGTTTTGCTGAAGTCTCCACTCTAGCTTTCTCCAACAGGATTTCTTTGACATTCAGTGTCCCTATCTTTGAGTATCACTTGCTGTGGCAACTCCAGTTTCTTAATTTCTGCTTCTATTTCCAACATTTTATATTCAAAGTCCAAATCCATGCTGGATATTTCAAGTTCCAAGGGATTACCAGAAGAAACATTGCTGGGGTTCAGCATAGAGGCAGAAGGAGTTTTGGAGCTCCCAGAAACAGATTCAGCAACAGCCCCATGGGCCTAGGGCCTCAGTGGTCGCACCCCCCTCTTCAAGATGTTTACAATCAGTCTGGTAGACCACCAGGGCAGCTATCAGCTCAGCCCTACACTTATCTTCAAAGTCTAACTGCCTGGCTTCACAAGCACTCTGGGGAGCCTCTAAGCTCCTCCTAGTAAATTTACCATGTGCAATACATTGCATTGCTTGTAATGTAGTTATCTAGTACACAACTAAACCTCAAATTCACAAAGTGTAGATATTTTGTAAGTGGCAACGTTGCAAACTGATTCTTAAAACCATTAGCATCCCACTACTGCCACTAGTTTAAAGACTGAGGGCGGTATCTCTACTCCTGCTCTATATATGACAGAGTAGAAGCACAGAGCACCCCAGGCAAGATTCTCTATCTGGTAAACATGGACGAGCAATCAAGGCTTAAGCTCTCAGGAAGTGATTCAGGCTGGTTCTTAAGTACAGTGTAGTCCCCAAGCACCCACAAAGGAATGTCCACATACTATGTTAGTGAAACACAGTTCTTTATATAATTATGGCTTTGATTATGTACACATACAATAACACACTTTGTGCTCGAGCAATTATAAATTGATAAATATATACAGTTTCTATGTGGAACCACAATTACTTCTTTAATTCCATTAAAATGCATCAATTGTACACAGTTTCGAAATGACATACAGATCAGAAAACAAGCGGGTTAAGCTATTGGCATAATACTGGGCCCTACCACTAAGCACAGTTCTTTGTGAGGATCCCCCCACCTGGGCAACCTGCAAATAATATAATAAACAAGCCCAGTGTATATATTGTTCATTAGCGTCTTATTTCCCTCTAAAGTTGTTCTACCTCCCTAATTCCCCTGGTTTAGTGGAGTTCGGCATCGGGTCATCGATGCATCCTTCTTAAGTGAACTCCCTTTAAAGCAGGAGCCATGGATTGTCGAGATCCATCGAAGAAAAGGGTGAACAGTGGTGTTGAGGCAGGTGCTTCGTTCCTGTTGGTGCTCGTGGACGATCGGTCGTTGACGTCCCACGAAGATGAGGCCTCCGGTGCACCTCAACGATGATAGTTTGTTGCCGCAAAGAGTCAATGAAGAACTTTGGCCCAGCAAGGGCGTCGGGTCATCAGCGTCTTTGTTGTCTTCGGGTGGGGGGAAACCCACCGGCAGATTCTCCTCAGTACGCTGGAGACCTTGACTTTCTCTGGTGGGACAAAGCGGTCGGTGGTGATGAGCAAGGGAGTCCTTGATTCAATTGTCTTAGGAAATGGAGCGCTGCGGCTCCAGTCGACGATAATGGTCATCGGCGGCGATTGACTTCAATGTCCGGGCGCTACACTTCATATTCCTCAGGGGTCCCCTTCTCGGGTCGGCAACCTTTCGAGGACTGACTTCCATGAAGCCTTGGTGAAGGTTAGCTGGTGCACGATGTTGCCTTGTAGCTCGGGAAGAGGTCTCCTAGCCAGATCCTCTCGTGGATCATTTCTTGGAGACACAACTGCTTTCGGATTGCGGTGAAGGTAAGACGCAGCATAGCCTTCTTCTTCTAGCAGGGCTTCAAGGTAAGCATCAAGTTTTGACTTCAGCTGCTGAACAATTTCCATCAGTGAGTGGTCCTCAGATATACTGTTTGGTCTCTCATTCATTCTGATGAGTTACACTCGGGCAACCAATCTTTCAGAACGGCATTCATGCAGGTAGGCATGCCAAGCAGGCTCACAGTACATTCAGCCCTTTCTTTTCCATCCAGACATGGGAAAAAGCAGAAGTCTTAAATCACACTATTACACCCACTAAAGGGGACTGTGTCAGAATACAGAAGGCCTTTGCTAATGAACTGGTGTGTGCCCAAGATAAAATTAGGAGAGACCTACAGAATCAAACTCCAGGTATAAACTCCTTCACCTCAGGGAATGTAGAAATAAATCATTTGACTGATCACACATCACCCAAAAATGAATAGTTGAAATCAACCCACATAGGTTTTAAATTTCCAGAGATTTCAGTTACTGAGATTGAAGGTATTATGAGAGCCATGAACCCGACCAGTTGTCTGGGGGATCTCATCCCTTCAAAGATAATCCTGGACCATCTTGGCATTTTTGCTCCATTTTTATGTAGATTCGTTAATGCCTCTTTTAGGCACAGCACTGTCCCACAGGCCATTAAAACAGTGGCTGCCATGCCCATTTAAAAAAAGGCAGGCTTAGATTCCAAAGACGCTACCAATTTCCGGCCTATTACGAACACTCTATTCTTCTTAAAGCTGGTCGATAAGGTAGCCACAACCCACCTTCAACTCCACATTGAAAATACAGGTCAGTTACATGAAAGACAATCAGGCTTCCCTCACTTTCATGGCACAGAGAGTGCTCTGGTGGGCCTCCAAACCCACATGCTGAATTTAGTGGAGGGAAGTAGACCGGGCCTGTTAATATTGTTAGATCTTAGTGTAGCTTTCGATCTTTTAGATCATAAGATATTACTGAAGAGACTGCTAGATACGGGTGGACTGGCTACCGAGACAATAAATTGGGTCAGATCCTGACAGTCATATCTGCTGATTCACAACAGGCAACCATTTCCATCGCCGCCGTGAACCTAGCAAGAACTAAAAGAATGCGAATCAGGTAAGCCATGTCCCGGCTGGCCCCAGAGCCCTATGACTCCTGTACATTGCAAGACTGTTACACTTATGAGACGTCTTGTGTCAGTACCTGTGCCTCTCGTTACCACTGTGCTCTGATAGGGGTATGCATTTGTGTTTCCCCCTCTTCAGATCAATGGCTAATCAGAAGCCCGGTGCCGTCTGAATCTGGGTTCCCCCGGCACGGCCGATCTACACCCACTGGTGAATTTTCTCACAACATCACACCTAGGATTACATCCAGGTTGGCTGACAGCATACCGCCTCACTCCGGTTGGATGGTAAGCAGCGCTCTACCATACACCACTGGAGTATTTCTCTAGCACCAATGAGCTGTTATGTATTAACCCCTAAGTTATCATGTACCTTTTGAGATCCTCATAGTTCTCCTCCCTCCCACAGATCTTACCCACGGATAGACTCCCCAAACTAGTCTCTCCTGATGAAGGCCACCACAACTACAAGCTTCTACCAAGCCATTGTGGCCGAAACAAAACTGTGTCGATTTCTTGTGGCACAACTATAAAAATACCCTTTGTTGTATTTTTCGAATTTCGTGTTGTGTACACTGTTTTTGTTTAAAACCACACCCGGGTTGAAGAATAGCCTCGGACAGCACTTATTTGAGTTACTTGTGTCACCAACTTTGTATACTTATATATGCTTGTCACTAGGGTACTCATCCTCCACATCCCGATGAGGGTGCACAACTGCACTTCCCTATGTTTTTATGTTGAAATCTGTCCGGTATCGCTTTCATGCTTAGCGAAAGTTTGTAATAATTTAAGACACTGGTTTTTGAGATTGAAATAAATATGTCCAAAAACTGTGGATTGTTGTGAGGATCTCGCATCCTGATTATTTGTGTTATCAATATATGTACCCACCTGGGCATATCAGGTCTCCGCCAGGCGCCCTTTATTTTCTCTCCGAGTGTATAGTACTACTGTACATAAAAGGGAAAAAAGGGAAACAAAGGTGTTTGTTAAAAACCCCTCCCCAAAAAAGGATATTTTCAGAGCCACCACCAATATCTTAAATATCTTAAATTGTGTTTAATTTTCCCACCCACCCGTTTCAGTGGCCCCGATGTACGCAGACACTGTGGTGGTCCTTGGACGGCACATGCCACATCTGGGCCCCTTTTATGGTTGCCTGGCATGGAAAGGGGCCTGCGGAGACCGTGAACAGTCATGGATATTCATGGACATCAGAGGGTCAGCCAATCAGGTTTCCTCTGTGTGGTGTAGAGGAAAAGAGTGTAGCAGGAGTTTTGATAGTAGGAGTTGTGAGTGGACTGAAAATGGCCATGGCAATGTCTTTCAGAAGGCAGAGTGTGTGATTTTTGAGGGACTCTTGGGTTCATTGGTTGAAGGTGTATGCTGAGCATTGTGGAATAGCCGAAAATCTTGCATTTGCTGAATTGGATGAGTTCTGGTAAGGAGCGCGAGACGTGAAGTGGGTTGACTTGCTCCCATTTTGTGCAAATATGATTGTATTGACTTATCCGGGCATTATTATTATTCATTGTGGAGGGAACAGTTTAGGGTATATGACTGGAATTTTATTGCCGTTTGCAATGAAGAAGACATTGGGATATTTGAAGGAAATGTTCCCTAATTAGAAAATTATGTTTTCACACATTGCCCAGAGACAGATGAGGAAGCATTTGAGTTTATTTGGTCCGCAAATGGAAAAAGCGAGGTGCAACCTCAATAAAGCTGTGTGTGCTTTTGTTTGAGATGTTGGCATGACATTGTTTCATAATGAGAACATTACATTTGATAGGGCTGGCATTTTTCGGCGAGATGGAGTGCATCTAACTGATGTGGGTAATCAGATTTTTGTGGAAAACATTAAAAATGCTTTCAAGGGGCGCACGGATGAGCCTGCTCTTCGTGTGAGCTCTGCACCTGAGGTCCCAAAAGTGGCTTTGAGCCCCCACTTTTACGACCCCCCCAGGGCTGGTTACTGAGCAGGACACGTCCGAAGGTGACCCCCCCATCTGGGGACAAACCCGAAGAAAATTGGTGGAGTCTTCGCTGAGAAAACGAGATATACGTTCTGAGGCCCTGGCCACGACGTGCACAGCAAAAAACGGAAAGCGCACCCCCGTGCCTGAACACACGCTCGAGGGGAGAGCAGACCTGCGCGACGGCCCCTACACGGCTGAGGGAGCCTCGCTCGGCCCCGCTCATGTCGCGGGCCGTCGGTGTGGGTCGGGCGCTGCATGCTGAGCCCTGTCCCCGCGCGGTACTCGGAAGGGCCCCACTCGATGAGATAAGGTAGGTGGTCCCCCCTCAACCCCTGTCTGAAGGTCTCCGAGGGGCAAGGGACTGCCCCACGCTGCGGCACGCACCTCCAACGGAACTTCCTCCTCTCCTTCCTCCCCATTCAGAACGAGAAATAGGAGTCTAAAGGCACCTGAGGGTGAAGATACCCCCCCACCACGCATCTGGATCAACATACGCAGTGCACCGCCTAGTCCGTGCCTCAACTCTGCCACACTAACAGATCTTGCACCAAATCTACCGGCATATTGGAAGGTCACCGGGACTGAGGGTTGGGCCCCCACACCTGGGGCGTGTGCCTCCTCAAGTAGCCTTGAACATAAGTGACCCAATATTGAGGGGCCACCTTCCACTCCCCCCCCGGGCAAGGCGCACAGGCAGCTCACAGCTGGGTTGGGGTTCTGGAAGATGGGAATTCCAGCCTGAATATTCGGATGAACAAACTACGGTCGCCTTGCGGTAAGGGGCGCTTACAGAACCTCCTCAGGCAACGAAGAATTGAGGGTTGGGCCCCTGCTTGTCAGGCCGTGTGCCCTCCTCTGACCACACATACACGCTTCTAAGCTCGCCGGGCTTGGGAACATGTTCCCAGCCTTCCGCCTGGAGTGGTCTTAGTGCACGTCGCAAACCCAGGAGGGCTGTACCCTGCCCGTGCCCAGCTGCCCCTATCTTCGGAGTTTTCCGTTACGCTGCGCAAGGGACGAACCCCCAACAGTATAAAACGAAACCAGATGCAAGAAGGAGTCAAGAGGTGCCTGATCTTATGAGGGACGCTACTCGTCGGTGGCGAATTTCACAAAAGCTATTTGCTTCGATGCCTCTCCTGGCCAACGTGGGATAACAGCCCACACGCACAAGCATATTACACTCGAATGACCTCCCCGGCGTCGTAGCCCTCACAAATCCATCTGAGACCCGTCCTTCATGAACCCTAAGAGTAAACTCGCAAAATACAAGTTCACGCCAGCCATCGAACCTTCGAAATCTTCCACTGAGTCCAAGATTTCGACGGCGGGGTCTGATGCAGCGGCTACCAAGGCTGATGTCGCTGATCTGCTCACCGAAATGAGAAGCATGAGAGCGGACATTGGCGGCAAAATAGACAAAATCACACAAAGGATGGACAAAATGGATGACAGGCTGGAACAGGTCGAGCATAATCAAACCTCCCTGAGCACATTGGAGGCGCAAATGGATCACTGCATCGCCGAGATAGAACACAAAGAAGAAGAAATACGCCTCAAGGTTGATGATCTTGAAAATAGGGAACGCCGCAACAACATAAGGGTCTTTGGTGTTCCCGAGAGAGAAGGTGAAACTGAACTCGATCTAAAGCAGACCCTACACAAGATTCTAAAGCTCCTCTTCAAGGATGATTCGGTGGATAAACCCAGAATAGACCGTATTCACAGATCTGGGGGTAGGCCAGGAGGCCTGAGGTCAGTACTGGCCCGATTTCACAATTATGCTGACAGAGTAAGAATCCTGGAGAAGGCCAGGAATACCACACAACTTTCACTCGAAGACTCCAATATTTCACTCTACCAGGATTTATCTTCACTCACGCTGGCACTGAGGAAGAAGTGTTCCCGATCACGAAGATGCTAAAGGACAAAGGTGTTAGATACAGATGGGGTTACCCGTTCTCCCTCACCTTTGAATGGGAAGGCTCGGCGATGAGACTCGGCTCGGAGAGGGACATCACCGACTGTATAGCGGACCTGATGGGTGCCCAGGGGGAGGGTTCCTGCCTTGCGGAGTCCAAAAAGGAGGAGGGTGAGTGGCACACCACGGGCCCAAGGTGGAGAAGAATCCAAGGATCCAGAAAATTCCGTAGGATGAACAATTCCCAGGATATGGAACATTAATCGGAGGCATGGATTTTCACATCATGCCGCAAAACGCAAAAGAAACACTGAGGTGATAACAAGGTGAGGCCCGGGAGCACGAGCATCGCCTTACAATGGGTGGAGTAACTCAGCTCACTTGATGTCGATCTGACTCCCGATGCGCGCCACTGATATGCCTGGCATAAATGTCGAACACTTGTCTTACTGTCAGACACTGGACAGATGCCCAAGATCGAGGCTGGAAGTCGTATTTACAAGTTCGTTTTGATGAATGTTATGAGTGCAAAGTTGGAGGCTCACTGTTATATTGGTTTATATGTTGATAGGACCGCTTGTTTTGCGGTTCCCATTGGTGGTCCGAGGCCGACTGGGTGATATTAACCTGGTAGGACCGGACGCCGACTGCACGGGGGAGCGCGGCTGGGTAGGGGGGATGGGTCAACACATAGTACACTGGAAGGCAAACCTGGGGGGCGGAAGAACACGAGGCAAGTTGATGAAGGAACCAAAGGCGTACTGGGCGGGTCACTCACTGGCCTCCTCAGGACATGTTGGGTCCTGATCTGAGAAAGATGGTTCACGCCCCATCCTATCAATCGACTCAAGGGCCATGAAGGCGGCGATTCAGCCATTGAAAAATTCACATAAACTCTGTGATGTCTCCCGCAGTTGCATCCATTAACAACATGCTACGCATATGCACACTGAATGTAAAGGGACTGAACTCCCCCACAAAACGCTCCATGGTGGCAGGGGAATTTAGGCTGTCGAACATAGACATCCTGTGTCTCCAAGAGACAAGATACCGCAGAGGGGAGGAGATACTTATTCCATCTCGCAAGGTGGGTCCTTCTTTCTGGTGCTCCAATATCACAAAAAAAGGGGGAGTGGGGATTCTTATTTGCAAAAGTCTCCGGATGGCGACTCTTGACACGTGGACGGACAACGAGGGAAGGGCTCTCATGGTGGTGGGGAACATTTGCAGCACAATTTTCACACTGGCTACACTTGATGCACCCAACCAAGGGCAGAATAGGTTCCTCCATAAGATTACAGAGAAAGTCTTCACCATGGCACAGGGACACGTAGCTCTTGGGGGTGACTTTAACACCTGAATGGACAGTTCGATGGATAGACAAACTAGGGCAGATGCGCATGACCCACCCACCTCTCAAGATGTAGCCGAAATTAAACTTACCCTTGACCTATATGGTCTCACTGACAGTTAGCGTCACCAGCACCCAGCAGATCGATGCTTCACCTTCCACTCCCTACCCCATGACACGATTACGCGTATTGATTATATCTTCCTTAACGACGGCCTCCTGCGAATACTTTGTGCAGCAAGTATTCATCCCACTGCGTGGTCAGACCATGACATGGTTGTGGTCGATATGTGCTGGGACGACTTGGCCCCTCGAAACTCCAAATGGAGGTGCAACGATTCCCCATGGACTGACTCGGTTTTCAAGGAAACCCTTGAAACTGAGATTGAGCAATTCTTCCTTACCAATGATATGGGGGAGGTCGGGAAGGTACAAGTATGGGAAGCTGCTAAGGCCACCTGGAGGGGGGTACTCATTAGGGAAGGGGCCCAAAAAAAGAGAGAACGTGCAATGATAGAAAAAAACATCAGGGAAAAGCTCCACATAGCCCAGAAATTAGTACAATCTTCCTGTGGTACAGACCCAAACACATGGCCGAAGCCAGACGGCTCAGGGAAGGGCTTCGACTACTCATCGTTGGTAAGACAGCCCAAACCCTACAATATTTAAAACAAAAATACTATGAAAAGGGCGATAAAGCAGATGCTCTTCTGGCGGCTCGTCTTTGGGCACAGAAAGCTGAAAGATGGGTAGATAGTATTGAAAGGGTTGATGGCACCCTCACAGATACGATCATCACGTCTCCTGAGGGGATACAGGAGGCATTCGCCTACTTTTATGAGGATTTATACACATGCGACCCCCCTCCCTTCCCCAGGAAGCATTGACACTTACCTTGGAGAAGTTAGGATCCCCACACTCACACCCAAAGAAGCCAAATCCTTAGATACGCCAATTACTGAAGAAGAAGTCACAGAGGCCATGAAACGTCTAAAGACTGGGAAGGCCCCAGGAGACGATGGTTTCACACCCGGATTCTACAAGGCTTTCTCTACACTCATCGCCCCCTTCCTTGCATCCTTATTTAATCACATTTTTGAAACAGGCCAGGCGCCCCCGTCCTTCTCACAAGCCCTTCTCGCTGTCATTCCGAAGGAAGGGAGAGATCCCACGCGCTGCAGTTGCTACGGCCCCATCTCTCTTCTGAATATAGATGCTAAAATATACGCGAGAGTCATTGCAGCCCGACTCGAAACATACTTACCACGATTAATTCACTCTGATCAAGTTGGCTTTGTCATCGGGAGACAGGGTGCAGACACCATGAGGAAAACCTTACACCTTATCTACGAGGCGCAGGGAATGGGAAGGGACCCATCTCTTCTTTCACTAGATGCTGAGAAGGCCTACGACAGGGTTGCCTGGGACTTCTTAGAAAAAGTACTAATCCGGAATGGGTTGGGGCCGAAGTTACGCCATGCCATTACGGCCCTGTACACATCTCCCACAACATCAGTGACAGTAAACGGGGGCTATTCGCGATGGTTCCCTTTGGAAAGGGGAACGAGGCAGGGTTGTCCACTGTCAGCAATACTATTCGTGCTCTCTCTTGAGCCGTTGGTGCAGAGATTGAGGCAGGATGCTAGGGTAAAAGGCATTACGGTAGGAGATTGCGAATACAAACTAGGCCTCTATGTGGATGACATACTACTGCACCTAACAGACCCCTAAATTCTGTCCCGGCCGCGATCAGCATCATCGAAGAATATAGGGAACTGGCTGGCCTTAAAATCAACACCGGAAAGTCGATCCTCCTTCCACTTGACAAAAGTCGAGACTCTGAGGCAGATCGATTCACTCCCTTAGGAGTAAAGGTCAGCCTCACCACGCTTCGATATCTGGGTATTAATGTGACCCGAGACCTTGACTCCCTTTATGAGGCTAACTTTCCCCCACTATCGCTCTCCCTCCAAAAGGACATCCAAAGGTGGTCCAGACTCACCATCTCCTGGCTGGGCCGATTAAATGCAATAAAAATGGTGATTCTCCCCAAAATACTTTACCTGTTCCAAATGCTCCCCATTAAAATGCCCAAAGAATACTTTACGTGCATGAGAAAAACCCTCTCAGCCTTCTTGTGGCAGGGCCAGAAGCCGAGAGTCCCCAGATCCTTGCTACAGCTCCGGAAGGACAACGCGGGAGTGGGCCTCCCGGATATAGAAGCGTATTACAGGGTAGCCCAACTACGTGTCCTTGTCCCGTACATCAGGCAAAAGTCAGAACCACAGTGGATAACCCTAGACAACTACCATCTCCGGCCATTCATTTTAAGTGAATGGCTATGGGTTCCGGGGCCCCAATTGCGAAATAGTGTTAAAAACCACCCTATTATTGGAACAATATGGGCAATCTGGACACCAGGCAGGAAAATGGCGGGAGTAACAACCTGGCCATCTCCCCTTGGACACCTGTGTTCACCGGGGATTCGAGACGCTATCCCAGAACCAGGGAGCTTCGAGACATGGTACGATGCGGGATTGGAGAGGGCTGGTCAACTTTGGAGAGATGATGCCTTTATTGCAATTCAGGATTTACAGGAGGCGCTCAACATAGGCCCCATCTCGGTTTTCCTATATCTCAGACTCAAGGGGGTGATGACAAGGGCGGTATGGAAGGAACAACTACAAAGGGATCTCACCCCGTTTGAAAGCATTCTCAACACATGTACGGGTTCAAAGGGCTTGATAAATGCAATGTGCTCAGCGCTGATTGAGGTTGATATCACATCATCACACACACTGAGGAACAGGTGGGAATCAGACATGGGAAGGCAGATTTTGCAAAAGCCATGGCTCCAAATTTGCAGAAGGACAGCAAAATCTTCCATATCATGCCAATATAAATTGCATGCCGTTAAGTTGTTATACAGATGGCAATATGACCCGTTCCGGTTGGCCAAAATGTACCAAGGAATAAGCCCACATTGCTGGAGGGGCTGTGGAAAATGGGCCGATTACTGGCATATGTGGTGGGGGTGTGAGGCGGTCCAAGCCTACTGGACGGAGGTCCTCAGTTGGATCAAGGAGCTGGATGATGAGGACAGAGAGGTACACCCACTTCTGATCTTGTTTGGCTTGGTTGAAACAGAAGACACAATTAAGAAAGCACCTAAAATGGTTTTGGGTTTACTGCTGGTCGCTCGAGCGTGCCTCACCATGGTGTGGAAAAGAGCAAGGCTCCCTAAAAAGACCGAATGGCTGAGTGTGGCCATGAATATATATAGAATGGACAACCTCACGGCGGTCCTACATGGAGATCGCACCTCAGTAGAGAATGCATGGTCAGAGTTTCGGGCTAAATATGTGATATAAAAAACGTGTGAAAAGCGTTACAATGTTTGGAGGCATTCTAATATGTCTATGAATCTGATATCAGGTAGTTAATAGTGGTTCGGAGACAGATACTGGTTTCTTTCAGCCCTTCAGACGGTGCTATGTGTTAAGGGGGGAGGGGGGAGGGTAGGGGTAATTGGGTTTGATGAACCTATTCAAAGTTTATGCAATGTGCATCAGATCCCAAACGTTTTATACACTGTTTTGCTATCGATGTGATATTAATTTTTTTGTACCTAACCGTTCGGTTGTAAATGCCTGTATATGATTGTCAAACTTTTATTTTTGAAAACTAATAAAAAGACGAATTTAAAAAAAAAAATGCTTTCAAGTAGTTTTTGTGAAAGTGAAAAGAAATAATTAAACTCAGTGAAATGTTTTCTTAGTTCAGTTTGTAAAGCCAAAAACACAAAAAAGGTTATTTTAAGGGCCACCCTTTTTGAATGCAAAACAATTAAAATGTCAACTGTCCCCCACTGTGCCTGGAATTTTTTAGAAGTATGCGGCCTACCCCACTGTCTGCAGACTACGCAGGCTGCACCGGGGCCTCCGACTTTTTTCTCACTTCTATTTTTTAACTCTGAAAGGTGGTTCCTAAAGCAAACTTTTTTGTGTTTTTTGGATATTGTATTATTTTTTTCAGGAGTGGAAAGGAAGGGGATGGAAGGGGCACCAACCACAGGGATGAAGGGGCAGGTGGAGAGAGGAACATGTTGGGGGGGGTCTTAATCAGGTAGGTGGCAATATTTCTCATAATCCTTGATGACAGCCTTGAAAGCACTCTGAAACTGCTCCCCCCTACAGATTGGTGCTTCACAGTACATACATAGCACTGTGACACTCAAAAGGTAAGGGTCAACAGCATCCTGTATGGCCTATGAAGCTGCCGCTGGGATCCTTTGCCCCAAAGGAGTATCCTTTGTGGTGACAGAAGCAGATGAAGATGACAGGGTGAGGAAGTAAACCTGCTCGGACCTGAGAAAGGTATTGCCTTTCTCAGAGAAGTCGTGGGTCAATTTGGTGTGGGCCTCAAGGAAGTAGTCTTGTAGGAATACATGCCAGGTTTCCCATGACAATGTACAACTTTGTACCCAGTGCATCAAACCTTGTTTGCACAAGCCTTTGGGACATTTCAAACAGTCGCAAAAAATTACCACACCCAGGAGTTACTCAGACAGGGACTTCCTCCACTTGATCCTCTTCTTCCTCTTGATCCTTCTCTTCTGTATCACCATGCCTGTTCCCCTCTCCAGGCCCTCCAGATGATGGTGGTGATGTTGGTGGGGGTAGCTGGGAAGAACCAATGGTCTCCAAGAACAAGTTCTGCAAAAGAAATGTGCCCAGCAGTGAAGCAGGTGCTCTCTCCGGGATAGCCCGATTGAGAATGAGGAAATTAATGGGCGGGTCCCTTTAGAGGAACCGTCAACAGACAGTCGTACTGTCTGTGGACTACCAAATCAGAATTAAGCCTTAAAAAGTTATAAAAAGTTGCCAGATCAACATAGAATGCATCTGGGAGCTGTGCAAGGGTAACATCTGTGCTTGAAGTACCCTAGATTGGCTGGAAAAGCACTTTTAAAATGCCTGTGGCCACAGACTCCGTTTGCAGACACCGCCGACACGCCGCACAGTGCAGTCACATTATGATGTACATGGCAGTCCTTGGCCCTAATGGCCCTCTGAGGACACCCTTCGAGCGGGAATCGGAGGGCGCATGCGTTGGGTGTCTGTAGAACAGGTGCAGTGTCCGCAGAATAATTAAAAGTGCGTCATGCAAATGTGGACTTGTCCGGACATTGTGCATGTATGGGAGCAGCTCCATTTTGAGGGCGGACACCCTAGACAGTTGTGTCTGCAGACTCATAATGGGAGTTTTAAAACAAATTGGAAATTTCACACAACAATGAGTGAAACATATATAGTACACAAAATATATTTATTCAGGAAAGGTATGGGGTATCGGAATGGGAAACAAATGGGAGAATTAGGAATTTGTGTACAATAATTATGAGGGGAGTAAGGAAGTGTGGTTTCATCAAAGCGTCTTTGATTAAAATGTTGAGAATTTGATTGAGATGATTGCTGGGGACAATGGGAACAAGTGCAAGAAGGACATTGATAGGGACATATTAATGACATGTTTTTTGACATACTGTAAAAGTTCCTTAAAATCATTAGTTCATCCAATTGTTTAGACAAGTTCAGGATTTGATTATTTACAGTTGGGGATAGGACTTCTTTTTGTGATTCTTGGGATTGTGTGCAATTAAACTGGGGCATGGTTTCTTCATGAAAACAAGTACTGTAAGAAAAATAGAAATCATTATTTTAGTAAAAAAATATGTATTGTATACCATTAGAGATGTAATTGTCACTAATTTTTTTCTTTTGGCAAGTTTTCTTCTAACCACTCAGAGTTGTAGTGATGAGATTATATAAAGTGTACAGTTATGGTTTGTGATTCGTGCATTCCATTGTAATGTGTGCTAAATAAAAAAATATATAATTTTTAAAGTAAGTGTTTGTACAAAAAGGTATATTTGCATGTTATAAACATTAGTGATTGTATGTATATCTGTTTGATTTTTGATGGGTACATCCTTTTTGGGTCTCCCCTATGATTTTGAGCCTTGTACATGCTGCCCAACATTTGCAGACTACTGTATTGTCTGTGGACTCCATAGCTGTCATATTGGGGAGGAGGGAGTATAATATTAGGGACTTGTGGCAGATATTACAAGGTGCGCTAGTAAAAACTCATGAAATTCACTGAAAAACGTTGGTAAAGGGATATTATGGTTAAGTTGCACTAGCAAAAACCCATGAAATTCACTTCAAAAACATTGTTAAAGGGACCTTATGGTTAGGTTGCATTAACAAAAACCCATGAATAAGTTGCATTAACAAAAACCCATGAATTTCCATGAAAAAACTTTGTTAAAGGGGTGTTATGGTAAGAAGTAAAACCGAAAAACTCTTGAAATTCGCCAGTTCTGGTACGCTAAGCAACCATAAATTGCACCACCTCTGTGCACTGCTAAGACTAACACCCAGGATATAAAAGATGACATCACACATGTCATTGATGGCATCACCAATGAAATAACATACAACATTAATTTTGATAAAACATTTCTAAAAGGGGTTGTGTTTATAATGCTACTAACACAATGTCATGGGTGATCGGGAGACCTATCATGAACTACTTAATGTATTAAAAAATGTACTCAACAAAACATGACATTGGAGTGTTGTTATTAATAGAGGAACCTAGTCGAAAATACACATAGGCAATGGCTGCAGCATGCACTACAGAAGCACATCATATTTTATCTATTAGTTTTGGATAGTAAAATAATGAATGGTACCTTATCAGAGTTTTGAGTTATGGTAAACATGTAAAAATAGCTAACAGCTAATAACTAATAATTGAAGACTTACTACATACTTGTGTTGGTACAAACAATACATATGAAGACCCACAATTCATACAAATCTGAGGAACATACAGGGACACTTTAGTAAGGTGGAAAGAAACAACTCCACCAAAAAATGACAGTTACATTAGATTTTATTATCAAATACAGAAATGATTTGTGTGTTGAGAATTGGTTACTTCCACATGTATGTGTACCATGAACTGAGGCTAAATTGTAAGGAAAGTGCCTTAGCAACATACAACAAGGTTAATGTCTACATATGTAACCAATTTTGATATTTAAGATTGTCTCTATCCGTGAACAAAACCATGTGTCCCATATATGTGATGTCATCAGTGAAGTCATCAATGACAAGTGTGATGTTATCTTTGATGCCCTGGCTGTTAGTCTTAGCAGTGCACGAAGGTGGCGCACATTATGGTTGCTTTGCATACAATAACTGGCGAATTTCAAGGGTTTTTCGGTTTTACTTATTATACTTATATATCAATGAAAAAACTTTGTTAAAGGGACATTATGGTTAAGTTGCACTAATAAAAACCTATGAAATTCAATGAAAAACTTCACATGTGAAATTAATTTTGATGAAAAGTCCCTACAAGGGGTTGTGTTTATAATGTTAGTAACAAGATGTCAGGGGTGATCGGGAGACCTATCGTGAACTACTTAATTGATTAAAGAATGTACTCATCTAAACAACATTGTAATTTAGTGTTGTTAATACAGGAACCTAATCATATATAAACATAGGCAATGGCTGCAGCATGCATCATAGAAGTACAATATTTATAATCTTGTAATTTTGGAAAGTACAATAATGAATGCTACCTTATGTGAGTTTTGAGCAATGTTAAACATGTAATAACTGGCTAACAATTCAAGACTTACTACACTTTTGCTAGTACAAACAATACATATGAAGAACCACAATGCATACAAATCAAAGGCACATACAGGGAAACTAAAGAAAGGAAGAAAGAAACAGCATCATCAGAAAATGTTAATAACATTAAAGTTTATCTTCATGTATACACATGAAATGTGTGTTTGAGGCCTGCTTATTTCCCCATGTATGTGCACCATCAGCTGAGATTAAACTATATGGACCATACTTTAAGCACATATGACAAGGTTAATGTCTAGATACAAAACGACCTGGCCTAGATATGTCAGTGAACAAAAACAAGTGGGCCAGATATGCAATGTCATCAGTGATATCATCAATGACATTTGTGGTGTCATCATTGATGTCCTGGGTTGCTTATCTTACCATAACTCGCAAAGTTTGGAGGTTTTTCGGTTTTACTTGTAACCATAACGTCCCTTTAACAATGTTTTTTCACTGAATTTCATGGGTTTTTACAAGTGCATGCTATTTTCCTACAACTTACTAATATCATACTTACCCCATAATAGCAACACTTCTGTCCAATTTACAATGTTTCACCTTAAAACTCTGCCATTTCCCACCTTCTAGCATCATTTTTAACTCTTCTGTATACTTTTTGCAACTTTCTCCACTGTTTTTGCATCTGTCGACGTCTGCCAACTTCTGATATCATCACAGACCTTCCAGAGAGTGCCAAGTAACCATGCGCTCGCACGCAGCATGATGATGTGTCTGCAAAGGCGTCTGCACTTGGAATCAGGTCCATGCTTGGAAAACTGTTTGGAACTTTCTAGGAACTTTCAAGCTCAAAATGCACCCTTGCACAGCTCCTACACCTATAGCTATTCATTATCCAATAACAATCTAGTGCAAAGCACATACTTGGAATAATATTAGTAAAACTGCTATTTCTCTCAAAATGCCATCAGATATTGCCTTCCTTCCTCCCCAAGAGCCACCACCACCACCACTAGCTGGAGGACCTACACAACAGAAAAAGCGCAGTACTTCCAAAAACAATGAAGAGGACCAAGAAGATGAGGTAAAGGACATGCCTACCTGTAGCACCCAGAGAGAATCATGGGTGTGGCAGTTCTTTACCACTATTGGGAGTGTACCAAAGGCTTAAGATACCAAAGTGAAATGCACAAAGTGGGAACCCGGGGTACTAAATAATGTTCTTCCTACAGCGGGACACCTTGGCGTCCCCCTTTAGGAAGGACAATCCTTTTCCAAGATTGCCACCATGGAAAGAGAAGACGGTGCTCCGTACAGAGCCCCTCTTCCCTTTCAATGGCAGCCTGCAGAACCCTATGCACATTTGTTTCCCTTTCAAACCTATCCTACTTTCAGATAACTTTACCACATAGCCGGTACCAGGTGGACATGGCCACTTTAACACCATTTTACGTCGCTTGCTGTCCTTATGCCTTATGCCATGACCCACACAACCATGACCCACACAATCTGGCTACTGCCCACGGCCATAGGCTATACCTCAGTCAGCAAAGGTATATGACTAGTTTTTGTACCTACATTTTGACCCTTGTCAAAAAATAAAACACAGACACATTTGCAAAACCATGCTTTAATGTCCTTGCCAATGCTCCTCATGAGTTTGCTCGAAATCCACCCATGTATTATTTTTTTTAAAGTGTCAAAATATATGTACATACAATAGTCGTATAACTTAGCCCCACTTGACAAAATCCATTCAGTCTTTACACAAACATTGAAGGTTGGGTCTGTAATCTTTCTCAAAACCTTTGTCCACATTCGTTAAATAGAAACAAAGTTATAAGCCATCTAAAAATGTTGAGACACCCCTCTAATTGTGCCCCCTTCTGAGAAAATCCCACTAAACTTTAGAAAACTATAATATATCTAGATCCAAAATTGTTTTGCCAAATGTTGTGCAGATTCGTCAAATGACACCACATTTAAGAATTCCACAGAACTTTGCAAAACCATTCAAGATTAGGTCTAGAATAAAATTGCAAAATTACATGCAGTTTCATTGAGTGGCGCTAAAGTTACAAGCCATCCAAAAACTGCTTTTCCCCAACCCTGTAATGCAGAAATAGCTACAGATGTTCCAGGATATCTTGAGTGTTCACAGACTGTTGGGGGTGAAACAACCCGTTTTATGGCTTCTTATGGCCATATCCCATCCCATCCTCACCCCCCCACCTCCCCAGAGATTGTTTGTTGAGTTTGACATGTGCAATGCTGCTTTTTATTTGTATGATTTTGCCACGGTGTCCACAGACCCTATTGCTGTTGACAAACAGAAAACATGCTTTCCATGCACTACAGGACCTGTGCAATTATAACATAAACTTTAGTGTACTAACCACGTTGCAGTGACGTTCTGCTCTCAGTAGTTGGCATCCCTAACTCTGCCTCTTTGCCCTTTGTTGCAATGTGAAACAGGTGTGCAGTAAGATTGTTGAACACAAACATTACTTCTCTTGTTGGTGCATTCCATTATGCTGCATGACCTACACTGTTGCACTGTTTTTTTTTGCCAGTACAGACTTTGTGCACCTACTGCATTTTCCTTTCCCATTCCAGCACTTGTTGATGTTTGTATATGTTTCTTGTCTTTACTGCAAGGTATCACTTTGTACCACCACCCCTCCCTTTCTCGCCAGCTTGGACTCTACCCGATTTCCACAAACAGACGCACTGTTTGCAACCACTGTGGCTATTAGTATAGAGCCACCAGCTTCAGTATGCTGTACAGTACATCTATACAAACTAAGAGTATCCTGTTAAAAACCTATGGAATTCAGTTAAAAAAAAAAACATTATTAAAGAGACGTTATGGTTAAGTTGTGCTACTAAAACCTTATCACCTTTACTGAAAACACTATGATTATAGAACGTTATGGTGATAGTGCCCTACTAAAAACCTGTGTAATACACTAACAGAAAACGTTGTTAAAGGGACGTTATGGTTAAGTCGCGCTACTTAAAAGCTATCCCCTTTACTTAAAAAACTATGCTAAAGGAAAATTATGGTTAAAATGCCCTACTAAAAACCTATGAAATTCACTGACAAAAAACGTTTTTAGAGGGACGTTATGGTTAAGTTGCCGTAAGAAAAACCTATGAAATTCAGTACAACAAATATTTGCAAGGTACATTATAGTTACTTTGCACTAATAACAACCTATCCATATTATGGTTACAAGTACAACCAAAAACCACAGAAATTCGCCAATTATGGTAAATTATGGTAAACTAAGCAACCATAACTTGCGCCACCACTGTGCACTGCTAAGACTAACACCCATGCCTTCAAAAATGACATCACAAGTGTCATTGATGACATCACTGATGATATCACATGTCTGACTCCCTCTTTTTTTGTTCACTGGCATATCTAGGTCAAGAGATTTTCTAGACTGACAGTCGGGAACTAAACATTGAAACAGTACTATATTTGTAGACCTTCCCCTTCTCCTATGTTCTTACACCCTGCTAAAACACCCAAACAGCATGTCATTCTCAAGCCAAATCACAAACCCAAATAGCCTCCAAAACACAACAACACAGTCACTGGGCTATACCCATCTGGAAACAAACATCCAGTGTATAAAGCAAAGCACACCCAGAAAGCTTACATGTGCTGACGCCAGTTTCCACATCTTCTGCATGCATCAACAGATGAGCACAGCACCTTTCTCATCCCACTCTTCCTTATCCTTCTCTTCCCGCCTTACCAATCCACACCCACTTTTCCTTATAGAGGCACAATAGCGCCTGGAGACCATGGAAACTTAACTGTGTGCTTGACTGAACCCTTCACCACTATCACACACACCTAAGTCTATGCCTTGCTGTGCAGTCACACTACCGCGATAGAGTTTGGCTTTACATTCGTTTGTGTCCCTGTTCATCAGAATCTTATGGCCTCTTTAATCCATTTTAAAAATCCACCCTGTCATTCACTGTGCACCCCCTTGCTCCTATTCCAAATAGGTGCAGGGGAATCTGACTATTTCCTGAACATTTCAAAGAGTATTCAATAGGTGGATTTGCAATGCACTTTGAAATGGACAGAAATGCACCCTTATTTGCACACATGAACAGAATACCTGCCTCTGAGATGTGCACATTCAGACACTCTTAAACATAGAACACATTCAATTTGCTGAAAGTGATGAGTTGCACAAGCATAACTCATCACTTTTATTGCTTTTTTACAAAGGCAAACTGCACATTTCAGGGCGGTTGTGTGGCAGTACAAATTATCTACTGGTTTACCCCTGTGCATACATTAACACCAGCTGGAGCACCCTCTCTAATGTAATATGTATCAGAGGGTTTTAGAACTCACTCGGTGCTGGGAATGCATTGCACTGCATGATGCCCTTAGAGAACCCTTCGGTATGAAATGTTAAAACGAGAAATAAACCCATTTCTATCCCTATTTGAGGGATAGATATCAAGTGGTATAGCAATGTTTCCTATCATTGCTGTTCCATTTATAAAACAAATGCATGATATAGTTTGCAATGATCCTATCATGCAACCTATCATTCAATGTGCATCCCTAGCACCTACTCCACATAGGTGTACAGTGACTATGTTTTATGGTTTTCAATGAGGACTCCATTTACAGATTTGGGATTTGCTTTGAAATTTGCAGAATTACCCCCTTATTGGTTCAAATGGTTAATGGTGGTAAAAAAGGTCAACTGAATCTGCTCCTCATAGAGAGCATATTTTTTGGTGGAAGTGATGAGATGCAGAAGTTCATCTCTTCACTTACGCGCCAAAAAATTGAGAATCTGCTCCATCCTTTCCTAAAATACACATGGGTTTTAAACATTTGTTAACCCAAATCGAGCCATCATGACCTGTGGCTTGAAATGTGTCTAACTGATACGAGCCTAAGTGGACCTTTACCGACTCAGCTCGATTCGACTCATGAGTCGTTTCTGTGGAGCCTCGAAAGAATCAAGCCAATTCAGACCTTTGGGCCTCATTAAAAGTTTGGCGGTAGCCTTGCCGATAAAACCGGCAGGCTGCCGTCAAACTCCCGAAAATTTCCGACATCCGCGAATGGTCAATTACCAGGTCATTACAGCCCTGCGGGCGCCAGAACGGACTGCCCCCCATTTCCATTGAGCCCAATAGAGCTCAATGGGAATGGGGAGGTTGGATGCACCAGCACCGTTATAAACGGTGCCAGTGCATCCGACATGCTTGCTCACGGGTGCCTTACTATCCGCCAGGTCAGACCTGGTGGCAAAAAGGCAGCCGCAAGCACAACTCATAGTTTGCCGGTCTGGGAACTACGGTGCCAGCAAGCTGACCGGTACAGTAGATCCCGAACGATGAAACTTGTAATGAGGCCCCTTGTCTTCAAAGGTTGGGTCATGCATTCCGCTCAAACACTTTAGGGCTCACCCATCACTAGCAAAAATCATGCTCTTTGTGGATGCAGTTTATGATTTCCATAACTTGAAATAAACCGAATCAAATTATATGCATATCAGTAAACATACAGTACACCAGAATTTCCTTTTTTATTCACTGTCCAAATTCATATTAAATAGCGTATTTTGGCAATACACAATTATTTCCAATTACCCTTACCTGGCATACCCAGCAGCGAGCAATCTGAAAGCAATGTACATGTACTAAAGTACAATACTTCCAGCAGTTCTACAACATAAAATACCGAGAAACTCAGGTCACCAAAACAAGAACAGATAGTCCAGGAAACTGGTGCAAGGAAGAACTAAAACACAGTGAGCCTGTCTCAAAGGCTATATTTTTCTCAAACTCACTCTCCTGCTGTTTTCTAAAAAAAGAACGGTGCTTTACCATCAGTCCAAAATCCAACATCACTCTGCTAGACTCTACCCATTGTTAAATATCCATCTCTGTAAACATGTTGACAGGCATTTGATCATACTATAGGCATGATCTCAAAATGTGACAAATCAATCATGTTGCAATAGTTAGGCAATATCCAGTAGGACGAAAGACTATTGTGAAAGAATGTGTGATATTCCACATTGGAAATGTAATAAAATCTGGAGAAAAAAAAAACAATTTACAGACTACTGGGAGTTATATTCATATTAAAAACAAATTAAAACCAAGAAGGACACTTTGACTGGGCACAACCTTTCTCTGAATTTGCACTGTTCCTGTTTTCTTTGTGTTTCCTATCCTGGGAGTATATCATTCCATGTATACTCTTGAAAATCTCCTATCCATCTATTCCGTATACCAACATATAACATCTGTTCAAAGAGATAAGAATGCAGTCGAACTGCAATGCAGGAACTGCTTTGACAAAAGCAGGTCTACACCTTCACCCCTGACCTAGAAGAATAGTTCCGAAGCAGAAATCATATTAATTTGGGACTTAACTTGCAAAGAAATCACACAAGTTCAGTAAGCGCCAGTCAACCTATTCCCAAAGGTGGTTTGCACATTTCTAGGGAGCTGAACACCAGTGCAACTGAAGCACTAGCCTGCCTCTATGCACTATTTTACTCTGCTACATTTGGATACATTCCCTGGGGCCTGCATGAGAATCGAGATTCCTGAACATTTCTAGTGAGAGCGAGAGGCCTTACCTAGACTTGGAGCTTGTGGAATTATTCAATTCAGGCTGCTATATGTCTGTGGGATTTGGTAGCTCTTGCTAAGATTTGAGGAAGTTCTTAGGTGGAAAGTTAGAACAGGAGTCTATGTAGAAACCGGAAGATTTCAGGTTCCATTGTTGGTTGAGTTTGGCTGAACGTAGCTGAAGAAGGGCTGATGTACACCACCGTGGGTGGGAGGAGTTTGACACAGTTTGGTGGAATATTAGTCAGCAGTTTGTTTTCTTTCTAGTGAAAAGAGTTTGTGTGTTTGTGAATCTCTTTTCTATCTTAAAATTAGAACCCTCTTTGTTTCACATAGTTTGCTAAGCCAGCTTAAATTGGGGAGCCAGCTTCTTTTGTAAAGCACCCTTTCTTTTGTTAGGGAACGCTTGTGTTGTATTAGATAATGGATGGTAGGCTAGGACGATGAAGATGTAGTGCTGTCGATTAGCATGAACAGTGATGCTGCACTTCAGAGATAAGTGGAGATAAGTGGAAGTGGAATTAATGTCTCCCTACCTGGAATCTGGAGAGGCAGATGCAGAGTTTATTTATTTATTTTATCTATTCATTAAGCATTTGCAAGGCGCTTATACATCAAGTAAATTATGTTTCAAAGCGCTGACAGGACAACAGGGAGGGAACATGTCAAAGAAAAGAAAATACAACAATTAAAGATAGAGGTGGACCTACTAGGCCTTATGAGCATTGAGAACGTGCAAGTGCAGAGGGAGAGGAATGAGGGAGTGGGGGATAAGGTCTAGGAGTACCACAGAGGGAAGTGCTAGGGAGTAGGCATCTGTTAGGTGAATTGGTGGGAGTGGTCAACTGCCAATAAATTGTCGGGGGGAAATTCTGCCGGGGTCGGCTGAGCTGTCCGCGGACCTCCGGGCAGGGAGGCCCCAACTCCTCCCGTGTATCCCAAAAAATGAGTATGAGACACACGCAAGAAGCAAGGTGGTTCTGCTGTTTATTGAACAAACGGCAGGGATGGGTCAAGGAACGTACGCGTCCGTCCTGACTCTCCTCATGGGCTCGCAGGCCCTTTTTACCTTAGTATGACGCGCTACTTGCGTCACCTTGGAAAGTTAGCAAAAAACCTATCGCCACTCTGGATTGGTTCCTCGAGTGGTAGGGTTAGTATAGCATACGTATAGAGAGCATTGTTAGTGGTGGAGGGTTAGTCAGGTGGTATAATTGGGTTGTCCCTTCAAATTGATACATGAAAATTGTTACATGAAGATCCCTGGGGATTGGTCAATGTTAATGGCGTCAGTGATAAGAGCCCCATGTTCTGATTGGTCCACGCACAAGCCCCCCAGTCTGGGACCATCGTTGTTCCCAGCTCGCGGTGCACCTGTCATTTGCAACAATGTTTCACTATGGTTATGTGCAGACAACGTGAAGATTTATTGATATGCCTGAAGGCCGACTACTCCCACCGCCGCAGATGTCCATTGAATCACTTAATTGTATCTGCCTATGTCTTGAAACGGGGGCTTCGGTGCCTCCCTCCTCCTGGGCCTGGCACCCTGTCAGGTTTGGCTTGGTCACGTGAGGTGGGACCGTGATCGAGGCAGAATTCTGCACAATTAATATTGTATTTTTCCACTGTGCGCCTGGTTTTAATTGCAGGTGTGACCTCGGCGTCGGCTTGCGGCATACAAGATTGCAACATTGTGCCCTTGACTGTCAGTCATCGCCGGGCTCATTCTGCAGGGTCAGCAACTGTACTCTTGCTCATTCAATGTTCATGGAAGCTCTTGCTTGCGGCCTACTTGGCCTGGTGTATAGGCGGAAACATTTGATACACAGCGCTTTAGGTTATGATATCATATTGCTTTATCCCCAGTATCGTGTCTTCGTTATATTTCTTATTGCAATGCGTGGGTTTAGGAGAAGCGTGAGCAAGCTTTTAGATGAGTTCATTATGCGTCTTGCGTTTCTGCATTTTGAGAGGCCTATGTGAAAAATAATAAAGATGCGCGTCTGTGGGTGTGTCCGTCACCTACGTCATAGCACTGAGGATGTTCTTCGTGTGGATTGGAGTGTCCAGTGTGTAGGTTGCACGGGTATTCTGGCCGTTGGCTGGGTCGTCATGGCATCTCTAACGATGTGTTGAGTTAGCGCTGGATGATTCAGTCGAGTCCCTCCATGCCGCAGGCGTCGGCAAGGGTATGGCAGGCTGGCGGGCACGCGGGAGGGCACATCCGTATGTTCTTGTACCAGGGTATCTGGTCGTCTGGTAGATGGGCAAACTCCTCTCGTGGTGGGTGCCTAGGCCGTGATCCTCTGGGCCAGTGGTGTGAGGGGATGGGTGGGAGTCTTTTGTTCCATTCTCCCACTTCAGTCCCCCCTCTGGTCGACTTGTCGACCACAAACATATCCTTTTCCTTATCTCCTCTCACCCTCCATATTTTAGTTACTCCTCCCAAATGTCCATAGTGGTTGACATGGTCATCAAATGACCAATACATATATACACATGTTCCTCCAGGTGTGCAGTATACCCACTTCACTATGTAGCTCATTGTGTTTCTTGGGTTTTCGAGCTTCACAGATGGTGGGTCCAGATGGTTGGTGATGATCTGGTTGCGCAACTTTTCTCTCTCTTTTATTATTATTCATGTGTGTTGGCCGTCATCTGCTGGCATCAAGGGGTGCATACCAACCATTTCAATCATTTCGTCAGTTGTGCGTGTCTTCCGGGCCTTCCAAAATCTTATCAAGATCAGTGCAGCTCCAGCCAAAATAATGCACCCAACTATAATCTTCAGTCCGTCTGACAACCAAGATGGCATCCATGACCATAATATTGAAAACCAGCTCTTATCCTCTTTCACACCTTTATTTTCATCCATCATCTTGGAGTGCATCTGGGCCAGTTGTGATACTGCTTCTGTCAGTGTACCATTGTCAGCATCGTTAGCAGGAATGAATGTGCAGCATGATTGTCCTATCTTTGCGCAAACTCCTCCTTCCATTGCTGTGAGGAGGTCCAGTACATATCTGTTCTGTAGTGCTACCATCCTCACTGCTCGCAGTTCTTCTTTTATTGCGTTGAATCCATTTACTGTAGAATTAATTGTCATCATTAGTTCCCACCTAGTTATCTGGAGCCATTTTGCGTTTGCGTAAGCCTGTAGTCCCGGATGTATTATTGAGGAGAAGAACATTGCTGCTCTGCTGAATAGTCTGTGTTCTGGTGGAATTGAAGAGAGTGCTGTTTCCGACCGTCCCATAGGTAATTTCCTGTCAGAGGTTCTCCTTGTCTCTTCTTCCTATTCAGGACAGAATTGTTGCCGCTGTGTTGGTTCTCTGGCTCCTTTTGAGTGTGTACAGATCTCTTCTTCCTCTTGTTTCCTTCATCCATTTTGGGAAAGCTTGCCACATTCACATGTTTCTGGGGCACCACTAGTGATGGTACATTGACATGTACCATTGTGCATATGCCATTCCACAGAGGGGGCAGTGTGTGGTATGCCTTGTTTCCGCAGGCCCAGTAATGGTCCATTATCACTGCTGTTCCTGCTCCCCCCTCAGGTAACTCCGTCACACTTGCACAGTCGGTGTTGTATCCCACGTTCACTTCTCCTTTATGTTGGTAGCATACCTTAGGCGCAGTCAGCAGCAGTATTGTTATTGGGTCTTCATCCTTCTCTAACCATGTTAGCATTGGTACGTATTTTACCCAAGTCATCCAACATCTGTCGTTGTGTTCAGCAATACTCTTAGTATCCTCTCTCGTTACCATGTTGCTGCCAGCCACTCCTATGTCCCATTTGTCACCCAGGTACACCTTCCCTGTTATTATTATCAGTGGTCTTTCCCAACATCCTTGTTTACCAGGGACTTCAGTGGCGTACCAATCACATGGCAGGTATTGTAGTGTTACTTTCTTTGTTTCTCCTTTTTCAGGGCCGCTTGTTATGTATTTGAATGCCTCAGCGTGTAGACTGGCCTTGTTGTAACTCAAGTAAACCTTGAGGAAATTGTTTTCGTACGGGTATGTGTCTCGTGTTTTCCATACCAGGTGCACCGTGTTCCCTTGGAATCTCCCTTTCGTTTGGAACAGTGTCAAGTATATTATACATCGTGCTGTTTTTTCATCAATTTCCGTGGCAACGAAAGTTCTGGACGCGCTCATGGCGTATGGGATCAATGAGCAGACATAGAAGCTGTCTTCCGTTGTCTGCTTACCTATTTGGGTCATGTGTTGGTACCACATGTTATTCGAGACGTGTGCTGAATCTTGTATGTACTTGTCAATACCTTTACGGTCTGAGTATGTGCTGCGTTTAACTCTATTTCTCTCGTGTGGGATTTTGCTAGTACCACCTGATGTAACACCTGTTGCAGCCGGGGGTGGGGGTATATTAGATTTGGGAACAGCCAAAATATTGATAGCACAACTGTTCTGCCATACAGAGGCAGCCAAGAACCCAGTGATCATCAAGATCCCTATCATTTTTATTACAGATGCTAATCTCACCGGCATTTTGCTCTTACCTTGCTGCAGTCCGGCAGCTAATTCTTGCGATGTTAAAGTTGCCCGCCTGAAAATTCTTAATATGCTTGTTATTAGTGTTAGTTGTTGTTTTCAAGCTCTCCCTATCAGGTAGTCGTTCAGTGCCCAGGCGAAGAGCTGTTCCCACGCCAATCTAAGTGATCTATCTCTTAGGACAGGCAAGTAAGGGTGGAGATGGGGCATTGATTGTTCTATGGCCAAGAGAAATGCCGTGTAGTAGACACGTACCCTCCTTCTTTTTAGGTACTTTGGCCTTTTTATGTGATGGACAAATTGGTGTGATAATTCTTCAGGGTAGTTATCATCTGGGGGTAGCATCTACTCCTGGGCAGTGAATCTTATTTTTGGCAGTACAATAATACACGGTACCTGCATGTGCGAGAGAAAAAAAGAAGAGAGAACATTCAAGTGTTTACATGTGTAAAACAATGTCCTTCAAATGTCCTTCAGTTGGGTTATTCAGGCAGGGGGCTTAGGGCTCAACTGGCGGAAGTCACTTTACTCTTTGATCGTGTGACCATGGGGTGGGCGGTGTGGGAATTACCCTTCTGTATGCCAGTAGTTGTCTCTGGGGAATCAGGGGGGTGGTAGGGTAGGGGGATACTTGGGTCGTTAGCTGTAGTAAAAGTCTCTTCCTCCGTGGGAGACGCTGTTGCTGTTCTTCCAATGGCCCTGTCGGTGACGGCAGGGCGGGTCTGGAGTTTGCAGATCTTTACGTCGTGTAGATGATTCCAGGCACGTTTGTCCTGTAGCTTTACTGCTCTTGTTGACACTTCCTCTACCAGGTGGGGGCCAGTGAAGCGTGGGCTGTTCCACTTTCTGTTGAAATTGCGGAGTAGTACGTGGTCACCTTTAGCAATTTTGCACAGTTTTCCCTTTTCCAATTCTTTATCCGCGTCTTCTTGCTGATCACTCTTAGACCCGCCCCGCGTGTGCTCGAGCTGTTGAGACACAAACACCACACTAGTAATCAAGGAAGACACATATTGGTACATTTCATCACCAAGAACAATTGCTGTATTTTCAAGGTCTGTGAATGCTCTTGATGTAGGCGTTAGAGCAAGGCGCATTTGTCGTCCGGTCACCACCTCGTGAGGTGTGAGGTGGTGATCGGAGCCTGGTCTATTCCTTAGCTCAAATAGGGCTAACGGAAGGCAATACAGCCAACTTTTCTTTGTTGTCTGCTGTATCTTTGCAATTACCTCCTTCAGTAGGCCATTCAGGCGTTCGCATATACCGTTGGCCTGCGGGTGATATGCACAGGCAAATTTGTGCTTGATATTCAGTAAAGATGTGATGTGCTGGAACATTTCATTAGCGAAATGTGGGCCATTATCTGACCGCAGTACCTCGCACACTCCCCACCTGGGGAAAACCTCCCTCACTAGAAATTTAGCTGCTCTGAATGCATCTGGGTGTGAGCAGGGTCCTGCCTCAATCCACCTGGAGAATGGGCATACTACTACAATCATATACCTATTTCCTTGACATACGTTGATCATATCAACATAGTAAATGTGGACGTGTAGGAAGGGCCCCTCAGGCCGGGGTATAGTACCTTTTATCACCTTCAGCGTGTGACCGGCCGTGAACTGTTGACATGTGAGACAATTGCTGATAAAATTCGTCACATGGGAATTTAACTCGGGACAGAACCAATCTTCCCTAATTCGTGCTGCGATAACTTCCTTGCCTGTGTGGGCTGGGTGGTGGAGTTGGCTCAGGGCGGTGTTCAATAGTGCCAATGGCATTACCATCTTACCAGTGTTACCCTGGCGCCATAGTGCGTCCGTTGGTGACATTGTACATCCTCTTCTTACCCATATTTCTTTTTCTGCCATTGGTGCAGCCGCTTGTAGCTCCATTATCTGTGTGGCTGGGAGATGGGTGTATCTTTCTCTTATCAACATCTCCTTAGCTATTCCCCTCCCTCTCCCTCTCTCTGACTCTGGGGGGTTCCATATCTCACCAAAATATGCAGCATACTTTGCATGTGCGTCAGCTGCTGCATTCCCTTTTGAGATATGATCTTCTCCATTGGTGTGTGCGGTACATTTAACTAAAGCTAATTCTTGGGGGTCATTTATTACTTCAATTAGTTCAGCCAACAAGAGAGCATGTTGCACTGGGGTGCCGTCAGCTCTCCTAAACCCTCTTCTCCTCCATTTGGACAATCCGGAGTGGACAGTAGACGTGACATGTGCGCTGTCACAATATATAGTCACTCGTTTGTTGAAACTTTCCTTCAACGCCAAGATCAGTGCAACCAATTCGGCTGCTTGAGCAGAGTAATGCTGTGGTAATTGGACACATTTCACCACCACACACACCGGTTCCTCTGTCATTTTTACCACTGCTGCCCCAGTTCTCCTTATCCCATCACTTTGGTCTATCGTTGAGGACCCATCAATGAACAAGAGCTCACCTCCATCTAGTCCGTTCTCTTCAACCTTTCTAGTACACGAGTACATTTCGGTAGTCTGCGTACAATCGTGTGCATACTCTCCTTCCTCAATTACTTCTGCTATAAACCTTGCAGGGTTAACCGTGCTGCATCTAACAATTGATAGTTCTGGTCTAGATAGGATGATCTCATAACCTGACGCCCTCTGTGTCGTGAGTGTGGACTTAGGCTTGTTCAATATTGCAAATAGTGCATGTTCCACAAATAGTGTGGTTGAGCACCCCATTGTTATTGCTGATGCTTTCTCTACCGCAAAGGCAGCTGCGGCGAGACCTTGTTCGCAAGGGAAATGTCCTAACATCACAGGATCCAAGTGACCGCTGTAAAACGCTACTGGTTTGTAGCCCATGCTTGTTTTTTGAGCAAACACTGATTTCATTACTGCTGAGTCGCAATGTGAAAATATAAAAAATTGTCATTCATAATCTGGGGTGGCCAGCACCGGAGCAGTTGATATTGCATCTTTCAGTTCATCAAAAGCCTCTTTCATTTCCATTGTCCACCCCAACTTTCTCTCCCCTTTGTTAGCTTCTTTTAATGCCTCAAGCAGGGGTCTTATGTATGAGCTGTAATCAAATACCCAGGCTCTACAGTAGTTGCACAATCCCAGGAAGTGCTGCAGTTCCCTCACTGTGTGGGGCAGCAGCGTTTTCGAAATAGCCTGTGCTCTTTGTGGTGCAATCTTTCTCCCGTATTGAGATATGAGCTGACCAATGTAAAGTACCTGTTCCTGACAGTACTGTAACTTCTCCTTGTCTACCTTGTAACCTTTTCAGCCAATACCGTCAGCATCTTTAATGAGTCCTCTCTACATCTTCTTTCGCTTGTGCTGCAAATTATTATGTCATCAACGTACTGCAGCACTGTGCTTTCCACTTCAATGTTACCAAAATCCATCTGTATTACCCTGTTGAAGATTGAGGGTGACTCGCAGTAGCCTTGTGGCAATCTGGTGTGTTTCCACTTTGTGTTCCTGTACGTGAAGCTTGTCAGATCTTGTGAGTCTGGGTGCAGGGGTATTGAGAAAAAGGCATTTTGTAGGTCTATCACTGTAAATCGTGATGCCTCTGCTGGAATGCCGCACAATATTGTGGCCGGGTTCGCTGCTATGGGGTATTCTGCTTCCACTATGTTGTTCAAGGGCCTGAGGTCCTGTTTGAAGCGCCAAGACCCCCCCTTTGGCTTTGCGCACTGGGTATACTGCTGTGTTACATGGTGATTCTGATGGTACCAATATGCCACTGTTTATAAGGGCCGTTATTGTTTCATATATGCCCTCATCTGCCTCTTTTGAAAGTGGGTACTGTTTCACTCTGGGGAGTATGGCACCTTTTTTCAATTTTATTCTTACTCCCCCTATACTTTTTATACACCCCACGTCATAGGGACTAGTAGTCCATAATGATGTCAGTACCTTTGCCATATCCTCCTCAAAGAAGGGAGCTGGGGTGGATGCGGGTGCTTCAAGTGCCATTGCAATTTTCTGTGCCACTTGTTTGTACGTCACTCTAAGCCATATTTCTACACTCATCATAAACACCATTTCACCTTCTTCCTTTTATTCTGAGAAGAGCTCCTCATCTGACACCTGGGTGAGTCTACATCCCTCTGCTAGTGCTATCACTGCCCTCCATGCTCTCCCTTCTCCATCATGGGCGTGTACTGCAATGTAATCAGCAGTTGCTGTAATGCTCTCCAGGTTCACTGCAATCACCTTTCCTTCTGGTTCATTGGCTGGTGTTTCTGGTCTAAACAAGTAGGCTGCTGGCCTCCTCCAAATCTTTCCTTCAATGCCTGGCATCCATGCAAATGCCATGTCTGTCCCGTACTGGAACAGTTCACCATCTACTGGCTCAGCCCTAATCACTGTCTGTCCACAGTATGCTTGCATAATTTGTCGTGCAGTGAGCATGTTAATTCCTGGAGTGGAGCAAACTATGCCGTCTTCCGTAAAGGAGATCGTCATATTCAACCTGCTCATTATGTCTCTCCCCAGTATGTTTACTGGTGAGGCCCTAGAATATAAAAGCGGGACTGACATGTCATAATCCCCAATCGATAAGGGAATGTTATCAGTAAAGGGTACCAATCCCCCAGCCCCAGAAAATCCTTGGGTGTTCATGGCTTCGCCTGACATCTTAAATTTACCTTCCCTTATGCAAGACCGGGTCGCTCCGGTGTCGACAAGGAATGATAATCTGTTGTCACCTATCGTTACCTCTATGCGTGGTTCCTCCGCACTATTAGGTGTTACCGACAGGATGGGACACACCAAGGCCGTCTGTGGGCTGTCCTATTGAGGGTATAATGATTGACCACTTCCTGTGTAAGGGTTGTGTCCCAGGACCGTCACCCTTCCCAGTTGCGTTTGCTGTAGTTGTGTATTGGTAGAGGTTATGTTATGGTCTTGGATTTGGGCAGGTTGCTGTGCTTGCTGTACTTGGGGTTGTTGTGTCATTGTTAACTGTTGTTGTGGCAGCGAATACGTCTGTGGCTGTTGTTGTGTTACTGGTTGTTGCTGCCCATTCCCCTGTTGCAATATCTGCTGTTGTTGGATGCCCTGCTGTTCCTGTGTGGGCCCTTGTTGTCCCTGTTCACTCCATGATGGTGTGCCTGGTCTCACTCTACACGTGCGTGACATGTGCCCTACTAATCCACAAATCCAACACACCGGTGGTTTCCTGTTCTGCCATGGAAAGCTTCCTGGGTTGTCCTGGTATACTGGTTGCACGGTGGGGTAGAAATTTCGAAATCCTCCCCCCTGCTGTTGTGTATTATATCTGTATCCTCTCCCCCTCATTATTCCTCCCCTTCCCCTGTTGTAATTATAATACCCAGCTCCTGGCGTTGAGTATCCTCCTCCCATGTTAGTCGTGTATGGTTGGAGTGGCGGCAGCTGTTGTGTTACAGTCTGTGATGGTTGTATTTGGGAGGGATCTTGTGCAGCTACTACTTGTGCAGGGTTTTGAGTCATTGTTGCAGGTGTAGTTATTAGTGCGCCTTCCATTGTATATTTAGTAAGTTTTTTCTGTACTAATTTAGCCTCTTCCGTTTTCCTATCGTCTTCCTTTTGTTTCATTTTTTCTTGCCATGTCCTACAATGATGCACTATTGTCAGTTGTATTTCTGGCCATGCTTTTGCTTCCATCCCCACTACTTTCTTCAGTTGTTTCTGGACTGCTTATGGGAGCCCTTGTACTAGTATATGATAGAATATTGTTGGTGTCTTGTCCCATTGTTCTCTAGTTTCCGTACGCCACTTCTCCTGAATTTCCTGGATATAATCAACAGGATCTTCGTTCTCACGCATCTTGCGTGAGGTAATAGCTCCTATGTCTGATGTGTCTGGGAACTGTACCCTTCGTGCCTGCCATAAAGCATGTCTGCAGTTTGCGAACGGTGCCCCATCGTGTGATGTGTTTGTTATTGTGACCCCGGGGAAGCCTGCTCTCTTCCAGATGTCATCTGCTGCGTCCCCTAATATTGATATTAGAAGGCCCTTTACATCCCCCACTGCCAATTTCTGTCCTGCAGTGTGTTTTTCCATTTCATATATCCATTTTCCTGCACCTCCACTTAATGACGGGAGCCTGCACTTTATATTTTCCTTGTCTGCATGCTTCCAGGGGACGTATTGTGGTCTAACCCCTCCCTTTTCCAGAAGTGGCATTAGGTTGTGTCCTTGTTGGCCCTTTGGGTCCCACACAATTGAATCCGTACACCCCTCCTCTTCTTCCCTGTCTTCTACATCGTCAATGGAGTCCATACTTCCCCTGCTTGTAACTGTTTCTCCTCCATCTCTTCCCTTTCTTTTGCCAGTTCCTTTATTTAATGTGGTCGTGTGTATTCGTACTTCCTGCCTGCGTCCAGGGAGGTCTCTAAGCCTGCCTGCACAGGTTGTTAGTTCGTGTGGGAAGGGCGCGAGCTTAGATGGGCATGTTGCACGTAATGAACGTGAGGTAGTGGAGCATGTGGGACGGGATGGTGACGGTGTGGCTGCGCGTGTCTGCCTTCCCGCTCTTCCTTGCTCTTCCTCCTCACTTCCCTCCAGTTCTTCCTTTCTCCTACATATTCATGGTGATTCACCGTTTGTCCGGGTGATGTATAATTTATCTAAGCTTTCCCTCTCACTCTCTCTCCCTTCCTTTTCTATCCCTTCTCCTTCCTCACTGCAAAAGTCCTCCATTAATGGCAACCCCAAGTCTATCTTTTTCCCCTTAATCGTTACTGTTCTTAAGTCTATTAGATCCGTTCCTCCCTTGTCTTCATTGCCAATTGCTCCCCTTTGTGCTGAGGTTGTTGCTACTTCTGCGTCTCCGTATACATACCTCCATACTTCACTCCCCCCTCCCCGTTCTTCTCTTTCCCCTTCATTTTTCTCTGCTATTTCTTTATCAATTTCTTCTCTTTTCCTCTTCAATTCTTCCATTACTTCAATACTCATCTTTCCATTATTCTTTCTTCATCTTTCTTCTTTTCCCATTTCGCTCTTTCCTGCTATAATATACCTTCTATCATCCTTCTTTCTTCATATTTCCTTGTCGTTTCTGATAGTAATTCCCTTCTCCATATTTCCCCTTCCTTTTCTTTCTCTTCTTCTTTCCTTTTCTTTTCACGCAGTGCTGCTCTTGATACCCTTTCTGCTACTGCCTTCACCCTTTCTGCTTCTCTCTTTTTCTCCTCAGTTCGTTCCCTCATTCTGTCCAACTTATCCTTGCTTTCTTTCCTTTCCCGTGCTCTCTCTCTTTCCTCTCTCTCGAGCTGCTTGATCAGTGTATTCTGCTCATCCCTTAATTCTGCTAATCGTCCTTCCAAAATCTCTTCCTTTTGTCGTAACAGCTCCTCCCCCTTTCTTTTCCCCTCTTCTCTTTTCTTTTTGCTCTTTCTAATGTTTCCCTCGTCCATTTTCCTTACCACCTCTTCCTCTTCTTCTGTTAATGAACCTCATAATTTTAATAATACCTGCGCAGCTACCCAGTCATCCTGTCCTATTCCTGCTATTTGCTCTTTGTCACTCCCCCCTTCCCCAGCGGGTATTTTTGCGCGAGCTGATCCCGTCGTGTTACTCTGCTCCCTTCCTGTGTGGCTGCCTGTGGCTGTATATGGTGGCGGGCTGTATGCCGGGTTCGAGTACCCCTCACCTGCCCTTAATTGAACCATGTCTTGTAGTTCTGTTAAAGGATATAACCCCCCTTCCTCCTTTTTCACTACCTTCGCTAGGGGTATATCGTCGCTCTGTTCCTTTTTTATTTCCTTTTCTTTTATGTTGTTACTCTTCTCTCCCTCTTCTCCATTCCCCATGTTGTGTGGGCTTTCACTCTCCTTTTCCCCATTCTCTCCTCCCTCTTTAATCTTCTCTTCCTCTGTTGTTCCACCCATAATAAACATTCCGTTTGGTCCTGGTCGGGACCCTTGGAACATTCTCCATAAGTTAAACACCTCCACGTGGTGTGTCAACTTCTTCCCCTTGTATGTGTTATGCAGATAGGTCAGTAGCGAATGTTGGGTATATGGATCGAAACTACCGTTAGGTGGCCATGGTGTCGTCATTTTGTTGTCCGTCCCCTGTGTCCATTCAATGCTATACTTGATCAGTTTCTCCCTATGGGGCGATAATGTTTTACATATGTGTTGTAGTGGGGTAGTGAGGGTGTTCCCCCACCCTCCCGATCCTGCCCCGTATGACATGGTAGCTCTTTACTTGTTGTCCTTCCCCTATTTGGTAGCCGTTATCTTACTGATAGTTTATAATGTACAGCCTCTTACCTGATAATAATCCAATAATCGTAAAATATAGCATTCACGTTTGTATATTCTTTTATTTTCTCCCCTTTTCTTTTTTTTTTCTTCTTTACGGCCCCCTGCGGCCGAGGCGCACGTAGCCCCCTGTGGCTGCGTGCCCCTTATTGCGTTCTTATACAGCCGCCCCACTTCCACTTGCTCCTCCTCCCTCCTTTACACTTGCCGTGGCCGGCGTTCTACGTGCGCAGCCACGTCCCCGTTTCCGCCTTCCCCCCGATCAATTCATTACTGTTTATCTTCGTTTCCACTCCCCTACCACTACTCTCTTCCCCTCCACTTTCAAAAATAAAGATGCCTTGTGCTCGAGATATCCTATGAAAACCCTACTGGTGACGTCACCGATTTCTTCAAACTACTGGTAAGTTCTTCAAAAGTTCAAACTATATTTGCAATCCACCCCCGTTAACCCCACAGCTGTCTTCCTATCACGCCTGGAACAAGGTAATCAACAATATAATCGGACTGCGCATGCTGCGTCGCCTCGCGTGTGATACGCCCCTCGACAGGAGGGCTTAACCAGCCAATTATCTTCCGTATTGGGCAACCAGCTAGCTACCGCCTACAGGAAAACGTCATCTATCTATCGAGTTTCCTGCTCGATCAATAGGGAACCTCATCTACTCATTGATCAATAATCACCAAATCGTAGGAAACCGCGCACGCACACACACCCTTACACGTGGTCGCGACCTAGGCCAATCAGTGTCTCCGAGCGAACGCACGTGATGTTTTTCGTGCTCCGCTCCCTTCCGTCCCGTAGCGTAGCGGACTGCTCTCGCACTTGTCCGGCTACCATTCATTCATTGCCAACACTAATTTGTCAAACCTTCGCCGCGCACCTGTGCAACACCTCCCGCCTCCCTCATTCAATTTCTACCCCCTCCCTCACAATTTCACATTGCTTGTTGTGCGTGGCATACTCACCAAGTGCTCTTGATGCGGGGCCGCTCGACTGCCTGCACCCCTCCAAGCGGCTCGCCACCTCCCCTCGTCTGGACCACGTCTGGACACTCGCCAACCGCGGGCGGGATACTTCTCAACCGGCTCCCGAAGGCCAATATCCGGATTGCGCTGTCCGGTCTTCTCGCAGTTCCGCGATGGTCCTGTAGTCCTCAAAAGGGGGCAGCGGCAGAGGGGGCCGCGCCGCCGGGCCTCCTCGCAACGGGAGCACTCGGAAAAATGAAAATGAATCAGATCTTAAACAGATCTCAGCGGTGCCTCCAACTTGTCGGGGGGAAATTCTGCTGGGGTCGGCTGAGCCGTCCGCGGACCTCCGGGCAGGGAGGCCCCAACTCCTCCCGTGTATCCCAAAAAATGAGTATGAGACACACGCAAGAAGCAAGGTGGTTCTGCTGTTTATTGAACAAACGGCAGGGATGGGTCAAGGAACGTACGCGTCCATCCTGACTCTCTCTCTCCTCATGGGCTCGCAGGCCCTTTTTACCTTAGTATGACGCGCTACTTGCGTCACCTTGGAAAGTTAGCAAAAAACCTATCGCCACTCTGGATTGGTTCCTCGAGTGGTAGGGTTAGTATAGCATACGTATAGAGAGCATTGTTAGTGGTGGAGGGTTAGTCAGGTGGTATAATTGGGTTGTCCCTTCAAATTGATACATGAAAATTGTTACATGAAGATCCCTGGGGATTGGTCAATGTTAATGGCGTCAGTGATAAGAGCCCCATGTTCTGATTGGTCCATGCACGAGCCCCCCAGTCTGGGACCATCGTTGTTCCCAGCTCGCGGTGCACCTGTCATTTGCAACAATGTTTCACTATGGTTATGTGCAGACAACGTGAAGATTTATTGGTATGCCTGAAGGCCGACTACTCCCACCGCCGCAGATGTCCATTGAATCACTTAATTGTATCTGCCTATGTCTTGAAATGGGGGCTTCGGTGCCTCACTCCTCCTGGGCCTGGCACCCTGTCAGGTTTGGCTTGGTCACGTGAGGTGGGACCGTGATCGAGGCAGAATTCTGCACAATTAATATTGTATTATTCTACTGTGCGCCTGGTTTTAATTGCAGGTGTGACCTCGGCGTCGTCTTGCGGCATACAAGATTGCAACATTGTGCCCTTGACTGTCAGTTATCGCCGGGCTCATTCTGCAGGGTCAGCAACTGTACTCTTGCTCATTCAATGTTCATGGAAGCTCTTGCTTGCGGCATACTTGGCCTGGTGTATAGGCGGAAACGTTTGATACACAGCGCTTTAGGTTATGGTATCATATTGCTTTATCCCCAGTATCGTGTCTTCGTTATATTTCTTATTGCAATGCGTGGGTTTAGGAGAAGCGTGAGCAAGCTTTTAGATGAGTTCATTATGCGTCTTGCGTTTCTGCATTTTGAGAGGCCTATGTGAAAAATAATAAAGATGCGCGTCTGTGGGTGTGTCCGTCACCTACGTCATAGCACTGAGGATGTTCTTCGTGTGGATTGGTGTGGGAGTGTCCAGTGTGTATGTTGCACGGGTATTCCGGCCGTTGGCTGGGTCGTCATGGCATCTCTAACGATGTGTTGAGTTAGCGCTGGATGATTCAGTCGAGTCCCTCCATGCCGCAGGCGTCGACAAGGGTATGGCAGGCTGGCGGTCACGCGGGAGGGCACATCCATATGTTCTTGTACCAGGGTATCTGGTCGTCTGGTAGATGGGCAAACTCCTCTCGTGGTGGGTGCCTAGGCCGTGATCCTCTGGGCCAGTGGTGTGAGGGGATTGGTGGGAGTCTTTTGTTCCATTCTCCCACTTCAAAATAAATGCAGGCCTGAGGAGGCATAGAGCATGGGTGCCAAGGCAGGTGCTGGGAGCGGGCAGAGGCTGAGGGAGTTGGGTGTGGGAGGTCAGGACCCAGGAGGACACATAAGGGCCCTGGTCACCAATCTCAGCAACTGTGGGGTTTAGCAGAGGAGGGAGGAAAGGAAGGAGGAGGTGAAAAGGAAGGTCTTGAGGAGCTTCCAGAATTTGAGGAGATCCGGCTCAAGATGAAGAGCAAGGGGGAGGCTGTTTGATAGGATGGATTCTGCCAAGGAAAGAGATCGGCCACCAGTCTGATGAGGCAAAGAGCAATCAGTCTCCTCCACCCAACATCTGCTGGTGCTTCTTTTCGGGGGACTTGTGTTGGCACTGGTGGTGATGATGGGGATGGGAGAGCCAATGGGCTGGTTCATGTTGACGAGGAACATTAGTGGCAGGAGGAAGAGGGAACAGTGGATGAGAAGCATGTAGGTGAGAGAATTGTGGAACAACAAAGGGTGGAGAAACCGGCAAGTGAGAGGGTAGTTGAGGGTAAAATGGTCCTGCTATTTGCCCAACTATCTAATAATGTGCAGCCGAGCCCAATACACATGCAAGGCAGGCACAGATGTCTTTCAGAGTTATATGGAGGGAAGGAGTAATCCCCCCACTTTACCATCATCCTCGAAGATCTGTGATTATTTTTAGGTGCCTGAGAAGATCCGACCAACAGTGGCTGGAAGTGATGAGTGCACATCCTGCCAGGTGACTATCAGGAGGTGTAAGATCTCTGCCAGTGGACCACTGCATACAGCAGCCCTGCTGATCCACCTGTGGTGCCAGCATGTGGGCCTCTATGCATCCCACCACCCGAACAACCCCAAAAATTGAAGCCGAGTCTGACTCCTCTTTGTTAGATGATATGAGCATAAAAAGAAAATATATTTAATTCCTCTGAGTCCAACTCATGAAGCAACTGTGTTGTGCCCACACGCAAAAATCCCTGTCCATTCCGTGAAACATACCATGGCTATTTTTGTTCAAGAGTCAGTGTCTGAGTGAGCATAGGCATTAACACCATTGTCCTGTAACTCAGGACATGCTGTGCAACTTGTCAACAGATTATTAGCTGGGGATAATTGTTGGAGGATGGACAAAGCAAGTTTGGCTAGTTAGCAATTTTTCAAGCATCACCGAGTGCACTTGAAAATGCCAATGATGTGTTGATAATGGCAGCAGCGGCTTCTGAAAATATGGTTTATTTTGCTTTTTGCTTGCTGGGTTTTCATTGTTGTTTTTATTTCTCTGTCCCTTCATTTCTTAAAAGTAACCCAAAAACTGAAAGGATCAAAACCTAATAAAATAAATAAAACACGTAAAACAAAAACTAGCCAAAAAATACATGTTCAACTTTGTTCAATTTTCTTTGGTGTAACATTTTTGTGTGTCGAACAATAACCATACAAGTGACAGTAAACAATTGAAGAGAAGCCATTCGCTTTTGATAGCAGTTAATCATTAACTGAGGTTGTGTGCAGTCTATAATATTTTAGGCAGCCAGTGCAGCACTTGTATGTTTATGGGGAGATTCTAGGAATTGGGCTGTTATATTATTTCCAAATCAATAAACAATAATAAGCAATATCCCAGATACGTCTGAGGGAGTGTAGTGCACACTATTTCAGAAGTCAGACAAGACAATACAGGGCTGGAAATCCATTAATAGCAATGCTAGTGATGAGTCAAGGGAGGGTGATGATAGCCCATATAGGGGCTCTACCCCACCTTTGTATAAGAGAGGTGTAATTGTGAATGCTGAGTCTAACCCAGCACCGGCAGCAAGTATAAGGGTGTGATTTATTAGCTAGCAAGCTCTGAAAGGACACCTATCACAACAAGCCCACACCAAGCCCACAGACGTTCAGAGGACAGACATTTCAATAAGCGACCATCCTGTGTACACTTTCTTTGTGACACCACAAGCATTGTGGTGTCAGTGGGGTAGCTCACTGTAAAGTAACAGAAACACTAACCAGGGCATCATGTTCCGTTACTCCTGTCTCTGCCCAATAGCACCTGCTGCCACTTCGTCATGTCCAACGTGCATAACGAAGTGTGGAATTTCTTTGTTCAGGTTCAGGAGGTGTGTCTTGCCATCTGCACTCTAGGAAGCCAGGCACCAATTGAGGTTCATTTTCTGATTCTTGGCCATAACGTGCAACATCATGAACAGGAATCGGACCAACGTAGACAGCAGCCCCTCTAGAACTAACAATGCTGTCCTGCATCAAAGTACGGACGTTACACTGCAAATGTAATCAAGAGAAGTATACAAAGTTGACTATGCAGCCTGACAGTTACAACTATTCATTTGCGTTCAGACAGAAAAATCACTGGACCCACCCACAAGTACAGCTCCTGAATGTCCACCTGGTGATGATACTGGCAATAAAGCTTCTGCCAAAAGCCTTTACATTTTTTTTAAAAAAAAACACCGGATTTAGGGAGCTGATGAGCTGATGGCTAGTGCTGACAGCAGATATATTGAATTCGAGGAAAGCCTACTTTACAATTGATATGTTGACATGTGGTGAAGCACAAATTACAACTGGGTACCTCTCCCCTTTATTTCTGACAAGGATGAGCAAAAGGCTCCATCACAGCAGCATGATCTTACTCACAATAAGTCACTTTGTGCAGGTAAGTCTATAAAGGGCGGCCTATGCGATAAAGAGAAGCATGTGGTGACAGAGTGACTAAGTCCTCAAGAGCAACCTGGGGCTTCATGTCAGCGGGCAATGTTTCCAATATAATCTCTTCCCTAAGGCCGGTAAACACACATGCCCTGTGCTTTGCACATGTTCTTCTTTGTGTATTGAGGTGACGCATTTTGTTAGCGACTTCACCTCTATGTGCTTACCATGGAAACAAAGATCTACTGTGATTTTAGCTTCTTATAGATGCACAGCATGGCACACATTATTGTCACAGGGCTGCTTACATAAGACCAGGTTACATCGGAGTGCATTACATATAGTGTAAAAAATGCCTTGTGAGTGTTGCAGGTGCAATTCAAATTCTCACACATCAGGTGTAAATGTCCATTCAGAACTTGTGGCATTTCGACTTTGCACATGCGTGACTGCCATTTGTGAGCAGTGCTAACAGTGGCAACAGCTACAATCACAGTAGATAGCTGGACAGGGCCTTCTTCCCAGACAATCAGTGGCAGAGAATAAGCAATGCGCGTGGTGTGCCTCAGCCCTTGCAGGAAACCACAGGCAGATCTGTGTAACTTGGAAAGGTTCCTCCATTGATAAACCTGCTGTAGATGACCATTCCCAAAATGAAAATGGACCATGAAAGCGTGGGCAATTAAAACATTGCACAGATGGAGAGAAAATCAGATGATCCACTCATATAAACAATGCAAGGCAACATATGTTGGCATCTTTCATTGGCCCAGGCTTCAGGGTGAAAGTGGCTGCATGTCAGACTTTGGAGAGTTGCATGGCGTGACAGGAATCCTCAGTTGAAATGACAAGACTTCACTGGAGAAGATTTTAAAAGAGCACTTTCTGAAAGAGCAGTCTTGCAGTGTAGGAAATACCTGAGCATCCTTAAGAGTCAGTAAGAAGTCCTACATGTGGGAGTTCCTTCATACAAAATTGTAACTCTGCCATGTAGAGGGGAAACCCTTTCTGAGTGTTCAATTCAATCTTGTAGACCTTTGTAGGCCTCACTTCTGGATTTTTTAATGTGGCTGGGCACGGGCATATCCCAGCTATCGGTTTGGGATCACTATTGCCCAAATGGTGGATGCATACTTGGCCAACACATGCCAGCACAGACAGGGGGATGTCTCAATGCAGTATTGTTGCTAAAATCAGTCTGTGTGGCCAGCCTCACTTGTCAGTGTAGTCATCACCATTCTAAGCGTCTCCCAACTATAATGCAATCAGAACATGTTTTTAGTTCTGCTGATGAAAGTCTTTTAGACATCTCTATATCTCATTTTGAACTTCTTGTCAATTCAACAATATGATGAAAGCCATACCCCAGCAGATGTTGGCAAGTTCCCAGTTCTTTGATACGCAAAGCAAGAGTACCATTGAAGTCAGCAGCCATTACTAGTTGAGTCAGAGTTTGACCTTTGTTGCAGTTAAAGGCAGTTCAACCTGGGCAGTGGAGTGGGGATGGCTGGTGTTAAGACGGATTTCTGAACTCTGTCCTGGTGGCGCAGAAGTTCAGAAGGCCAACCTAATTACTTGGAACAGGGTAACCTCTGGACGAGCCAGACCAATCAAGGTAGCGATCGCGGCCGTCAAGACTAGGTCTCAAGAGGGGTGAGGGTGACTGAAAGCCCGCAATGAGCACACAAAGCAAGATCACTTACAAACTACTCCAAACAGTTGTTATCTTAAAAATATATACACATTTATTCCAAGGCCTTTAAAACAATGACCGTAGCGAGAAAATCACAATATAACGATAGTAAACTAACACATACCATATCAACACAATATATATACAAATACGACAGTCTCAAGCGTTAGATGCATGAAATGGGTAGTCCATCTAAAAGGGAAGGAAGACAGGCAGTGCGAAATAATGCTTAGACCCAGTTCGCCTTCAGAGGCACCTAACTAGATGGAAGTCCGAGCCCTGCGAAGAGTGGAGCCTTGTGCTCAAAAGTACCTGCACGCGCTGGTGCCAACGGGCAAAAGGAGAAGCTGTTCGAGGGAAATCAGGCAGTTCAGTTTAGTGCACAAAAGAAGAAGAACAAGTTCCACGACTCAAGCGCAGCCTCCACAGTGGGCAGAAGCAGAGCGCGAGTACGAAAAAGGGTGCTGTTTGACACAGCGGGGAAAAGCAATGGGCTCCTGCAGGAGGGCGACCAGATCCTAGCTATGCTACTCACCGGTCCCCGATGCAAGCAGACCCAGGCTTCTCCGCGTCCGTTTCAGTAGCTGGCAGGTTCAGAAGATCAGGGAACGCCTCGTCGTCGTGTTGAGTAAAAAGACGTCCCAATCGAAGAAACCCGCACAGTTTGTTACCACAGCAGGGCAACGGAGCGGCCGTGTGTATCTGAGCCAAATGTACACTACTCACTTCCGACCTGGGAATGCCAAGTGTACGAAGAGTGTGAGAGTGACAAGGACTCGAAATACTACACAACCTGGCGGCGGTTACAGAGCAAGACTCCCGTGTAAGATGGTCAGTCAGCTGGATGGCCCAGAGACGCTTCCAAAGGCTTACTGGCAGGAGATGGTGAAGATGCCGAGAATAGCTGTTCCCGCTATTCCAAGGGTCGAAGTACCAGTACAGGCCTTCTGGTTCGATCAAAAGGTGAAAAGGGTTTCACAAGGCGACAGCAGTGCAGAGGAGAAGTCCTTCAGCGGGTCACCAGCGATTCCTCGGTCCAGCCTCTTGGTTGCAGGATACTTGGCTCCTGTATTCGTTCGTTCGTGAGAACTCAGGAGATCGACATGGTAGTGATGTTTCCAGCCCCCTCTTATCCACGGTGCCCTTCGCGCCAAAACGGAGGGGACCCAATGGGAGATCCGCTCATCAACACTCACACCATTCGTGGACCAATCACAGACCACGGTGGTCCCAGGCATTCACACCACCCTAGACTCTCTGGCACCCAGGATGTGTATTGGGACCAGACATCCCAGCCCACATCCTGGAGGCACACACAAGACATGTAGAAGCCCGCGAAAGCATCCGTGTTTCGCGGGAAAGTACATGCCCAAAATAAGGAAGGCCCCGGGTCGGCTCGACCTGGGGAAGGTGAATGGAGCAAGACGGTCAGCGGACAGGACAAAGGAGCCTCGTGGTCTGGCCATTTTGGGAGCCAGGCCACCATTTTGGGTTAAGCGCGAGAAACGCCCTTAGAACGCCAAAAGGAGCTCAAAACACAAGAAACGATCGCTGCCACCATTCCTGTCCCTGAATCACTTGCACCGATCAGATACAATCCTAAACGAGTATCTAGGGCCTGTAGAAGGCTAGAGACCCAAGAGAGCTGTAACTTAGCTTACAGTGCCCTCTTGTGTCATGTTGCACGAAAGCCGCAACATGATAAAAGAAACTACGGGAAACAGCGTTCCCCGGTACTGACTGTCTTAAGGGCATGTCACTTTCCCCGTAAGAAAGGAGCGAAAGCCCAGAGGAGTGCGGCAGAAGGCTGCACTTCTCTGGCAAAGTCAAGAACAAGGTGAAAAACAACAGCAAAAAGTTTAGGGGTTGCCACATGGAAGGAAAATTACCTACAATTACGAAATCTTTCCTAACAGCTGGTACTGTTGTTTTCGTGAATACTACTGGCTCAGGCTCAGAACATAAATGATCCTGTGGTGGAGAATGTAAAGGTGGCAGGGGTAAAGCGGATTCAGACTTTTGATGATACCACAGAGTGTGAACTATCAGGCCTGCTACGTTTTTGCATTTCTATGATCAGAATGTAGCAAGGCCGAATGATGCAGTGAACACACTCATCATTTATAGTGCAATCATGAAGATGCAGGGAAAAGGCCACATACACATGTATATATATATATATATATAGTTTGATCTGCACACCAGCATGGAAGGGAGCACTCACACAGACAATGTGTACTGGTATGACACATGGAAGTGGAGACACACATACACACACACACCATTTGTATTGCACTCTTACAGTGAAGGAGAACCACATACATAATATGTTCTGCACTCCTCTGGGAAAGGGGCAGAAATCACACTCCCAGTGTGTGCTGCAATCCTACAATGAGGTCACGAACACATTTTCTTCTGCACTCTGCCACGTAAGGGGGTCCACAAAAATAATGTATACATTTCTCTCAGGAGATATTTTCCATAATGATAAGAGGAGTTGGTTGATGAACCCAGTCTTAAGTCTAAGCTGATCGCCCTTACATGCATATCTATGGAAAACATAATTACCAAACCTCAGCAAGACAATGCTACCCTGTTGCCAGAGGGTAAAGTTACAGGCACCACAATCACCGTTCAATCATGTTTAACATCTGCTTTTGCTTTCGACAGTCACTAGGCAATTTCTCAAGGCTGATTATCAGCAATGTTGTCACTGTCCTTTCCAAGACAGTGATAGTGAGATCATGATCACAATGTTTATGATGGGTTGGGGAAGGAGCAAAGCTGCCATGCTGCTGCCTGAGCCAGCACACAGGTGGAGTCCAGCTTATGATGGGGATTTTGTTTCCCGTTGCCCTTCTTGGTCCCTGCCACAACAACATTCTCACCTTCACTGGTGGTGAAACATAACTTTTACAGGTGGGCGATGCAACATGTCATACACTCCCTACGGTAACAGTGGCATGTGTAGTTCAGTGGAGGAAAGGGCCATTCAACCAATGAATGGATGGCAGAGATTCAAGACCCCAGGTGCTTGTCACACAATTGTCTGCTGTCAGAAAGGCTTTTAATTATATGATATGATGCGGCATTTATAACACGGCTATACACAAATGATTCCAATGTATCCTTAGGTGTAAGACAATGTCGCACAGGACCACTAAAGTGTCTTAGCGTTGTGTGCTACCAGGACAGGTGTTTGAGTGGGTGATCTGATGACAATACCTAGTGAATGGGTGATGGGTAGTTAGATCCTTGTCATTGTGAAATGTGAAAATAATAATATTGCGTTTATATCCATGTTTGATGGATACAACTGAAAGTGGCCGTGCAGCTGTTCACACCCTCTCGGACTGTGCACACACACGTGCATCTGTTGCACACACACTAGGGGTTTAGTCGTTTTGTTTTATGCGCATTTCAAACTGCATCCCATTTGTGAATGTGTGATGAGCATTCAAAAATGCAGATGTGATCTGCAGATATTGGCTGAGGAGCATCGGGTATATGGAAGCACGTGGAGATCAAAGATGCTCATGGGAATGTCCAGATTTTCTCTTGTGCAAATCTTTGTGGCTCGGCATTGTCTAAGGAGTTAACCGCTGGGACGGTCGATAATCCACCCAAATCAGAAAACAGGTGCTCACGCCAGAAGCAAACCTTCCTAAAGCCATTCCGAAACTGGCAGAGCACTGGCTGGCAGACTTTTGGGTTTCCTTGTATGTGCCTGTGCAAGAACCAGGGGTTGTAATTGCAATGAATGAAAACAGCCTTAGTCTTCCCACTTTTGTTCAGTAATAACACTAATTGTTAGAGGTAAGAGTTGCAAGTTGGACACATTCCACTAAAACAAAGCAAAAAAGACCCACCAAATGTCTGTAGTCTTTGCTTAGTACTTTTGAGTTTCATATCCTATCCCTGAGTGAGAAGATACATCCCCTCATGCACTGTTCAGAGTGGTAGACAGACGGGTATTTTTTAAAATGTATTTCTTAGCTACATTTCCACTGTCAATTCTAACCAAGAGGATGACAGCACTGTCGCTATTTTAAACCTTAGAGCCCTCTTTAAGACATCATTCTTCTCAACTAAATGCTAAGAAGTCAGAACATGCAGCCGCTAACGACGCGGACGATCCGGGATACAAGCGCGCCTCTTCTGGGACTTTTGATACTTAATTGAAGGAAACAGCATGGAAATGCAGACTTCCATCTGCACATGAGCAGGGAATTATTTGGACGTTTCCGTGGCTCTGCGTCATCTGTTGTTCAATTATGAAGGGAAAAACTCTGCTGGAATAGTCAGTGCTGACATTTACAAGGTAAATGTCCCCAAAATACCTCTGGCAATGTGAAATACCATTAGTCATATTTAAACATGAAACGTGACTGGATTCGCTTTTCTATTCCATAAAGGGGCATACATTGGGAGGTTTTATTACACCTTGAGATTGGAGAGATTCAGCGACACCGTAATAAATTGTATGGCATCAGGAATTGCATTAAAGAATGCATTGGCATCATTAAATGAAGGAACACACATACATGCAAGCGTGCGTGTGCGCGCGCACACACACGCTCCTTTATTTTAGTAAAATACAGCAGTTATTAATGAATTGTTTTATTTTTATGATAACATTAAAATAGACTAACATTACGTAGCAAATCTTCTCTCTAAGACAAAGTGGTACAAATACTGCACTTCTATTGGAGCCACAGAATGAAAAAGAGAGAGCGAGACAGAGAGAGAGAGAGAGAGAGAGAGAGAGAGAGAGAGAGAGAGAGAGAGAGACTGATTACAGTAAGTCATCTGATTCCTATAGTGATGGTCAAGAAAGAGATCTCCCCTTTTTAACTCTGCACTCGGGGCATGATGGCACACATTAACTGGTTATTTTTTTAAACATGTTTTTATTGTTTTAATTGTAACACATTTTTTACAAAAGTGCTCTTTGTGACACTTGTCCTCTTAAACTTTCCAGTCGAATACGAATACGAGATAAGAGATGTTCCTCTTTAGATCCTGGTTAATTTATTTCAAGCACTGCTCCAGGCCCATGTTCTGCATGAGCAGAGCTACGGGGATCACCCATTGCGTCATTTCACCACTCATTAGTAGATACCACCATGTTTCTTCGTCATAGGTATGTATAGACTCTAGGATCTTTCCCAAGTATGTAGATCTTGCTGCCTGTGTCCCTGGACAGGATAAAAGCAAGTGTCCAATTGATTCCACTTTACCTGTGACTTTGCAAGAGCTGCACTCGTTAGAGCTGGACTTGCCTCTTATCGCCATCATTTTGTTTGTTTTCATGAGATTTAGACAAATCCGCAAGAAAGTGCGACCTAAGGACTTATTGGGACATTTTGCTAAATATCCAATGACTTGGTTGACTTTCTTTGCGTCAATTGGCAAATCCATGGTTAGTTTATATTTGCCAGCTTCTTCCAGAGTCTTGATCCAGTCATTTTCAATCAATTTTGTTATGCGTTATTCAGAAGTTCTTCCTCCGTGGTTCCTATTTCATCCAGAAAGCAATTATTTTCCTGCGCCCAATTCGTTAACATTTAGTTTTTGCCACCCTCCATTTCTTTTTTTATGATTTCAAAAATGTTTGGCCTTGGATGAAGAATAACCTTTCTGTACAGCATTAGCATGTTTCTTGCGATTATTGCGATGAAGGATGTCAGGCACAATTTACGTCGAATGAGGACGACCAGGGGTTGATTGCGTTAGGCCGAGAACGTGCCGCCAAAAGGATCCCTCTAACGTTGGCCATATTTTTATTGGAATATGAGGCATTGCTTCTGCGCCATGGGATAGGCCTGGCACGACTTTAGCTTTGTAGTAGTTCATGGCCGGGTTGTGAAAAGCAGCCATATTTTTTATCTACAGCCTTAGCCTGGGTGGTCAGAATTTTGATCCTTTCGTGCACAGTCACCTGCATAGGTAGTTCTGAGGGATTGCCATTCATCATTACTCCTAAATATTTGAAGCTTGTCACTTTCTCCAATTGGATGCTATCGACCTGCCATTTCAGTTTTTAGATTCTCTTGGGTGATTTTTCAAATGCTATAAATTTCCGGTTTTGCTTTGTTAAGTTCCAAGTTATTTTCTTTTCGATATTTTAATAAATTGTTCAGTTGCCTTTGAAGGCCCACAACCGTCTGATCCAATAAGATGTTATCATAGGCGTAAAGGAACTGTGAAAACTTTGACTCACCTATAGTCGGTGGAAAGGCTCTGATTCCTTTTTCACAGTCTTCAAAGTGACCCATGTAAGCGTTATACAGGGCTGGCGCGAGTGGCCAGCCCTGTTTGACTCCTCTTGCTGTGGCAATTTCCTTTGAGAGAACACCTGCTCGGCTGAGTCTTACTCTCATTGATGTCCCTGAGTAGAGAGCTTTGATGAGACCCAGTAGCGGCTCTCGGCAGTTCTGTTTAGCCAATTTCCTCCAGAGAATGTCCCGGTTAACCTGGTCAAATGCTTGGACCAGGTCTACGAAGGCCATAAAGACTCTCGGGCTACCTTGTAGAATTTTGTCTTTCAGGCTGCTCAGCAGTAAGATGTTTGCCGTAGTTCCGATGTTTTTGATGAGCCCCGTCTGGAAGGGGTCGATATAGTCTACCTCTTTTAGCCACAACTGGAAAGCGTCCAGAGCGAGTGATCCGAAAACTTTGCCAATGACATCAAGGAGCGCTGTCGGGCGATAATGCCGCAGGTTTTCCCTTGAGCCCCTTTTTGAAAATTGGCACAACATTTGCCATTTTCCATGTTGATGGTATTGTTTTGTTTTGATTGCGGTTTTGGTTATTTTTATCTTTAAAAGCTCCATGGTTGGGTGGAATAGTTAGGGCAATATTTGACTGTGTCGGGGGCTGTGCCTTGATTCTTGCCCTCAATATAGTGTAATGCCATGTTTGAACTTGTAGAGCTCTATCGTCCATCATGGGCTGCCTGGTGTTAGAGAATCTGTGACCAGGAACTGTGAAGCGACAGAAAAAAGGATTAATAGAGAGGGAGAAGTTTTTGAGAAAAAAACAGTTTTTATCTGCTTGCAAATGTTAGATGATGATCACAGACTTTGATCACCAAATGAAGGGATTTACAGAGCAAAGTCTCAATATGGTAGAAACTGCCACCTCCTACTCAAAGTCTATGAACATGTGCAATATTCAAAAGATGGAGATAGGAGCACCTGAGAGTGGGAGAAGGGCAGTACCAGGCAAATTTGTCCTGACAAAAGGATGGACAACTTCCCTGAAATGTCCACTGGACCATATATTAATAAATAAACTGTATCCTGCAGTGCACTGGTTACCAATTGAGTTCATATGAACACACTGAAAGTTGGACATAATGAGGCAAGATCAAATCGACTGCCACATTGTAAATGTATTGTGAAGCACAGTACAAAAATTCAGAATCTCCAAATACACCTGATTTAAATTGTCCAGATACAAATGCATGCATTAGCATGACACTCTGAGGCAGTGGAAAACATTTCATAGGCTTACATAAGGGGATGAGCTGTAAGAGACAGCTTTTGATCCCCTTGCATATCTATGATTCAAACGAAAAACAAGAGTCAGTATTGAGTACGACATTATGGTCCTCAGATGAAGGACAAAGGCCTAACAGCTTTGGCCAGAGGAAAGGTTCACAGATATTGGGTATAGGATTGCTAATAATGACTTCTTTACCCAGATCCACTTCCAATGTCGTTGCATCTGGGTGGCAAACACACATATAGAACAAGACCACACATAAAGAAATACGGGTTGCTAATGTCTTAAAATATGAGACAAAATGGAAACCTGCAGAATGCTGCATGTCAAAATTCAGTGCTTAGAATCAAACGGTGGAAGGATGATGGACTGGTGTCAATCCAATTAGAACAATTCAGTATTGCAATGGGCAAAATGCTGAATGCTGATATTACGCAGACCTTCAAAGAGATTTGCATGGTCGACAGTGTGAAAAGCTGCTGAAATGTTGAGAAAAATAAATGTAGTGGCACAGATGCCAACCATCAACTATAAACCACCCCCCACCCCCAGATCACCCAGCATCTAGATCTGGACTGATTTCATGTAGCAAGGAGGTCTAAAACCCTAATGTCTAAAATAGAAGTTCTGAGCACTCAATGATGTTTTGGATTTGTTTGTAAACGGCCTGTTCAATCATGTTCAATAAAAATGGAAGTTGAGGTTTTTTGTAATCATTGACGGTTTATTGTGATTCATGATGCCTTTTAAAAAGATAAACAAAAATAAGAAGCACCATTACATGTTTTAGAGCTGGAGCAGCCAATGAGAAAAGCACTTTAATGACATGTCTCAGATCCCCAGCAACAAGAGGCTGCACTCCACTGCAGCTTTACAGGACAAAGATCTTTGCAGAACCTGAGCACATGCTCTCATTATAAATTAGATCAAAACAAGATACACCCACATGTCTTACAGCCTGTAACTCACACACCGGAGTTCAGAAAAGGTGTATTGAACGTAAATGAATAGAAGATTGACAGGGCTCATGAAGTACCTTTCCCAATTTGATCTACCATAGGGGCAGAAAACATGCCAGGGAGTGACAAACTGATGGAGCGAAGTGGCAGTGAAGGGGCAGTTGAGGCAGTGAGGAGGAGGCAAGCAGAAAGAGGAGCATGGTTACACTATGTCTATTTCAGCCTCCAACGCTGCTCCAGCGAAGCGGATTGAAGCAGCAGTGGAGGAGCAATCGTAGCAGTGAGGAGGAGAAGCATGGAATGAGGAATGTGGTTATGCTACCTATATTTCAATGGTAGTGAGAGGGAAGTTCTGGTAGTCACGACTGAATGGTTTAAAGGGTCTAAAGTTCTCTACGGATGTGTCATCCAGATTCTGGACTTTAGACTTTGAATCCATTGACTGCAGAAAGCGTGGGCCCTGGTGGCATTGATTTCTCTGTTCGGTGATTCATGTTCTCCTTGCTTTCTGATCAGTTGGCCTGTACTTCTTTTGACCTCAGCAAACTGCTTCCATAGTTATTGACATTTTGGGTAACAACACTCGTAGAAGTTGATACCTGCCTTCTCTATTATTTACTCCCTCTAGCCAGATATCCTGTTTGCGTTCTCACACATTTCTTTATGTTTGTATTTAACACTTGCTACTATGGAGGATATCATCGGATTGCATGGACTAACTGGAGGTGTCTCAACAGCCAGCTGGGAGAGGGCAGGTTGCAATCACAGTCTCGTTGTGATGGATCTCTGGTTTAAAGCCTAGGACATCTGCTATGTGAATTTTACATTATATATGTTATTTTTGCATTAGTTTGGTTGTAGTTCTTTGTGTGGATGTGGATGTGGAGATTTTCTGAATTGTCAGCAAATATCTGGAAATAGTGATAGTTCTACAACATTTCAATTAGAGCTTAGTGGAGGTAGTGATGCACACTTTTCACACTGCTTAAAACTCATTTGTGTTTCTGTTATGTTTAACCATGTCAATTGTCACGATTTGTAAAGTGTAATCACTTAGCACCGTATGTGCTAAATCCCAAGTACTAAATACATTACTTGGTGAAGGAGGGCACTGGAGTGACAGAAACATATTTTGTTTGCTTGTCTAGATCAAGCTTTTGGCATTTTATTGGGAGCTGACCAAGGATCTAGGAGTTTTGGAACCAACTTGCCAGGTGTTATTGGCATCATTAGGAACTGTTTTGTTTGTGCAAATTAAAATGTAAGAAATCATAATGGAGTAGTGTCTCCTTCACCCAAATGTCCATTTTGATAGTTATCTTTTTTTTAAACTTCTTTTTATTATTCAGCGTGGCAGCAAAACACAAGCGAACAGCGTAAGGCGTTACAATATGAATACCGTATACATAATGTAGGTGCACAGAGGTTACTTCACATAATATCACAATCAATGGGTACAATCACAGCATGGATATGGCAACAGAAGACCGTGATAGGGGTGAGGACCCGAGCAGGCGGGGGAAGAGGGCGGGGGGGAGGTATCCGGTGTCGGGATTAGATCGGACATGTAAGAGCGGAACTTAAGCCAGACATTTCTAGGTCTGGAGTGGGCAGGTTGCATATGGGACCAGGCTTCCTCAGAGTCCGAGGCCCACGTGACCGCTGTCAGCCATTGGGCGTGTGTGGGAGGCGAGGGGCGAAGCCAACAAAGCAGGATGGAGCGCACCGCCAGCAGCAGGCAGAGGCCGGCTAATTTTTGGGAATCACGGGAGAGGCCTGGGAGATCATGAAAGAGGCATACCAACGGGGAAGGAACAATGGGATGGTCGAGAACCGCAGACATTGTCGAGCAAACTGCCTCCCAAAACTGTGAGAGGCGAGGGCAGGACCAAATCATGTGAATGTAGTCGGCGTCGTCCCGATAGCATCTAGGGCAGCTGGAAGGGTGATCCCTGGACATGCGATGTAGTCTGATCGGGGTGTAGTGAAACCTGTGTAGTACTTTGAACTGAATGAGTTTAAGCCGGGAGTTGAAGGACACTCGATGTGTACGCTCGCATAGATGTGCCCAGCGCTCATCCGACATTTCAACACCCAGGTCTACCCCCCACACACACTTCAGTTTAGTGAAATCTGGGACAGATCTGGATTGCAACATCGTGTATAACCTGGAGATTTTACCTCTTGTGGGCCCAGAGGAGGAGAGCTCCTCAATAGCCGGGTCATCCGGAGGCAGCGCAGGGAACGTTTGATAATTACATTTGAGGGTCCTGCGGAGGGATGCGTATTGAAGCCATGCACCCTGGTCACTCCTCAGGGGCAACGGGAGATCGGGCCATTCAACAAATATACCCTGGTCAAACACATCACGCAGCAGCTCGTAGCCTGCGTCCGCCCAGCGACGAACCGTTCCCGGTGGGACCCGCGGGACCCCCGGGAGGAAATTCCAGAGAGGGAGGTTGCCGTGAAAGGCGTAAGTAGTTTTGACTAGTCTCCACATCTTCGCCAATGCGATGGAAGTGCAGGCGACCGGACTCTGTGAAATTTTGATAGTTATCTAACAGGGAACATTCCTTTCCCACCATACGCTTTGACTAGTTATTTGAGTCAATGCTGAGCTTTGTTTTTATTGGTTGTGTCCTGTAATAACTCAATCCACCGGACGCAGTAATTACAGTTCACAGGTTCGATGAACCCAGTTCCATCGTGAAGTGTCTGCTAATACTTCCTCATTGCGAGAATAGGAAACATGGATGAAGGACATAAAGGAATACATGATTTATAAGTAGAACAGGGTGATGCAACAGCCATCAGCAGTAGACAGGACATTCAATGATGAGGGGTCATTGGAATTGTAGTTCAAAACATCTGGAGAGCCTCAGGTTGCAGAATCCTGAACTAGAAGATTAAAAGGAAAACCTCTATGTAGATTCAACAAAAAGAGACCGAGACCAGGCTCAAACTGGGAAACACAAAGTTAAATATAAATAGCGAGGAGTGCCACAAGCATAGTTTGATAGGCGTGCCCAAGAATGAAGGGAAATACGATTTCTTTTAATAAGGATGGGCTAGTAAAGAGCTTACTCAGAGGTGTTCAGGTCCATGATGCTTCTTTTAAACTTATCCAAATGTTGACGGAAATGGGGCTCAATCTTACAGAACACATGTACAGAGTTGAGGGCGTTTCAGCCACTGGCATTGCATTAGCTAATACAGCCTCTGGGAGTTAAGTAAAGACAATCCTATACAATAGATGTGTCATTCAGACGAGTTGATACTAGGTTGCTGCAATTACCAATAGACAATACCTTGCATTTACAACTTGCAGAACCTCCTCTATCCACATTATGGGGAGAACGATTTCTATTACTGGAAACATCATGGCACCTAGAACTTAGGTATATAACATGGTCAGCCAATGCAGTTTATTTATTTACCAAACATGAGCCAGAGTTACAAAGTAAGTCATGCTCTGCCCTCCAGTATTACAACAGATACAAAGGAAAATTGAACTATTTCTAAACTGTCACTGCACCTCCCTCCTGAGTCTAGTCGATATACAATTTTCCTCTTTCAGATGTTCAGACTCAAACCTAACACCTTTTAGAACATAGAATGCTTAATTAACAAAAATACTATTTGATAATAAATCTAATGGAGAATATTGTAACAATGGAGAACATTTAAATGGCAAGGAGGACTGGATTGGTGAGGCAGGGGAGTAAACATCTAAACAGTGATTGTGTAGTGCTGATCTTCATAGATACCATTTTGGTCAATTAAATATTCTGTGCGGCACAGAGGAACTATCATATTTATTTCGACTGTAAGGTTGTCCCTTTGGTTTCTTATATCCACCAATGGGTTGTTCTACCATCAATAGCAGTATTTCTTAGGGGCACACAGGTGGCATGCTCCAGTGTGATATCAGGGGGAGGGATGCTGTCATGATTTCCTGGTATAGTTTGCTGTAGTATATTTGGTACATTAGATGATGTGGACTGACTTGATCCTATGCTATCTGTTCAATCACCATTTGAATGGGTGGCCCGGACTGAGATGCAAAACATATAGCTGCTTATAGAGGGGCTCAGGGAAAATTGCTGGCCTCATGCTTTTTTAGGACCAGTGATTTAGAGATTAGAAATCTGGGAGGTGAGGTCTCTAACAACAGAAAATCCCTTTGTTGGGATGATTCCCATTTTGAATAAAAATGGATCAGTTGCAGGGTGTCCCTTTTACCAAGCCGGGATAGGATATTGAAGATGTCTAAACCCTCAATTATAATAGGATCCTTTGATAACCTGTTGCAAAATATTAATCATATGTTCTCAATGGATAAACCATCTTGTAGATGTTTACTAGACAGAATACAATCAAAGTGGTATGATTTAGCTTGTATAAAGAGAATACATACGTTACTGATGCCCCTACAGGCAACTCTAACTGGTAATAGCAAGATAGCTTTACATCAGCATTGTTATGTACAAAACCCATGCAACGACAAAACATAAATGAAGCTGTGCGTCTGGGATATTCTTCGCAAAACAATTTTAGCTAATGAACAAACCACTTGGTGGTGGGTGAAATGTATCAGATAATGAGCTGGTAAATTGTGCAAGAAAGCCTTAATGTATACACTATTTAAATTTTTGACTTGTACATAAAATAGTATTCACTCAAGCAGAAATGATCATAGTAATGATGAAAAAGCTACAAAACATAAAAGTCCCAGCCATGAACTCTGTCCAGTGGATATTTATAAAAATGATATACAGCTGTGGGTCCAAATGTTTTTATTTTTTGTTTAACGCTTTTAATAAGTCGGGTTAATAAGTCAGGCGTTATACCTGGTGGCTGGAATCTTTTGCAAGTGAAGTGTGTAGTTTTATTATGGAATAAAAACATCCATAAAGACAATTAATAAAATACAATACAATTTCATAAGTACAGCAAAACATAATTCCTAAAATAGAAAAATACTTCAAACCTTTAGCAGTAGCATTATTACCTCAATATGTATTACAGTCATGATTTACTATCCCCTTCCTCCTTTTCATAGCTTGTCTGAGGTACAGAAGTAACGCCCAGCTAATTCTTGGAGTTTCAACCGGAAGTAAGTATATTAGTGCAGGGTGACAATAAACAAGTGCAGTTACACGAAGAATTGGTTTTAACGTGTCGCCTCTAATATCATTAAAAACTGGACAAAAAACATAAAATGTGGTGTATCCTCCTCATATGCTTGGCATAATGGGCAACATTTTCGCGCCTTGAAACACTTGTGTATAGGAGAGTTATATATGCCAGGTCATATCATATCATATCTGAGTAAACAGTCCATCCCGCTTCGATGTCTCTCAGTTGTAAACAATTAAATCTTGCCCTAGTCACAAGACATCTCTCATGAATATGAAATGTGGTGTATCCTCCTCATATGCTTGGCATAATGGGCAACATTTTCGCGCCTTGAAACACTTGTCTATAGGAGAGTTATATATGCCAGGTCATATCATATCATATCTGAGTAAACAGTCCATCCCGCTTCGATGTCTCTCAGTTGTAAACAATTAAATCTTGCCCTAGTCACAAGACATCTCTCATGAATATGATTTGACCAAATCAGATCATTCTGAATGATGTCAAAGGATAAATTAACATAATTATGATTGGTCGTTGTTCTCGATTCTTCAGACTCACACAATAGACTAACCACAGAAAATTGCTGCTCTCTAAAATCATTAGTCATTGTGCAATCAAGGCTAGTTAATACTGTAAAGTGACTACGTGCATTGATTTTTTCCAGCCACAGTATTTATTGCATGTTGAATCTAAGGAATAGAAAGTGCTCTTGCTTTAGTTAAAATGACCCTTAAAATAGATTGAGCAAGATCCGCTCTAAGGTTTGACCAAATACATAACCAATGGAGGGCGGTTGGAGAACCATATCATCAGGGAAAAAATGTCAACCCCACCGCCAGATGGGATGCATAGATGGGAGCTGAATGTGGTAAACCAAATATCTTTTTTTATAAAATCATTCTCAAATTACTGCAAAAAAGACAGAGCTGAATAATGCCCCATAATGAAGCTCCATATTTAGCAATTGGGTTAAATTTGCAATCATAGACCTTCCGAACAATAGATATTATTTGAGGACTGCAGCTCTTCATGAAGTGTAAAACAGCCACCAAGCGCCTGTTTCATCCTAACCAATTGTTTAGCAATGTGGCCTCCCCCGGATAGTTTAGGAGTAAAACATATAACGAGATAATCAAATTCCCAAACCTCTGCATTGATGTATCCATCACTTCTCATTGGTTGGAATGGAATTCAACTATTGACTAAATGCCAGGCCATAAATGCCGACTTCCCAGCATTAACGTTCAGATCTAGGTTATTCATGAAAGATATATAAACCCGAGGTAATATCTTGCAAAGCTTTTGGTGTTCGGGCAATTAAGATGGTATCATCGGCATATGCCAAAATGAGAAAAGAAGCATTCTGTATTTTAGGGACGTATGCACAGGTTTGGAGTAAAGCTTCAAAGAGACCATTAATGGATAGGGAGAACAGCAAGGAAGCCAAAACCTACACCTGCCTTTCGCCAGAGCTCACAGGAAAAAACTGGTTACAGTGGCCCTTAATTCCAGCATTTGTTCCCTCGTGTAAGGTGGTAAGTGTCTTTAATAGATCTGTGTGGCAGTTTAACGACATGAGCACACCTCACAACTTAGTTCTATTAACTTTCTTGGAGGCAGTGCTCAGGTCCATAAAAGCCAAGTAAACCGATTCCCCCTTCATATAGAGGTAGTACAACCTTATAAAATACAAGTTCAAGGCCTGCTCAGATGTACCCAAACCCAGGCAAAACCCTTACTGAATGTTAGATAGGATGGAATTAACATTAATCCATTGCTCCAATCTCATTAGAGGGCATGCCCAAATATTTTAAAGTCAGAGTTGAACAATGAAATTGGTCTATATGTGGTTGGGTTATCTCTAATGCCTTTTTTTGAAAATGGGATGTATTAGGGCAAATTGTCAAGACTGCAGGATTTTGCCAGTTGTCATAGTAGCATTAACACCCATTATTAGGGGAGGAGCCCAATGATCTATCTGATTATAAAATAAACAGCCGGTAACCCATCTGGGACGGGGCAACAATTCATTTTTTGTTTACCAATTGCATCACCAATGTCCTTAATGTTAAATTCTAGGCAGGGATGATCACTTATTTCCGACTCAATTAGGTGCCCCACCTGTGAAATCCTGGTATGGATGACCAGGTCAATAGTTAACGTAATGGTGTGATAAAGTAACAAAAAATTGTCAACACAGAGATGATCAGGGAGATGGGTCAAGAGACCACTTACAGTCCAAGTGTATCTTGGGCCTTCCTTTACCAACTCCCAAATGTTGTTTCTATTCCTATCAGAAAGTCTACTAGATAAATAAGCCTGATCATTAGAATCCTTGGGTCTGTGTATTGAAAAATTGTGTCGGTAAAAATATGTTAGTGGCACTATTTTAGGGTGCGTGTGTCGGGTGTAACTACCTAAAATAGAGTTAAGTATAAGGTTTCTAATACCCGGATTAGAAAAGGTAACTGCAGTACAGTGCCCTTGTAACTTCTTAGTCGCATCACCAATCCATTCCACCCTTCTACCCATCAATACAGCCTGAGGATTAATCTTTGGGCCGGCTGTTCTTGTGTTCATCCAATGGGTTTATTTATTTATCAGAGACAGTGTGAATTCCTCCTGAGCATTAGAAAGAGGGTCCACCTCAACAGTAACCCCAACCAAGGGGACAGCTGCTGGTGGTGAGTGAGAAACCAGTCTGGTCAAATAATGAGAAGCTCCTTGACCCCCCATTCTAAGATGCGCGGATATCCCATCTGGTTTGACCATAATTGGGACCATGGGCATGTGCCTTGTTATCTAAATGAGGTCTACTCGACATTGGCTTTCGAAGTGAGGGACCAATTGTAGTACAGTTCAGGTTATCTGGGGTAGAGACTGGAAGAGAAAAAACATCATTAGTCTTCATATGACAATTAAAATATAGGTCATGTTTATAGTTACCAGTTTTAGATAATAATTCTTGTTTGAGCACCCCTAGCATGTCATCCATTATCAACAAGAAGTTAAACTTTTTTTAAAAAATTAGTTAAAAAGACTAATACAGAATCAGCTTTCGCATTTAGGGATAACATAGAAAGGTATAACGCCTTAAAAACATTACCATTGCCTCCTTTAGGGAAGTATCAACATTTTCATCAAACATTATTGTGCTCGATGTATGTTCGATATTAGTACCAATGTCTGTTCTGATAACTTTCAAATGCGTGTCATGGGTTGATATGGAACTTGAGGGAGATGTAACCAGGTGAGCCACGAGGACCAGCAAAGGGATTGAGGATTTGAGGATATAGTAGTAGAAATGGTAGTTGTATCAATATTAGATGACTGTTCAGGAAGTGACAACCCTCCAGACGAGCTAGCCCTTAATGAAGACTTTGCATCAGTAGCCTCCAAAAGTTCCATATCATGCCTGCAAGCACTAAGGGCCTGCTCCTCCCTGAGTATTTGTGTTTTCAATTTACCGGTCACCTCTTTGAAATAGTTATCGAATAAAGTATTATGTTTTGCCACTGATTTTGTGCTGCTCTTACTGGATCTTTTTCCCAGCACCCCTTCCAAGTCATTGTTTGCTTTCCTTTTCCCCATTTAGGCGTGTTGGGAGGGTTATAGGTCAAATGTTCGAAAACAAAAGGCTCAAATGCCTTTTCTTCGACATTAAAAGGACCAAAAAAAAGGATCACATTTTTTTTTTCTATGCCACCATTTTCCTTTCATAAAAAAGTTTTTTATGCATGCTAAACTAAAAAAATATATAAATAAATACATTTTTAAAAAATGTTATCCTTTTTTCGGTCCTTTTACTGTCGATCAAAAGGTCATTCGATCCTTTTGATTCGAACATTTGACCGGACACCTGTTGCGAGCTATCCCACAATCCCAATTAAGAACCACCACCTATGGCTAAGTACTGAGAGTAGAAGAAACAGTGCCGGGGGCTCAAAGGCTAAAAAGCCCAACATCACCCTCTGCTGTTTGCATTATTATTAATGTTTATGCGCACAGACCAGGCGGGTTAAAGAAACGTCTGCTGGTTAGAGAGCAAATGAAGAGTCCATGTCCCTCATGTTTACCAGGCTAAGGAGCCCTATGAAATCCCACAGAGGAACTGCAAAAACGGCTGGATCAGTTTTGGGCTTACTGCACAAAGTTACCCAGACTCGCTTCAAGGGGGAAAGGTCACAAAAAAAAACACGCTAACCTGGCTTCCTGACCCTACAGACTAACAGATCCATTTTAACAATTGCTGAAACAAATAAATAAATATAATAAACGATTCATATTCCTCCCTTCCTGTCCCTTGCTCCCTCCCTTCCCCTTAAATTCCTCTGAACCTTCAGTCCTGCTTTCTTCCATCTTATACCTGTGGCCACGCCCCTCCTTCTTCAATACCTCTTCCCCCTCTTTGTACCCCCGGGGAAGCCCGTTCGTACAAACGTCTCCACCCCCCCTCTTTTACAGCGCTAGTACCCCATTGTGCTTCCCCCAACCCTCCTCCAAAGGGCCATGTCCCCAGCAGCAGAAAAACCTACCCAAGAGGTGTTCTTTCTGCACCACCCCCTACCCAACTTGTCATCTATCTCCAACTCTTTACAAAATCCTCCACTGCCAACCTAACATCATCCAGGTAGTACATGTTCCCCAATATTGACAAATGCACCCCATCCTCCCAAAAAAGTGCAAAATCCTTGTAAATGATATCCTGGTATGCCAGCGTTTGCACCCTCCAGGACCTGCAAAACTTCACCATCTCCCTGTTGATCTTTTTCCTCATCCTTTCTACCGTACATTCATTCACACCCCCCGCCATACTCTTCTTGGCAACAACTTGGTCCAAACCAACCCACCCTGGGCCATATCTCCTTCAGCCAACTCATATCCCTCTTCATCTTTTGTAACAGTGATACCCCTGTAAATCGTTCTCCCCTGCATGCAAAATTATTATTGCCAGAACCCCATGATGCTCCCTCAAACACGCTAGCATACCCACCTGAGCCCCCGCTCCCCAGACCATCTCAATAAAGCAATGTTATAGCTGCATCTGAACTGGGTCTCCAAAACTCCTTTTGAGTGCCAAGAGTGTCGTCCAGTGGGGGAGATTCTTGCGGCCCTGTCAGGTTGTAATGAGACCCCGTCCTTGACTCAACCCACATAGTTTTTAACTCAAGCTTATTTGAAAATAGTTATTGTCCAAGAACCGCCAGATGGGACTTAATCTCCACACACATTGAATATTGGTTGCAACTTTCTTCCTTTAAAAGACCCAAGTCCTTGCATACTGATTAATTTAGTAGGCAGTTAAGGCTGACCATTGAGGACTCACATGTCCCCACCTCCTTGGTTAATTCCAAATGTCTACACTGCAATCCTCTTTGGAAGGCCTACTAGATTGCTCCCCCCTGCCATGGAAGTTTGGGCCCACTAAGCAAAAGGTCACGTGTACCATCAATGTTATTAGAACTCAGGGCCATGTCACCCATGCTAATTATGGCATTGTTCCATTCCTGGTGTGTTTTAAGTAGCTCCAAGAATCTTACTTCACTCAGAAAACTATCACTTAGTGATCTCCTCTTGTTTGACTTCCCCTTAGTAATTATACGTTTCATTGAGGAAGTGGAAAGCGTGTAGTCCAAGTTATTTCTAGCTAGTATTCCCAGGGGATATTTCTGAGGACAGACTGGAGGTCGAGGATGTTGGATTAGTACATGGTTGGTGCACCTCTTGAGATGGTTAGAAGAATTGAGACATTATGACCTCTTTGGGAGATTTCTGCAATATCGCGTCAACTTCTGGTGCCTTTAAGTCGTGTTTCCAACTAGGAGACCCGCTTCTGAGATCATAGCAAGTTAGCATGGACCCCCTCAGGGAGAACAGTCCCCGAAAGTCTTGCCCATTCAGGCTATGCACTTACTCAATGTATTCAGCTATTGCCTAGTGTTGGTCTAGCAAGGTAAGCAGCAAGACGGGCAGCACAGAAGTCAGTTGAAGTTTGAATTGGCACACAGGGAGTCCTCAAAAATCTTGCCCAGTGGGTATATGCACTTGCTTGATGTATTCAGCTAATGACTAGTGTTGCTCTAGCAATGTAAGCTGCAAGGTGGGCTGCAGAGCAGTCGGCTGAAGTTTGAATTAGCACATAGAGAGTCAACAGTCATGAGAAGACAGTAAAGAGAAAATCTGTCAAAACAGGGAGTGCGTAATGCAATGGAATAGTGGTGTTGTTACCTGATGGGCAATGTCCTTATCAGCGATTGTGGTTTTCACAATGGGGGTTCCCGATGCCGCTGCCATGCACACCGGGAACACATGGCAACACACTGCTCCCACACTCACTCTGCTTCGCTCAGGAGCTAGTGTTTTTACTGCAGAGACCGCTTCAGGGTACACACTGTGGAAAGACCTGTAAGCAGACAGTCTGTCAAACAGCATTCACAAAGCATTCACTCGCTCAGTTACACATGCACAAATACACCATACACTAACTCATTCATATATGCACCCAATCATACACCCGATTATTCACACATGCATACATACACACATAACATGCAAATCATACATGCAAAAATATGCATCTACCTTCAGCCCCAGTCTGGGTTCCCTGGGTCCCCCACTCAAGAACTGAAACCAGAAAGCACAGATGGCATCCTGGTTCCTGCACATGTGACAGAAACTGGAGCATCAGGTTGTCAGTGTCCCATACAGTCCAAATGAGCGGAGAAGCTCAAGAGTGCCCCCTCGCACATTCAGACATGCAATTGAACAGTCTGCATCACCAATAGGTCGTGCAAGGTTGGGGGAGCAAATCACCCCTAGCATTGTATGGTCTATTGGATAACCACAAAGAGGAGCATACACTGCCAAAGGGAAACCGCATAACTATGGGCCCAGGGCATTACCTGAGTCAGTAATGCCCCCGCTGCTCGGGTCATATTGCTTAAATAACGCGCTTGTACACAAGTGTTTCAAGGCGAGATGAGGCAAAGGGAGGGAAAGCAGAGGGAAGACAGACAACGCTCTTACTATGCCAGTTGTCATTCAGATCGCGCAAGTACAAGGGAAGGGGGAAAAGAAAAAGTGCAAGGGGGGAGTGAGAGGGGAAAGTGCAGTGGATGGGATAATAAACAAACAGTTCAATAAAAGAATGGAAGGTGCAGTACATGGGATAATAAATAAACAAGATAAATAAAAGAACGACAAGCAGGTGGCAAGTGCAAGGTGAGTGCAAGTCAGATTACAAGTCAATAAAGGGTGCTGTGCAGCCAAGATCAACTTTTTTAAGATTGCATAGTGTTTGAAAATAAACACCATAAGACATGCCAAGATTGAAAGGATGTAAAAAAACACCTTTGAAATATTCAGCAAACCTCACCTGTCCATTCTTAACACAGATCATCTTGTGACATAGGGTGGTCTACTGCAGAGTTATATTCTGTTATATGATCTACCCCCTTCTTATTCCTTACCTAACCTCCTTCTTCAACATCTGCCTCTACTCAGCTACCTTCCCCTCCCCTTTCAAGCATGCCACTATTATACCTATACTGAAGAAACTTTCTGCTGATCCCCTTCTTACCTCTAACGTACATCCTATCTCTCTTCTCCCATTCCTCTCTAAACTACTAGAATGACTAGTCTACTCCCAGCTCTCAGCCTTTATCACTAACCTTTACCTCCTTCCCCCTCTCAATCTGGTTTCCGACCTAAACACTCCTTGAAACTGCCCTTACTTATATTCTGAACTCCCTCCTCTGCGCTCGATGCTCTAAACAATCCTCTGTCCTCATCCTCCTCGACCTCTCTGCTGCCTTTGACACCATCCATCACCCCTTACTTCTCAACACTCTTTCTTCCTTTGGTTTCAAAGGCTCTGTTCTCAACTGGCTCTCCACTTACCTCGCCTCTCGCTCGTTTGCTGTCTCCTGGGGTGGTCATACCTCACCCACCCTCCCTTGGATTACGGCATACCTCAAGGTTCAGTTCTTGGTCCTTTCTTATTTTCTCTCTATTCCTCTCTCCTTGCCCCCATCATCTCTTCCTTCAGTATTTCTCACCATTTCTATGCCAATGACACCCAACTATTCCTTTCCTTCTCTTCCTTCTCTCCTGATTGCCACATTAAACTTTCTTCCTGTTTTACAGCCATTAAAAACTGGATGTCATCCCGCTTTATTTCCCTCAACACTGATAATATTGAAGTCTTATTCTTTCCCTCCAACACTCTTCCCCGTCCCTCTCCTCCACCTTTTATTGACTTTCCACCCTTTAATCTTCCCATTTCTGCCCACGCTCGCAATCTAGGCAGTCACTTTGATTCCTCCCTCTCCTTTTCCCACCATATTTCTCTTACCTCTCGCACCTGTCGCTACCGCCTTTTCAACATTCGCAAAGTCCACTCCTCTCTCACCTTCCATACCACTAAATGTTTACTCTCCTCCCTTATTTTCTCTTGCCTCTTCTATTGCTCCTCTTTACTCTTTGGACTACCTGCATCTCATCTCACCCCCCTCAAATTCCTATATCACTCAGATGTCCATAGCCTCTGTCTTCTTGCCCCTCAATACTCCCTTTCCTACCTTGGTTGGCTTCCCTTTCACTCCCAATTTAAATTGAATTTCCTCTGTCTTATCCTTAAATGTCTCCATGATCTTGCTCCCTGTTATCTCTCATCGCTCCTCTCTTTCTTTTTACACCTCTTCCCATTCACTTCGTTCTGCTGATCTTTTCCTTCTCACCGTCCCCACTTCCCCATGTGCCTCTTCCTGTTTCTGCTCTTTTCAGCTGCTAGCCCCTATGCACTGAAACTCCCTACCAGCTCTATCAGCTCCATACCTACCTGTTCCTCCTTCCGTACTTCCCTGAAATCTCTCCTTCTCCATCCCTCACCCTGCTACCTTCTCCCATTACTATCTCCTTTCCCTCCTTTCTCTCTCAGCACTTCTCCTCGCCCCCTCTCCCTCTTACCCTAACAGATTAATTGCTCTACTTACTGTTTTGTATCAGTTTGATTCATGTTTGTAAATTGCTTCTACTGTTATAAACTGTTATGTATCATGTTGTTATAATGTAAAGCGCTTTGGATTAAAGCGCTATATAAACACAATAAATACAAATATAATATTCAGGAATGCACAATTGTGGACAAAATAGGGATGTGTTTAAAACAGTTTAATTGCCTGGATGATTATTGATGGCAATATTCAATTATGATGAATTATTTTGTTTAACAGATGAATATGTCATAACAAGCAAAGTCAAATCATTGTCTACAAACCAACTTTTCTGAGAGTACCTTAAACCATTGTATAGATTAAAAAAAATGAATAATGTGGCAATTGCTATAACTATTTATTGTGAAACTGCGTATGATATATACTACAAGGAACCATATCACGGGATATTATCATGTCGTCCATGCCCTCACCTTTTCTACCTGATAACCACAATTCTGCCACAGGAAAAATGTATTTATAAGAGCTCAACATCCTCTAATCCCCACATTACACTTCGCTAGGAAAAGTGGATGACATTGATACTATTTACTCCTCATTATTCAAAAGTGCATTTACATATCTCATAATTCTTCACCTAGAGGTATTGCCATTATCTCAAACTTGCTTACTGACAAAAGCCCGGCCATCATTGCCAGCATTCTTCATTTTAATGGGCAATGTTGAAGGATCTATGTTGTTTAGAACCTATCTGAACAAAAGCTGATTACATGTGGAGAGCAGTTATCCCTGCCAAAGCAAGTATCAAGCATTGGTAGGATTTTCCAATAGGAGTTCAATCACATTCATGAACATCAAAAAATAACGTTGCTTTACCTCTTTATCAAGCCTAGTTTGTATCAGGTTAAATTTACCATTAATTGCACACACACATCTAATAGTAGGTGCCTCCAGTAAAAGTATTGTTTATTCTTACTATTCTTCATTAGAGAAATGCAGTGTTCCATGCATGTGGGGCTAAATGTAATGAGGTGTATTCCTCCAAGATGTATACAACTATCAAAAACGGAAGCTTTAAGCAGATGTACCCCGACTTTGTTGAGTCCTGAGTGATGATAACAGGTAGGAACCAGCGGGTGTACTCCTCCTGTGTTCTGATGATTTTATAACAACACTTTTCATAGGTATTTGATATAGTCACTTTATTATCTTTATCAATTAATTTAATAGTTTCAGAGAGCTAACAGCCCATTTGTCATCTAGTACTGGGATGCTGCGAATGAGGACAGTAAGGGCCGCATTTACAACGTGTTTTCAAAGCGATTGCGCCATTGTAAAACACTTTTGTAAATCAGGCCCTATGACACTTAGGTGGAGGGAGGGCGGGGGTTCACCTAGTTTCTGAAATTCGCCCTGTGGTTGATATGTTGTTTGACTTCGGGGAGGAAGTTTCAGAGTTTCACTGCCAAAACCTAGATGGAGCACCCTGATACCTTGACATGTTTGAAAATAGAGGTGTGCAAATGTGTGCGACCTATCATTTTCCCACTTTGTGAAGTTCACTGAAAAGCTCCACAAAACTGTGAGTAGTTTCGATGTTCTACAGAAATGCAACAATATATGCATACTATTATGCGCGCGCGCACACACACACACACACACACACACACACACACACACACACACACACACACACACACACACACACACACACACACACACACACACACACACACACACACACACACACACACACACACACACACACACACACACACACACACACACACACACACACACACACACACACACACACACCCCCCCCCCCCCCCCCCCCCCCCCCCCCTTGTTGTGCCTTGGTCTTCTACTCTGCCAGTGTATAGTGTATAGTGCCCGTTTAGGGCTTAAGATGTTTTTTACAAACCCATAAATAAATAAATTAATAAAGAATTTAGTTTTGCAAGGGCGTTTGTGTCTGGATACAGGGAATGGCTCCACAAATTGACGTTCATTAAAATGGCCCTGCCTCACGTCTTGGCAGAACATAGTGAGAAAACTATATTTCAATGCCAACGACATGAGACCAGAAATGCTTCTCTTATGTCTGATTTGTCCTTCCCTGTTCAAGTCAGAGAAACACAAGCAGAGTGTGGGTGATGTTTGCTGGTAGTCAGTGTGACACTGATAACCACATTGGGACTAACGGTGAGAAAGCATGAGGGTGGATATATTTCATGAATATGGTATTGACTACTCTGACGGCTGGCTAGTTATTATTGTAATTGATTCTGAATCATACAAACGTGCACAGAAGAGTTGCACATGAACATGTTTTGGCTTTTCCACAGAGATGAGTCACCCCATCAATATATCTGACTCTCTTGCAGAGCTGGAAATCTATTGAACAAAAAACAAAGTCATAACCATTTCCTAGAAACCCCCCAAAACATCTTGTAGTGGAAGGTTGGTTGTAATGGACAGAATACAATCAGAAATGACTGTGTTAGAATGGATATCTAATCTCTGGTCTGGTGAACAGAAGTTTAGGAGGACACCCTTGTTAGTGAAACAGGGAACACTTCTGGGAAGATAGCCAGACCAATTCACAGTAGCTTTGAGAGCAGTCAAGGCTCAGTCACAGGAGGAGTGGGGGTGTTTTGAGGTCTTTGGTGAGCACACACAGCAAGACACCAAGCAGTACCCTTAGACAGTAGTATTCGAAAATATACCATTTATTAGGCCCAAGAATAAACACAAGTGAATAATGAAATGCATGGCAAAATCACCATTGAAACAACACACATTGTAAAATATATACAGTCACTTTGGTCAATGTGGTAAAGTGTGCAATCCCACCAAATCCTGTAAGGGAAAAAGGGCAGGCAAACTTTTGGATAAACCTAACTTTATAGGTCCAGCCCTACGATGAATGGAGCCTTGTGCTCAATGTTCGATGCGTGCCTAAAAGCGCTCGGCCGTACGCAAAAGTCACAACGAAAAATATATAAGGAGCTGCCAAAGTTAGAGAAAGGATTCTGAAGGGAGAAAACAGGTTCCAAGAGTCAGGGTAGGAGCTGCTGCAATGAACAAAGCTATTCCCAATTTTTGGAGGACTTTGGAAGCGGAGGCTACCCAAGCCAAAGGGAGGAGCACAACAAATTCTCTGTGCGTAAAATACAATGGATGAACAAGGGGCCGCCGGTAAGTGATTTCAGCACTCACCACCCTTAGCTCAGTTTGGGACCAAACCTGGCAGGTCTGGAGAGGGTCACCAGAGGCATGATTTTCTGCCCTTGATTTGGGTTCAAGTGCACAGGCGCTGCGGGTGCAGATGCTGGTCTGGCTCACACAAGGAGATCTCCCTCCCATCTCGGTTACAGGACAAAAAGAAAACACTGATGCAGCTGTTTTCCATGTACACTTGAAGAAAAGCAGGAAAACCGCCTTTAGCGACTGTCACTGTCTCACAGTGATGCAGGGGCACCCAACTCTCACGCTCTGACACACACTTCTCTCTTGTGGCCTAAAGCAGCTGGAATGTCAACATTTGTCAAGAAGGTGCTTTTCATTATAAGCTCACGTTCCCCAAATGATTTAGGCAGAACTCGATAAGGCAACACTCCTACAATGGTGCCAAGGTTAGAGCTGGCTGGCCTAGGGACACTACCGACCAAGCTATTTTGCTGGGTAACCAGGAGGTGGCGAGAGCGATTGGTCCCACCACTCCAAGGGGTTGAAGCATGTTTGCAGGTCTCCAGAGATTGAGCTCAAAGCAGGGATCTACAGTGACAACAGCAGGCTGCAACCTTCTTCTGCACAGTTCCGGATAGTCCTTGGTTCTGCTCGGCTCTTCTGGATACTTATCCCCATGTAAGGTGAGTTCAGACCTGTTGCTGATCTGAGGGTCTGCATTCTGGACCCCTCCTAATATCCACAAATCTGGTAAGTGATTACACCCAGCTGGCCAAGGAGGAGCTCTCCCCTTCGTGCATGCCAGCAGTCATCCAATATGGGACCATTGCACCTCTCGTGCCCTCAAACTCCCCAGGCATGATGGCACCGGTAACATGGATTGGGAGCATATAGTCCCAGCCCATTGCCGGGGTACCCACACACGTGACCTGCATTAGCCGGCAAAAGACGTGCTTTTGCAGGCAACTGCATGCCCACATAAGGAATTTTCAGGTCACAAAGACCAGAGGGAACGCCAACAGACAAAATGGCTAATGGAGCAGAAAAAAACATTGTCGCACGGCCATGACGGACACTAGCCACAGTCATGAGCCAAACACGGTAAGCGCAGTATGGCTTAGTAAAAAGTTATACAAGTAGATGAAACAGTTTCTACTGCCACCAGTCCACTCCTAAGCACATTGTCCAGTCACCAAATGGGATGACTAGGCCCAAAAACACAAGGACCCCATTGCCCGATACAGCAATGTACTTTGAGCATTGATAAAATGTTACCAAACGAGGCAACAAAGTCAAGAGACATAGAGAAACAAAGTTTCTCCATACTGACAACCTGAAGGGTATGCCAGTTTCCCCATGACGCTGAGCGAAAGCCCAGTGAAGTGCAGCTGAATGCTGTGCTCCATTGTAAAAAGTCAGGTCAGGATGCTGAAACAAAAGAAAAACAGTTTGGGGGGGGTCCACAAATATAGAGGTAAATTAGCCGTAAGAGGCATTTTCCCTAACAGTTAGTGTGTCAGAATGATGAATGGGGGATTCAAGTGCATCATCTCTGATACATTTAACCCACTACTGGCAACAACTTTCCTTGAATTTAGCCAATTAAACCAATTCACACTTTTCCTATGGAGAGCATCCAACCAATCAGCAGCATAGTCCAAACCAGCTAGCTATCCGTAAGTTGATGGCCCCTTGTGAGGAATTGCCATCTGACAATGGTGCAAAGCTGTGACTTTTTTGATTTTTATTAACAAATAGAATGGTGAGGGTAATTCAGTCTCAAAAAGGAGTAATCTGCCAACCAGAGTTCCTCTTTCACATTGACTGGGAACACCCTGACTTGCATCTTTGAAGAGCCGCCATTCTACCGCGCATAGCAACCGTATTCACCTTGACTTGATGCCTGCTTGTTGCCAGGGCCTCCATGATCGTATGTGCCCAAACTTAGCCTGATCCGCTCACATAGATGTTTGACTCTGGGTCTGACTTCGCCAGTCCAGCAATAACTGAATCCAGGTACTGTTGACTCTGAACTGTCACTCCTTTTTTCTACCAAGATATCCATTTTATGGAAGTACCTTACACAACACCCATGGATCTACCTTCAGAGTGTTACTTTCTCCAGTCTGTCACATCTTTGTTATTCCTTTGGGTGTGTTTTATAAAAAATTTCTATTTGTTCTACGTGAATATGGTGTGTTTTAATTGAGGCGTTTATATTTTTATTGAACCATCATTGATTTCCTTTATTTTGGAGTGTGATACTGTGTTGTTTCGGTAATTACCGGTTCACCTTCGCCCCCCTCTTAAGAGCATAGACTTCCCTCGGCTCACCACGAAATCCAAGGAGGTATATCGCTTAAGCGTCCCTGTTTTACCTTTGTGATTGCGTTGTGTTTTGGTTCGTAGAAATGTGAGGCCTCAGTGGGCCATTTTAGCCCTACTCATCCTAGTACTGCTGGTGAGCAGAATCCAATTTGTCACACCCCTATAAGAGGAAAAGCTATCAAACTTTCATAGTGATTTAGTGTTAACTTCTGAATGTAGAGACTAAACAAATAACCCTACCAGGAATAATATGTGATGAGGAGCAAACTTGGCCTCTAGTACAGTAACCATGCCAACTCCAGCACCACATCAACACGGTCTGCCCTGCCTTCCCCTTTTGATTAGGCCCCCTATCATGAGTGCTTCTATTCCCCTTCTTGCCTCCTCCTATTTGTTATCTGCTGTCTTGACGTTCCATTTTTCAGAACTCAATAACAAGGCATTGGGTGGGTTAGATGTAACTACAGTTATTAGGAACAGATTTTGCATTAACCTTATTATTAATAAGGCATTCCTTTTCCTCCACACAAACCTCTCCTCCCTTGACACTGTCTTCACCCTATGCAGTCTGTGTTATTCCTCAGGGCAAGCCAGTACTGTGCTGGCACATTATAAATGCTTGTTACATTACCCTATACATATACAGACAATTGGTTGTTTCCAGTTACCTAGGTTTGGCTCTGTCATACCATATTCGAATAGTAAGTACAGTGAGCTGCACTCAATTGAACTAGAAACCCTCCAATACCAGAAAATAATATTGATTCACAGAACTGTATTCTTTTGAGTTAAGAAAAAAGGTGTTTAAGTAAAACTTGATATCTCAATTTCTTTGTACATTATTTGCTATTAATCATGCCTAATAGCTTCAGACAATGTGTGCATGTTCAGGGCACTTCTGAAGACCCCTTACCTTTATTTACAACCTTCTTCTGTGGAATAGTAATTATGGTTGAATACATTGATCCAGCCTGATGCAAAATCAATTTTCTTAAATGTGCAGATAAGGCTCCTAGCAAAAACACATTTATAACATATCGTAGTGTATTAATGGCAAATCAACATATTATTGGCAAAACAATTTTGTTCAAAAGAAGTGATCAATTATTGACAACTATGTTCATGTTTAATGTATATTAAATTCCGTTGATGGGGAACACATTTCCTGCACATTCTTTTTCATTGCACTTTATTTGTGTTTTATTTTCATTTCAATAGGAATTTTAAGGGAAATAAAGAAAAAAAGATGTATTATGTCATATATATTCTTTCTAGAGTTTTTTGGGCAGAGAAAACATATAGTTACATTTATAATCGGGTGAACTTAGAGTGGCGTGGTGGTGCCCATTTTCCTTAACCTATTATTACTTTAGTATTAATAAAAAAATGTTCAGTTATGACAGTACTTGTGTTTTGAAACATGCATTTACAATATAACATTCAAATAATGACAACTGTTTCAAATACATTTTAATAGGTGTAAAGTCCTCAGTGGGTAAAGATAAGTAGGTCAATTCTTAGAATTCAGCGCAGAAGTAGCACACGCGCCTGGCGCAGAGAAGAAGTGCAGCGCAAAACAGCTTTTTGGCGCACCGTGTATTAATGGATTTCCCAAACCATTTGCAGCCATGGCGCAGAGAAAATCCAGCAGTGCCAGTAACGCCCCTAAGAACGCCCCTTGCAACAGAAATCCCCAATACGGCGCAAACGGCCGCGCTAACCCCGGACCAGCAAAACAGCACGTAGCCCGCTCGCGCCAGCAAAAACACGTGAAAATCTACCCGCTCACCTACTTGAATATGCGTACACCTCTCGCGGCCAGGCAAAATGCGTGAAAATCTACCTGCACACTCCCTTGAATACGCATACCCTGCTCGCGCCAGAAAAATAGGAAAATCTACCTGCGCACCCTCTTGAATATGCGTATCCCGCTCGTGCCATCCAAATCGTGTGAAAAAGGCCTACCGTAACCCCTTCAATACGTCTACCCCGCTCGCATCAGCCAAAACATGTGAAAACTCCTTGCACACCCCCTTCAAAAAACATACCCCGCCGTGCAAGCCAAATCGCGTGAAAAGGGCCTACCATTGCCCCGCAAATACGCATAAGCTGCTCGCGCCAGCCAAATTGCGTGAAAACTCCTCGGACACCCCATTGAATACGCATACCCCACTTGCGCTAGCCAAAACGTGTGAAAATCTATCCGTGCACCCCTTTGAATATGCATACCCCACTCATGCCATCCAAATCATGTGAAAAAGGCCTACCGTAACCCCTTCAATACGTGTACCCTGCTGGCACCATGCAAATCGCGTGAAAAGGGCCTACCGTAACCCCGTGAATACACATACCCCACTCATGGCAGCCAAAACATGTTAAATCTCCTTGCGCACCCCCTTGAATATGCGTATCCCGCTCACGCAAGCCAAATCACGTGAAAAGGGCTTACTGTAACCCCGCAAATATGTGTACCCTGCTTGTGGCAGACAAAACACATTAAAACTCCTTGCGCAGCCCCTTGAATACGCGTACCCCACTCACGCAAGCCAAATCATGTGAAAAGGGCCTACCGTAACCCCACGAATACGTGTACCCTGCTCGCACAAACAAAATTGCATGAAAAGCACCTCGCGTACCCCCGTGAACTCGCGTACTCTGCTCGTGCTTGCCAAATCACTTCAAAAATGCCTTGCATGCTTCACCCACAAACACACCCTGCAGGCAGCCCACACCACAAGGGACCCCCCATCACCCATGACCAGGCCGCAGGCAGCCCACACCACAAGGGCCCCCCATCACCCGTGACCATGGCCACAGGCAGCCCACACCACAAGGGTCCCCCCATCACCCGTGACCATGGCCGCAGGCAGCTCACACCACAAGGGCCCCCCCAACACCCGCAAACACACCCTGCAGTCAGCCCACACCACAAGGGGCCCCCCATCACCTGTGACCATGGCCGCAGGCAGCCCACACCACCAGGGCCCCCCATCACCCGTGACCATGGCTGCAGGCAGCCCACACCACAAGGGCCCCCATCACCCTTGACCATGGCCGCAGGCATCACCCCCTCCAGGCCCCATGTGCAGATCTGATGCGGCCTCCTCCTCAACCACCACTAACCTAGATGCCTCTGTACCGTCTTCTGCACTGTCCTGCCCCTGTGGGGGCTCACCTGCCCCTTCTGCTGCTGAGGAACCTGCTACCAACCTCGCCCTCTTGGGACTCCCCTCGGCAGCTGCGGCTTCGGCACCAGTCCCCATGCTTCCAGAAGATGATATAACCTGGAAGGGTGACTGGGCCTTGCGTCTCCGGCTGGTGAAGGCATCCCCATCGCTTTGCTCCACATCGCCGCCTCCACCCTCTTCCACAATCGCTGCTGTAGATAGGGAGACATTGAACACAAGCATCATGGTAGTGAACAGTAGTCTGCTAGCCACAAAGCAAATGCACATGAGTGGCACTGTCAAACGTCACAACCATCATCACCCTCCACAACACAGAGGTCAGTGCAAGCAACACACATCATCAAACAAGCATGGCACGTGCAACAGACATTTGCATCCATGTCCAAGGCACTGTGGGAACATCAGAAGGGGGGCTGAACCTTACATGCATCATGGGACATGCACACACACCACTGGACAGTCATGCATCTGCATGTCTACCTCCTGTCACAGAGCACTCATTGGCAACTGCTCCTCTTCAGTCAATCATGCATCGAGATGGACATGTGTCATGCATCCATGGCAATTCCCAGTCACACACTCACCACTCAGACACACGCACATGTACACCGTGCATGTCCATGAGGGCGACATAAGCATCCATGTATCACACCACAAACATGGGTGAGTACAGACACAGGCATGCAAACATTGATGTGGAACATGCTTGACTGGACTCACATGCAGCACCGTCACATCCCTGCAAACAGACATCCATACATGGGACATGCCAGACATACGGCCGAGGTGCCCACTCTTGCCACACCTCAACATGCAGTACGCAGGACAAGAACACATGGACACTTGCCACCCGACTCCAGACGGGTCTGCAACTGGAGGACCTGGTGGTGAAGCGCTGGGCGTGTGCGCACCAGGACCTCCATCTGGATGTTGCTCAACTGGTCCCAGCGCCCCATTTCTCCATGAGCAGCAACGAGGCACTGGGCCTTGCTGTGGGTCCTGGTCCTGAAGTCCTCCCAGCGCTTCAGGGCGCATTGGTAGTCGCGGGATGCCACCCCCACCACATTGATGGCATCCACGATGTCCGACCAGATCCCCCTCCGTCTTTCCTTGTCAAGGCGCCATGATAAGAAGAGGGCATCATAATGCCCCAGGACTTGCTCCACCAGGATGCCAACTTCATTGGCAGTGAAGCTGGCAGCCCTCTGCCTCTCTGACTGGGGGTTGCCACTAGCCCCAAATGGTGTTTGGTCTGACATGGCAACCCCCGCAGCAGATGGTTCCTAGGAGGCTGCTTGGGGCTTTGGGGGGCAGGTAAATGGCCTTCTGGGCAGGAGCGTGGTCTTCCGTGTGTAGTCGCATCGCCAGCTTGATGCATAGTGACTCTGCACGTGAAAAAACTGAGCTTTAGGGTGAAATTTGAGGAAATGTGCGTAAGGGCTTAAGTAACGTGACACGCGCGGGCATTGCCTTCAGCACGGGTTAAAGGTCCACGCGCTGTACGTGCTTTTCGTGGAGACCGACGCGTGTGTTTCTTCTACTTGTGGGTTCACACACGACATCTTCACAACGCTTAGAGTTCGTACTTCTTGTTTTGGCGGGAAAATGCATACGCGTACACATGCGTGTGTTTTTCTTTTCCACGCAAGGCAGACGTGAGTTGTGCACGCTTATTTTTCCCACTGTGGTTCCCCTGTGTGTCGCGTACCCCGTTTACGAGCTCAGACTAGCCTGCGTGCTCCACGTGTACGCTTTTGCGGTGTCCCTGGGTGCCAAGGCGTATTATTGGAGGTTTATTCCACGCACGTGGGCTACCGGGGGTTGTATGCACATTTGTTTTGTTTTTCTGGGGTGCCTGAGCGTTGCGTGACCTGTCTATTTTTCACCAGGGGTCACAGTCAGCCTCGCAGGAGCACAGGGGTGCGTCTACCATCATGTACACTGCCCCCTTCATCCCAATTGCCCAAGACAATTTTTGTGTGCACCTCCCATTGGAAATAGTCCATCTGTGCCATGGTTGGGAGGCCACCAAAAGATAAGAGCGGCAAAGCTGGGCGACCTACCTCGGATGGGCGTTGTGGGGTACGTGGCCGGGGTGGCCATGGAGTCCAGGGAGTCCAGGGAGGCCAAGGTTGACGCAGAGGGGGACGTTGCCAGGTTGTTCCACACAGGCAGGATGTCCAGCCACATGGTGGGACAGCCATGCCACCACCTGCAGCGGCTCAGGGAGATGCTGCTGCTGCAGTCATCCCCGGCGCACATCTGACCCACAGCCAGTGTAATCTGCTGGCATGGGGCACCCGGTGATGGAAGCTGCAGGTGCAGCTGCGGTAACCACCACCCATGCTCATGGTCAGCCAGCGCAGGCTGCCTTGTCACAGGAGGGCTCCCAGGCAGATTTTCAGGTCAGAAAGGCCAAGCCATGTGTGCCTAAGGTAGCTGTGACCAGGGCACATGTATCTGTGGCAGTGGTGACATCTGCTGCCCCGAGCAGCCAGGTGGTAGGAGCTGCAGGGGCAGATGCAGCCAACACCACCCCGGCAGTGAGTCTGCCAGCCAGGACTGTGTTGTTCACGGCCCTTGGTAGTGAGGCAGTTGTGCCGCTGGGTCCTGGCAACAGCACCCAGCAGCCAATTACTCAATCCAGGCCTTCCGTCCTCATGCCATTGACTACTCCCATTGGCCAGTCCACCATCGCCACTGCCCCTACTGACCAGAGCAGCATTAGCCACAAAGGGTCTGCACAACCGGCCAAGAGGAGGAAGTGTGTTAAAGCGCAAGAGTCTGGGACCCCAGACATGGCTCCGACCTACGGCACGGCAAGGAATAAGCCTTTCAATAAAGAGGAACTGGACTTCCTTGTGGACTATGTGTCAGCACATGACCGCGATATGCTGGTGGGCTCAGGTTGCCATACTACACCTGCCCAGCATCAGGTCCACTGGCAGTGCATTGCGGAAAGTGTAAGTGCCATGGGATTTGAGAGGTGCACAGCTCATGATTGCTACAAGCGTTGGACTGACCTCTGACACTGTGCAAAACAAAAGCAGGCCTCTAATTACTCTGGTGACTGGCAGTGGGCCACCACGAGAGGAGGATGAACTCATTTTGCACAAGGAGATCGCTGCAGAGTTCATTGATCAGGGACTAATCCAGGGAGAGGGAGATAAAGGCGATAATTTGGGAGGCCCACCAGCTAACCTGGTGGTTCTCAGAAGAGCACCTACATAGTCCTCTGGCTTGAGCAGGGTCCTGTCTACCACTGTCATGTTTGCCCCAGTGTCTCTCAAACCAGTAGTAGGCAGGCCATTCAAGAGGACACTTCTCAAAAACCTACAGGTGTTCTGTGGGATTGTCGCCAGTACTTCTGCATACTGGTCCCAGGCCCCATGGGACACTAGGGAAATCTCTACAGGAGCACCAAATGTGATCCCTGTAGAGGATGGGAGGACAGCGGTCTTCACCTCAGTCATTGGGTAAGGGTAGCTCAGGCTGACAGCCTGGACTCCTAGTGCCTTACCTTTACATTTTGGGTCACCCTTCTTGTGATCCAGAGCCCCACATTCCCAACAAGTGCCAGGAGTGTGAGGTACATTACTGGAACCACTGGGAGCCTGCTTTGCAGCAGGTGGACCACTACTCTTATTCCCACCCACAGAGGAATTTTCCCCACTAGATTTTTGGATTTTAGGAGAGGAAGGTTTTGGTTAACCCGACTGTGACTGCTTTTGGGACTCCTCAGCTTTCTGAGAGGCCCCCTTTTCTTTGTCCTTGTCCTTTTTAAGGTATTGGGTAGGTGTATTGCCAAACTTGGCAATCAAATAGACTTCATGAACTCATACTGACCCCTTTCTTCCACACTCAGGTTCAGAATACAGTCATACCCAGTCTGAGGCACTCTGCTTAACAAACACTTAGCCCAATCTATCTTATCAACATCATGAATTGCACAAGCCATTTCAAATGTTTCAATCCCTTGGAGGATATCGGAACCCTCCACATACACACTCACCAAATCTTTTATAAACTTGGTGGCTGGGGTCTGACATTCTCAACTGGTTTAGCTGAAGTCTCCACTCTAGCTTTCTCTAGCTGGATTCGCTGACATTCAGTGTCCTTGTCTTTGGTTCAAGATCCCTATTCTGGAGTTCCACTTGCTGTGCCAGCTCCTCTTTCTTAAACTCAGCTTCTATTTCCAACTTGCAGTATTCAAAGGCCAATTTCATCCTTAATAACTCAAGTTCCACAGAACTGCTGGGGGTCGGAACAGAGGCAGCAGGAATGGTGGCATTAACAGAAACAGATTCAGCAACAACCCCAGGGGCAGAGTCCTCATTGGTTGCACCCACCCCTTCAAGAGCTTCACAATCAATCTGGTGGTCCACCAGGGCAGCTATCAGCTCAGCTCTAGACTTATCCATAAAGTCTAACTCCCTGACTTCGCAAGCACTCTGCAGAGCCTCTAAGCTCATCCAAGTCAATTTGATTCGCAATAGATTCCATTGCTTGTAATGCAGTTATCAAGCACACAACTAAACCTCAATTTAACAAAGTGCAGATATTTTGTAAGTGGCATGGTTATACATTGATTGTTAAAACCATAAGCATCCCACCGCTGCCACCAGTGTAAATATTGGAGGGGGGTGTCTGTACTCCTGCTCTCTTTATGGTTGAAGAGAGGCACAGAGGACCCCAGCCAAGATTCTCTATTGTTGGTAGAGATGGACAAGCAATCAAGGCCTAGCTTCTCAGGAGGTGATGCAGACTGGTTCTGAAGTACAGTGTAGTCCCCAAGCACCCACAAAGGATTGTCCACACACTGTATTAGTTAAAACACAGTCTTTATATAATTAAGGTTTAAGGTTATATACACAATCACAATAACTCACTTTTTGCTCAGTTAATCTATAATGGTAAATATATACAGTTCTAAGTGGTACCACAATTATTATCATATTTCATTGAAGTACATCAAATGTACTCTGGTCAAATGTCACACAAAAAATTAATAAAGATAACCAACAATAGACATAGGAGGAAAAGCAGAATACTGGCCCCTACCGCTAGACACAGTTCTGTGTGGATATCCCCCAAACTGGGCAACCTGTAAAATAAATATATACTACAAGCCCTGTCCATATATTGTTCAATAAGTTTTATTCCCTTCTAAAATGTTTTTACCACCCCAATGTACCTGGAATAGCAGCGTTCCTCAAGGAGGCGTGGATGGATCCTTCTTGAGTGACTCCCTTTAAAACAGGAGCCACGGATCGTCAATGGGCCTCGAAAAAAGTGAACTTGGCGTTGAGAATCCTCAATGGAATGTTCGTTGGTGTTGAGGTAGCAGCTTTGGTCCTGGCGGTGCTCGTTGACGATGAGTCAAAGAAGTCCTGCAAGAATGAGGCTTGCGGGGCACCTCGACGTTGATAGTTCACGACCACAGAGTTTGTGAAGAACTTTGGGCCAGCAATGGCATCGAGTGGTCCAGCGTTTCTACGGTCTTTGGGTGGTGGGAAACCCGCTGATGGGTTCTCCTCGGCGCATCAGTGGCCTCGACTTTCTCCGGCGGGACAAAGCGCTTGCCGGGGCTGTCGAGTGATTCCTTCCATTCAAATGTCTTAACCAATGGAGTGTTGGGCGTCCAGTCATCAACGGCACGGCATCAAGCGGTCCCCGCTTCTGGGAAACACGGCTTTGATGGGCCTCCAGCGGTTATGGCAAACCTGCGAACTGAATGTCCGATGCTTCTCTTCTTTCTCCTCTGCGACCCCCGTCTCCGATTGGCAGCCTGTCGAGGGTCTGATTTCCAGGTAGCTTCGGCGAAGGTTAGCAGTGCTCGCAGCGCTCGATGGTCCCTCAGAGCTCGGGAAGAAGGCCCCTAACCAGGTCTTCTCTCGGATCAGTACTCAATGAACTCGACAACTTTCGGATAGGGTCAAAGCAAATGCAGCAGCAAATCTTCTTCTTCCAGCTTGGCTTCAAGGATAAGCTTCAAGTATCAACTGCAGCTTCTGAACGAATTCAGCAGTGAGAGTCCCCCAGATATACTGATGATCTCCCATTGATTCTGCTGGGTCACACTCAGGCAACCAATCACTCAGAAGGGCATTCAGCAGTCAGTCAGGCAATAAGGCATGCAGTGCATTCAGGCCATTCTCCTCCCTCTCAGACACTCACAACACAGAATTTGTATTGGGACAAGTACCCAGCCATTCAACACTACACACTGCATTCATACCATTTTCGGGCAGGGCTGTCTTAGTCATTGTGTTTCATACCAGAAACCAGACATCCACAACAAGAAGTGCATACTTGTCAGACACTGCATTCACCCAGGTCCCACCCACAGGGTGTATCCACAACATACAGTCATTGGGAAGGCTCCAGCCAGACTGGCCTGGACTTCACTTCAATACCATATATGGAACTTCCACCAAAAAGCCAGTCAGTGGGAAGGGACAGAGTCAGGGCTTCCCAGGTCTTTGGGAAAACAAGGTAACAGGCAATAGAAAGCAAGAGGCCACAGGGGCCATCTTGTTTCCTATCAGGAATTAACTGATTCCAATGGCAGGGCCTGGATAGCGCAAAATGGAGGATACTCAGAGCACCTCTCAAATTCAGCATGGAGCTGCCACCAGCCCATATCCTGCTCTGTGAGCCACACAAAGGTGCCCAAAAACATACACTAGGGACACAGGGTTGTACCCCCACCCATGGGTGCTATAAGGGTATCCCATGTGTCTGTACACCAAACCAAAAATAGGAAGAGCTGCACTGCCAGGAGTCCCACATGGACTCCTGGGCAGAAAACAATACAGAACACAAGTGAAAAAGGACTACAGGACAAGGACACGGAGGCCCTGTCCCTCCAATGCATTTCCAGCATCACAGTGGTCAATAGCAATATACAACTATTCTGGCCAAAACCCCTTTCATTTAATTCCATGGCAAACCTGGTTTCTTGTTACTCATTTAACTGTCAGAGTTTTGTGTGCCCATGTCTGGGGCTGGTTTCACCCAAATCAAACCATTGATTTCAAAGCTACTTTTTGTTCTCTCCGATAAGGCTTGTCACAGTATATAACTCCATGGTGTTATTGGTGAACCAGTATTTCAAAGGCAAGCTTTGCCAGGAAAAAGGATACTTCACAACAGGGTGGTAATTACTGGAGTTTCTTTAAGGTAAGATCAGCAGAGAATAGGGATGAGTTTCAGTGGCCCAGGATAGGACATATGAAAGAGAGGGTTAATCACGATTTTGGAATTATCTAAGCCACTTCCACTTCCTCTGCTCCTTCCCCACTTCCTGCAGACAGAAAACTCTGGGATTAACATCAACTGGTAAAGCCCCTTGTCACATCAGCAAGGACTAGGCCAACATATCAGATTTAAAATGAACCAATCTGCCGTTGGTCAAAATGACTATATACGTGGGTGAATCCCCATGTTTATTAAATGATCTTTGGACACCAGAAGAATAGGTTTTCACCTGGACCATTACTGGGGCACAGTCTACCCAATATCCTCAACCTCAGAAGTGAATATATAGTGAATGGCTGCCTACACCTGGACATCTAAATAAATATACTACTCAGGTCCAAGCAAGTTGAATTACAGCCAATCTTTTGAAAAGGGAAAACATCTGTTTTCTATTCCTTATAATGATCAACTAAAGTGTTTCCAGCCCTTTGGATGCCTAGGAATGGAATTTGTTTTGCACTCAGGGTTTTCAATTTCCCCTGAATCAGAGTAGTAGGTTGCAGTTGTTTCCTGTTTTGTGTTCAATATGCATATTTCTGTGTTGGACACTTGTCTATCTATGTGGTATGATCTAGTTCAGTTTTCCAGGGAGCAGATGGTGATACCACATAGGAATAATCTGTTGGAAAGGATGTTTATAAAAGGGGAGAGCTATTGTCATAATTACCATTTAAGGTATGTAATGAGAGGGGACCTCCAATTAAAAAAATGGGTAATTTTACAGACAATGGGCCTCATTATGAGTTTGTCAGTCCAGGAACGACGGTACCGATGAGCTTGTGGGTACCGTAGTTCCCGGACCGGCAAACTATGAGTTGTGTTCGAGGGTGCATTTCTGCCTGCCAGGTCTGACCTGACTGGCAGAAAGGCACCCGTACAGCATGTCGGATGCACCTGCATCGTTTATAACGGTGCTGGTGCATCCAACCTCCCCATTCCCATTGAGCCCCGTTGGGCTCAATGGGAATGGGGAGCATTCCGTTCTGGTGCCCGCGAAAGGGCAATTACCGGGTCCGGCAGGGCCGTAATGCCCCGGTAATTGCCCATTCACAGGCGCCGGAAATTTTCAGAAGTTTGGCGGCAGCCTGCCAGTTTTACCGACAAGGCTACTGCCAAACTTCTAATGAGGCTCATTGCACCCAACTCACAGTCAAAAAACATGGAATAGTCATGGTTGTCTTCTGTTCTACAACCTCTTAAATGCAAAGGTATGAACAAGAAACATCGAGTTTAGCATGTCAGAGGCACCCCCGGCCCCAATCATATATTTAGGAATTGTACTTGTAATTTTAGGGATTTTCATATTATCCTCTTCCAAGAAGTGTGGCTTTGCGAAAAGCCATTTTGGAAGGATACAACATGGCTTTATTAACTGCCCAGAAAAGCACACAGGGTTGCCTGGTTGGTGTCCATATAACTGCTATTAAAAATGACATTGATGCCCAATGTAACTATTGTTTTAATGGGAATCCAGATCTGCTTGTGGCAAAACTATCAATGGAAAACTGTGTTGGTTTCTTTTTGCTGCCAGAATACTTGCTTATTATAAAGGTTTACTGGAACCTGGTCATGTCATTAAATGTGGACCTCCTGAATAATCTAACTACCATCCTTTTCAACTGTTATTGAATAGTATAATTCACATTATGTATTGATACCAGGTGATCTCAACTCTATGGGCCTCATTACAACGTAGGCGGCCCCGGAATGAACTGTGCCGTTCATTCCGGGCCGCCTCATTACGAGGTCTGCAGCGGGTCCCGCTCTGGACGCCTGGCCAGACTAGACGTTCAGAGCGAGACCCGCTAGTAGTCCAGGATGCTAACAAATGGCCCGTCAATAACAGGCCCGTTGTTAGCATCCTCCCCATTCCCATGGGGATGTACCGGGTACGGGTCCCGCGAAAGGGAATTACCGGGCCCTCCAATGTCAGAATGGCCGGTAATTCCCTATTTTTGGGACCCGGACCCAGTACCCGGTTTGGGGGTAGCCATGCCAGTAAGAACGGCATGGCTACCTCCAAACTCGTAATGAGGCCCATAGGACCTCATTACGAGTTTGGAGGTAGCCTTTCTGGTTTTACTGGCAAGGCTACCTCCAAACTTGCATCCGGGTCCGGCACCCGCGAATGGGCAATTACCGGGCTATTCCGGTACAGCCGGACCCGGTAATTGCCCTTTTGCGGGTACCGGGCTTGGTACATCCTCATTCCCATTTGAGCCCGCAAAGGGCTCAATGGGAAGGGGGAGGGTGGTAGCACCGGTACCATTAATAACGGTACTGGTGCTACCATCATGTTCTGCTCACGGGTGCCGGTACGGCCAACAGGTCATACCTGGTGGCTGCAAGGCACCCACAAGCAGAACTCCTAGTATGGCAGTACGGTAGCAACGGTGCTGGTAGCGATACCGGCGCCATTGTTGCCTTACCGCCATACTTGTAATGAGGCCCTATGTCTTTGCATTACATACAGCACCTGGACAGCACATGCTTTCTGTTTGCATAGTGTACGTGTACTACTGCACCAGAAACATTGATTTACTTAGTAATGTATTTTTGTATTGTGTTTTGGTTTACAAGACCTTACACATCAATATAAATATTTCTGCAAAAACATAATGATAATCGTCCATATATCAACCCAGTTATTAACATTGTATACTCAATCTAATATTCATACAATAAATTAAACATTTCCAAATTACTTATTGTATCGTAATTACAGATTGCCCATAATAAAGCTAAAGTGTAGTTATTACACGGCCCGCGGTTGCGGGCGTGTAGTTATGGTTAAGTTGCTAAACTCATAGGAAGACCACTTTTTCGGCGGCTTATAACTTCACTCCCCCTGGATGAATTCTCATCAAACTTTGCAAAAAAAAGTATATCGCCCGCTCCGAATTTTCTCGCCAACTGAGGTGAGGTTTCGTGCAGGGGGCAAAGTTATAGGGGGGTTCCAAAGATTTTTTTTTTCCAGAGACTGAATGGGGAAAAACTTTGTGCACGCAGAGGGGAAAAACTTTGCGCACGCATACAGGCTGAACGGCTGGACAGATTTGCGCCAAATTTGCAGCAGAAGTGGGGGATTGGGTCAGAAAGCGTGCTTTTGTGTGTTTGTTGGAAATCGGACGAGTAATTTTGTTGCAAAGGGCTGAAATGTACATCCCAGAAAATTAGTGATATCTGGGTCCGCTCTGCGGCCCAATTTCCCTGTTCGCTCCATGGACAGAAGTGTCATTGGCTTTCGCTACGGCGTGCTGTCAGAGAACTTTGGACGTGCCCGGTGGTTGGCTGAAGGGAAGCATGCTCTGCGTCAACATTTTTTGGCAAACACCACCATGGTGTATCGGAGAACAGTGCGCTAGCAGAAGGGTCTGCAAAATGTACCAAACGCCATGTGTTTTGGTGGCAAGAAGGGAGGGAAAGAGTGGGGGAGTGAGAAGTGGTGGAAGTATTCGTGTGCATTGAGCCAATTCGCAGGTACCCAGACAGGTGACTACTTTGTGTGGTGATTGGAGGCAGCTGTTGTAATGGCCTGATGGCTTTTGCCGCGACTTGTTTGCGGCAACCTTTTTCAATGTTGAGTGATGGCAGGTGATTTTCAGAAGGGGAGTGAATTGCACATGACATCGGTTGGGTGGGAGCGCAGTTGGCTGTGCTCTGCGGATGGATAGCAGTAGTTGGGCACATGGTGGCATGCATCGGTGCATGAAGTTGCAGTGGGTCTGTTGTAGGATTACACTACTGGGTACATGGCAAAAGGCCGTAGACCATAGGGCATGCACTCAAGAGCCTAGGGCTTGAGCACACTCACCACAGCAATGCATGTCTGACTCTGCATCCAGTAGATGGTGGTGCTTGCATAGTGTGGTGTATGCACATTGGTTGAAGTAGGGCCAATGTTGCAAACAGTATGTGGGTAGGTTGGCAGTGACACAATACTTTGTGAATGGAAGTGGGTATGGCCGTAGTATGCGATTGAAAGTGCAAAGGGGTGCAGGAGACAGTGTTTTATTTGTACATTATGGTAACTGTTACAATTTTTTCCAGCAAAGCTCCATGGCGGTGCGCAGGTTGGGTAGGAGTGCTGGTGGCAGTGCTCTTTATGTGGATTGCTGTAGTTAGTGACATGGTGACATGCACAGTGGCATTATGTTGCAGTGGGTGTTTATAAGGCCTAGACAATTGGGTGCATGGCCGAAGGTTGCTAGTGACACAATACTTTGTGAATGGTAGTGGGTAGGGGTGGTGCAGGCAGTGGTATGTTTGTGGATGCTGCTAATTGTGACACGTATTCATGAACGGGTGTTTTATAGTGTGGGGGAGTTGGGTAGAAGTGATGCTACGCATGGTACATTTTTTTTTGCATAATGTTAGGTGCCTCGATGGTCACATGCATGGATCCATAGTGTTGTGGTGGGTGTGGAAAGCACTGCACTGTTGTGTGCATGGCCAAATGTGTGCTGGGTGTGCCTCAGGATCTTTGTGGATGCTGTAATCATACATTCTTTAGCAGAAGTTTCTGGTGGAGGGGCTTTGGAATCAAACGGAACGTGTATTGAGAGTGTTAATCAGTAAATATAGAGTGGTGTACGGAAGTGATAGTGTGCAATGCAAAGGTTTTGTATGTGATTGCTGCATGTGTGTTTGAAAATTTGACAGCACCCAATGGGGGAGTCCTGCAAAAATGCCAGTGCAAAGGGAAGAAGTACTGTGTGCGCTTTACTGGGCTGTGCCCCTGAGTGTAGATGGGAAAGTGCACGTGCCACATGCTGCCATTATGAGCATGGTGGACATGGACATGGAATTGTGGGAAATAGGCAATTAGGTGTTTAGGATGTGGTTGACCGGAAAGGGTGGTACCATTTTGTCCCAATACAGTGTTGTGAGGTTGGTGGAGATGGAGAGATGCACAGTGCTTATCATCGGTGATGCCTATGTGCCACGTCTGCACAGGTGTTGTGTTCAAAGAGGCATTGCTGGTAATTTCAGGTTGGAAGGAGTGGACGCTTTCTGGGACTGTCTGGGGGACTGCAGTTCCAGTGGGATGGTTCACTTTTGCAGATATGTGGTGTCCGTCACGAATGTTGACTTTGTCGTGGTGCACAATGGAAGTTTACATTTTGGGATACATGTCATGTGGACGGTTAATCCATCACCTGAAGGTTGCAGAACGCAGGTATGCAGATTTTTCCTACTGCCAATGTAATTTTCTCATGCATAACACCAAGAGGTGTATGGGTCCATAACAGTGTAATTTGTTACCAGCCAGAGGTCAGAAGGTGTGTTATAAACAGAATTATGCGTGAATTTATGCAGACTGCTGGCATGTTCTACACCCACTATGAGATCATGTGGTCACAAAATAAGCAGTGGTTCCGTAGAAATGGCATTTATTTGAGTGCCATTGGCAATGGTGTTTTCTTTTACACTGTGCAAGAAGCATTGACCAAAATGTGGTAAAAATCTGAGGAGAGGCAAACAGAAACGCACATACAGAGAAAAAACAAAATAAGTTGCTTGCACAGACGTAAAAATACAAAACAAAAAACAAACCTTTATACATCTACGATGGAAGAGAAAATCCCCTATCCAGCTTGATATTTCTTACCCCACCACCCCCGGTCCCTCCCACCACAACCCCCTCTCATTATCACAAGAAGGTAGCGGATTCTGCTGTTCTTTCAGGATTATACGTGCCACATCCTGGTTGGACATGTGGATGTCTGCGGATGCAGAAATTGTTCATACTTTTACTGAGCTCTGTAGTGGGCGTGATTTGGAATGGCACTACACTTGTACTGTGAATGTGCAACAGTACCTTTGAAGTGTTGTACAGGAGGGACATTGTTGGATGATGGTGGCTTTGATGCGGTTGGTGGATGTGTGTGTGCCTATTTACGCATAACCCAATGAGATAGTGTTTCAGGGAAGATAGTGCAAAGGGAAGAAGGACTGCTTCAGCTTTACAGGGGTGTTGCCCTCACGGTACTTTGGAAGGCGCAATGGACATCGCACTGTGGGGATTAGCCAATCAGGTACTGTGGGTGTGGTTAACAGGAAGGGGTGGTGAAACTGCTGTACATCATACTCTGCGTACTGAGGGTGGCTGACACAGTGTGTTGACTGTAGGTGATCCTTTTGTCATAGATCTACAGAACTATGTCCTAGAAAGACACTTTGATGGAATTTTTGGTTTGGAAGGAGAGGACGCATTGTGGAACGCTGTGTAGGAGTGCAATTTCGCCAATATGCATGCACTTTGCGAAGACCTAGCCACTTTTCAAGCAGAAGATGTTATCATCATCCACTACTGCGGCATGCATATGGCTTACCTGGCATGCTTAGATTTTTCTGTAAACTGAGGAGATTGCTGGATGACGTGAAGATGCTTTTTCCCACCGCCAAGGTGTCTTTCTCATAAATACTACCGCAAAGAGTATGCGCCACTAATCATTGATGTTGTTCTGAGCCAGACGCAAGAAGGTGTCTCATCAACAGAAGCATGTATACGTTTTTGTCCGCTCGTGCAATGTTCTTCTGCAACAATGACCTCATTAGTTGTGGAAATGCTGAGTTTTTCCAAGAAAATGGCATTTTGTTGTCACCCATTGGCAATGCAGTTTTACTTGCACATCTACACAATGCATGAAGAGTTTACTGTACTAATGTGAGCACAAGAAAACACAAATGCAAATAAAAACTGAAAAGAAGGTGTTTCTGTAGAAGCATCTAAAAAAAGAAAACCTTACCACGATCTCCCCCTAAACTGGTTGCAAGTTATTCCCCCACGCCCACACGCAGCACAAAAGCCACATCCACGGATTTTGTGGGTGGCGGTCATGGAAATGGGACTGTGGGTATTGTCCAATCAGGAGCTTAGGGTGCGTGGCAATAGGAAGGACTCCTGCTTCACTCGGGCCCGGCCCTCGCCATACTTGGGAAACCGCACATGCCACATTTGGTGCTTCTCACCATGCTGGCCTATGGAAATGGGACTGTAGGGAGTGTCCTATCAAGTGCTCAGGGTGTGCGTCACAGAAAAGCATGCCAATAGGAAGAAGGACTCCTCAGCTTTACTGGGGCACGGCCCTTGTTATACTTGGGGAAAGGCACGCGCCACATTCTGCTCTTCTCACCATGCTGGCCAATGGAAATGGCACTATGGCCTATGGTCAATCAAGTGCTCAGGGTGTACGTCAGAGGAAAGAGCACCAATAGGGTGAAGGACTCCTCCTGCTTCACTGGGGGGTGACCCTCGCGCTAATTGGTGAAAGGCGCGTGCCACATTCTGCGCTTCTCACCATGGTGGCCAATGCAAATGGGAATATGGCCTTGGGCCAATCAGGTGCTCTGGGTGTACGTCACTGGAAAGGGCGGCAATCATTTCTTCCATTACTTTGTGTAGTGCGGCTGGCAAACATGGAAGGACGCACAGTTTTTGATGTAGGTGATGCCTTTGTGGAAGATCTGGTCGTGTATGCCCTACAAGAAGGCTTTTTTGGCAATTTCGGTTTGGATGGAGTGGAGGCTTTGTGGTGCAGTGTAGAAGCGTGCTGTTTTGATGGAGTGCTTGTAGAATGTCAACGCATGGCCACTTCTGGACCTGTACATGTTGTGGTTGTGCCCTTTGGAGCCTTCTTTTTGGGTTCCAGGCCTTGTTCCCATGTGTACCGTCAACTGAAGAAGATGATAAAAGCAGTGCAGCACATTTTTCCCACTGTGAAGGTCCTTTTCTCATGTATAACCCCGAGAATAGTGTGGAACTATTGCAATGATTCCGGTCGCCACCCAGAGGTTGGAAGGGGTCTGATCAACAGAAGCATGTGTGACTTCTTGAGTGCTGCTGGGATGTTCTCCTGTGAGAATGACAACATTTGTTCTCAATATATACACCTTTTCAAAGGAAACAGCATGTCTTTGTCGAGCAGTGGCAATGACATTTTCTTTTACAATCTACAGACTGCAGTGAAGCCCCTATTGTACGAATGTGAGCTGACGTTGAAAACCAAGAAATACTTACAAAAACTGCAAAAAAAGGTGTTTCCATGGAAGCACCTTCAAAAAAACAAACAACGGCTCTTTTAAGAGCCGCCACAACTAACTAACAACGTCCCCCACCCTGGTTGAAAGTTATTCCCCAACTCCTGCGCGCACACAGCACAAAAAATCTGTGAATATCTCTATAGTTTCAGCGTGGCATGTGTTAGATACACCCCTTCTGCAGATGACGCCCATACAAATGCACAGTGTATTTGTCGACAGAAATAAACAGGGTGCAGTTATGGCTGTGTGTTTCACGAGCCACAGCATGCAGGTTGTAGGGGAGTTCGCAATACATTGGCGGAAAATGAATGGAAAACACTTTGCAGTGGCTGCTCATTTTGGAATCTATCATGTGGATGTGTAATGCTATGCAGTCCCTACAATGAAGTGACTGATTTTGGTTTGTCTGTGTGACACTTTAGTGACACGCTATCATGCTGATATTATTGTTGTTCATTGTGGAGGGAAAATTGCACAGATTGTTACACGAGTTTCAGTGCCTTTTGCGATGAAGGAGGCACTTGCCCAGGTCAGGCGTTTGTTTCTGATCTCTTGCATAATTTTCTATCTCATTTTGCAGGCACCGATGTGGCTGCTTCATTTTCTATTTGGTCCGCAAATGGAGAAAGCTCGGTACATTGCAAAGAAGTGTATTTGTGCCTATGTACAACATGTGCGTACTTCACACAATTGAATATGACGTTTCACAGCACAAACAGTTTTCCCCAGCTATACCGTTGATCTTACTATGCCTGTCATCCCGATTTCTGCACACCCCATCCAATTTGCCTTGGTGCCCTTCTTGAAAGTAGTTAAAAGTTTTTTTTGTAGTAAGTGTTGCGCACTGACACTCTTGAAAATGCTCTGGAACACATAAAGAAACCTCTTTCTACAGGAAACCCCTTTCTAAACAATTGAACTACAGATTTTTGCAAAGTTCCACGCCTCCCGCTCTGCATCCGTTCATTGGCAGTTCCATTGTTCAGATCGAAAAGGTGCTTTCCTAATTTCCAATTTTTTTCTTTCCCAGTTAATTTCCATTTATTATGGTATTCTGACACACGCCACAGAAGGAACGGCAGTAAAGGCCCGGTACAGAAGGGGCATCACTTGCATGGATATTATAGGGGACGTGCTGAGAGATGGAATTAATGGGTGGCTCTCACCTACATAGGTGCCAGTCATTGGGCCTCATTATAACTCAGGCGGTCCGGAAATAACTGTGGCGGTAAACCCGCCGCCACTGTTGTTTCCGGACCGCCTGATCCCGACTCCTGCAGGCGGGAGGTGATGTTCCCGCCAGGTCTGACCTGGCGGGTTTAGCACCGCCCGCCTGCAGGCAGCCGAGGAAACACCGGCAGCATTACGAGATGCTGCCGGTGTTTCCATGATCCCCATTCCCATCGAGTCCCGTAGGACTCAATGGGAATGGGGATTAACACCAGTCTGCCTCCGTGATTTCCGGAAAACCGGGGTTGTAATGCCCCGGTAATTCCGGGAATCACAGAGGCGGAATGGTAATACGAGTCCGGCGGTAACCAGGCAGTTTTACCGCCACGGTTAACACCGGACTCGTAATGAGGCCCATTGTCATGCTACCGGAAGGACCCTTCCCACTCACTTCCAAGTATTTTCCCTCTGTAGAGTAGCGCATTGAAGTACATGAACAATACAATGCCCTTTGCTGGGTAAGGGTATGTAGAGCGGCATATGGTCTGCAAGGATGTTTTAGAGCTCTGCTGCTGTACAGGAGTGTCCCTCTTGTTGCCCTGCAGCAGATATGCCAAATGCTGTACATGGAATTACCCTACGTAATTGTTGGAAGGGCGGTAGACTGAGCACTGGTCTCTTGGGCTTTCATTTCAGTTGTCGTCACATGCATTACAAACACTTCACCCTACGCCATTAGTCTTATGGGTAGCATTCCTGGAGATACATACATTGTGGAATACAATAATGTATACAACGCCAAACAGAGCTTCATTACGTGGAGCAGGAAGCCATTTAGTCTGTGAGGCACATGCAGTTACAGTTCTTTTCTAACCACCACTAACATTGTTTGCGCTCTGCATATTGTACTGTTTGCTTACTTGCCTTTACTTGCACTGGTATGTGTGTGACCAGGTAGCAGCAAGTTTGTCTTTTTGCAGTCTCACTACAAACTGTCCCACCTGCAGTTACATGTTTTCTTCAACTGTACGACCCGCAGGCGACCTCTTGACACTTTTTCCCTCACACTGCTCAGTGCATACATGATGTGTCTATTTTACGTGTCATGGAAAGGCAAGCAGCACATCAATCAAATTAATGTGACATTTAACACACCCACGTTACACTGCAGGTTGCTGTTCCTTGTTTACCAGTGGGCGTCATACAGTCAGGCATGCTTTAGCCATAAATTCGTAGGTTTGCAGAGCCACCCACGTAGTCGGCAGGAGTACTTGAAATGCGGTAGCCTACTGTATGAATCTGCAGGACTGGCGACAAGGGCGGTGTTACTAGCACACAGTGCATGACCCATTCATGGGTAGAGGTGTGGAACGGATACACGTGCGCTTCCACAACTACTTAAAAGTGCATTCGAAGATGCGGACATGCAGCCACTAACAGAGGCCGACTGATACTTGCAGTGTGATTGCACATACGCCGACCAGGTGCAGTCTACCTAGGAAAAGTCCACATTGCTCATCTGTAGTCATCTCGCTCAGTACTTTGCGGTACAGATTCACCATGCCATTTTAACACAAAACGAGAAACTACTCAAACACTCACCAACATTTACCATGTACATCTGTAATTTCTAAGATACACCAACACTATTTGGAAAAGGAAGGGGTAGCGCAAATGGATACATACACCAGACAATTTGAGGGCAACCAAGAAATCAGTAACAAACCATTGTTAAGGGGACGTTATGGTTCGGTTGCAGGTCCAACAGCTGTTATCTTTACAGAAAACACTGTGATAAAGCAATGTTGTGGTTACAGTGCCCTACTAAAAACCTATGAAATTCACTAACAAAAACATTGTTAAAGGGACGTTATGGTTAAGTTGCACTAGCAAAAACCTATGAAATTCTATGGAAAAACGTTGGTACAGGGACGTTATGGTTACAGATAAAACCGAAAAAAACCTGAAATTCACCAGTTATGGTAAGCTAAGCAACCATAACTCACACCACCAGTGTGCACTGCATTGATTGATTGATCCAGAATAAATTGAGCTAGTCATTGATGGCTCGTTAATACAGTAAAAGGGCACTCAAGAATACAATTCTTCCATGTTTCCTTTGTTTGATGGTGTAATCAACATACACAATCTTTCTTCACAATCCCTTATGGGGTCCCATAATGTCTAAAATGCATATTTGGCCTAAATCTTGGTCAACCTAATATTTCTATCCAGAAACATATTCAAATATTCAGCTAGGGTGTTAATTTTTCTCACTGTTTGTTTGTAATGTTTATACATTTTGTAGTTCTGTATTTTGTCATTCGGTTGAAATCAGTCCCATAGTTGTACCTTTAAACTATGAAGCAACCTAGTGGCATATACAGTAATGGGAACCAGATCACTCGAGGGCTCTCAAAATGGCTGAATGGACGCCCACTGAACCCCAAGGGTAGATATTAATAATCCCATCAAGAAACCCCCATGTAGGATGGCCAGAAAATGTAAAGGATCGCCCTTCAATCGGTATGTATTTTTCTGCTGCAACCAAGAATAGAAGAATTGCCAATGCCTCAAGTATGCATGGAGAGTGGACGGATGACTGGAATTCTGGATTGCTAAGGCCAGGTCTTGGGACAATCCTTTCTGTTGCAACCCTTCCCTTTCATCCTAGAGTCCATGAGGCACATCCTCAAGAGTGAGAAGTGATCTTGTGGAGGGAAATCTAGTGGAGACCATTCCAACAGGAGGATCCATGCTGGTGCCTGGAACACCACTTTCAGTAACAGAAACCGGACGTCCATTCCCAAAATGGCATCATCACGATCACATGATCCCCTTCCCTCCAGGTCTGCATCAGAACTTCCCTGATTAAGGGAAATGGGGGCGAATACATATAGAAGGCTCAGAGGCCATCTTACTGACATGGCATCAGGGGCCCACAAATGGGAGTCCTGAACCCTTGAGCAGTACCTGCTTCTCTTCATGTTGTGGGAGGAGGTGAAGAGGTGTGTCACATGTGTGCCAAACCGGGCACATATCCTCTGAACATCTATGATGACAGGTTGTCATGGGGCCCTGGGGAGGACTGTCCTCCACATGGCCAGGACCACACTCAGTGGGCCAGGACAGGGCACATGGACTGTCAGAGTTAAATTATGAAGTGTCTGTTAGACACACACGGCAAGAGAAGACGCTCCCATCAAGGCCCGAGATCTTGAGTGAAATCCTGCAAGATTCCTTAGATAGCCTGTTTGAGGGCCCCTTACTTGACAGCACATGTCAGATGCTCCAGGGCTCCAACCTGGATGTATCGCTTTGTGCTCCACTCCAGCTACACCTAGAAGATAGAAACTACAAGAAGGAAGACAGAAGAAAGAATACAAAGGAAAGAGAACCAAATAAATAAAGGAGGAACTTACCTGAGGACTGGCACCTCCATGGGAAGATGAAGGCTAGCTCACACTGCACAAAATATAATGCAGTTCCTGCTTCAGGGTGTAAGGAGGTCCACCAGAGACCTCTAAAGGAGGACAAAAGGAATCAGCTGGATTAGGGCATATAGAACACTGACAATCACAGAGCAAGAGAGAGAAGGAGAGAAAGGAAGGAAATGACACTCAGAAACTCATGAACTGACATGCAAAGCCCAACATACAACAGGATGAAGACAAACCACTGCCAATTGTTTCCACCTACTGACTATTGAGTGAAACCAAGTATACAGTTCACTGCTTTTGGACTCCGCCATTTGTCGCTGGACAAGACTGGAATGATCTCGAGTCACTCTCCTCAGGCCATTCATCGTACTCAAACAGGTATTTAACACTGCTGTGGAGGGAAGCTGGTAGGAGAGCAGTGGCAGCAAATAGAAAAAATACAATTGGTAATGGTTGTTATTCTGTTAACAGATTTGACCACAGAAGGAGAGAGGATGGACACATTCCAAAGAGGGTACCATGCCATAGAGCATAGGCAATCAAAACAAGCCCTTCACCCTCATTGTGGACTCTCTATGCGCAGAGAGAAATATCAGTCATTAGGGGGTGCACAGTGTGGGTGGATTGGCTCAGGCATCAGGTGTTGGAAATCCAGGTAGGACATTACACATAGACAGAGAATGCAAAGAGGGGACATTCTGACTCGGGGTATCTGCTACCTGATTTTTCACCCCTCGGCTGTGAATTGCTGACAACGTAGATACATGAATCTCCACCCACCTGCCAATCCCCATGGCCGATCTGTTCAGCGAGGGAGACCCTGTCCCCTGTTCATGGCTACCCTTCTGCCATGAAACATCTCACACTAACCTTTCAGGTTGAATTGTAAGTACTGGAGGGCCCTAGATATCCAGACCAGTTACTTAAAATTCAAGTATGTGACAATTTCCCACTGGCTCTTCCTGACCTGAGTCGTATGGCTCCCTAGAGTAGCCGCCCAGCCTCTTGCATAGGCATCCCTAGTTACCACCCTTAATGGAGGAAGGGACATCCAAACTCCCCTCCTGCGGTTGGAGGTGTCCAGCCGACATTCCAGAGCCGGCCTGAAATACTGGAGAAGGAAATGGGAGAATTCAGGTAACCTAGGAGCACCAGCATTGCGAGTTGTGTGACTACAAGGTGTCTGCGAGTCCAAGGTACCACAAAGATGGTAGCTGCAATGTCTTTGTGGTATCACACACACATCCATGCCAGGGCTTCCGGCATTATGATGATCAGTACTTGAAGATGCTGTGTGCAGCTTGGCAATCAGGCTCTCCGGCAAGCAGACCACCCCCTTCCATGTCAGAAATCTGGCCCCGATGAACTGGAGGCTTTCAGAAAGAATTATAGAGGTCTTTTCCCAGTTCATCAGGCTCCCAAATTGACAGAGTGTTGACATTACCTCCTTGATATTTGCTGATGCTGCCTCCTCATTTGGGGCTTGCACCATCCAGTCATCCAGTTATGGATAGAAAAGTATGTCCTTGGAATTAAGTCCTGCTGATATGGGTTGAGAGTCTTTGTTAACATACCGGGAGCCATCCTCAATCTGAAGGTAATCACACAAGCATGAAATTTCCCAACATGCACTACAAATTATAAAAATGTACAATGTACCATCCATATCGAAGTCTGAAGATATGCTTCCTGCACATCTCTGGCTCACATGTAATCATCCCAACGTACCATGGAGATAATTTGATACATGTAGTCATTTTATAGCTAATGGTCCAGAGGAAGTTGTTGCAGTGCTTGAGCTCGAAGACTGAATACAATTCTTTGAAAAAATGTCCTGTTTCCTGCTATCCTGAGGAACTTCCTCTATGTCCTGTTTCTTTTGCAATTTGCTGATGGCCTTCAAGAGTGCTTCCCTGTTTGTGTGTGTCTGGTTAGCAGTTTCTCTCAATGGACTTCATTATGAGTATGCAGGTCCGGAAAAAAGTGGCAGCAAAAAGGTGTATGGCACCTTTTCCAGACCGGCATACTCTGAGTCTGCCAATAGGGGCAGTGATTTACCAGCAGGCTTGACTTGCCGCTAGTTTAGGCCCCTACCAGCCCAAAATCTTGAAAGAGGCTGTATATAACAGGACTCGATTTTGTAACCCGCTGTTACCACTGACACTGTCAGGCATCTGTGATGTCTTTCTTCTAGTTTTTGCAAAGTAGGCCAGACACCTCTCCCCACCAGAATATGCAGCTCTGCAGATTGTCTTAAGGGGAAAGTGGAAAGCACTGGTGGCATGGAACGGTTAGGCTTCTGGGAGTTTCATGCGGACAGGCTCCTGCTGATAACAAGACTTGTCCTATTGTTGGAGGGGACGCCTGAAGGAGGACTGGATTTTGGAAACAACTCGTTTCTACTTTGCTTGAAAAGTAGTGCTTCTTTGGTGCCTCTCATATGCCCGTTTCATGACCATGTCAATTATTTCACAAAACAGGTCTGTGCCAAAGGTGGGAGCTTAATCAGATGTGTGTCCTGGGGTGGTTCTGGTTCTAGGTCATTTGGTCGAATCTAAATGGTCGACAGGACAAATGGTCGACACCAAAAGGTCGCCAGGTCAAATGGTCGAATTTTTTGTTTGTTTGTTTTTTCACATTTTTTTTTGGGGGGTTCCCTCAACACCCTTTTTTTTGCTAAAAACCCCTTTTTTTCCCAAACGAAAACCTAAAAAATATATATATATAAATTTAAAAAAAATGCAACCATTTGACCTGTCGACCAAATTGTGTCGACCATTTGTCTATCGGCCAATTGACTAGACACCGGTGGTTCTCCCTTCCAGTTTCTAGTCCAGCAATACCTGCGGCCTAGAATCGAAGCCCAAGAGGATAGAACTGTCATCCTTACTCTGTCAAATGCCAGATCTGAGATCCTTTCTACCTGTTTCTCGATCACTTTAATACGTGCTGTACAGACTGCCCCTCGACCATGACTTAGAGAGGGGATTCAAAGTCCTTCAAAACTGAATTCTCTGTGTAAGCTATATATGCGGCTGTTCACAGTGCCAGGCTTGAGCCTGCAAAAAAACTTTTGAAGACAGCCAATAGTATCTAATGGGGGTGCTCTCTTGGCAGACACCACTAGGTGTCCAATCAAATACAACAAATCTGCATCAGCCTCCAAAGACGTCGGGATGAAGGTCTTGTCCATTTTGATCTATTCCCTCAAAATCACATCTCATATATCATCGATCAGCGATAATCAGGAAGGCCTCCTTCTCCCTTAACGGTGCCTGAACCAGAAGGACGAATTGGCAGCCAGAGGAGGAAAAGCAAGGTTTTCTCTGAGATGCTCTATTATGTGCAGCATGGTCGCTTTAGAAATATAACGTCCTCAAACATCAATATCCTTGAATCCTTCGATGAGGAGCAAGAAGGGAAGGAATACTTGGATGAAGAAGAAGAGGTGGAAAATGTTCTGTGGGAACTCCTTCTTCATTGTCCTTGCTTAGCCTGGATCATAATCCTGTCCAGATCGTTCTGGGACACCTTATGGGCCTGGGGTTTCCATGGGACCTGTGTCTGATTTTCCTATCCTTTTTTCCTCCATAGCGTAATTAGTCGTCGAAGTGTATAAAAAGAAGTAGTGGAACTATGTTCTCTGCTGGCCTGCACCCACTCCCCACAAACCTCACCGCCACACCCGCTCCCATGCACAATACAAACCCCAAAACACATGTGCCTGCCGTTTAGGGGGAACGTCCAGTGCAGTGCACTGAAAGTGCAAGTTTCAACTGCTTCCTAAACTTTTATTTTAAAACGAAACCATTCCGGAACGGTTTCTTTTTAAAATAAAAGTATAGGAATGGTAAAACGTAACTAAAAGAAGTAGAGGAGCACCGCTCCCGACCGCTCCTGCCCACTTCGATCACTCAGTTTAGAACCAAAGCCCATGAATGCATGTAAATGTTTTTCACTGCCACTTATCTGATCTTCTTTTGAGATGTGGCTCTCCTTCCCGGCCCTGCCTTCTTCTCCAAGCAGGGCACCAAATCCGGCCAGCGTCACTCTCTGTAGTGGGCCCTGCCCACCTCCATGTGCCACACTGATTCTGTGAGGGGGCCCTGCCCCTTTCCCCCAATGTGTGTGCTGTCCACTCGGCATGGCATTGCTCCCCGAGAAGTCCAAAAGGAGAGGGTTTGCAGCCCAGCTGCTTATCTGGCAGTATTTGCCGGAGCAGCTTTCATCTGTTACAGTCCCTGCTTTTAACTGTAGTTCTCCAGGCACTGATGGCTTGTGGGCACTACTCACTAGCACACAAGTGAAGGGGAAGTGAAAAAGGAGGGGACCAGAAGTCCCTCCCAAAAAAATTAAAAAACCTTGTTTATAGAGATGCGCCCATCCTTCACATATTAAAGAAGGTGACAAGAACGAGGGATGAGAAGGTGGTTTGATATTTATGCAGCATGTTTGTCAAAGTGCTGCGCATAGAATATTTACATATAATTATTATCACTCAGACAAAGTTGTTATTAATTTTTCGACCTCAGAGGTGTAGAAATCTGAGTTTTCTTGCTGGGATTCGAACCTGTGACCTGCAGCTCATAATAATTTAGCAGGGAGCACGTAACCTCGCACTATTATGACTATGATGACTGTGACACTTTTGTCCTCATTACGAGTTTGCCAGTAGCCGGCAACCTCAGTTTACCGTTTCCGCTGCCCTTTATCCCGGTAATACCGGGATATTACGGGCAGTGACGGAAGTTTAAGTTCCCATTCCCGTGGAGTCCGAAAGAACTCCATGTGAATGGGAACACTGAAGCACTGGCACCGTTAATAATTGTTCCGGGGATTCGGTGAATTATCTGCCTGTAGGGCCCTGAACTACCAAAAGGTCAGGCCTGCTGGTGGTTCATAGCTTTAGAGTGAGCCGGTCCGGAAAAGGTGCTGGTAACGTTGTTACCGACACCTTATTTCCAGACTGGCTCGCTCATTTGAATGAAAATTAGAGACTGTGCTTGAGAATATGATACTGAGACTAAGGGGCTATTACAGAGAGAGTGTGCTTGTGATTGAGACTTAAACTAAGGTTGAGAAATGTGACTGTCACTGAGCCTGATAGACAGAGCATGAGACTGTGAAGCAGACTTAGAGATTGAGAAGGGGGCTGCAGGATTGCAACTGACACAGGCAGTCTGAGATGGAGAGACTGAAAACACAGGTGGAGCCAGGAAGTGGAAAGGGTGGGTGGTTGCCATTCCTGGCTCCGCCTCGTGCCTGATATGCCCTTCAGCAGTCTCCTTCAGGGCTGCTTCCCTGAGCGCCAGCCCTGATTAAAAAACAAACAAATTCACCCTGTCAGTGGCTCTCTACGCCGCACAGGATGGCGTGCCACTCACAGGTTTAAAAAAATGTAATATCAGCAATAGCTGGCTAGTGAGCGTCAGGCATCGCTGAAATAAAACAAAATAATAAACCCTGTCAGTGGCACTCAGTCCTATTCAGTGCATTGCACCAATCATAGGTTTGCCTTGGGAACCATGTTGTTGTTGTAGCCCACGCATCGGTGACGCACCATGGCTAGATTTTAATCATTTATGTCACTTCCGGGGTACGCCATTGCTGTGCATCCAGAATGTTGCTGCCTCATTGTACCCCTGCCCTGGACTAGAGTGGAGACCTACAGCGTTGATAAGTGTGCGTTTGCATTGCAATGTATGTTTTATTGTTAAGTATGTATCATGTAATGTATGTATGTATCATGTATTGTAATGAATGAATGTATTGTAATGTATGTATTGTAATTAATGTATGTATGTATTGTTATGAATGTATGTGTGCCTCTGTATGTATGTGTGTTTGAATGCAATGCATTGTGTGTGTGTGCAGGACTAGTTGAGTGAGTAGCTGTGCGTGTATGTATGCATGCATGCTTATTTTAGTATGAGTGTGTGTGGGCATGTGTGTGTGCATGTGTAGCATGTCTATAAGGGATTTACATGACAAACCATATCATTGGTATGGTTGTTCAAGTAAATCCTTTGCAGAAACTGCTGACGTGACCATTACTGGCCTACACAGGTTTCCCATTTTAAATCGCATGTATGAAGATGCTGCCAAAACCTATATATGCTAGTAAGGGTCACTTTAAAACCTATGCATAAAGCACTTCACCCATCATACATGTTATATAAAGTGGCCATTACTGGTATAGATAGGTTGCAGCAGTAGCTTCATGCATGTGATTTAAAGTGACCGTTAATGGCATAGCTAAGTTATGTCTATCTATGCCAGTAATGGTCACTTTAAATCATATTTCTCTGATTTGAAGAGGGCCAGTTCATCGATAATAGGCGTCCCCTGAGCCCTCGCCCATCACGAAGGAGCCACGCCAGCCCAGGAGCCCTCCTTTTGCAGCTGAGGGAATGCTCCTGTGCTGGCTTGTACTTTCAAGGGAAAATGCCATTTCCCTTTGATAGTTTATACCGGTGCCATGCTTGTCCAAAGGGGCATGATATGCCACGTGATGTTGCTTCCCTGGCTTTGCATAGCCCATTGGGGATGTAGGCATGGGAGCGCTGATGCATCACCCCACACATACAAATGTGTCAGTCACCGCTCCGCATCAGTAGCACTTCGGTTCCTGTGTTCATGTGCAGGAACCAGCAAGTGCTCTGCTTCCTGGTTTCTGTTCGTACTGTGCAGGAGAACGAGGGCTTACTGGAGGCAGCAGTGAAGCTGTGTTAAGATCAGCCAATGCTGTGTGCAGCTAGGATTTTCATGTTTTTACGCATTATATGAGTTTCAATCAGTGAGTGTATGATGTATGAGTGCGGGCATAAATGAGTGAATGATGTGTGTGAATGGAATGAGTGAGCAAATGTGCGCATGCTTGTGTGTTTGTGCTGGGCCGGGCAGTGGGTGGTGGCGGTTGATAAAATAAATCATGATGTGTTGTTACATGGCTGGACAGGCATTTTTTTACTGGATATCTATGATAAAGCAAGCATGTGTTACGATTTGGCCAGATTGGCATTTTGCAGACAGCCAGTCTGGTCCTTTCTTACTGTGACATAACATTTTTTACTGGGCATCTGTGAAACACCACGCACGTTATGTGTTATTACTTGGCCAGACTGACATTTTGGTACAAACAGTCCAGCTATTTCTTACTGTGGCATGTCATTTTATTCTGGGAATATATGATAAAGTAAGACTGATAACTGAAATTACATGGAAAGATTGGCATTTTGGTGCAGCAAGTATATCTATTTCTTACTATGGCATGTTTTACTTGGCATCAAGAATAAATAACTCTACTTGTTTTTACATGTCTAGACTGGATGACATTGTGCAGCCAGCCTGGACATATTTTCTTATTTTGGAACAGCATTTTTAAAGTCAAATCTAAAAGGAGCATGTGCTTTGTAGGGATACTGCCATGTATTGGCACAGCCAGTGTGGACATGTTTTCGAATAGTATAATTACTGCCATTATGTGCAATGCAAAAATGTCCGTGTTCTTGCATAGCTATTCTGGTACATATTGGTGCAGCCAGCATGGAACTGTATCGGCACAGCCAGTGTGAAAATGTTGAAAATGTTTTTATACTGACATACATTGTGGGCGGAGGCAGCATGAAAATATGTTGGGAAATGCTTGTGTGTACTGTTGTTGATTTGCAATTTGTCTGGAATTTTACCCAGTTTTACACAGAACGTGTGCTGTATACTGCACCTTTTTAACCCAATATTTATAAAGAAATCTCTGAGGGGAGGGAAACGTAACTCCTGTAACGCCCTATGTTGTTTCAGGTTCCCTATGCTCGGTTGCTTTGGCATATTTGGGGGGAAATATTTACGCCCCTCAAATTAAAGAATTCACCAGCTACCACTACATATTAAGTGACCATTGCTGGCATAGACCTATGCCAGTAATGTTCACTTTAAATCACATGCATGAAGGCTGAATCTCTTCAGACATGTAATTTAAAGTGACCGTTACTAGCATACATAGATTGTGGCAACAGTCTCTTGCATGCAATTTACACGGACCTTTACTGGCATAGATAAGATTTGCTGCGGCTGCAGCCTTATGCAAATGGTATAAAGTGCTCCTATGTAGTGTACTGTTGATGACATGGCATTTCCTGAATTGTTTTTATGTTTTACCCTAGATAATTAACTATAAATTACATTGGTTTTTACCTAATTCTTTCCAAAAATTGTGCTACAAAATGCATAATTTCAGCACATTATTTTGAATGGAATTCTTGGGGGGATACCCCCCCCAGAAACCCGGTCAATTTCTGCTACACTCAGTCATTTGCACTCATTTGAGGAATCATTTAGGACCCTCTTCTGGAAACATTGACCACCCAACAGGGGCTTGCTTAACCATGAATCACTTTGGTGCCCCTATAGGAACTACCCCCTACCCACCGCATCAGCACTAAAAGCTGCCTTGCCACTGACTAAAAATGAAAGTCTGTGACTGAGAAACTTTCTGGTGCTTGATCCACTCGCTTTGTTGACAGTGTGGAAACCCCACGCATACCCAGTACCTCTTTCTGACGCTTTATTCATTCTTTTGAACCCAGGACACCAGAGGTATGAACTGCTATTATTTGGATTGCATTTCTATCCCCTGCGAGGGGATCCAAATGCATTTTAATTTTTGAAACATTTGAGTAATTTAAGATATTAAGGACTCCTTTTGGTGAAATGTGCTCTCAGCTCCCAAATGCTTACAGGCAGCCTCTCTTTCATTAGTCATGTAGGTAAGGGGGCACTCCAGCAATCATTTGCAATGACGCACAGCCCCCATGACAGGCGTAGATCAATGTTGTGGATACTGTGACCTGACCTTGTCAGATACATGTGCAGCTAAAAATAGGGAACCGTCTTCATGTTGTTGTCAATGGACATGTTTTTTCAATTGGAACCGTTATTTTACGAGAGACATTTACGATAATGCCATGTAGCCCATACTACAATTCGGCGATACTTCCTGATCCATTTTTAATGATTTCAGTATACCTCATAAGCAGTGATCCTTTAAACATGCTTAGAAAATGAAACACTAAACTAAGTAGCAGTTCTTTTTTCCCCTCTTAGTGATCATGGAAACAAAGTGTTGGGTTCTCATTTGAGAACAGGTGTTTTTTTGAAGTCAGGGAATTTGTTTGAAAGCTTTTATACACAGAGAATATTGTGGTACGCACCAGGTATGTCTTCGCAATAAAAAAAAACTTTCCACTAACCGGGCTGCACAAATTGTTGCTAGGCAACATGAGAATTGAAAAGCACATGCTTGAAATAACTGCTAAAATGTAAATATGGTTCTATGACTGACTGAAGGCAGTGTCCGTCATTCCTAGCACTACAAGCACGCCTTGCAAGAACAGCCCACCAACATATCCATCTAAGAGCAGTCAACTTGATGAATTTAAGCATCAAAGTAAGTCCATGGTTCTTTAAAGAATCCCTTCAGCAGACAAAGCATGCTGCATTCCCGCGAAAACCAGCCCCCCGCTGGCTCAGCAACCTGTCACGACTTCCCAAAGTCTGACAGCCTGTTTCCTTTGACAAGATAATAATAAGGAAGGCGTGTGCTACTTCATTTAATCATGGCTTTCAACAAGAAGCTGTCCTTAAAGCAACATTGCGCTAGGTATACGAATACAACAAGCCCTAACCACGCAGGCAAAGACATTACGCCGCACAGAATATAGTTCTTATTTATTGCTATAATAAGTGTTTTTACCCATGGAAACGGTGTACGCGAAACGCAAGCACTGTGAAGCAGGTTCGCGTCACGTGGTGCGTTACAGAATGTAATCAACAAATATATTATCGAAAAAGTCGGCCAGTTTTAGGACGACTACACATTGTGGTTGATATACACCAGAAACAGCATGAAACTTCAATCAAAGGAGTGATTTGAATTTTGGAACGCCTACGAAAAGTAACCACTGAGGTGCTGTGGCGAGGATTCCCCAACCAGATTTTCAAATCATGCATATTGTAAGTCTGGAGAAAAGGGGCAAGATGGTGGCTTCTAGATCACAAACTGCTGAGTGAAGCTACACCGCGTCCGACTGGAGTGCCAAGATTTAAGTAAGCTGTATAGGATACAAGGGCCCCCGGCTCCTTCATTGATTCAAAAAAGTGGTAAGCGGGAGAGCAAGCGAGCAGCTGGGGTGAAGGCAAGGGCCATGATGCAGGACATACTTGATATAACAGTGAAGTGCAGGCAGGTGCCGGAAAATGGTGAAACGTGTGCCTGGGAACTGCCTATAAGAGAATGGGAGACCCACAGACGGCAAAGGATTCTGCATCGGTATACCACTGACTAACAGGGGTACAGGTGAGGACAGCAACTCACAAGGGGCAACTGTTGCTTGACAGCCCCCGGAGCCTAGTGTGTGTGCGCTTGATACACACTAAACCCCTCCTAGTTGGGCTGGGGAGTGGGTACCCAGCTAGCACTAGGAGACTGTAGGTTGTGCGGGCAGCATTGGAAAACTGAATATGTGTCTGATGCCCACTGCCTACTTCACGGCGCTTTGGGTGTTTTTGAGTGGTGGCCCTCGCTTGGAAGGAAGATCTGTAAAGGGGTAGGCAGCAAGGCGCATACAGTTCGGGAGTGGGGTTCTTGTATGACACCATAAGGCCCGAACATAAAGCGAAAATTCAAAGTAGAGTATAGAAATACGGCATATGGGGCAACACACTGGGTTGAGGCTATACATTTTGCCCTCCCACCCCAATCGGTGGAATAAGAGGCTGGTGTGACTACGCCAAAACGCCCGGCATCGGGGTGAGGAAATAACGTTGGGTCACAACAAAGCCCGCAGAAAGGCCAAAACAGCAGTGGGGGCGGCTAATGAGGAGTGACTTCACACTGAGGCAGTGCTCTGTGTCCTTGCGTACTGGCTCTTACGGCCGGTGGGCATCTTCCACGTGGAGCACTTTGGTAAAACTGACAGAGATACAGAGTACCTGGCTGTTGCAGGGGTGAATGGCAACACATATGCCGGGCCGCTCTGGGCAGGGGAAGGCAAAGCAGACCACAATGGAGGCCTACACCTGTGATGCAGAGAATAAGACGATTCAGATCGGACATGGGGTGGCACAGACGCATTGGCTGTCGGCACAGTGAGGCGAGGGTGAGCAGCAGGTCCTGGCCGCCATCTCAGTCCTACAGTCTAGCCTGGAATCCAAAATAGACACCGTCATGATAGATGTGTGCCTGCTCAGACAGACTGTGCGGGCCCTGGCAGACAGGACCAGGAAGATCAAAACACAAGTGGTCGAAAATTTCACAAGTATCCGTAACATGCACATAGAAGTCAAGGAGTTGAAACAGAAAGTAAGAGTCCTGAAAAACAGAGCCGAAGACGCCGAAGGCAGTGCAAGACAAAACAACATATGGAAAATAGGGCTACGGGAGGATGTAGAGGGTGCAGACCCTACAACTTATGTGAAAAATATGCTCTTGCAGGAGATTGGGTCTGGGGAACTCACATAGGGTTTAACAGTAGAACGAGCACACAGATCCTTAAGAAACCCCACCCCGGGTGCCTCCGGCACTGATCATTGCCAAGATCATGAATTACAAGGACAGAGAAAAGATCCTGTGTTCTCCAGAAGTGGAGGCACGATCCAAAGAGTGTCCTCTGCATTAGCCTTATACCCCAACTTTACACTCCAGATCCAGAAGTGCAGAGCCAAGTTCGGCTTCCGCAAAAGAGAAGCTCTGATGGGCTGGGTTGAAATATATGTTGGTTTACACGGCTCGCCAGAAGGTGCTGCACAATGGCAAGACTCTTTTGTTTGATACCCCTGAGGAAACACACACATGGATGCACATGAAATTGCCCCGATCACAGAGAAATGCAATCATAGAGCTATGGCGATTGGTGGTGAAAGGGACTAGAGTAGCGAGTGCCCTTCAAGCTTGATGCCTGCAGCACAGAAAGGACGACAACCTATTGACTGGAGATAACATGAAAAGGCATTGCACAGGGATGCAGCTACATCTGCAGCGATCAGACACCTTTGGTATTGCAAGGCCTTGTGGCAACTGGGAGTTTACAGTGCAGGAACGCGAAGAGTGATGGTACTCTGCAACTCACCTCTGTGAGATTCCTGCAGAGGTCAAGCACCTTAGACCACAGTTGTAATTACACTTTAGGATACTAGTTTGAAGGTATCCAGCCACTGCACACTGACTGGTACAGCTGGTAGCTGTTAACAGGTTGAGTGTGAGAAGCGGATACACATGGGCAGGCTGTGCATTGGTGGGTGATTGGTGGGAAAGGGGTTGGCTTGGGTGGGTGGTGCGTTTTTTGTCATTTGAAGACTGGGCTAGGGAAGGAAGGGGATTGAATGTTTGTTTGATTTGCCTTTAGAATTGCCTGACATGCCTGCCCTAATTGTTGCTACCAGCTGCCTTGAGTGGGAATGTGCTTGTTGTTGGGAGCACACAGTTGGTCCTGAGGAGGCCTGTAATGCATATACAAAATGGCAGGGGGTATAATAATGCTGACCTGGAATGTCAGACGCCTGAATGGTTTCATAAAGAGGAATAGAGTGCCGTCATACTTGAGCAGGCACAAGATTGAGGTCACAATTCTGCAGGAAAGAAAATAAAGGGCACCTGGCAAGGTCCTGATATGCCCAGGTGGGTACATATATTGATAACACAATTAATCAGGATGCGAGATCCTCCCAAAAATCCATGGTTTTTAGACATGTTTATTTCCATCTCAAAAACCAGTGTCTTCAATTTTTATACAAACTCTCGCTAAGCACGAAAGCGATACCGGACAGATTTCAATAAAAACATAGGGAAGTGCAGTTGTGCACCCTCATCGGGATGTAGAAGATGAGTACCCTAGTAACAAGCACATGTGAGTATACGATGTAGGTGACACAGGTAACTCAGATCAGTGCTGCCCGTGGTTGTTCTTCAACCCGGGTGTGGTTTTCAAACAAAAAACAGTGTACACAACACAAAATTCGAATCATACAACAAAGGGTATTTTCGCAGTTGTGCCACAAGTGATCGACACAGTTGTGTTTCGGCCACAATCGCTGGGTTGAATCTAGTAGTTGTGGTGGCCTTCATCAGGAGAGACTAGTTGAAGAGTCTGTCCGTTGGTAAGATCTATGGGAGGGAGGAGAACTATGAGGATCTCATAACGTACATAATGAATTAGGGGTTAATAAATAACAGCTCATTGGTGCTAGAGAAATACACCAGTGGTGTATTGGAGAACGCAGCTTACCGTCCGACCGGAGCAAGGCGGTAAAACTGTCAAGGGGCCTGGGTGTAATCCTAGGTTTGGTGTAGATCGGCCGTACCGGGGAGACCAGATTTAAACGGCGTTGGGCTTATGATTAGCCATTGATCTGGAGAAAGGGAGACATAAAAGTATGTCCCTGTCAGAGCACTATGGTGACGAGAGGTGAGGCAAGATGTGTCAAAAGTGCAGCGGTCTTGTAAAGGGGTCTGGCTTACCTGATTCACAATTTTTGAGTTCTTGCTGGGTTCACGGTGGCGGTGGAAATGGCTGCCTGCCGTGAATCAGCAGATATAACGGAGGGGGTTAGACACGTCGCCCATGTACTGCGCCAATCCCAGTAAGGGTGTGTGGAGTACTGGTAAAGGTGTTGTGAGCTCCCTATGATAGGCTACTAAGTGCTGTCACTCAACGGGAGTCATCCAGTGTCATGGGTGTATGCATCCAGTGTGGAATGGAGTGAAGGAACTATACTGGGATGTATTGTGGGACAGGTGGTCTTTGGAAGTGCATGGACGAGGAGCTCATGTGAAACATGTAGTGGGAGAACAGTGAAGCCACAAGCAATGAGTACAGGTTTTCTCTATACATGTCCATGCATATGTTAATCTGAGAGGAACTAAAGCACACTTGCACGTGTATGATGTCACCACATGTGTATACACATACATATTTTGCAGAAACAATAAAATGAAACAATTCTGCAGGAGACACACCTTACACCAGATAGGCAAAACACATTGGACAAGAAATGGGGAGGGTATGCTATTGGCTCCACATAGTCTGTTACTCTAGTGGGGAGCCTAATAGGATTGTGCTGACAGCCCCCTTGAAAGTTTTGCAAAGCAGAACAGATGATGAACGCAGAATGGTTTTAGTGCATGCTCTTATAGAAGATAGGGAAGTGTTTTTAATAAACGCATACGCCCCAAACCACAATGCCACTACGTTTTATCGTTCTTTGTATTCCTGGTTTGGCAGTACCTGGATATGGCGCAGAGACTTTTACTTCACCCTGGACCCCACCCTGGATAGGTTGGACAACAAGTTCACAGGGCCGGCTCCAACTTCAAATTCGTTGAGTACCCTTCTGAGTTCCTTCCATTTGATGGATGTTTGGAGCACACTGCAGGGGAAAATCCGAGGATACTCTCACTACTCTTCCCCTCCTGCTTTACATACAAGAATAGACTACGTGTTTACGGGGATTGACATGGTGGGGGAGTTTATCGAGGCCACATATAAGGCTCGGGAGTTGTCTGACCATGCCCATCTCCTACTCAAGTGCTGAAACACGCCTCCCAGGCCTCTAAATCTGATGTGGAAATTAATATGTGAGGCTCTACATGATGAGGTCTTTAGACAACATATCAGAGAGGCGATCAAGTTGCACTGTGGGAGGCTTTTAATATAGTAGTCAGAGGAGAGGCCATAAGTAAAATGGCAGGAATACAAAAAAACATAATGGGGGATCTGAATGTGCAGAAAAACAGCCGAAGATAGCAGAACACGAACACACTGGGGCAGATTTTACGTCCCAAGTCGTAATGGAGCTGAACAGAAGTTTATGGCAGGTTGGGAGAGATTAGGCAAGTTTAATTATGCCAAATACACTGGAAAAATTACATGCAGGTGGGGAAAAACCGGGTAAGCTACTAGCCGGGCTCTGATAGAGTGAAACCAAAAGGGAAATTATCTACTCCATTAAAGATGAACAGGGGATTTTCCAGAGAACACAGAATGAAATCAATGATACTTTCTTTAGATACTATGGCTCCTTGTATTCCGAGAAGGCCCCCACTCATGAGTCAGAATTGGAAGAGGCATTTTCCCTGAGTAAACTCCCCTGCTTAGAGAAGGAAAAGGTGGTGGGACTGCTGCTTGCCCCTATTACGCTAGAGGAGATACAAGTAGAAATTAGATAATTGCTGACTGGCAAAACCCCCGGGGCAGACGACCTACCAGGCACATTCTTTAAAGAATGTATGGAGGAACTAGACCCTGAGCTTCTAAAGATGTTGCAGGGGTCTTAAAAGAAAGGAATGCTTCCTTTGAGCCTCAGAGAATAGGTCATCATACCAATACTAAAACCAAATAAAACCCATACAGAGTGCGGCTCCTACAGGCCCCTTTCTATGGTAAATCATGACAGCAAAATCCTTACTGCACTCCTAGCAAGCAGATTCAGGAGGGTGATCGGAGGCCTGACACACCCAGATCAGACCGGGTATGTCCCAGGAAAGAATACCTCCTGGAACCTGCATTTCCTACATCATATAATATACCCTACCAATTCTGGGAGCTAACACTACGCGGTAGCACCAATAGACGCCATTAAAGCGGTTGAGTCAGTTTGGTGGAACTGGCTGTACGCCACCCTCTGGTGCTTTGGTATAAGACAGGGATATCTGAGATGGGTGAAGCTGGTGTATACCACACCTAGTGCCAGAATAAAAATGGAACACACACATATCAGAAAGTTGGGAACTAGACAAGAGAACCAGATAGGGATGTGTGTTGTCTCCAATGCTTTTTATTTGTGTACTGGACGTAATAGCGGTGTTCTTCAGAGAAGACTACGCAGTTGCAAGTATATGTATAATGGCATTGCGCAAGTGGTCTCCATGCACGCAGATGACATTCTGCTTAATGTGCAAAGATTGAAGGAAAACATGCCACACATGCTAGATGTGCTAGATTGCTTAGCTGATCCCTCTGGCTTTAATATCAGCCGTGAGTAGTTGTGTCTATTCCAACTGCCGGAACTCAGGGGTAAAGCAACAGGGCAGCTCCCAACACTACAGGTGAAATGGTTGACAGATACCGTTAGATACTTAACTATAGACGTGTTTTGTGACATAAAAATAGGGCATGAGCGTTACATGCAAGGTGCCTTAAATAGACTGACAAAGTTGATGGAGTTTTGGAGTAGGCTGCCTTTGCCGGTAATGGGCAGAGCTGCACTCTTAAAAATAGTAGTCCTCACTCGGCGGGTTACACATTTTCATAAATGTGCCATATGGTATCCCCAGACATTTTTTCCAAAACTTGGACACGTCACTCAGGAGTTTCTTGTGGGTAGGAAGCAGACACAGGATCTCTCTAAGTAGACTACAATGAGTTTACGAAAGGGGGGAGTAAAGTGCCACATTTTGGATTATAATTTTTGGGCTGGACAATTGCAGTTTTTGGTGGACTGGCTAGCAGACGATCCGACACTAGACCCTACACTTGCACAGCCTATATTAACACCCTACTACTTAGAAGAATTATTATGACTACAGGATGTCCAGACTAAAGGAACCCCACACCTTCTAGTCCTGGGAAAACACATATGGCACAGGGCAACCAGAATTCTCTGCGAGGCAGCCCCCTTATCTCAGCAAATCCCTCTTGATGCCATAGCAGCAGACAGGCTACAACACCTATTGGATGTTTGCAAATATTGGGAGAGCTGCGGCATTGTCACCGTAGGAGACCTGTTTCAGAATGGTAGGCTTGCAGGGTTTGAGTCACTGGTGGAACGATGTAGCTTACATAAGGGACAATTCTGTTATATCTCAGCATAATGCGCACCCTTGTAGCTAGATGGCCCGATCTCCGGGAAGTCATGGTGGTGATTGCACAAATAGAGGCAATTTATGACATGACGGAAGGATGACATGTTGTGTCTAGACTTTCCACATTGCTCCTGGGTGGCATAAACTCCCCTGAATTGGGAATACGGGCCAAATGAGAGGCCGACCTTGGGAGGCCTATCTCATACGGTGAATAGTCCAGAGTACTCCTATATCCGAAAAGGGTTTCTAGGAATGCCTGGCTAAATCTCATGCAGTTGTATGTGACCCACAGGGCGTACTTAACTCCCATACAGAGTTCTCGATTTAATGGTGCAGACACGCAATATTGTCCTAGATGTGTGGAAGAAAAAGTTGGCTTGATCCACATGTTTTGATTGTGCAAGAAAATTCTGTTGTCCTGGGCAGAGATTTCACAGACGGTGTCCAAAGCAGGAATTAACCTTGATATCACATATCCGGGGATGTGTCTATTAGGAATGTCCTCTAGGAAACGCAGAAAGGCATATATTGTCAGAATGAAGGACCTTATGTATGTACTGGCCAAAATAAGAATTGCAATGTCTCACCTCATGGAATGCTGTTACGCAAATGATGTTTACGCCATCAGAGTCAGCATCAGCGGAGACCTGTTATTCCTGAACTACTGGGGGCGTACTTGTGCGCAAGCTGGTTAGGAATTGAAAAATTACATAACCATGGTTAGTAGGCTCAGGCAGGTTGATAAGGCACTTTTGGGTGGGGGGAGGAGAGGGAACATTTACTAGTTGTGTGTGTTTTATTAACCTATGATATAAAAATGTATATTTGGAAAAAAATAAGGTCACGAGTACCTTCTCTTTAGTAGAATGTCCCATTCGTGACTTCTTGGTATTTTCATACTGTGATTCACACCTATTCAAAAACAAAGTTGGGGTATTTATTATTTATTAACTGAGGCAGCGTTTGAGGGTATTCATACTGAATCATACTGATGCCGCTTTTCATCATTACCTCGACTATTACGATATTACCTGTATTTTAATTGTTGTTATATGCAGATCATCTGGCGATTGTGTTAGTTTTGCGTTTCCCCATTTTGCGTTTCACCAGCAGTTTCTTATTGTTGGCATAAAGTTGCTTTGTGTGAAAATGGAGTTATAGTTGTTCCATCATCCCTGCACAAAATGATACCCCTGTGTGGTAGTTCTACCTGAACGTGTACTTTCATTTCATTGAAATGTTACGTATGTGTCAGAAGGTAAGGTGCTTACCAGCAAATGCGCGATGCAAGGGTTAGCGCTAGTCTTCGGCTGTACCTTGTATTCATCAAACCATTATGTTCGAGCACTTATCTCTATTTCCTTCTTCTAATGAGAAAAACCTGTGAGCGAATAGACTGCCACTCTTCAGTGAAAATCACTCTTCAAAAACAGCTGCCATTTTGAATTTGGCAACATTTGTGGCCTAAATAGCCAGTACGAGAGGAGCATAACAAATACAGAGTGTCATTATTAAAGTGCTGAATTCACTCGGTATTCATAATTTATTCTTGTTTCTTATTATTTAGGAGCTTACCCCAACCTTACGGTATATAAATCAGTGAGCCAAATCAACAATTGCCATCACGATTGTGTCACTTGCAGGTTCCCTTTGGAAGGTGTCGTTTCCTGATGTTTTAAGAAAAACTCTGTTAGAATTGATATTTTCGCCTATTGAATGCACAACTTTGTGTTTGCTGTGAACACCCCACATTTAATGATGGCGCCACTCTGGAATATATTCATGAACAGAATTTTGCACATCTAGAGTGGTGAATCATGACATATTTGAAAAATATGTCAGAGAAATTATAGCATTTAAAAGGGAACAATGTATAGCAAGTGCAAGTTGGTCTCACCAATGACAACATGATTAATATGATCAATTAATGTTGCAATGTTAACACTGTTTGTACATCCAGAAGGTGTCACTGTATGATTTGTACATAAGCAGATTTTTTTCTAGAAAAAGATAATTTATTTTATATTTTTTCATATGAATAGTGTACTTTTTTCTATTTGGAAAGAATTGAATGACTATATTTGAGAATAAATAAATTGAAATAAAGATACAAATGTGATAATAGTTCACACACAAGCCAAATACTATAGGTAACCTAGAGTGCCTTTTCCTATTATAGATATATGTTAATAGTGGAAGACAAGTATGACACCACAAAAATTCTCTTTTTCTGTGTTCCTCTTAAGGATTACATCATCGAGGTAGGCAGTAATGCTTGCCATCTTGAGTAGTGGCCCATATTTGAGAGACACAGTGGATTCTCACATGTCCGAGATTCAAGAGAGAAGAACACATTGTGTCAGACATTTGGGAGCCCTATGTTGCAAGGCATCGCTCAGTTCCTAAAGCATGCACGTTGCTCATGAGCTATCATCCCTGCACTATGTGGTAAACTATCTGTGTGATATGAGATAACAATACCATTGATGTGTCTATTGATCAGAGAATAATTGTTGTTGAGGGATTGAGAAAATGTCCTGGAGTGAATGTGAAATCCCAGGTAAGATCTGTGACGAAAAGCAACTATCTAGTATTGTATGGCTACTAGAGTAAGATACAAACAAATATCTAATGACATAATCTTCCCTCCTCATACCCATCCATTACCTCTATCTAGCTCTCTTTCTAGTTTCTCTAGCTGCGCTCTCTAAACACTGCAGTCTCCTACTTTCAACTCTGTTCCTCTGAGTCATGTACTTGCATCAAGGTTTGGCGAGACTATTTGAGGAATTACTGGGGCATGCTACACTCACGGAAGGATGCAAACAGGACCTATTTTGTGTACGTGCTACAGAACATAGACTAGTTAAGGTGATGAAAATGTATGTGAGGACCCAACTGAGTACCCAGGGATTCATGTGTGTTCTTGTGATGTACCTATGCTGATCTAGTTCCTTTGCCATTCTGACAGGTCAAAATCAATGCCAGTGCCACACATGGATTCACAGTAGAGACTGGAGTGCCCGCATCACAAGGTTTAATCCCTTCTGATGCCCTGTCATCACCAAAGGTGGGCGCCATTATGAAGCTAGAGTACAAATGAGATGTATTTGACCCTTTAATGAAGACATGGAGGAGTGGGAGGGAGTGTGAAGTCAGTGAGAAGCTCAATAGTGGCAGGAGAGGTGCAAACAGGGAAATTATGATTGTGTTGTGGGAGCAGAAAACAGAGAAGGGTGCTCAGTGTTTGCTATGATATATCTCTTTGATAATGTGTCTTCCTGTGTGGGTGATTCCTCACTTTGCTCACCCATGTTGGTTCTGTTAGTCACTCATTCTTGGGTCATTTTCTACTCTCCACAAGGCCACCCCAGAACTAACTTCCCATTCTTTAGCTCATCAGTTATACCAGCCTATACTCTTATAGTGTAGGTCAGACATAGCCATTTGAATTATTTTCAAGCCTGAACAATGAGCCATGGCTGTTCACTGTTACGTATTTCGCGCTGATCCTTGATACCAATATCAGACCAATGGTTAACAACTTCAAGATAGATGGAGCTTGGAAGAAGGATGTGCATGCCACATTATGGTTGGTGATTTAAACCCCCAAAGAGTAACAATTATTGGGTTCACTAACCCTGCAATGTATTAGCCCCAATTGTGATTGCCTCTTGTCCCAAGGAGTCACTTCACTGTGATGTCCTCCATAGACCTTTATGACATTATGCACTCTGATCATAAGCACAGACAAAACAGAGATTGCATAGCACTCTGGGAGGGAGCAAAGGGGAAGAATCATCAATGTTTCATCATATCCCCTAGATTTTCCAAGCTCCCCATAATGCTCAACCAATCCAACCACAATAATGTGTTGGCTTTAACCTGGACCTCGAGTTTGCATTTTGTTCAGCAAATCATTTAGCAATGGGGCTACTCTTGTTCCACTCATTGTTGACCATGTTTTGTACCAGAATATATCCCACACTCCCTTGACAATCAAAAGCCAATCAACACTTTATGTACACTTTAATTTCCTCCGAGGATACCCTAAGCTCCTTATGATCACCAAACTGTTCTTTCACTCAAACTATAACCCATTTGTAGCTTAGGGAACAGAAACATGGTTGGCATTTGCCATAGCGAGTTTGAGAACAGCCACATTGAGACCAGGCCAACTTCAACAGCAGTGGTGAAAGCAATCAAGTGCCTCGCCAAGCAGATACTATTCAGGGTTCCATGGGGTTCAGACAAATGGCCAAACATGATGTTCGTAGGCCTTTACAATGCACGGTGGCAGATATCCAAAATCTATCCACAGGCTGGTATTGGGAATTTGCCAATTATTATTTAATAAACAGATATTTCTGAATTTGGCCCTTCCATTTTGTTTTCTGTGTGTCTGTACAGTATTTTTACTCATGTCATGGCGGCTTATGGAACCAGCTAAGCCTGAGTGGCTTGGCATTCGGTTTGCATCATATATTTCTCAGAGTGAGAATGATTGTAAGATCAGAGGGTGTTTTTGTTAACTTCCTGCTTCTCTTCAGGTAGTCTAACACATTTCTACGCAAACTGGACACGCACAGGGATTGAGTCCATTATGCCAGTCCATTCGATGTTGTGCACTGTGTTTTCTTAGTTTGAAGTGCTTTTTTTCTTTTTTTTTAACATGCCATGACTGTGTTTTACAAATGTTTGCAACGATTGAGAGGTGTTAGTCTTTGCACAGTTCACTTTATTGGGGTGCACATGTCATATTTCTAAATAGTTAGCATGAAAACGAATTTTAATAAAATATCTGTGAAACAAAAAATATTTTCAAGTCTCAAATGATCTCTTTATTCATCTGTGTATTCGTGTTCAGTGTTCATATTTTGAAATTGATTGCAATAGTGATACAAACCTCTAGGGTTGCCAATAATCTTTATCTCATATCAGCTATTGGCACCTACTGATAAGATGTACGGCTTAGAGGGTCTGTTTCGTCTTTTTTGTATATTTCCTGGGGTAAACCCTCTTTTTACAGAACCCTATAGTCTCTCTTTGCTTGATTGATTTTCGCATCCCAGTCAAGGCATTTGTTCCTAGATGCCGCCAAAGGTTTTCTCTTGATTGAATTTGGTGCATTCAATATCTTGCAATTTCTCTCACCTTCTACCATAACACACATGTTCTTATCATTGATGGGGGCATCTGTGATTTAAATCACAGGGCCTCTACCTTTTGCATGAGAATCTTGAATTCTCCTTTGGTTACCACCAATGTTCCCAACAGGTTAGATCCATGTCTTCCTATCTCCTTCAGTTGATCCCTTCTGGAGTTCTTTTTAGAAGTGCCAGTCTGTTTCTGGAGAGGACATGGTTTGGATTAATTCAACACTGTGGAATTCACCTAACTGAAGCACTCATCCAAACAGACATATTGAAATGTCTTATAAAGGGTGGCCTATTTATTTGGCACAAGGGCTGTTGCTATGAAAATACTATGGGTAGGTTTTCCTCCATCTGTTTCCATTTCCTCACCCTACAACTGCATCATAACTGTCTGCAATGGCCTAATACACCCCTGTTTACATGGGGAAACATTAACAGAGGGGCAACTGTCTTAGCTTGCTGTCGCCAGCCTATTTTGTGAATCAACAAAGCCCTACATCTCTCTGACTATTACCTGTCCCCACGTCCTCTTAACTCCCATGCTGGATTTGGCCTCTGTAGAGGTGATTGCCATCAGCAATTTTGTTTATCTTCTTTGCCGTGCTGAGATTACTAGGAAGCTCAACATCTTTGTGTCCTAAGCAATTCCATTATGTTCCTTCTCCTATCTCCACAACATCCTGCACTCCTATGAAAAAGGATCTCAATACATTTAGAAAATACAGACTGTGGGGGTCATTCTGAGGTGGGTGGTAAGGGATACCGGGCACCGTTAAGGAGACCGGTGCTGGTAATCCCTTACCACCCAATTCCGAGGTCCCTTAGCGGGGACCGTAAACGACGTGTGGTCTGACCACACATCCTTTGCGGGCCCGCTAAAGGACCAGGGCGCTAATAACAGGCCTGCCATACGCAGCGCGTTATTAGCACCCTCCCCATTCTCATTGAGCCCTATGTGGGCTCAAATGGGAATGGGGAATGGTTGGTACAATGGGGACTTACCGCTCCCTCCAGGGTCGGAATGGACCGGTAAGTCCGCATTTAACAGACTGGTGCCGGACCCGGTATTGGAGGCAGCCATGGCACAAATAGCGCCATGGCTACCTCCAATCTCGGAATGAGGCCCTGTGTGTGAAAGGAGATTATAATCTCCTTTGAAAGTTTATATTGTCTGAATGGTTATTAGTAAAACAGATGATATCCATATTTATATTCAATGTATTCAGTATTTTGATCTTATACTGGACAATTAATTCTCAGTTGTCTTTGGATGATTTCCTGAGTTCCCTATCAAATATTAGCTATAACAGGCTAAGTGCAGTACATAGTAGCCTTGTCGAATCACCGTTGTGGAAACCTTGAAAATGTTGTGACACTGAATAGTTCTTATAATTACTTTTTATTGCTCTAACTTGTTTCAGTATTCTAATTTTCATTTCCCTTAGAGCTCTTCCATTGTGGATCTTTTCAAAGCGACACTTCAAAATGTGCACAGCCAATTCTGAGTTACAGTTTAAGAGTTCACATATATAGTGACAGCTATCTATGTCGCTCACTTCCAATTTCTTGAGACATTAAATGCAAAACTGGCAAATACTATGATGTGCTCACCAGGGGAATCCTATGGTATTTTGCACCCAGGTGATATCATCTCTGTCAGGGTGGAGAAACATATTTGATAGATGATCTTTTGAATTCAGATATCTCTTATAACAGATACTAGCTGTATGACCAATCCAAGATGAAATCAATTGATCTTTATTCAATGTATGCCAGTGTTTATTCGATACCTTCAATATTATTTGGCTTTGTTTTCAATATTTCGTCACGTACTGTAAGTTCTTATCCCCCCTACTAACATCTTCTGGCAGATTAAACGAAATGTTTCTTGTTCTCACATCGGACTTTCTCCCAGCACTCTCTAATCGTTTTTGAGACCATCCCCTTTTATAGAATGTGTTTGAAATCTCCTGGCAGTGTTCCTGATAAATATGGTCTTAATTGCACAAAGGTATTCCCTATAGGTAATATTAGATATGTTACTAATTGGATGTTCTGAAAGGACATGTAAATAATATTTATGGCCCTGATTTGCTAAATGAACTTTTTAGGATAAGTTAAACATGTTTACTGTTTAGTATGGTATCATTTATATAAAACATTTATATTCACCAAGTCAAACTGTGATTGCAGGAACTTTATACACAGGTGCAAATTTAGTTGTAACTTACCTCATATTCACTGAAATGTCTATAATCCGCTAGATCTTCTGCCTTTCATACGTGAAAACAGAAGCCAATTTTTACTCCTAATTCTTACACATCTATTTTCTCATTCAAATAACACTTCCCCACACACTGCCTAACTTCATCTATGCATCTCATTGCCTTTGAAACACCTGACACAGATGACAAGTTTCGGGAGACTCTGACAATTTTAGGGATTCCCTCAATGTTACACCTTGATGGAGAATCCCTCGTCTAAACTCACCCACCAACTGATATGGCCAGAAAAATCCTTCAGACATCCACTGACACACACAAAAAATATAGACACACCCACAAAAACATGACATATCCAATGACACACCCATTTCGGATATGACATATATACACATTTGTGGTGGAAGTTCCCCAAAAAGTGGTGGATGCAGAAGATCTGAAATGGCCAAATGGCAAAAAAACTACCAGAAGACAGCAAAAAGTAATCTGCCAGGAGGCAGCAGAAAATTCACTGCCTCTAAACCAAAAAAATATTTACTATAACACAAGATAACATCATCTAATAAATACATCACCACATAGAATTATTATTTCTCAGGGGTCATTTCCATCTAGCAATCACGATAAGAACATATGGGTATGGCACATGAGACTTGAAACTGTCAGCAAGCTAACATATTTAACCACTCACATCTAGCAATGCCCTCATCACATTCCAAATAGGCTGCAACACATATGAAAAACAGGGCCTCAAACAAGCACATGTGCACACGTTCAAGTACCTCATGCATTCAATCTAAAACCTAACATACAGGCAAGGAGAGACAAGGTAGAAAAATCAACCCATCCATATCCACAAAGAACATATTTAGCAACATACGTAGCATGTTATAGACATTATTATTTAATTATCCACTTTTTGTGGCACCTTCCCACAATGACCTTTGAGCAGGTTCCCCAAAAGCTATTCTGGTGGAAGAAGAGCTTCACTGTGGAGGGGATGGACGGTTGAGTTTGACCTCGGACATCAACACACCTTCCTCAATTTACAAGGTGACTGCCCCACCACCACACAGAAGGCTGCATGCTGGCAGGGGCTAAGAAAGCAAATCAGTGTTCTGGGGTAGAGCCAGTAACCCTCGATGAGATCAAGAAGACATAGTGGGAGGAGAGGATCAGGGTGAAGGAGAGTAATAATTACACCCTCATCATAGAAGACCTCAGATGAACCTCACAAGTTTGTCCAGAGTAACTCATCCGCAGGATATATCTATTTAGTTATTTTGACATTTGTAAAGCGCACCTAACCTGGAGGCATCAGGGCACTGGAAAGCAGAGGAAAGCAGATTGGAGGAATGAGACATTACGAGTACAAAGGCACTCAGAGGTAAGAGCAACAGATATGATCCACTAAATACATCAGCATATGCAACCGCACTGTGCACTTCACCAATATGCATGTACATATCCCTCAATGCAATCCTAAGCAACACACATGCAAAGGCTTTAAGGGGTATGCCGAATCTGCATCCCATGTAGGGAAGAGGAAGTGGCATGTGCTCATGCTCAGATCTCCAATATGCTCAAAGAAAATAGCCTAACCCATTCTCCGGGCTCTGACAGTACTAAGTCTCTCAAATACAAAGGAGTTGCATAGCCACATGTAACCACTCCTGCACATGTGTATGCCACACAATCTAGCACCTGTTGCAGAGCGACATGGACACATACTCCAACACAAATTAAGACATGCACAAAAAAATATCCTTCAGGTGGGGTCACCGGCTTGCAAAACATTCATTCGTTTGTAGGAAACCCAGGCTCCTGTGAGGCTAAGACCTACAGAAAGGGCAGAAGCAGGGGTCTAACAGGCTAAGAAAATAGAAAACTACATCTCACATGACCCCAGGTTGTCATGGACGTAGCAACTCAGGCAGAGCCAGCGGCCTGCCCGAAAAGGCATTAATTTCTCATGTACACAGTCACAAAATATGGACCAGGTCAACATCCTATGCTGCAAGCAAACAAAGCCATCCGGGACTCACACATCTGAAGAATCGATTGCAGCCTCCCAACCACAACAGTAATAATGTTACATACAAGTAGGTCTTATGAATGAATAATGCATATGTTTCACAGTGAGAAAGTTTGGTTACACAAGTTTCCAGCAAACACTCTCCTCCACATTTTAATGATATCACCATAGTGTGCTATGCTTCTCCCTGTGCTTTTCACCTGAATCTCTGCACAATCCACTGTCTCTCCACCTGGTCCCTCAATTCAATGTATGTTTCATTTTCTTTGTGCTCTGTCGCTCTCTGTCTCACATGTGAAAAGTCATACTCTCCCTTTGTCTTTCTTCTTCTGTTGTCTCACCAACGATCCTCATAAGTGAGAGACACTTTGGCAGTGATGCTTACAGGTCAATAACCAGAATGTCTGTCGAATAAGGCCCTTTGCCAGGCCATTACAGATGGCAGGGTACAGATGAAAATGTGGCGGGCAGCTAAATACTGCAACATGAGCAAGACACAGAGCCTGCCTTTCCCAAGTTAAGGACAGTGATGCTGTAGTCCCTGATCTATGTTATAGGGAAACCTGTCCATTTAGGGTGGCCACTGTGAAACATGCTAAAATGAACATTACGCCCAAACAACCCACCCACCATATATGCATGAAGGGATCACATACACCCATCAAAACTGCCTTCTTGCTGACACAACGCTGTCTAGCAGAAAAAAGGATAGACAAGTGCATCAATGGTAATCTGTTAGGGGAAGTGCATGGCAAAATGAAAGGCAACTTAAAGAGTCAATGCTGTCAAAATAAACAGGAGTTGAATTAGGTGGTGTCTGTTCGGAACAAATACATCGATACTAACTCTCAGTCCAATGGCTCAGCATCCAGGTCACTTGTGTTGTTTTGCTTGCGCCCAGATAGACACATTTCTCTGGAGATTGCCATGTGCACATGTCTTCCTTCTGATAGTGCATACTTGGTAAATCAGGGTTAGATGAAGAGCATTTTCCTTGGCTCTAGACTGAATGCACAGGTTCTACTTTGCAGGCAATCATCCTAGGAAGCTAGGGCCACTGCCTCCTTTTATTGTAAAGAGGGCTACGTTTGAAGAAGTGATGGTTGCAAAATACTGCCCTCAGAATTACGCCTTTTTGAATGGACGCCAAAACATGAAACACGAAAATGCACATCACGTAATACAATGAGGGATTCTCTGGGCCATGCTCTCTAATCTGGCGGTACTGTGCATTCAGCTTGCCTTGCTGTCTATCACCAACCACACATGGAAGTAGCAAGTGTTCCACGAGTGGATCTTTAGACAGTGATGGGAATACTTTCTTCTATACAGAAATGTGTTTGTTTCTCCTGGGTGCTTCTACCAACACACTGCATGCTCACATATTTCAATTTCTCTTACATCTCACATGAGTATGTTCGTGCCTGAGGGTGTATTCATGACCGTAATGTCATGCAACTGTGTATGAATAGCACAGTAGATTTGTGAAACCTCTACTCACATAGATAGCAGAAATCCGACTGCAAATCTTGGACAACACCATGTTGACAGATCAGTTCAATTCAATTTATTGACCTTTATCGACAGAACGTTATTCGGTCCACAATACATAAATAGACGTATCCATAATATACATAAATGAAACAAATTTAATTATGAGAGAGACAATCATAAGAATAATAAAAAGTGTGTGTGTGCCTAAATGTTTGGAAACGTACAAAAGATATTGAGGAGCCAGACTCCTGCTTTGATCAAGCTTGTCTCCTCAGCAAGCTCTGAGGAGCAGTTTGCCACAGATTGTACAATCAAGTCATCATTAGTACCAAAACATAACACAGTTGCCTCGACAGTTCCTTTGATGTCTTGAGTTAAAAGCAAGGATATCAGATAACATTTTCTCAGGTCCATATAAAAAGGGGCATATTGACACAAAGTGGGCAATATTTTCCAACCAATCTTTGCAGTGGGTAATTATCTGAATTTACTCAGGAAATATGCTGATTCTGAATTTAATAAAAAAAAGGATGCTTGGCAACTTGTTATTAGGTAATCAAGATATCCCCCAAACCTAAATTAACGTTTTGTTTCCCAATAATAAATAAGGCTCTGAGAGTCACTGTCGTTTTGTATCATAAGATCAAGGTCCTTGGAATTAAATTCTCTCTTGACCCTTGATTTAGTTCAATTATTCATATTGTCGGGCTGGCTCCATATTTCACTAGAACCTGACCTACTCAATGATCCCTAAATAAATTAGCACCGAGATGATGAACTTCTTCCTGCGGAAGCAAGTCCTTGATGGCTTCTCTAAACTTGGATAACGTGCGGGACGACCAAACTATGATCCAATACCTCAATGGTCTGAATTTAACCAGGGAGATTTTTCCCTGCATGCTAGTCTCTATTGGCAGTGGAACATGTGGGACGCTGGTGGGTAATCCCAAGATATTGTTCAAGGACTTGTTTTCTATAATGGACACACCATGATAATTCCCACTGCCCCATAAGTCAGTGCCACACAAGGCTGCCTGTAGGCCTTTAACATGTATACCTCAGGAGAGACTCTTACTGCTCAATTCCATGTTCTCTCATGAATTTAGCAATTGTCCCAGTATGCCTTACTAACACCACCCCCACCTTTTCAATTTTGTTTGTCCAGCAGCAGTTATCTGAGCCCCTTAGGCCAAGATATCCATAACATGTGAAATGCTCTACCTTTTCTTCCTGTTGTTTGATCTCCAGCCCATACTGCTTTTTCTATCTCTTTGTACAAAACATTTTTTTTATTTTTATTTTTGAGGCAACGATAGCTAAGCTGTTTTCCCAGCATAGTACCTCGAATTGTCTTTTGACACCAGCGAGAGTATCAGAAATGAGAACATATCCTTGACACTTTTTGCAGCATCTCATGAAAAAAACATTTACTGTGATGGTACATAGTGATGAATAGGAACAAATGCCTCAGATTTTTTCCACCACACTTTGTGATCTACTAAAATCTGACAACTTATCCACACACTCATAAATGTCCATCCCAGATGTGTGAGATTTATGAAGATACATCCATCTTTGGATTACATTTTTTGCCTGGTCTTTTAATGTGTCATTTGAAAAAGCTGAATGGATAGGAGATGTACATGCCAAAGAACAAATATAAATGAACTACCTGACAGAATTTCCCTCACCAGATCAGCTAATTTGCAGGGTCACATCTCCCCCTCCCTGTTGCCGCATGCCAATGATGTGATGAAACACTGATCGCTCAAACAGGGGACAAAGATGTAATTTCTCACTTGGAATGTTCTTCTGATGAAACTTCCAGATTTTGCCCAAAAAAAACTGCAAATGCTCTGCTTCCTAATATAAGTAGACGTTCCACATTGTGGCAATGTTACATACAGTGTGCTGGAAAAAAAAACAACCCAATTCCTTGGCACAGTCTGAATCACATTATATTTGAAACAAATATTGTACTACTCCCTGCCTGCCCTATGTTACTGAATTAAAATCTGACAAAAAATCAGCTTGACTATCTCCTCTCCCACACCCGCTACTCTCAATCTAACACTCATCTTCTTTCAAATTTCTATGTTGCCTAACAATGGCACAATGTTCTAGATATTTTTCCTGCACTCCTTCTTCCTGTCCTATAGAACATACCAACTCTTCATCCCTTGTGTCATCCATCAAACCATCCACAAAACCACTCATAGCAGACATGATCTATGCGAGCAAATGCACCATGTCAGGTGCACAACAATTTTATTTACTGCCACGCTCACTTTGCACTTTTCCAAATAACACTGTCGTTTTTCATCAGCATCTTTACACCCCTTTACATTGGGTAATTCACTCACAATGGGCCTCATTACACAGTAGGCGGTAAGGGTTTACCAGTACCGGTAAGGGCACCGGTACCAGTAAACCCTTACCGCCTTACGATGAGGTCCCTTTGCGGGACCCGACCTTAACGGCTGGTGTAGACCAGCCATTAAAGTTGGGACTCGCAAAGGGATCTTGGTGCTAATTACGGTACCGCAATTTGCGGTACCGTATTTAGCTCCTTCCACATTCCCATTGAGCCCTATGGGGCAAAAATGGGAATGGGGAAGGGCCATGGAGAAAGGGGGAATTACCGCCCCGCCAACCTTGGAATGGGGTGGTAATTCCCCTTTTCTCCATGGTGGCACCGGTATGGTACCGGCGGCAACCATGGTGCTAAAAGCACCATGGTTTACCGCATAACGTGTAATGAGGCCCAATATCTCCTATCCAATAATCCCCTGCAGTCTTGAAAACAGTGACCAATGTTGCTGAAACCACACCATATGCAGTCCAAATGTGGCCCTTCATGTTTGTCACATTCTGCTGATGTCCATATACACAAAGTATGACTATGCTATCAAGAAATTGAATTTCTCCTTTCAGCCATACCTGTTTGTCACAGTATGCCTGCTCTAAAAGCCTCTGCTATTCACATTATCATTCAACAAATCTGCACTTCTACATGATGTAGAAATACACCATAGTGCTCTAAGAGCCTAATGCAAACACTGCACGCAGCCAACACAATTTGTCTACCTCTTAAGGTCAGTAGAAAAAGGACTTCCCAGCATAGGCATATAATCAGCATAACAGGTCTATGGTGTTCTGCACATCAAGGTCCTATGCCATGACACTGGCATCACCCAACACCATGGACTTCACAATGTCCCAGCACTACTAACATGTCATCCGCCATGCAAAAAACTGGGAGCACAAACACACTGGCAGCCCAGTATACAAAATGTCACTTTCTGATAAGACATCCTTGGTGTCACATATTCATGACAGCCGACTGCACGATTATAGGGCAACCCCTCACTTCCATTTGTATTGCCATGAACTCACTTTCACATGGTCGTTACTGCTTCAAGAGAATGGGCCAAGAGTAGAAGTTGCATGATTCTAGTTATGGTCACATGTACAGGCAGCCACGAATGTGCATGTCTATGTCCCATGCCGAAAATCGGTAAATGGGGCAAAACTAGCAAGGCATTCCACAGGGTCACATTAACATTTGACAAGGGGGAACATCTGACCATGTTGCCACTGCTTCACAGCAGCAAATATGGATGCCAGAGTAACAAAACACACATTTTTGCCTGGAATGTAAATTCCAGCAGGTGCCACCAACAGAAACTAGGTCAAGTCAAACCCCTGGACTTTACCTGACAGTGGGAAAGGTACACATTCATATGTGAATGAGCTTTGCAGATGCGATTCACAGGCAGCCAACATGTTTGACTGCATGCATCAGACGTTAGAACCGCTTCTCTGCTCCATGTTGTTCCCTTGCACATTCTGAATGCCCTGCCCCATTAAGTTATAGGCATACTGATTGAAGCAGTTCAGTATTCCTTCTCGATGGGGGTGGTTCTGCCTGATTTGAAACACATGCTGGTCCTACCCCTTTTGAAGAAAGCTAATTTGGATCCGAAAGCGCCAGCAAATTATTTTCTTTATTTTTGCATTTTTATACAGACCTATTTCCCTTCTTCCCGTGATCCTGAAGCTGATGGAGGCAGTAACCACTCCCCAGGTCTCCTTGTTTCTGGAAGAAAATGATTGTCTGCATCCATTCCAATCAGGATTTCATCCCAAGGTGGGGACTGAGTCAGTGATGAGCTCCTTACTGGATGACCTTCAGGACCGCAGAGAGAACGGAGTCCTTGGTCTCCTTGATCACTCCGCGGCCTTTGATACCGTGGACTATGATATTCTGCTGACTAGGCTCAAGCAAGCAGGTATAACTGGCCCCACTCTTGCTTGGTTCCGTTTCTTTCTGACAGGTCATTCTCAAACTGTCTCTTTTCAGACCTGCCACTCCTCTCGGGTGGAGTTACTCTGTGGAGTCCCTCAGGGGTTGGCCCTTTTGCCCTTTCTTTTAAATTGATGTGTATGGCTCCTGGCCAACCTTATCGCTGCATGTGGAGTTCTTTTTTTACTCCTATGCAGAAGATACACATCTTATATTTCAGCTAGACTCCACGCAGGCTACTCCTCCTGAGAGGTTGTGAGACTGCTTAGAGAAAGTGGGAAGCTGAATGGCAGCCAATTGGGTGCAATTAAATGGTAGTAAGACAGAAGTTCTGGTGGTTGGACCCCCGAAGAGAGACCATCTTTGGAACTCTCATTACTGGCTGGAGTCACTCGGTCCTTGTCCATCTCCCTGTGCCTCTGTGAAAAGCCTTGGAGTTAACTCCTACCAAATGGGTCACGAGAAGCCCAGATTTCTACCGGTTTGGTAGATTGAAGGCTTTAAGGAAAACTCTCCCCCTGCTCCCCGCTGAAAATCGGACAACTCTGGTGACATCTACCATAATTGGTTCGGTGGATTATGGTAATGGCATCTATCTGGGACAACCCAAGTACCAGATTGAGTGGATGCAAGTTCTGCAGAACACTGCAGCTCGACTGGTGCTTGGGGCACCTCGTTTGACTCCCTCTTTGGCCCTGCTATGTCGCCTGCACTGGTTCCCAGTGGAGGCTCGCATTGAGTTTAAGATCTTTTTTTCTTTTCCACCGAGCCATCCACAATGTGGGTCCTCACTTTATGAAAAATAAATTGCAAAAATATTGCCCAATGAGAAATCTATGCCGGATTCTCACCAGCTTCTCAGGATTCCCAAATTCTTCGGAAACGTCTGGGTGGCCACTCCTTTTCTGTGCTGGCACCCAGCCTATGGAATGCTCTCCCACTCGACCTTAGAATTCTGGCTGATTATTTTCCCTTCAAGAGAGCCCTGAACACGAAATTGTTTAATCTGTCTCTCCCTCTCTGCTAGAACATTTGGCATATGAGTACTCCGAGCTTGCAACCCCTTCTCCCGCCTCTGCTTAGCGCCTAGATGCCCTTATTGGGCCTTAGTTGCGCTTTATACATTTTAAATATATTGTTTTATCAGTTCTTCAGGTTCTTGTTCTTTTTCACATGAATGTGGGTAATTCCATTTCAGTTGGACTACCCAGCTCTTGTTTCTCAACCCTAAATTTCTCTTTGCATGTAACCTGGCTGGTGGCAGGTAAACATACATTTGATCACATTACCCCAATGTTGGCTAACCTTCCTTGGTTATTATTCGAATTTCTGGTTCCTTTTCAGTTGGGCTGTATTGCCTTTAAGGTTATTATTCTGTGCCAGCCAACCTACTTGGCAAGAAAACACCAAAGAACTGGTCTATAGTGACTCATAGAGAAGACATTACTCAACTGTATATCCCCAAGATGAACAAATGTTAAACTTCCAAGCAAGCCTTTTTTGTTACGCTACCTAGATTTTTGAGTTTCCTACTGGGATCCATGCATCTTGCGTCCTCTTTCCATATTTTCTGTTTCCGAAATAAGTTATTGTTCCTAACTTAAGAATGATACTTTATTTTTTGCTCTGCACTCTGAAACCTCAGGGTTAGGTTTTTACAGCATGAAACAAGTAAGGAAAATGTTTCAAAAGCCATCCCTTTACCAAAATATATCTGTTCCACTGTGGCCTCCTTGACACTGTGTTTTTATTTAGTATTGAAGGTTGCCACTCAAATTAATGTTCCCATAATTACATTATTTAAGCCTCTTGTATGTTTGTCACCAACTTCTGTTCCGCTATCATGTCACACAAACCACATATGCATATAGGTTTGTTCTGAATCACTCCTACTTATTCTCATGCATGGTCAGTGCATCCATTGTCACCACAATAGCTACATTATGAGTATTTCTAAAAAAACATCATACTTGCCATTGCACTGTACCATACCATTAGCATAATCCCTTTCCCTTCAAATTTTACAGTGACTAAAATAGTCATAAATCCCCAGTCCCATCCGTCCACCGCTGGTCCATTTGCCACTTCTAAACAGCACGGTTTTGCAAAATATCACCAAAAATATAAATAATTATTGTCTTTCTACTCACGACAGTACGATTAGTGAATATGTTATTCTGCTCTGCAGATAGGCCTAGATAATTTTTCCCCGCAACAAACGCATTTTGGGAGATTTTTCGAGATGCACCATGGACCAAAATTTGGAAAGGTTTGTCTGAAGTTTGTCCATATGGTTTAAAGGATGACATATGGCTGGCGGTTCCATTCAGTTGCCGACAGGTTGCTGCTGGTGCGAGGCATAGGCTATATAGGCAAGTGTCGGGAAGAGTACTTTTATGGAGAAGGGCAGGGTGAGGTAGAGAAAGAAAAGGACAGAGAAAAAAGAGTACGATTTAGGTTGTCTTGTGTAGAACTGTGTGACGATTTCAGAGCATTGGCGTGGTTGAACCACAAATTTGACATTTCCAGAGATTTTGGGTGGCCGGGTGACACCTCATCGGTGTCCATCTCGTGAAGCGATTGGACAAGACACATGCCATCAGGTGACACCTAGGAGGGTGAGCAGAAGGAGCCATGAAACCTATAGGCAGTTTCTTGGTGGGTTATGCATGACTATGTTGCTGTGGAGGAGACGGGAAGCAGCAGAGATCCGAGGAGGCAGGTGACACACCATTCTGTCTCTTGACCTGAGTGTATGAGACACGTTACCTGCACCTAGCTTGTGGGAGTGTCACACTCACCTGATTTTTCTGGGAGGGAGCGGTACACATTCGGCGAGGTGGGTGACGCAACAGTTAGTGTCTGTCTCATGATGTGAATGGGTGAGAAACATGCCATTGCGTAACATCTGGGAGAGGGAGTGGGAGTAGACAGGAATCCATGAGGGAAGTTTGTTGGAGACTAATGCTGTCCTGGGATTGCTGGGAGCGATGCACCGGACAGCGTCTTTACCGAATTGAGTGTGAGACAGGGCGAGACATGATGCTAGTGTTTTTTCTCTCATGCAACAAACTTTTGTGCACTGTGGAGGTCAGAATGTCTTGCGCTCAGTTAACGGTATGATACAAGTCACATTACACTTCCCCATCACAAGTCACGCAGGAAAGCATGAGCCAGTAAAGGAAAATGTAGAGATATTGTAACTTGAAAATGAGCACCGAATGAGACTGCCAGAGGAGGGTGATCTGAGCATGTATGGGGCAGAAGCGTAGGTGTGCAGATCTTTTCCAATAAAGATCAGTGAAAAAAGACAAATGAAGTACTTGAATAATCGGAGGAGATGAAACATTGCAGGTCTCTATTTCTGCCATCCAAATCCACTGGTTCTGACAGTAATGATGATGAGATAGTTACATTTTATATAGAAATAGTTTGCACTTCATCAGAGCCTGGGCTAGTGATACTAAGGTGGAAATTTGAAAGGACACCAAGACAGATCTTAGGCTGTAAATGTATCTGAAGCTTGCCCTCCACCTGCATACATCTACATTGAGAAGCAGACTCCCACACAGATCATAAATCACATCACAACATATGTGACATCGAGAACTCCACCTATCACACCACATCAAGCACCATGATACCCCCATGAATCAAGCCTGTGTGCTGCTAGCCCACTACAAACTTCACAATTGTGGCAGTAGTACACAGAAAACAAAAAGCAACGGAATCTGGCAACATGCACAGTCTGCCGGAAAATAGCATGCCGAAGCAAACCTAGTTACCACATTTATTCATCCCACATGCAGCAGCACCATGCACAGATAGGGATAGAAGACAGATGATCTGAGGTGCATACCTTACCACTGTATAAAAAAGTAGTATACATCCATCAGTCACCACTATTACCCCTCAAAATACATCAGCTGCACTAGTTCTTGGCCTTGGAAGTACACCACAAAGCTCTACACTAGGCATCCCAGTAGCACATAGCATTGATACCTCCTGTGCCCAGGAAAGTGTTATGGAAGTATTTGAGTGTGGCCAGAAATATCACATATCCGATAACACACAGTCCCAGCTCAATACTAACCTGGTTATAAAGTTGACATTACATTACTTACATTACTCATTTGTAGTAACATTTCTTGATTCTTGTCCCTTACACAATAAGTCAATCACTGATGGGATTTTCCCAGGTCACACTTTTAATTTCAGAAAGAGGTAACACAATTGTATGAAGAATTTGTGACTAAAGTGGAATGGATCCCCTCATCATGGTCATGTGAACGAATGGTCAGAACACTTAAAACATTTCCATCACAGCACACTAGGTGGCCTTTTCTTTCTCCAACAGCAAAGTGGTTACTGGAGTAATTCAAGGTGTCAGCAGGTGAGTGGAATTTGGCACTGGTGGAAGGGCTATGTGCTAAAGAATATGTGCTGCACATGTTATGTGCTGAGTAGTGTAATAGATGGATTAATAACATGGATTACTAACATGGATCATTAACAAGGGGGTGACTGTAGCATTAGGCACTGAAAGGGGGTGACTTTGGGGTATAAACAGCTAATATATGGGGTTTGTGTGGGCTAGATGTGTAGGCCGCAGACTCAGTGTGTGCTAACAAAGCAGTAGGTGCATGAACAACAATCTGGCTGATCATGGCCAGTTTCAAAATAATGTAACAGTGAGAGCTGACACCAGTCCCTGCAATGCCGGCAAGGGCCTTGAGAGTAAATGCCCATTGTTCATAGAAAACAATCGCAGGAAGGAATGATGGGATGTTTCATTTCTTTTCTGATCGCTGGAAGAAACGATGGGTAGGAATGCAGCTTCTCAAAAACCAGGCTGTGTGGGGTGAATTAGAAAGTGGGTGAGGGTGTCAGAAGGTGCTGGGATATTCTCATAGGTTCTGTTCTGGCACGTGATGACAATGAAAGTGACTTCATGGAGGGATGGTGACAGATGATGTCACAAAGGCTGGAAAATGGTGTAGGGAATATATAGGCATATAACATAAGGGGCAGGTCCACTGAAAAAAGTGAAAGGCAGAAGCTGCAGAGCTGTTTTTTCTAGGAGGTGGTTTCCTGGCTCTATCGATGATTTTGATTCCTTGGCAGTTTTTCTAAAGAGAGAGAGAGAGCTGCCGCGTACTTTCAGCACTTTGCTGGGTTTTTGCTGAGCATCTGCGAGTGTCCTGGGGTTGGAGTTAGGAGGGTGAACGCTGCAGGCCTGCGTCTCTGGAGACTAGGGTAGCTGGCAAAGGGAGATCGGAAGGCCGTGTAGAGCCAAGGACAGTGCTGGCAGACACGCTAATTGTTCTTAGAAGCCAAAGGGACTGGCCTATTAAGTATAAACAGGGCAAAAGTCAATCAATCAATTAGGATCCCTTCTGCTCGGTATTTCAATTGGCAAAGTCTCAGAGTACAAATGGTTAGCAGAACTTCTTTTTAAATGTTGGTACCAAGTGGATAAGAAAGTATCTGAGAACGAAAGTGTTGGCTGGGGGGCTTCGTTCACGTAGAAGGGGTTACAATACCACAACCTCGCATTACCACAATCTCACAATACCACAACCTCACAATCAACTGATCACAATCCCATACTAACCGAACATTAGCTAAGGGCAGGGTGTTAAATGGGAATTAAAGCTGTATCCATAATGCATCTGCTTTCATATTCAAAGTGCCAGCTAGTGTGTCTCCTAATCTCTCCCTACCTTAATAGTAAGTAGGGGTGGAGGCACAACTACGGGAAAACTTATTTCATGTTGTATAGCACTCATAATTAATGATGTCAGCTAGGGTTTCTCAGAACAAACAGGACAATTCCATGTGTTTTGAAATGTGCTTCATTTTCTACCATTCCCCCGTGTAAATAGTTGACCTGTGTTTCTTTCTTGCCTGTTGCCAATGCCCATGGAAGTGTTTGTGGTTTTGCTAACAGATCTAAACATTGTCATATAAAGTGTAAAATTAGGAGCATGTGTGGTGGTTTGATATTGTGTGGCCTGTTCAGTGAATGATTTCCAGTTTTACAAGAACATGGTGTGTGTCTGGTGTGGCACAAAGCCTGCTGGTGTCTAGCCAAGCCTGTGCTAAAATTGTGAAAAAAGGAGAGTGGCACGAAATGTATCTAACTGTATCTAATATGATAGCAACCTCGAATGTTTCCTCCACCCTCCAATTACTGTTTTTTTCTTCCCCAAACCCCCTCCAGCACTATCTGAAATGTCGTCAGGCCTAGTATGATAGTCACTTGTTTTGTTCCTCCCCTCCCTTTCTGCACCCCTCTCCCTCACCTTTTGTTTTTCTCCAGCTCTACCAGAAATGGCGTCAGGCCTAGTATGGTAGTCACCTGTCTGTTTCCATTTCCTTCCCACTCTCCGCCTCCCTTCCTTATCTATGTATTGCACTATCTGAAATGTTGTCAGGCCGAGTACGATAGTTAATTTCACATCCTTACTGTTCATGGCCTGTAAGAATGTCATTGCATTTTCCCTTGTTCCCTCCCTTGCCTTGAAGCCCTTTGAAACACATTGTGTATAGGCACTATATAAATAAACTATCATATCATATCCTATCACCAGGCAACCCTGTGCATGCAAGTGTTTCAGGAGAAAAGCCACAGACCTGATGACATTTTGGAGAAGTTGGAGCACAGTGGCCAAAGTATCTTACTATGCATTTGGTCTCTGTGGCAGCAGAAAATACATAGCATCGCCTTGATGCCTTACAAATTCTCAAGACAATAACCATCCCCTGCTTTTTGCATGACCTTCACCTTGTGGTCACATGTTTTATCAGCATTTGTCAGCCTTTCAAAGAAATGTTTGCTGTGGCTCTAATGATCAGCTCCCTTTTCAGCCTGGCTTACCATGTGTAGACATTTAGTGAATTTCAGTAAGCAATGAAGAGACACACACATTTCAAGAAAGCACATTGTTAATGCAAATGCAAAACAGCCGGAAGGTCAGCGTGCCTCATCAGCCTGCAAAAACTGAAAACTGAAAACTTGACCCGTCCAAATTGGGTTATGGTATTTAACAGCAAAAAACACAAAATTACAATATATTATAAAACAATCTACACGTTAGGTGTAAGTAAATTCTAACCCTCCTATTGGCTCGTGCTTATACAGACTATTTTAAACAGAAATTGGCCTACCTGATTGGCTACTCAACAATGTGTTCAATTCTTTGTGCATCTTATCGCAGATGAACTAATGCAAGCAGTTAGTGGGAAAAGCAAGATCTGTCCATCACAGTAAACAAACTAGATAGAGTACACTCTGTACCTTGCAAATACATGTTTGCAACCTACATTATAACGTTATAAGCCTTGTTACTCCTCCACATTAAAGCATGTCCTTGCATCTATCGCGTACCCGTCTGCATACACGCATACATCAAGGACACAAATCATTATTACTTACAACACTGAGTCTCTGAGAAAGAGTTTCTCTTCTCTGGGAAAATACAATGAAGGCCTAATTCTTGGACAATTACTCATATTTGAGCTGCCAGCCATCTTGCTGTGTACTTGGTAAACTGAAAGCTTCTATAGAATGCTGCAGATATGAAATCCAATTCAATAAATGGAAGAAAATTTCACTTCAGCAACGTTCACACAACCTATGCTCAATTCAATAGTCACACAGCTTAGGCCCAATTCAATAAAATGGTAAAAATTCTCACTTCAATAATATTCACTCAGCGTATCTTATTTTTATGTTTAGGGCGTTGCACATATATGTTCACTGTTAGGGAGAACTCCCAGGCAATCAGGGTGGTTGCTAGGAGTTCACAAACACCGAATTCATGGAAGGCCTAACTCCTTCCATTTCCCAAAAGGAATGCAAGTCCAGACAGGTAGCAAGTTCAATTCTGGCTTATTACAGCCAACTAACCATTAGGGAATAGTACATGGAGAAACCTCCAGGCACAGCTTGGCGAACACTTGCTTGCAGGCCAGTTTTGTATTGCAGTTACATCACAATGACATCATAGTCTGGGCCCTTCTCCAGAAACCTATCACTGACTATGATTGGGTGTTGAGTGGTAGTTCCCTTATAGCGGTCCCTATAGAGTTTAGGTTACTGGTCCTCCAATGTCAGGTGTGAGACCTGGACCACCCCTGAAAAATGCTACTTCTAAAATGTTACAGTATGCAAACCCGAGGATTGGCTGATGGCCCCGGCTACCCACCCCTAGGGCCAAAAATTGAGATTGGTGGAGTTGCTAGCCCCCAGGCCTTGGACACAAGTTGGTTCTCAGCTCTGAGTGTACCTGTTCAAGGCGGCATGTGCAACTATGTGTCTATTTCATAATTACATGTGAACCACTATGATTATGAGTGTGCTCCTTTGCCACCGTAGAACTTCAGCTCGGGTTGTAACAACTTTGTTGCCAGACACTGTCTGGCTCGTGAGACCTCTGCTCTTCCCAGCCGTCGGTTCTTTTCTCATCGTCAGCTCTGCTGTACCACGTGTTCAGAGACCGTGTTTGTGAGCTTCTAGAGCTCTGAATTAGTCTCAATTTAGGGAGAAATATTTGTGTCTGCCATGCTGGTGTTACTTCAGGTCAGGTGAATGAATGTCATTTGCAACAATGTGACCTTGGCAGTGGTCCTGTTCCACACATGGCAGCTCTCTGGTTCGCGCTGCATTCAGCTTAGCTTCAGCTTTCTGAGATCGTTGTGGCATTCTATGATTTTCTGAGCCATAGTCTGGTTTCTACTGTATATGCTTTTCCAGAGTATCCATAGGTTAGTGGGTTTCGGCTCCGCTGGGTCTCTCGAGTGTTTGCATGTGATCATTTGCATGCATTTACACAAGATTTTCTTGCTTCTTGTGCTTTCTGTGTTGCTGCAACAAGCTAATGACTAAATATTAAGCGTGTAGGCACTATGTACATGTTACTATCCTCTAACTTATAGCACTATACGCATATGTGCATTGTGTGTTTGGGTACGTGAGTATGTCCCGATTGTGCAGATGGCACGTGTGCATCATGTCTCATGCTGCTATGTCGTGTTGTTTATAACAACTGGATGCATGGCTTCTTAATGCTGTTAGTCGAGGCTGTCGATGGAGTTGTCTTTGTTCCATCCGTTAGGGTCTTAGTCCACCTTGGGTAATGTTTGTACTGCTCTTGGGTTGTAAGGTTGATTGAGAGGATATTTTTCACTATACCTGTTGTTAAGACGGATTTCTAAACTCTGTCCTGGTGGCGCAGAAGTTCAGAAGGCCAACCTAATTACTTGGAACAGGGTAACCTCTGGACAAGCCAGACCAATCAAGGTAGCGATCGCGGCGGTCAAGACTAGGTCTCAAGAGGGCTGAGGGTGACTGAAAGCCCGCAATGAGCACACAAAGCAAGGACACTTACAAACTACTCCAAACAGGTGCTATATTAAAAATATATACACATTTATTCCAAGGCCTTTAAAACAATGACCGTAGCTAGAAATCACAATACAACTCCAGTAAACCAACACATACCATACCAATACAATATATATACAAATACAAACAAGTCTCAAGTGTTAGATGCACGAAATGTGTAGTCCACCTAAAAGGGAAGGAAAACAGGCAGTGCGAAATAATGCTTAGACCCAGTCCGCCTTCAGAGGCACCTAACTAAAAGGAAGTCCAAGCCCTACGAAGAGTGGAGCCTTGTGCTCAAAAGTACCTGCACACGCTGGTGCCAATGGGCAAAAGGGGAGTCTCTTCGAGGAAAATCAGGCAGTTCAGTTTAGTGCACAAATGAAGAAGAACAGTGTTCCGCGACTCAAGCGCAGCCTCCACTGCGGGCAGAAGAAGAGCGCGAGTACGGAAAGGCGTGACACTGCGGGGAAAAGCTATGGGCTCCTGCAGGAGGGCGACCAGTTCCTAGTTATGCTACTCACCAGTCCCCGATGCAAGCAGACCCAGGCTTCTCCGCATCAGTTTCAGTCGCTGGCAGGTTCAGAAGAGCAGGGGACGTCTCGTCGTCGTGTTGAGTCTGCACAGCAGAGTTGAGTAAAAGACGTCCCAAACGAAGGAACCCGCACAGTTTGTTACCACAGCAGGGCAACGGAGCGGCCGTGTGCATCTGAGCCAAATGTACACTACTCACTTCAGACCTGGGAACGCCAAGTTTACGAATCGGGTGAGAGTGACAAGGACTCGAAATACTACACAACCTGGCGGCGGTTACAGAGCAAGACTCCTGTGTAGGCTGGTCAGTCTGCTGGATGGCCCAGAGACGCATCCGAATGCTTACTAGCAGGAGATGGTGAAGATGCCGAGAATAGCTGTCCCCGCTATTCCAAGGGTCGAAGTACCAGTACAGGCCTTCTGGTTCCATCAAAGGTGAAAAGGGTTTCACAAGGCGACAGCAGTGCAGAGGAGCAGTCCTTCAGCGGGTCACCAGCGATTCCTCGGTTCAGCCTCTTCGTTGCAGGATACTTGGCTCCTGTATTCCTTCGTTCGTGAGAACTCAGGAGATCGACATGGTAGTGGTGTTTCCAGCCCCCTCTTATCCACGGTTCCCTTTGCGCCAAAACGGAGGGGACCCAATGGGAGATCCGCTCATCAACACTCACACCATTCGTGGACCTATCACGGACCACGGTGGTCCCAGGCATTCACACCACCCTAGACTCTCTGGCACCCAGGATGTGTATTGGGACCAGACATCCCAGCCCACATCCTGGAGGCACACACCAGGCATGTAGAAGCCCGCGAAAGCATCCGTGTTTCGGGGGAAAGTACATGCCCAAATAAGGAAGGCCCCGGGTCAGCTCGACCTGGGGAAGGTGAAGGGAGCAAGACGGTCAGCGGACAGGACAAAGGAGCCTCGTGGTCTGGCCATTTTGGGAGCCAGGCCACCATTTTGGGTTAAGCGCGAGAAACGCGCTTAGAACGCCAAAAGGAGCTCAAAACACAAGAAACGATTGCTGCCACCATTCCCGTCCGTGAATCACTTGCACCAATCAGTTACAATCCTAAAAGAGTATCTAGGGCCTGTAGAAGGCTAGAGACCCAAGAGAGCAGTAACTTATCTTACAGTGCCCTCTTGTATCATGTTGCACGAAAGCCGCAACATGATAAAAGAAACTACGGAAAACAGCGTTTCCCGGTACTGACTGTCTTAAGGGCATGTCAGTTTCCCCCTAAGAAAGGAGCGAAAGCCCAGAGGAGTGCGGCAGAAGGCTGCACTTCTCTGGCAAAGTCGAGAACAAGGTGAAAAACAACAGCAAAAAGTTTAGGGGTTGCCACATGGAAGGAAAATTACCTAGAATTTCGAAATCTTTCCTAACACTCTGTCCATTGTAGGTGCAGAGGGGATTGGTGTGAGGTCGTATGAATGGTGGCCATATTGTATTTGATTTTTCTTCCGGTTCGAGTATTTTACAGGTGGGGGAACAAGGCCGGATTTCGACCTTCCCTCTTCATGCTCACTTTAATAATATTCACTCAGCCTACATTATTTATATGTTTAGGGCGTTGGACATATATGGTCACTTTCCCCAGATAATTGATTCATCAAATACACCACCACTCTCTTTCATGTTGTCAAAGGGAGTTTTCGGTACCCATACTTTGGAGACATTTCAAAAATCGTCTCTGTAAATCTTCTTGGCTACATGGCAAAATACAAGAATCCCCATACAATGTGGGATCAACATATATCTCAAATTAACTTTCTGGATCATTGGTAATTCAAACAGTGTTCCATGTGGGCCAATGGGGTGTTCTAATTGAACCATCCAACGCTTCGCCTCATGAGACAATGCCTCAGTTTGGGTGTGGACATTTTTCGTCAAGAGGCTATTGTCAATGGGCTGTATTGTGATCATCATCATGGGCATTACTTTAACCATTAGTCTTTTGTAACATCCTTTGAGCAGTTGGCACATGCAAAAAAGAACAAAGAACAAAATTAGTATAGGCATCAGTACTTTGAGAAGATTGCTAATCCATGAGGGTACCAATGAGAAAATCAACGTGAACCAGTTATCATTCTGCACCCCACCCTCCTTCTCCATTGTGGTGCACCGGGTGTGCAATGCCCGTATTGCTTGCGTGAAGCTGCCATTGTCTGCATTGTTGGATGGCCTGAACCTGCAGCAAGTAGTGCCTAGTTTGGCACAGACCCCACTTCAATGCCAGCAAAGATATCAAGTACATAGCAATTCTGCAAGGTGGTTAGTCTCATGACTCAAAGTTCTTTCCTAATAGCATGTATCCTGCTTTCAGTCTCATTAGCCATTTGACAAGGTCCCACCTCATTATTTGCAACCACTTGGCAATGTTTACCATTTGAACCCCAGGAACATAAACTGAGGAAAATATTATTTCTGCTTGGCAGAACAATCTGGATTCCTCTGGTATTTCATGCAGCCTGTCAAATGATTCTCAAGACAGATAATTGAAGCCAACCCGACGACCCTTGCACTCGCTTGTGCAATATGTACACAGACTTGGTCATTGGGTGCTTGTGGATGGCTGTGAGGTTGACCCCTGGTACCACCAACACTGGAGCTTGCTAGGTTACCATGGAACAAACACCCACCCAGGACTTTGGCAGTTACATACTCACCAGTCAACCGCACACTCAGTGTACGTGCATGAGGGTAGAGATACAACCTTTAATATCTGAGAGGTTGACAGTTACATTGCAGTTGAGATTTACCCCTACAAACAAAGTGCCGTGGCTCCTGAAACACAAAGAGTACCATGGGAGTCTCATAACTTTAGTAGGGGCTACATTGTGATTTATCCATGTTAGATGCTTCGCACATTTGCCCCACATTGCAAATCAGTTTTCATTTATATGTTTCAGCTCACCATGACATAGTCCAAACATCCCCCCTGCTCTTCATCCAATCAGCCCTGGGACCCATTTGCCTTTGTAGAAGAAAGTACCTGTCATTTGTAAATTAGGGCTACTTCTGCAGTGACACTTGTTTAACCTGGTATTATTGAAAAAATAGACTTTGGGGGATGTTATTAAAAATAACTAATTCTTCTTAGCCTTTTTTCCCATCTCTCTGGTACATCATGCCCTCTCTTTTGATACACTTTAATACGTGCACCCAGATAGTTTTCTTCTGTTATCAGTTTTTCTTCTACATAATTGTTATCATATATTCTTCTATTATTTTCATCCACTGTATCCGAGCCTGGTGTGCCTGAACAGTGCCTCATGCTCTGCATAAAGCCAAATGAACTAAGCACAGTGCTACATCTGGCACCATTTTGTGGAGTAAACACAACCCGGGTGAGGCTTCCACATAGGGAATCAAAGAACAGACAAAACAGGAGTCACTTGATTTCTCTTTCCCCACTATATGCATATGGTGGTACCAATTGTTGTCCTCTGCATGGTGATGTACATCAATCGATCTATCTGAAATGACCCGTGGGTCAGTAATATCCCTCTCACTTCTGGTTACAGAAACAATAATATTCCCAAGAACTCTAATGCGTTTTGTGACAATATGGTTAGTAACGTTATAGGACCCAACCTTCCAAGACGAGGAAAAACACATAGGGTACAAGATGAAAAAGCACAAAATGTGTAAAAGTAAAACAAGGTAAGGCATATGCTGTCTGAATCGGTCTGTGTTCTTTTGATGCCGCAGTGTGGCCATAATGTCCTATCGCTCAAATGAATGTAAATAAGTCATTAATGTTATTGGATGTAAAAAAGGTCAAAGCTATACTTTCCATGGTGCCCCCCCTCTTCTTCCTTATGCTGTTGGAGGGGGTGAAAGAAATCCTGTCCATTCAGACGTTGCTGAGATGGATCCATTGTTTCTTGCCAGAGACTCTGATTGCTGTGGGAGTAGCAAAGACTACCTCGAATGGTCCCTTGACTTTGGGGATCTTTCCACTTTTGGATGATTTTCCTGAAAAAAAAGCAGTCACCTGGCAAGAACTATGATGAGAACTATAATGAGTCTTCCTGGGACGGTGATGAGTCAGTCACTGGTGGATCATGATCTTGGCGTTGGGGCTCGACCTGGTGAGATTTTGTTAGCTCTGTAAGGAACTCTTTTCCTAAGATCTGTGCAGAGGTGTGTGCATCTGAGGATGTGCTTGAAGGTGCTAGAGGGGCCTTCAAGTGATTATTTCATGTGGGTTAAAGGAGATGGGCAGAACTGGCTGATTTCACAGCTCAAACAAAGCGAGAGGCAAACAGTGCAACTATGACTGCTTTAGTGTATCACATAACTTTCCAATTTGTGATTTTAACAAACCATTAATGCGGTCAACTATACCATTGGCCTGTGGGTGACAAATAGAGCACAATTTGTGTTTTATACCCAACAATGAACATATTTCTTTAAACGTTTCATTAAAAAAATGTGTGCTGTTTTCAGACCTGAGAACATCACAAATCCCCACCGCAGAAACACTTCACGCACCAGAAATCTGACTGCACATTTGGCATCAGGGATAACACAGAGGCACTCTTCAATCCATCATTTGAATAGGAAAACCACAACAATTAAATAACGAAAGTTACTGCAGCCGTTAACCATGTCCACATATGTAGGTGTCAAAAAGGCCCTGAGGGGCAGGGCAATGTCACCTTAAGCATTTTAATGGTACAACCAGTGGTAAATCTTTGGCAAGTTATACAGTTAAATGTGGATATGAAATCGGCAACAAACTCTTGGAGGTTTGGAATGAACCACCCCTCCTGCAAGTCTGCAGCAATGTATTCCTTAGACATGTGAGCAACGTTTGGGGCATAACTGGTTTCCCATAAATATTCTGCCTCCATATAAGGTAACTCGGGGTGAGAGAACATCCCCTCTTAGTCCATAACCGTTTCCTGCTGGGAAGCCTGCACTTGCAGTTCGATAAGCTGAGTCAAAGGAAGATAATTGGTGGGAACTGTGACTTCTACCAGCTGTAATGATAATTCAGAGGACACTGTGTCATTGGGGTTTTCTAAATGCGCTGCTTCCTTAGCTGCTAAATTTGCTTCGCAGTTGGCATAAGATATTGGATATGTGGTCTTTATATGAGCTGCACATTTTACTACATCACTGATGTAGGGTGCGCTCATAAATCTATCAACTTGGAGAGTAGTTCAGCATGCTGCATGGTCGTACACTGTGATTTTTCAAACCCTCACCTCAGCAATCTGGACAGGCCAGAATGTACCTTGGATGTGATGTAAGCTGAATCTCAGTAAATGGTAGTAGAGCATCCTTGAGATATTTCTAAAGCTGTAATTAGGGCTACAAGCTCTGCATCTTAGGCGGAATATTACAAGGGGTGTGTCACCTTAGCTAAGACATAGGGCCTCATTACGAGTCCGGCGTTAACCGAGGCGGTAAAACCGCCTGGTTAACGCCGGACTCATATTACCATTCCGCCTCGGTGATTCCCGGAATTACCGGGGCATCACAACCCCGGTTTTCCGGGAATCACGGAGGCGGAATGGTGTAAATCCCCATTCCCATTGAGTCCTATGGGACTCAATGGGAATCGGGATCATGGAAACACCGGCAGCATCTTGTAATGCTGCCGGTGTTTCCTCGTCCGCCTGCAGGCGGGCGGTGTTAAACCCGCCAGGTCAGACCTGGCGGGAACATCACCTCCCGCCTGCAGGGGTCGGGATCAGGCGGTCCGGAAACAACGGTGGCGGCGGGTTTACCGCCACCGTTATTTCCGGACCGCCACGGTCGTAATGAGGCCCATAGTAACTCCCTGATTCAAAGCTCACTACTGCTGCCCCATGTGCCTGTTGCAATGCTTTGCTTGATCGTCAATGAACCATCAACAAACATCACCTTCCCTTCTTCGAGCGTATCCTCCCTCAAGTGGGTACTTTCATCCATGGTGCTTTCATGTGTCGCACAATCATGTACTGTGACATTTGCCTGCATTGGTTCTGCATTAAAGGTTGCTGGATCAACGGTGTGGCACCTCACTATGTGAATAGAGGGATTTTACAGTATGACCTCATACCCTGATGTTCATTTGGTGGTGAGAGTAGATTTTGACTTGTCTGGGGTTGCGAAGACTGCATGATCCAAGGAAAGGGTGACGGGACATCCCATAGAAATGGTAGATGATTTCTATATGGCAATTGTTGCGGCTGCTAGAGCCTGCTCGCAAGTGAAGTGTCCCTGCATGATACAGTGAAGTATTTTCTCTGCAGACAGTGTAATAACCTGACTGTTAAAGGGTGAGAACAAACATAACTGTTTTTTTATAATCTGGTGTGGTCAGAACAGGGTCATGGCTGATTGCTCTTTTAAGCTCCTGAAATGATTTGACCATGTTGTATGTGCAAACAATGGGCCCCTTCGCATTTTACACTTCCTTTAGCCCTTGCATTAGGGCTGTGTCACATGATGATTCATATGGCTGTCTTATGCCCCAGTGCCATAAGGCCACAATAGATGAATGGGTTCCCTCCTCCGCCTCCTTTATCATGGGTTGACATGGGATACTGTTTCATTCAGGGTAAATCTGTGCCTGGTTTCAGTTTAATGCGAACCACCTCTATGCTTTTGAACAGGCCTACATTGTGTGGGCCACTGGTCCATAACTGACTTGGTACCCTGTGTAGATCTTCCTGCAAGTGTGACAGTAACTTTTTGGCAAGGAGTAGAGTGTGTAGTACTTTCCTGTTTGTCCACTACTGCCTAGCAGGATATGGTGATTTGAAATACTATCTCCCCCTTGTCTTCAGTGTCCCCGAACAGCCATTCGTCAGACACATCCCTCAATCGCTGTGTTGGGTCAATACATAAAACCATGCCCCATTCAAGATCATCCTTGTTCAACCCCAACAGGATTATATAGTCTGCCCTGGTGATTAGTGATTCCAAATGTAATGCAATAGCGATGCCTGGCACTCTTTCCTGCTGGACCACTGGCCTAAACAATAATTCACAGGTAGGCGCCGAATTTTGTCTCTAATCCCTGACACCAGAGCTAACAGGACGGTAACCCCATAGAGGAACAAGTCTGGATGTAGTGGTACACTTCTCAAGGTGCTGTGGCCACAAATGGCTTGTATTAAGACAGCATACCCTAGCGTGTTACAAACTGTGTGAGGAACATACTATGCCATCCTCCAAAAATGAAATAGTCATATTCAGTTTACTCATTATGTCCGTGCCCAGGAGATTGACTGGGGTGATTTGTGAATACAATAAAGAGAATAATGGTCCTTTTGTGCCTATAGTGACAGGTACATTTTCATTGAAGAACCGATGCAATAGCCCCAATAAACCCTTGTGTCCATTGTTTGTATTGCCATCGGGAATTTCTCCTATTTAATGCAGGATTTGGTAGATCTCATGCTGACCAAAATAGAGAATGTTCAATCCCGTATCTTCATGCCTAAATGGTGCTCATTTTCTGAGTCAGTAATTACTGATAGTACCGGGCACGCCAGGGAAGACTCCCCATCTGCAGTCCTATTGTGGGCGAACTATCATTCCTGAGAGTGGGAAGGGATTGCCCCTCAATACAATTTTCCATGTAGTGAGCTGTAGTGCCCTGTGGCAAGGAGTTCTTATCCCACAGCTGGGTAGATGACTGGGTGAAATTTGGTGCTGCAAACTGCTGAATGGGACCTGGGGTATAAGCAGCAGGGCTTGGGGCATAAGGTGTGACCTGAGGCTGCACCTTGAAAGTGGGGAGGTATGCTGAGACATTGGTTTGTCTGCTCCTGCATTCTCATGCAAAGTGACCAATCTTACCACAAGACCAACACTGTAGTCCTAGCCATGGTTTAATCCCCCAGAATCCTCACCCTCTGCCCCCATGAAAACGTAATTCTCCTCTCAGAAAATATCCCATTTCTCTCATAAAATGTCTAGGCCCTTCTATCCATCCCTGTGGGGGGACGTGTTCAGTTTGTCCCTATGTAATGCCAGTTATTACCAAACCTTTCGTGCTCAGTTTGGCTGACTTTATCTGCAACAATTGCCCTCTAGATTTGCTCTGCCTGATCCTTATCCTTATTCTGTTTCTGCCGACAATAATGTATTATGTGTGCCTGCATACCTGGCCATGACTTTGCTTCTATTTCAAATGCCTTATTTAACTCTGCTTGTACTTCGAAGACCCGTGCGTAGCACATGATAGAACATGGTAATATACTTGTCGCATGCCTCCCCTGTCACTAACCACCACATTTTCTGTTTCTGCTGTGTATACATTGTGGGGTCCTCATAAACCATCATTGTGCGGGCCATGATAGAGTGCATGTCGGGGCTAAAGTGGTACATCTCTCTCCAAATGTTCCATACTTGCACTCAATGGTTATTGATCAGAGCACCATCATGAGCAGTATTGTTTAATGTTATTTCTTTATACCTCGCCTTTCTCCATATGTTGTCTGCCTGTTCCCCTAGCAGTGAGGAAAATAGACTTGTCATGGCGCCCACAGCCAAGGCGATGTCTGCTGTACGCTTTTCAAGGGCATTAATCCACTTGCCATCTCCCTCTGTAAGGGAGGACAGGGTGCACAATAAATCTTCCAGATCCATGTGCTGCCAGAGCACATAATGGGGTACCCCGGTCCATCCTGTAGCAATGGAAACTGTGTACCCGACTGTTTAGGGAGGGTGACCTGCACCCACATCTTGGTTTTGGCTAGAGCCATCTGACCAGAGCATGCTTTTACATGGCACTACCCCCTCTGAGTCCTCTGACTCACACCCACCATTGTCCTCTTCATGTTCTCCCTCTATATGTAAGGTGTCATAATCTGGCAGACCCCTGTCCTCATCCATGGATCGCGACCCAGGAGCAGCCCTTATCATCTAGGTCTGCCTGGGTGGTGGAAATCTGGGGATCATTGGCAATTTTACAATCTATTTTCAAGAGGATCTGTACCGTCCTCCATTGATCAGTGCCCATAGATGCGCACTGCTCTTCCCCTTGCCCCTGCTGTCAGTTTTAGCCATTCAATGCTTGTGTTAGTTCCCTCTATGCCTTTTGTACTGCCGCCTCTAGCTGTTGGCGTGTCTTGTTTTCAATTTCTAAAACCAACAGATCTTTGGTGTCATCCCCAGGCTTCCCTCGAGTCCCTTTCCCATTTTCTGCTGTGGGAAAAAACTGGGGGTTGGTGCACCCTATGGCAGGATGCAAGGTATTAACTGTATGGGGGTGGCAGGGTGCAGGCCTTTTTGTCCTTTAGTATGGATCTTTCCCAGCCACCATCAGGGGTACTCTCTTCTTCTACAAACATTTTCCATAAATCTAGAATGCCCTGCCGATTCTTTAACTGTTTTCCGTTACAGGTTGACAACAAATGTGTGTGCATATGTTCTAATAAACTCTTATTGTGCATGCCTTCTTCAGGCCAGAGTCGTAACCTTTTGCTCTCAGTTCGCTGAACTCATTCATCGTGATACTTTAATATATTTTCCTTATATTGTGGAAGCACCTTATGCACATATGGTCCAATGGTGTGTCCATACTACCAGAAAACTCTGTTAACACTGACCTATAGGCCGCTCTCCTTAGCAAAACATCAAAAGTCCCTATCTCCAAGACTCAAAACCAAACAATAAACTGGATTATTCACACACCTGCTAACAATGCGTAACAATAACCACCTTCATGTACACAATCTCTACAAATATCTGACTACAAACACCTCTTCCTACACACATTTTCTAATATCTAACAATAAAAACACTTATAACATTTTTTAAATCCTACCTATGTCTCCATACCTCTAGACAGGGGTACTCAAAACCTCCTCAAGTTCCCTTGATTCTAGAACTGAAGCATATCCTGCCCTTCTAACATAGGATGATCAATTCATATACAATGTTGTCTTTGCCCGCTAAGAGGAGCTTCCCCACAATACTTCATCAATCCACAAGCAATAATAGAATATCAAGAAAAAAAGCTGTATTTTATACAAAACCTACACTCAACTTACTATGTTATCTCTGAGTCCCCCGATACCATGTCCTCGTGAACAACCTGCTCAGCCTGGCCCTTTGCCCCAATCCAGAAACCATGCAGACTTTTATAGAAACACAGCATATGCTTGCCTCTCGCCTGCTGTGTGCATAAACTGCTTTTGGAAGTTGGGCGTCACGGCCCATGCAGCAGGTGACCCCGGAATCCTCCTGAGGCGCTGGTGATCATGTCGGGGTCACCAGATGTAGACACTTAGTGATTATCAGGAACCAATAACGAGATGCACAAATTGCAAGAAACACACAGTTTTCATGCAAATGCAAAATGGCTGGGAGGTCAGCGGGTCTCGTGTCTGAAAAACTGAAAACACGACCCACCTATGTAATAAAGGTGAAAAACATGAAACTGGAATAGATTAGAATACGTTGAAGAAATTAGGTGTACGTACATTCTCACCCTTCTATTGGCTCCTGTCTGTACAGATTAATTTTAACAGAAAATGGCCTACCCTGCATGGCTAGTTCAACGAAGTGTTACATTCTAGGTGCATCCTATTGCAGATGACCTAATGCAAGCAGTTAGTGTGAAGGGCGAGATCTTCCCTTCACAGCCACGAGCTAGATATCCCTATCTAGATATCCCTACCTTGCACCCAAACATTTTGGAAACGCACACTATTCTCAAGCCTTGCTGCTCCTTCACGTTGAATCATGTCCTTGCAGCTATTGTGTACCCATCTGCACATATCAAAAACATAAACCATTATTTCTTACAATACTGACAGGGCCTCATTACAAGTCTGCCGGTCTGGAAATAAGGGTGCCGGTAGCAACATACCAGCACCCTTTCCGAAACGGCAGACTACAACTCTACCTTCCTGGGCCTGTTTGCCCAGAAGGTCTGACCTGCTGGGCACAATGGCCCCGGAAAGCAGAGTCATCATGGAAGTGCTGGTACCGTTAGCAACGGTGCCAGTACTTTCGTGTCCCCACTCCCAAGGAGTCCTATGGGGCTCCATTGGAATGGGGACTAACATTTTTGGACGCAAGATATCCCGTGCCTCCGGGATTTGTAATGTCCCGTGGCACTGGGATATCAGATGGCAGAAACAGTGTTTCAGTTCAGCAGCAGTCCAGTAGCACCAGCGGGTTACCGCCGGACTTGTAATGAGGCCCTTCAGTCTCTGGGGAAAGAGTTTCTTTGGGAAAATACAATTGAAGCCAACTTCTTGTACAATGACTCATATTTGAGCTGCCAGCCATCTTGCCCTGTACCTGGCAACCTGAAAAGGGTCTCTAGGATGGTGCAGAAATTAAATCCAATTCCATAAATGCAGACCTATTCACTTCAGCAATCTTCACAACTAGACTCAATTGAATAGTCACAAAGCCTTTGCCCAATCACATTCAATTTTGAAAATGCTCACTTCAATAATATTAATGCAGTCTGTACTTCTTTTTACATTTAGAACAGTGGACATACATGTTTACACATGACAAAAATAAACTACTTAAGTATGGCACAAGATGTCACTGCACAATTTGAAGACCTCTGCAACTACCCGTTTGAATTCTACAAGTATTATACAGGCTAGTCTATCTATCTCAGGTTACTGCAGCACTCATAGCAAAGTGAAATAAAGCAAGTCTGCAGGAAGTTACAGGTAAGATCCTTTATTGCTCACATCAGGTTACATTAAATTATCTCTCAGGAGCTCACTGGCACCCATCAACCAGACTTGATCTCTCCAACTCCTGAGTAAGGAACCTTATCCCATAAACACTCTCTCATTCATACAACAACATTCTCACAGCATTCTCTCTGACATCATAAGATCTACGCATCCATCCAAGCACTATACAACACATCTCCCTTCCTTTCCCATGTCTCACTACATGCCCCCAAGCACTACACAACACTATGCCTTCTTTTCCTAGCCCTCACCATATACCAACCAAACACAAGTGCAGACACTCACACACATGCACAGTCAAATCTGCACCCACAGAAATATACATGCTCACACACTCCTCTCTCACAATTCACCTTGTTTTGAGAGTGATGATGCGCTGAAAAGAACTTTAGGGTGTGTGACCCTCTATCAATAACCAACTCTTGCGCAAGAGATACTAACTCCAAACCTTTTATATTGGCTACCCCAAACACCAGAAGTGATAGTCCCGACATTTCACCACACCTGACATTTAAAGAGCGATGTGTCACTCTGTTCCTTTGACTACCACACACAACGGAAGCAGTAGCCTCATCCTTTCACCATACACTTGGCTCATTTATCCAGTGCAATGTAGCTCGACTCCTACTACACGCAGAGCCCTGGTGTAGTCTCAAACGTTTTTACATCGACTACCCTACAGTAGTCCCATACACTCACAATACATTTAACGAGTGTGGTGTCACTTGATTCCTACTACAAGCAGAGGCCTGTTGCAGTCTCAGTCTTTGTTCCATTGACTACCCCACACACCGGAAGCAGTGGTCCCCATCACTCACCATAGACATGGCTTATTTAACGAGTGCGGTGTCGATTGACTAATACCATACACTGAGGTAGTTCATCTTCATTACCACTACTTGACACCTTACAAAATGCAATTTCAAATTTTTCTTCTCATTCTTTCTGAGATTCTAAACACTGTGCCGTCTTAACTTTGCTTTAGAGTTATAAGTCTATAGCTGTTTCATCAGATCTAAAACTGCAAATCCTACAAAATAGGTAACTCTACACTTCTTTGAAATGTCAACTATAATCACTCTGACTGCTATCCTCATTGATCAGTGCATGCTCTCTTTTACCACTTCTTAATACATGTTCCCTTCTAATATCATATGCAGTGTTATAAATACATAAGATATCACGATAATATGTGCTAAAAGTCCAATGCTGTTGTGAACCTGTGAACTCCATATGCACCAGTGTACATTACCCAAGACTTTTAAACTCTAGGAATTTCTAAAAGTCCACAGTTGCCAAGCAGCACTTATCCTGAAAATCCTCAAGAGGCTAGCTGAACAACACTATAAGTTAACACACCTCATCACATAAGCATTGCCATCCATAACCAAACCTCGAATTACAACTTGGAAGCACGTACAAACATCTATAATCAAAATACAATAGAACCACTATATGGACAGATAAACTTGCTTTATCGACAAAGCGTGTACGTACTCTTTATGGGTGGACCTGCTTTTGGTTACGGTGATCAAAATACCCACTCCTACTTCATTAAACACATTGGAAGGTTCCGGCTGCCGCACGCAGAACAGTTGGCATTTAGAAAAACAAATGAACACATAATTGAGGAAGACTATGGGACACCCATTCATAGCCAACCAACGCACTAGCTCAGAAGATGAAGACAATGATTTGTTGCTGAATACTTGTCATATACTGAAAAATGATTCCTGGTGTGTGTGGTTGGGAAAATGGACAGCTGCAGTAGAGATTGAGATGGACTAGCCCTGACCAGTTGCTGCCCCATTGTATCGACTGTTCTGAGATGGAGTAGCCCTGAAAAGTTGCTGCCCCCATTTTATCGACTGTACTACCGCTAATGTTTTCAAATACAGATCACACACACAGTTTTCATGTTCTACAGCCACCCCTGAATGATCTCAGGCATACAGGGGTGGCTCAAGTCTACCACTAAGGTTCTCTGGCATTGTCACAGGGCACAGCTCCCCATTAAGGTTCTCAAGCAATTTCATCGGGTGCAGCCACAAATTGAAGTACTCAGGCATTTTTATAGGGCACAGATGCCCACTAACACACTTGGGTCCTTTCACAAGGTGCTTTGCCCCGTAGAGTTCTCCAGCTCTCCGACAGACTGCTGCCACTCACACCGGTGGCTGAGTCTTACTGCCATTCCAGTTCCTCCCCCTTGATTGCCTTATTTCTTCCAACCTGCAGTGCACTGTACAGGATAGAAGGGAGGTGTTCATTTATATGCCTACTTAGGCCACTCTCCACTCATAAATAGTCCATCACCCCAGCATTTAACTGCATGTCCTGCCAAAAGATGAATGCTTTCGGTGGTGGTGCACCACCCTGAATGCTTTGAAGGTAGAACTGGAAAAAGTAGCATGCTGCTGGCCAGAGTTGCCTCTGATGCCAGACGGGCCTGGGATATGTTAGGGAAGGCTAGAACCCTCCGATCAGCACCACTGGAATGGGCAGAGGTGGTTGGCTGCATGTTCGCTAGACTCTGAGGACACCTACCCCTGAAACACACTCCTATGTCACTGGCACATGTGGTTCATCATTGCTGACCCCTCTGCTGCTTAACTTTTGCCACTGATTGGCATGCTTAACATAGCACTTCATGGTGCAGACGACTGTAGGCTCCACTTCTCCAGCATTCTTCATTGGTGGTAGGGGGAAATAGACCCACTCCCAGGACCCTGTGGGGAGTGTGGGGAGGTTTAGACCACCACTCTCTCAGGCTCCTTCAGAATTCCCCCTTCTGCCATGCAGGAAGAACTACCCCGCTCCCATACACTTCAGCACAACCTCCTCTCATGCCCTCATTCTCCCCTTCGACAACCTTTGAGAAAGACCCCCCTTACTCCTACACACCGTGCAACTTCCAAATCTCAAGCTAGAGGAGTTCTCAGGTGCTCCAAATAACATGAACCCTCCCCCTGCCACTACCACAGCATCAGCGCCTCCATCAGGAACTCCCCCCAAACCAGCCCCCCACCATCATCCCCCTCCACACCAGCCAAACCCCCTGGCAACCCTGCACTTAACATCATAGCAATCACCCGTAGTGGAGAGCTCTGCGTTATGATATGGTTTGCCATTTATAACACGCCTATACACAAGTGTTTCAAGGCACGAAATTACTGCACCAATTACCTCGACCCTCCACCGACATGCATACCCTCCCTCCCTTCCGCATCAGTCCTGTGCCACGTCACCACCAGCCCTACTTCCACAAAATTCTGGCATCTCCTAGAAAGTGCAAACCCACTCGCACCACACTGCACTCTCAACTCCACATTTAGGCCAACCATCCTCTTTGCGTGTGAAGCCCTTGCCCCCTGCCCCTCACATCCCCCTCCTGCCCTGCGTCGGCACCTCCTCACCCTTCATCTGCAGACCTCCCATTTCCATTCTCTCAGCATGGCACGTCTTGCCCTTTCTAGAACCATTGCTTCATGCCCGTTCCCCTCTGATTCTCCTACCCTTTTTCACACACCTCTTGCAGCCAAACACACACAACTCGGAAACAGAGAGCTCCCTCACCCTTGACTCTTCATGCCTCACCACTCTTGCATCAGTCCAACCTCTAAACCATCCTAAGCCCAGCTCTCAGGACATCCCTGCTACCCACTCCCCAACTCTCCCTCTTTGAACATGATCTCTCGCCCAGTACACCTAAACCCCTAGCTCCCTCTTGATATGAACCTCACTCAATTTGCCTGAGCCCACTCACCACACAAGCAGCACTCACTGCCCACCTTCCTATGCCTGCCCCCCCCACTCCACCTCATGCAAACCAGCCACAACCCACTCACCTTTCCTGCTCCCCATCCACCTCAGCCACTCACAGCCCCCTCAAAGAGCATTCATGAATCACCACTAGCACCCTTCTGTCAATTTCAGTCATCCCGACTGTTCTGACCCTACTGCCCACACCGCCCACCCCTGCAACCAACACATCTCCACTTGCCACTCAGTAAGTGTCAGGAGAACCGCCATGCCCCATGAGGGCACCTGCCTCCGTTTCAATGCATGTTCCGTGGCCAAAAACAGACACAGCATCTTTGACCACCTATCCTCTGACAATCCTGATATCATCTTCATCACTGAAACATGGTTATTTGACGATTTAGAATCAGTCGCACACAGCGCTTTCCCCCTGACTACTCACTTATCTCCCACAATAGACCTTCCAGAGGTGGCGGGGTAGCGATCATCTTCAAACCCCATTTTTACATCTCACTCACCGAAACCCCACCATGCTCAGCTAACTGTGAATCCCTTCTAGTCAGACTCTCTACTGCCCTCTCTCTCACAGCTTCCTGCTCATCTACAGGCCACCTGGATATGACAGACATGTTGCCAACACTCTTTGCGACTAACTAGCTACCACTCTGGTCAACCTCCCAGAACTCACACTACTGGGGGACTTTAATATCTGGTTTGATGTACCCAACAACTTCATGACCCAACCCCTGGTCGACAGTCTAGAGGCACTCAATATTTACTGCATACCACAAGACCTCAACCTTGATGCAATCTTCAGCTCCTCCAACATCATCTCAGTAGTCAGTCCCAAACTCCTCATCTTGACAGAACACTCAGCTATCCCTTTCATTGTCCAAACACCGCCCCCACATCCCAAGGCCCAGCCTGCCCCCACACATGATCACAAGTGCTGGAACAAAGTCAAGGCACTACCTGACCTGGCTGAAGCCTTGCTAGGCTCTTTCCCAGCACCCCCATTCTCAGATAGATCCTTCTGAATCCTTTGACTCCCGGGTTAAACAATAACTACTTCCTCTCAACCCCTCCAGCCCCACTGCCACCTGTATAAGACCATCCCCCAAATGGTTCACAACCCACCTGAAGACTTTCAAAAGTCAAAATCACTCCCTCAAGCACAAATGGCAAGCATCCAAAACCCCTTACAGCAGGTCTGTGTTCACCCTCCATCACCGTAACAACAAATCTCAGATCTGTAGGCCAGAAAAGACTACTACAATAAAAGGACCCTGAACTGCTCCAGCAGCAGCGGCAAAGAGCTCAACAGGCTGATCTCCGAATTTGTGAAGCCCTCCTGCACCATTGCCCCAACCACATGCACACAAGCGCTCTGCGACTCCATCTCCCAACAGTTCCATAACACAGCACTGGACAGGATGGCCAACCTTAATACCAAACATTCCATCCTGAGGCCCTGCCCAACACCCGATCCTCATGATCCCACTGTTCTGACTCCCCGTAATGCCATCTTTCAACTCTTTCAACCCCATCTTCGAGAAGAAGTTCCTCAAACTATTGTCCAGCATCAGACCCTTGTCCTGCCTCTCTCCTGAAAGAAATCTTATCCTCCACCCGTGCAGGAGACCAAGCAAGGTCCATACTCAATGACTCCCTCACCTCTGGCATCTTCTCTAAAATGTTCAAAGTTGCTTAAGAAAAAAACCAAAAACGGAACGGAACGGAACGTTTATTGTTCGTTTTATTTGATCTTCCCATTTTGTTCTTGACACGCATTCCGCTCTCCCTGCCCATTATCCACAAGCACATTGCCAGAGGTGAGAGACACATTAGCGGGCCTTTTTTCTCTACCTCCCTTGTGGCAAGTGGAAGATGGCCCCGCCTTTGCCTAATACCAAAAGGCTTTCTGGAGCTCTGCATCTATCCTGCCATTGGCTACTAGCCTTCTTTATCTGGCCTATGGTGGACTGGCAGGCTTTAGCCAGCCCACCCCTCAAAGGCCCACTTTGTATGGCCCTGTCTGTTCCCTTGCCGGTTCTGTTGGTCCTTTCCCACCCCACCCCCGGTTCACCTATGTGCATGTTAAGGCTGAGAAGAACTCCATACTTTCTGGATATTGAAACAATGGAACATTAAAAATTCTTCTTTTTCGGAGGTCAGTTCCCTCTAACTCCATCGACCAACCTCTCCACAGCTGTGTCTGTCCCACCTCTCTCCCCCAACTGCTTCCTGTCTTTTTCACCTCAGCCTGCCAAATTCGATTTTAGCTGTGTCCAGCTGTTTGTTGAGTTTTTCACCTTAGCCTGCAAATTCGAATTTAGCTGTTCCCAAATTACTGCATTGTGTTTCACCTTAGCTTGCCAAATTCGATTGTATCTGTGTCCAGCTGCTTATTGTTTTTTTCACTTAGCCTGCCAAATTCAAATTTTTCTGTTGACAAATTGCTGCATTGTGCTTCATCTTACCTTGCCAAATTCAATGTTAGCTGTGTCCAGCTGCTTATTGTGTGTTTCACCTTAGCCTGCCAAAATCGAATATAGCTGTGTCCAGTTGCTTATTGTGTTCTTCACCTTAGCCTGCCAAATTCAAATTTAGCTGTTCACAAATCGCTGCATTGTGTTTCAATTTAGCTTGCCAAATTCGATTTTAACTGTGTCCAGCTGCTTATTATGTGTTTCACCTTAGCCTGCCAAAATCGATTTTAGCTCTACCTAGTGGCTGTTCAGTGTCTTATTTACATGTGTGTGCTACTCTCTGTCTCCCCCTTCCACTGTACCCCCAACCCAACCCACCCCCTTCTTCACATGCACCTGTGCTACAGATTGGTGCCCCCCACACTGCAACCTACCATGTCAATATCTATCTCTCCTATCTACTCTAATTGCTTTACTATCTCCTATCCTTCTGCTATCACAAAATCTTCCAGGAAGAAACTTAAGAAGGACATCTCGGGCTCCAACCCAGGCCTTCCTATTGCAGACACCTATGTCACGGCTTCCTCTAGAGAGACTCTCACTGACAACCTCTTCTTCGTTAACGCATCTGACCTATGTACTCAATACATGGTCGGCTATCTCTCTCCTATCACCTCTTCTCCCATTAATGGTGGCACTCGCTGGGAGGTTCTCCTTGACCTCTTCGTCATTTCCAGAGTCAACATTAATGTCTACTTCAAAGGAACCATCATGGTTCAGGGTCCTCAACCCAACCTTCTTCTCTTTGACAGGCTCCTCCCTCGCCTCTATAACCTCACCTCTCACTCCAGCCAGGCTCCCTTGCCCGCTGTGCCTTCCTCCTCCTCTGCACAGGCCCCTTTGCCCATTATTCTTTCCTCTCCCTCTGGCCAGGCTTCCTTGCTCTCTGTGCCTTCCTCCTTCTCTGTACAGGCACCCACATCCTGCCGTACTGTTCCAGCCCCTCTGTCGACCCTGACTCCTTCGGCATCCCCCACTTTCCCTCCGGCCCTCTCGCCACCCTCGGATGGGACCACTCTACCCTGTGACCCCCCCCGAGGAAGCCCCTCAAGGGTGGCAAGCTGCTCCACATTACCACTCTCACCACTCCCTCTGCTATCAAACACTTGTCTGACATCTGCAACTTCCTGGAAATCTTGGATCTCAATGTTGTCGCCATCACAGAGACTTGGTTCAAGGAGAGATCTGTCACGAGCTTTGAAACACTCCTCCCTGAAGGCTACAAAATCCTCGCTGTGCCTAGGCCTGAGAATAAAGGTGGATGAGTGACGCTTATCTTCCCAGAATGGATGCCTGTGGCCATCATCCCTACACAGGCCTGCTCCTCATTCGAGTGCCTAGTTTGCAGACTCTCACTCTCCCCTAAATCCTCTCTCATTATGGCCACCTTCTATCGGCAACCAGGACAGTCCACTCTTCCTCTTGTAATGGGCTGAACTGGCTTCCTCACTACTCTCCTCCTCTCAACTCCTCCTGATGGGTGATCTCAACATCCATCTGGACTCTCCTGACTCTTCAGGAACTTTCTGCAACCTATGTCATTCTCTCTCCCTAACTATCCTACCATCTGGCTCCATGCACACTGCAGGCCACACCTTGGATGTTCTCATCTCTACTGACATCCCTCTCTTTATCCCTCTCACTACCTCTCTCTCCTGCACAGGCCACTCTCTTCTCCCAACACACCTGATGCTCTCCTCTCCTCTTGCAGTAGCACCTGGCTTGAAAGTTACCAGACGCATGGAAAAAGTGACAGTGGCTGCCTTTGCCTCGACCTCCTCTCCTCCTCCCATTCCTGCGGTGGACTCCCACCCTGACACAGCCCTTACTAACCTCAACCGCTCTATCTCCAACACTCTTGACACTATTTCCCCTGCCAGGAGGGTCAGACTGAAGCCTTCCAAAAAGTGCAAATCTTGGTACGACTCTGACCTGGCTGCCCTTAAACACAAATGTAGGGCAGCTGAGCGGAAATGGAACCCATCGGGGGCAGGGGGGGAACATCTGACAAACTGGCTTGCAGCCAGCTTCACAGTCTTTATTCAAGCCTGCATCTCTGCATATTCAAACAACACGGCCAAACCTTTCTAAGTCTGCAAGGAACTGGCCAATACTGCAGCAGCCTCTTCTTTTGTCACACCCACCCAGGACCTTTGCTCGGCCCTGGCTTCACACTTTGTCACACAAACCCAAGACATCCTTTCCTCTCTCTCTTCCACTCCACAGCATAGGCCAACACAAGACCCTCCCTTTGGGCCCCTCCTCTTACCCTCTCCTCTCTCTCTCCAGTCACACCTGATGAGGTGACCAGATAAGTCAAGTCTATGAAGGCTTCATTCAGACAGGTAGACCCCCTCCCCCTCAAAAACCATTAAGGGCAAAATTGACTCCCTCGCCCCAGCCTTGGCTGATCTCTGCAATCTCACCTTCTCCCTGGGGGTTTCCCAGCTGCCCTTAAGCACTCCCTTGTGCATCCTCTGCTCAAGAAACCGTCTTCCGACCCCTCCATTCTGGCAAACGACCGCCCTATCCCCATCACTCCCTTCTTGGGCAAACTTATGGAGAAGTTGGCTGTCACACAGCTGACCTCCCACACTGAATCTATTGGCTGGTTCCATGACCATCAATCTGGCTTTAGAGCACGCAGAGGCTATTTTGAACACCTGTGAAAACTTGCTCTCAAATCTTGACACTAACACTCCCTCTGTCCTCATTCTCCTCTGCCTTCTCTGTGACACCCTGGTAATCACAGGTCAGGCTCTGGCGTGGTTAATCTCCTTTCTCTCTGACCACACATCCCAGGTGGAACTCAGAGCCTTTATTTTGACTCTACTCTCTCAACATGTGGTGTTCCCCAGTGTTCTAACCTCTCCCCTGGTCTTTCAACATGTATATGGCTGCCTTGGCACTTGTGATTGCCAATTTCACCTCTAACTTCCAGTGTTACGTGCATGACATGCAACTATCTTTCAGGCTATCCTCGGTCGCCTCCCCCTCCTCGCATCAGATGACTGGTCATATCTCGGGACACGGCCTGACTCCAGTCGACCAGTGACCAGGCCCCTTTGCCCATTATTCTTTCCTCCCCCTCCGGCCAGGCTCCCTTGCCCCCTGTGCCTTCCTCCTCCTCTGTACAGGCACCCACATCCTGCCGTACTGTTCCAGCCCCTCTGTCGACCCTGACTCCTTCGGCATCCCCCACTTTCCCTCTGGCCCTCTCGCCACCCTCGGATGGGACCACTGTACCCTGTGACCCCCCCGAGGAAGCCACTCAAGGATGGCAAGCTGCTCCACATTACCACTCTCAACACTTCCTCTTCTATCAAACACCTGTCTGACATCTGAAACTTCCTGGAAATCTTGGATCTCAATGTTGTCGCCATCACAGAGACTTGGTTCAAGAAGAGATCTGTCACGAGCTTTGAAACACTCCTCCCTGAAGGCTACAAAATCTTCGCTGTGCATAGGCCTGAGAATAAAGGTGGATGAGTGACGCTTATCTTTCCAGAATGGATACCTGTGGCCATCATCCCTACACAGGCCTACTCCTCATTCGAGTGCCTAGTTTGCAGACTCTCACTCTCCCCTAAATCCTCTCTCATTATGGCCACCTTCTATCGGCAACCAGGACAGTCCACTCTTCCTCTTGTAATGGGCTGAACTGGCTTCCTCACTATTCTCCTCCTCTCAACTCCTCCTGATGGGTGATCTCAACATCCATCTGGACTCTCCCGACTCTTCAGGAACTTTCTGCATCCTATGTCATTCTCTCTCCCTAACTATCCTACCATCTGGCTCCATGCACACTGCAGGCCACACCTTGGATGTTCTCATCTCTACTGACATCCCTCTCTCTATCCCTCTCACTACCTCTCTCTCCTGCACAGGCCACTCTCTTCTCCCAACACACCTGATGCTCTCCTCTCCTCTTGCAGTAGCACTTGGCTTCAAAGTCACCAGACGCATGAAAAAAATGAAAGTGGCTGCCTTTGCCTCCACCTCCTCTCCTCCTCCCATTCCTGCGGCAGACTCCCACCCTGACACAGCCCTCGCTAACCTCAACGGCTCTATCTCCAACACTCTTGACACTATTTCCCCTGCCAGGAGGTTCCGACTGAAGCCTTCCAAAAAGTGCAAATCTTGGTACAACTCTGACCTGGATGCCCTTAAACACAAATGTAGGGCAGCTGAGTGGAAATGGAACCCATCGGGGGGGAACATCTGACAAACTGGCTTGCAGCCAGCTTCACAGTCTTTATTCAAGCCTGCATCTCTGCAGATTCAAACAACACGGCCAAACCTTTCTAAGTCTGCAAGGAACTGGCCAATCCTGCAGCAGCCTGTTCTTTTGTCACACCCACCCAGGACCTTTGCTCGGCCCTGGCTTCACACTTTGTCACACAAACCCAAGACATCCTTTCCTCTCTCTCTTCCACTCCACAGCATAGGCCAACACAAGAGCCTCCCTTCGGCCCCCTCCTCTTACCCTCTCCTCTCTCTCTCCAGTCACACCTGATGAGGTGACCAGATAAGTCCGGTCTATGAAGGCTTCATCCAGACAGGTAGAGCCCCTCCCCCTCAAAAACCATTAAGGGCAAAATTGACTCCCTCGCCCCAGACTTGGCTGATCTCTGCAATCTCACCTTCTCCCTGGGGGTTTCCCAACTGCCCTTAAGCACTCCCTTGTGCATCCTCTACTCAAGAAACCCTCTGCCGACCCCTCCATTCTGGCAAACTACCGCCTTATCCCCATCACTTCCTTCTTGGGCAAACCTCTGGAGAAGTTGGCTATCACACAGCTGACCTCCCACACTGAATCTATTGGCTGGTTCCATGACCATCAATCTGGCTTAAGAGCATCCAGAGGCTATTCTGAACACCTGTGAAAACTTGCTCTCAAATCTTGACACTAACACTCCCTCTGTCCTCATTCTCCTCTGCCTTCTCCGTGACACCCTGGTAATCACAGGTCAGGCTCTGGCGTGGTTAATCTCCTTTCTCTCTGACCACCCATCCCAGGTGGAACTCAGAGCCTTTATTTTGACTCTGCTCTCTCAACATGTGGTGTTCCCCAGGGTTCTAACCTCTCCCCTGGTCCTTCAACGTGTATATGGCTGCCTTGGCACGTGTGATTGCCAATTTCACCTCTAACTTCCAGTGTTACGTGCATGACATGCAACTATCTTTCAGGCTATCCTCAGTCGCCTCCCCCTCCTCGCATCAGATGACTAGTCATATCTCGGGACACGACCTAACTCAGCCCTGACCAGGCTTCACCGAGGGAAGCTGGGGGCTCGGTCACCTAATCTGCTCTGTCCTCCTTTCCCCACAAGTCACTTGCGCGCTTATCGGCTATCTGCTCATCATGTTTTCCTTTCTTCTGTCCTGAAAAAGATACCACAGGAATGTGCAAAAATGCTACTTAAACTTGCATTCACTAGTTTGCTTTGAAATTATTTTTTTTTCCAGAGTAACACACACATACTCTGTAATTTGTGTGCCCCTTTCTTTGTGTTTTATCACTGGTTACATGTATAAACATGTTATATGCTTGTCAAACTGGTTAATCACAAATAGATGCTTCTGGTGTGCTGAGAGCAGTTATTAGGAAATTAAACTGTGGGTTCAAGGCTGCCGACATTGAATGTTCACTACAGGGACAGAGGCATAAATACCCCCACCTCTGACCTGAATATAAGAAACCCAAGCCATTGACCAGCCCAACCCATCCCTTGGCCAAACACTTTTTATTGCACTTTTTTTTTTTTTTTGAAGGAATTGCAAAAAGCCATACGATTAACAACATGTTTTGAATATATAACATCTCAGTAACGGTCTGTCAACCTGCTGATCTACCCCGGTAGCCATCTTCTATAGAGAAAGTCTATGCATTAGCAACAGTAATTTGTGTGCCCCTTGCTTTGTGTTTTATCACGGGTTATATGCTTGTCAAACTGGTTAATCACAAATACATGCTTCTGTTGTGCTGACAGCAGTTATTAGGAAATTAAACGGTGGCTTCAAGGCTGCCAGCCTTTAATTTTCACTACAGGGGCAGAGGAAAAAATAACCTCACCTCCACCCTGAATATAAGCAACCCAAGCCATTGACCAGCCCAACCCATGCCCTTGCCAAACACTTTCCATAGCATTTGTTTTTGTATAAGGAATTGCAAAAAGCGCTACGATTAACAACACGTTTTGAATATATACCATCTGAGCAACGGTCTGTCAACCTCCTGAGCTTCCCCAGTAGCCATCTACTATAGAGTGAGTCTATGCATTACCAAAAGTATTTTGGGGGCGGCACCACTGCCATATAAGTGATTTGAAGTGGAATTGATGTGCCGTGTGGAGTTTGGAAAGAAGCAGCATGAAAGAAATTGCATAATGTTTTAAAACTATTATTTTAAACATTTGCTTTGTGCAGAGTCCAGCTGCTAGCTATGCCTCCTTGAACCTCCACCCCCTCCTCCAAACTGGGCTTGCTGAAAATATGTAATATGGGGGCACTTTGAACATTATTTCCAGGGCCTCTTTTGGTTCCCAGTCCACCCCTGTCTGCCAGTGCTAGTGTTGTGTGATACAGGGACTGGAAAGGGGTGGGGTGTATAGAGCTTAATGCTGTGGGGAACAATGGCTCTAAAATGCTGATTGCAAGATGTGTTTTCATTCACTGAGTTTCTTTCAATCTTGATACCAAAGGTGTCAAACAGTGTTTGGAATTTGGCGTGGGTAAGAGGCAGGATGCCAGGTGTGGGGGCTTTGTATTTCGGAGAGTGAGTTGAAAGGCCATCTTGGGGACAGGGGTGTCAGTGCCATGGGGGTGAGGAAAGGTGGTGTACAGTTCCACTCTTTGTTGGTACACTTTGACCCCGTCCCTGAATAATGAAGCCTCCCCTGCACCACAGGGGTGGCACAGGTGTCTGTTCCATCCCTGTGGAAAGGAGATGAGATGGATAATTTGCCTTTGTTAACATTCTCAACTACTAATATCGCATATGCATGTTTGTAAGGCACCAGCTGGTATGGCGAGCTAAAAGTAGCTCCTTGTGGCTGTTAGTTTCAAGTTAACCCGCTGTAGACCAAGACAGAGGTGTTCTTTGCATCTCTCCCAACACCAGGGATCCAGGATTCAGCAAATGCAAAGTGGTTGCAGATTGTTTGGTTGGAAGTGATCCAGTTGGTGAATGACACTGAACAAGGCCTAAATGCTGCCAAGAGGGAGCTGGGTCCGATCCGGTTGATGACGCTTCAAAATCGGTATGTCTGATCTCCTAACAGTGATGGAAGGGGGTGTGTGAAAGAAGATAGGGTTATCTTGCTGCACATAAACTCCCCGAAATGCTGCCTAGAACACATCTCTGATGCATGTCATAGGTGCCTTTCACAAGCTAAACATTGTTTTTGGAAGTGAAGCAGGTGTGCAGGCCGAAGATTGGTTTGAGAGATTGTTCTAATGGTAGCCAACCAAGCTTAGGGTAGTGGTGAAAATACTGGTTCCGATCGTATTGCTCCTGCTGGTGTTGTTCTGCACATGTTTATACACAACTAAAGTCGCTGGGTTGACAGTCCTGTATCCACCCGTATTGTTATATCACTAAATGATACAGACTATCTTTATTCAAAATTATTCCTCAAGCTAAGTTCCCTATAGTTAACTCACTGTCCCTGTAAAGAGCTCTCTCTGTCCCTAAGATTAGTCTTCTTGCCCTAGTGGTGCGCTGCTGCATCACCTACAAGGGTTAGGGGAAAGAAGAGAGCTCGCCCTATCCTCTCTCATTACTTTCCTCAAATGCTAAAAACGAAGACACTGGTCATGGAAATCAATGAAAATAAATGTAATGTTATTGTTTCCATATAGTGTGTCTTATCACAATACATTAAAACAAACAGCTAATTAAACTCTTATGGAGGATCATTTTTCCATATATCTTTCAGTGTCTAATTCTTAATACTTTAGACATTGAAAGAGTAGTAAAATGACTTAGCGTACTCAGGCCCATTGTATGTTCTATATGGATTCTGGGGATTGGTGCGTCAGGCCAAGCCACTTTTTGTCTACCGGTTTCAGCGGATGTGGACCTGCTCTCTGCTTTCTTCAGGACTTCCCTATAGCTTTTAGTGATGCAGGGAATAGTTTAATAAAAAAGACACTCTTGTCAATGGTTGTCATGTGCTCCTTCAATCACTGTGTAGAGGGCGTCTTAATTTTGACTCTGGGACTGCAAACTCTTCAGTCTTCTCTTCCCTAGAAGGGAATACATATAAAAGGTGATCTATCAATATACAATTTGTCTACAAGTTTCATTTTCTCATGATGTATGACATAAAAAGAGAGTCGCTTACCTCTTCATATGTCAATCTCTGCAATATGAAAACGATGTGGTCGTGTGGAGAGACAATACTAGTAAACACGTCCAAAGAAATGATGTATAGATTTATCAATCAAGGCAAAAAAGTTCACCAAACAACATTGAAAGAAATAGAGGTAACCAAAAAACAAATTGAAGAACTCAATGCCCCAGAAGCCACATTCAAGAATTAGATTTATTTGTATAAGGTTGACCAATCAGGTTTGGGGGGATAACGTTGTATCGAAATATGTGGAATGTGTTCACTTTTTCCATAATTTATATAATGTGAAATCTTTGTGTGCTTCAGCGTCATCTAGCCCCTCCTGGCCATTTGTACAATAAACTTGCTTTACGCACAAAACTGCATTTGCCTCTCACGAGGTGGGCCTATTTGGGGTACAGAGATCAGAGTTCCACTCACACATTATCATCAACAAAGAGAAATTCATCTGAAATGGGATTAGACAAGTGTCACGCTCACCTTAGCTCTGCGGGAATATCAGGAGTTCTGTTTGGTACCCTTCTTGCTCAGTAGGATGACTGCGTCTGTGGGAGAAACCAAGAAGGCAAGTGGTGGTAAATATAAGGACTTGCGATAGCTGCAACCCCCCTCCCTTCTTCTCAAGACCCTTCTGTGCACACCCTTCCCTGTGTGTGTGTGCTCACCTTATGAAATAAGAAGGTTGGCTCTCCTTCCTGCTATTAATCCTTAGCAGGGGCGCAAATTGTTCAGTCACCATCTACTTCACTGGTGTGTGGTCCAGCCCAGACCTGCTCTGGCTTGGAAGTTCTGCTGCTCTTGCTGTCTGTTGATTAATGTCCATATCTGATTTCTGGCTTGTTTCCTTTCTCTTTGTGCTGCGTGGTTTGCTCTTCTAGTATGCTGGTGCCAGTTGCGTTTGCTGGCAAGCTCCGTGCTATTGAGTCTGTATTGTCTTTGCCTTATTGTGCGCGCCGTATTAGCTACCTGGTTTGCTGGCCATATTTATGCTTTTATCTTTGCCTTGCACGTGTTTACATATTCTGCTATGTCCGTTGCTTTTCACTCTTCACATATTTATATGCTCTGCTAATGTTCATAGCCTTTCACTCTTCACGTATTTATATGCTCTGCTAATGTTCGTTGTTTTTCTTTCCTTCTGCAGGTTCGAGCTGAATGCCGTGGAGGGGCCCCGTGCCTGGTGACTGAAGCAGCTGTCAAATGCGCAGGGGCCGCAAAGCCGAAAGACTTCAACAGCTGATTGCGGAGGAAGAGCCGGACCGACACGGAGCCGCGGAACAAGAAACAGGAAGGTGGGTCCAGAGCTCCGGTGCACAGTGAAGGGCTGCTACTCTGCGGCAACGAGAGGCTGCTTTATCAAGGCGCCAGAGAAACCTGTTAAGATCCAGTTACTCACACGTATTTCTCTGTCTTTTAAGGGTGAAGGCACAGTGCCTGTTGGCACAAATGGGAACTACAGCTGAATGCTTTGCATTGCTGACCTGGCTGGAGGAACATCAGCACTTCTTGATGTGGTATGGACTTGTGGAGAGTTTGCATATTGACAATTGCCTCCAGTCTGGAAAGGTGTCTGCCATCTCACTACACTGCACATGCCTATTCTTATTGTTCCCCAAAGCCATTTGACACTAGCCAGACAAACCCCTAAAGCCACATCTGTGCCTATTTTGTCCCCTGTGCCCTTTGCATCCCTTGTGCCATCAGATATGGACAATTCAATGATATTGCCTAAGCATGACGAGGCAGAATCAGTGATAAGGGCTAGAAGGTTCGATTAGATTTTGTCAGTCCCTACAGAAGTTCTGATGAACATTCCTGAGTAGTATTGAATATTCAGCTGAACTGAGATGTTATTTTCTTGTCTCTTGGCCCCTGTTGTTCAAGCTATCGTAAATGTGAATTGGTTACAAGTTACTCGTTATGAACTTGTATTGTTTGTAAATTCATCTGACTCAGCACAGTACAATTAAAGACACACTGAGGACCTTGGGGCTCATAGCCCCGCAAAATAGGCACATCTTCAACCTCCTAAAAGCCATGGAAGGGTGAGTGTGTAAAAAAATTGGGAGAACCTGCTGCACCTTTGAGCCTCCTAAAGATTCTGAAAACAGGACCCTGACACAGACAATTGCCACTTTTCATAACCTAAGGGCCTCATGGAGAAGGAAGCAGGAATTGCAAGGGACCCTTGATTGGATGAGCATAGCTATAAAGATCATCATGCCAATTTTGTTTTTTTCACTCATTATCTTTTGTACTTGCCAGATGCTCTTATGATACTGCTCTGCTCAGATACCTAAAACAGCTGCCATGATGACTGCGACCCTGTCCAAGGCTAGCATTACCACTATTTCATCTTACATTGGTTTTCAGACTGAGGTAGAAATTGATCCAGGGTTGTTTGGGACTCCAGGTGCAGTCTTATGTCCTCCACCAAATTGTAATGATTGTGTGGAACAGGCGGTAGATTGCGGAAATTGTGAGGGGGGCGAGTTGAGGTTGTTCAGTGGAGGAGCATACCAAAAGTGGGACTAGCATGAGAAATATTTGTAGGGCTTTACTCTCCCAAGGAGAGGGGATACAAGAACCAGGAATGTGTTTATTAGTTAAGGTATTAACTAAAAGGGGAAATGTTGGGGTGGTTGATAATGGTCTCAAAGTGAAAAAGTGGTTTGCGTTGCGCATGCCATATTTGTGACTTAGGTGACAGCGATGTTGCAATTCAGCTTGTATCTAGTGTAGTTAATGAGAATGGGATGAGTGCTACAATTAGAGTTGCTTTGTGTATAGTTCATACATTTTAGATTTGCACACACGTGGCAACATAATGACAAATCTGCGAATGCAATATGAGCCATGTCAGATATTTCAAGTACTTTTTCCAGACATTTCCACACTCTTGATTGACTTCTGCCACCCCTTCTTCTGAGAATCTCCTCATTCTTCCAGCTCTGCAACGCTTCACTCCTTGCTCCCATTTATTACTCACTACGATGCACCCTTCTAAGTTCAACTGGACTCTCTGCATACACTGTATATCCTTCTGCTCTTTATGATCTATGCTTTAACACTCCTTGTCAATAGGTAGAACAGAAACTGTGACTTCCCTTGAAACTGCCACCGTACCCTGCACAGGGCTAGGTTAACCAAGCACTGTGCTTCTTCTAACCCTATCAAGTCTGGAATAAACAGTCTATGGACACCAGAAGCATGGGGGATAAGAGAGAAAATGTAGCAAGATCCTACAAATCACTCTCTCCCAACCCTCCCCACATGTTTGTACCAGACAATATCTGCTACACAGCCATGTGCATCCACTATTGGATCTGAATTTACATTGTCATAATCACTCATGAGGTAGGAATCAATGCTTCTTTTGGGCCTCAATAACGCTTGATCAAATCCTATAGAACTAGACAAGTTAAAAATATTCACATTCATATTGACTGTCACGCCTGAACCTTAAAACAAAAACCCAGAGAGAAACATATAAGCAAACATCATAGTGTTAATATCAAATCCAAGTTTCTTCTTTGTATCTACAATATCAGTCTCTGGTTTCTGTTTAATCCTCCCTTTTCTTCTGGAATGATCTGCGAATGCCTAAGGCATACTTAACTTTCCTGCTCTTGCTCCTATGACAGTGGGGGGTGGCGGTATCCCTTCAAATTTCACTGATGTGAATCCAGCACTTGTTGCCCTCAACGTTCAAACTAGTCGTAGTCGCAAAAATCACTCGGTTTGACATATGGAAACTCTGCTTTTTTCAGCATCGTATGAAGGAATGGACATAAGCCAAGTCCCCGGGGAACAACTCTTGCTGGTGTCGATCTTGGGATTCTTTGACATTTACTCCTGTTAGTGGTTGATGAAAGGATACAACCTGTGACGATACGAGTCTGACACTCTTCGTTAAAGCCCTAAGATATTCCCTAAACTCCTTACCAAGAATCTCGACTGACTTGTGTGCATCTGATGCTGTCCGTGCAGGTGATAATGGTGTGTGTAATCTGTGCCTGTTACTATTTCATGAGGACTCAGGTGTGTTCCTTTCCTGGCTGATTTCTCAAATAAAATAGGGCCAACAAGAAGCAGTGATGGCAGTTCGTACTTAAATCACTACACAATTTTGACAAACAAACTTTAAGAACTCCATTCAACGTTCCAGGATTACATTGGCCTGAGGGTGGTACACTGAACACAACCTGTGCTTGATCCCCAAGAGTGAAGTGATTTCTGAAAAGAAGTCATTAAAGCTGTGGGTCCCATTGTCTGATTTGAGGACTTCACAAATTCCCCACCATGGAAATACCTCCCTCACCAAAAATGTTGTTTCAGACTTACCATCAGGGTGTACGCATGGACCAACCTCAAGCCATCAGGAAAATGGACAAACCACTACAATGAGGTATTGAAAATGATAACATCTCTGTATCATATTTTCACAATCTATATGGAGCACCCGAAAAGGCCCCAAAGGCTGGGGCAAAACTCCTCTTACCATCCTCATGGTGTTTCCAGGATTGAATTCCCTACAAACTATACAGTTCCCTAAAAAATGTTCTCACCTGCTCCTGCAGGTTTGGAATAGACCATTCCTCCTGGAGCTCTTCTGCGATTCCTTGCTGAGAAGTGAGCGACTGTTAGTGTAGTTGCTAAGTTACTAAGCAGTTCTACAGGCATAACTATCTTTTCTGTAAGCTCCTGTCCCACAGAAAATCCTTGGGAGAAAGGGCACATCCCCTCTTTGCCCAGAGCTCCTTTTCATATTTAAGTGCTCTTTCCTACATTTCCACAATCTGAAGCAAAGGGACTGCAGTATACAGGACCGACAACTGTACCAGCTGGGACAGTTTTCATTTTCTGGGAATCTGTGAATGTCGAATATGCAGCTTCTTTTGCTGCTCTGTCTGCTGCATCATTTCTAAGTGCTATTGGGTAAGTACGGTCAGTATGGGCAGCACACTTAACTGTTCCTACCTCTGTGGACAGTGTTAACATTTTGATTAGTCTGGATAGCACTGTAGCATGCTTGACAGGTGTCCCCTCAGATCTCCTAAACCCTCTTCTCTGCCACCTTGACAAGTATGAATGTACATAGGAGGTTACATATGCAGAGAAGGAATAAATAGTGACTGCCTTCCCCTTACTTATTTACAGCACCTCTATGAGTGTCACTAGTTCTGCAGCTTGCCCAGAGAAATGTGAACACAAATGTTTCTTCATTCTGATCTGGTATTCCCCATCCACAAGGCCCACAACTGCCACACCTGTATGTCTCTCACCCGTGTCCAAGTTAATTGTTGAGGTATCATCCACAAAGAGTACCTCAGCTCTTTCAAGACACACTCCTTAAAATGTGTCCTCTCTTCCCCCTCTCCTTCATAAGTCGCACAATCGAGGACAAAGTCATCAGGCTTCACGGTTTCGGCTACAAATGTCACAGGGTTGATTAGTTGACACCTTAACAGATGTATGGAAGCGTTCAATAGAGTAACCTCATATCCCGAGACTCTGTGTTGTCAGAGTCGATTTTTACTTTTCCAAAACCTGCAAAAACTACATGCTCCACATCCAAAGTTAATGGGCAACCCATGCTAATGGTCAAAGACTTTTGAATCACAAAAGCGGCTGTCACTAGAGCTGTTCAAGTGGGAACTGGCCTTGCATAACTGAGTATAGGAGTCCGCTGTAATAGGCCATGGGTTTATGGCCTTTTTTTTCTGGGCCAAGACTGCTGTCATCACCTGCCCATCTGAATCAAAAATAGATCAAATGTCTTTTGATAATCCAGGGTCGCTAAGACTGAAGCATTGCTGATCCCTGCCTTGAGCTTTCGAAAAATGTTCACCATCTCTTCGGACCATTCAATCGGACCTTTCTCCTTCTGCACACCCATAAGTCCTTGTTGTAAAGGCCTCGTATAGCTAGAGCAGTTAAAGATCCATGATCTACAATAGTTAAAGAGTCCCAACAACTGCTGCATTTGTTTCACAGTAACTGGTTGGGGGGCGTTCGGAAATGCAGTGGCTGACTCAGGCATTGCATTTCTTCCTGCGGGTGATAACATTTGCCCCAAATATACTACCTTTGTCTGGCAGTATTTACATTTTTCATTGTCCACTTTGTACCCCTTCTCTGCAAGCAGGGTGATGAGTGTTATTGAATCTCCTTGTCTCTGTTCTTCTGAAGTGCTACAGACTAATAAACTGTCCACGTACAGGATAACTGTACAGGACACATGTAAACACCCCAAATCCATTTGAACCACCCTATTAAAAACACAGTAACCCTGAGGCAACCTTATGTGCCCATATCTTTCGCCGCTGCACATGAATGCAGTAAGATACTGGGAATCGGGGTGAAAGGGGACCAAGAAAAATACATTTCTTAAATCAGTCACTGTGAAGTGAGTCAACCCAGTAGGAATGTTACAGAGAATAGTAGCAGGATTCGGTACCACCGGAAACTCTGCCTCACCAATATTATACAGAGGCTGCACATCTTGAACCATATACCAACTGGACCCCTTTGCTTTCTTAACAGGGTAGATGGCCGTGTTACATGGGGACACACAAGGGTGTATTATGCCTTGCTTCAACAATGCTGTAATGGTCTCATAAATCCATTCATCAGCCTCTCTAGACATGGGGTACTGCCTCACCCATGGCAATCTCATATCAGGTTTCAATTTTTTTCAGACTGCTCCAACACTCTTTAACAGCTCCACAGCATGAAGGTTGCAGGTCCATAAATGGTCCGGCAACTTCGCCAAATCCTCCTTCCAGTATGGCGATGTATTGTTAACAATGAACATGGTCTGTGGAAACTTACCTTTGTTCTATTGATATCTGGTAAGGGGTTAACGGCGCCATAAAAGGTGTCGGCGCTGTTAAACCCTTAACGCCTGATTACGAAGTCCCTTTGCGGCTCCCAACCTTAACGGCTGGTCTGGACCAGCTGTTAAAGTAGGGAACCGTAAAGGGACTTCCGAGGTAATTACGGTACCGCAATTTGCGGTACCATAATTACCGCCTTCCCCAGTCCCATTGAGCCCTATGGGGCAAAAATGGGAATGGGGAAGGGCCAATGGTAAATGGGGAATTACTGCGCCGCCAACCTTAGAATGGGGTGGTATTTCCCCATTTACCATTGGCGGACTCGTTACAATACCGGCAGCAACCATGGTGCTAATAGCGCCATTGGTTACCGCCGGTGTTGTAATGAGGGCCCATCTCTCCTGTGTCTTCGGCATCGTCAAACAATTGTTCGTCGGACACATCCATTGAGGATAAGGTCAGATCGATGCACAGGACGGTGAACCACTCTCCACCTTCCTCATCAGTGTTTGAATGAACCACCCTGTCTTTCTTGATAACCACTGCTTCTAGTACAATCAGAACAATGGTGCTTGGTGTTATGTCCTATGACTCAGCAGGCCGAAACAGAAATTCAGTCGGTATACACTATGTCCGATCTCTGATCCCAAGGACCCAACTCACACAACTATTACTCCATAGAGGAACAAAGCTGAATGCACAGACACCCCATTTTCACACTGTCATTGTAACCTGTATGCACCAGATATAAACATGGAGCTGAACATGCTATATCTTCCTCTGTGATTGCGATCATCATGTTGAGCATGCTTAGGATACCGCTGCCCAAGAAATTCACCGGTGTATCTGTACAATACAACAAGGGAGCAGATACATTTTGTGTACCTACCTTAATACGTAGATCCTGAGTGTAAGGAACCAACAGGATAGCCCCAGATAATCCCACTCTGTCCATCATTTTTCCTGGCAAGGGGAACTCACCTTCCTTGATGCAAGATTGTGTAGCCCCTGTATCGGCCATATATTAAACCATTTGATCGCCTACCTTTACACCTATCTGGGGATCCTCTTCTGGACTGGCAGTAATAGAGAGAACGGGACACATAGGATATCCCTCTGGGCTGTCCTAATCCGGATACATGTTAGCACCTGGGAGCGGGAATGGATTCCCTCCAAAAACACTTGCACCAGTATAGTAAGTGACCGTTCCTTGTGGTCAAGGATTCTTCTCCCATGCCTGTACAATTACCTCTGCTGGCACGGTTGGCTGAAACGTATAGGTCTGCACAGCCCTAAGAGCTGGGTTCTGTTCAACCCGAATTTGCTGTGATTGTACAGAACCTGGGGCATATGGCAAGGTCGGGGTCTGCATTTGCTGGGTATATACGTTAAAATACTGTGTCCTGCTTCGACAATCCCATGCCATGTGGCCCATTCTTCCACATGATCAACACTGGATCCCATGCAATCCTCCATAATTATGTTACATCGGCCCTTTAATCCAGGGCTTTATTCCTCTGAACCTGCCTAATGACCCATCTCCTCGTGGAAATCCACCCCTACTTGTTGGAAACCCACACATGTGTCTTTGATTGGGAGTATTCCCGTCCATCTAACCTTGTGCCATACCTGATTCAAAATGTCCCTGCTGTCCCGATTGACCCTGCTGACCCTCCAAGGAGATGGTAATCACTGCTCCTTCTCAACTAATCTTCACTCGTTTTTTTCTGAACAAACTTGACTTCTGCCTTAGGTGCCTGCTCCATGCTCTCCTTTTACTTCTCTTGCCTCCTCTTACAAAAATGCACAATGTGTACCTGAATTTCTGGCCAACCCTTGGCTTCCAGTCCCACTACTGTATACAGATCATTCTGCACTTCTTTGGGAAGTCCCTTTTTTAGCATATGATAGGAAATAGCCACACTCTTATCCCATGCTTCTCCCGTATCTGCTCTCCACATTTCCTGAATTAACTGGATATGTGTGGCAGGATCGTCATCTAATTTCATATTTTTGGCCAGGTTCGAATTTATATCTGCCGTATCAGGATACAGAACCCGCTTGGACCCCCATAACTGTGCCATGTAATTATTGATGGTTGCTCCATTATGGGTATTTATTTTCAACTCAAATCTGGGATACCCTGATCCCTTCCAAAGCTCATCTCAACGTTCCACCATTAGGGCCATGAACAAGCATTTCATGTCCCCTATTGCCAAAATGACACCAGCGGTTTGCTTTTTGAATACATAAATCCACTTCACGCCCCTGCAGTGAGTGAAGGGAGTGTATTCGTCAAGTTATTCCGGTCCATCGGGGACCACAGGACATAATACACTTGTCCCTGTCCCTTCTGGAGAAAGGGAGATTAAGTCGCACTCTCTTTTACTGGGGCTCACCCTGTTTTCCCTTGCTTCTCACTATTGCCATTCGAGCACGATGATGTGTCCTAAGAGACTATGGTGTGATCTCCATCACTGGTGCTGGAGTGGGAGGTGGGGCTGCTACCCCCTGTTCTCCCTGCTCAACATCTCATTTCCATTCGTCCTTGTCTCCTGCCCCTGCTACTCCATCCACTGACCTTTTTATGGGCATTGAAGCAAACTCAGCACTACGGTAGTATGCCGGGTCCCATTCTCCTTGCTCAAGTCCTGTACCCATAACAACACATTCTCGGTCAAGGTCTACATTGACCTCCTTGATGACTGATTTATCAAGCCTAACAATGATTTGTCCATGCCTCCACCTTCCTTCTTCTACATCCTTTAACTCCCTATTCTCTTCTTCCCACTCATCATTTCTCTGCTGCCGTAACAGCACTATCTCTTCCTTTGCTAGCCTCAATGCTTCTTCCAGGTTATTCTGCTCCTGCTTTTCCACTACCATCTGCAACCGATCCTCTATTCTGGAGGTGGGAGGCATGGTTTTCCCTTTTCCACCCATACTCAGCCCTTCATCTAACTTTCCGATTGCCAATCTCACTCTCCCTCGCTCCTCCACCCTTAGTCTCTCTGATGACCGAGCAGTCGGGCGAGTTATTCCCTTTTTGCCCTCCATTCTCAATTTTCCCTGGGTCTGACTATTAAAGGAATTGCCCTTCCGCTTTCCTCAGCATCCCACTTTTCAGAAATCATAGCTAACGGAGGCATTACGTGTGTCTGTCTCGTAACCACTGGAATGGCTGCTCGAAAAAATGGAGGTTTGAACTTGGGTTTGATATGTCCTTCTGCAGGTGATAATGGATAGCACCCATTTAATGGCGGAGCAGAGGGAATCCCCGCACCCTCCTTTCTCGGGCCCTTCCTCTGCAATTTTACCCTTAGATTCCAGCAGACATTCTTGATGGCATTTCAAAATCTTAACCTTATACCCAGGAAGTACCTGACACAAGTCATTCAGTCGAGTCTCCTTAACTGGGACGGAAAGGATCCCCCTCATAAGCCGACCGTGGGGCACCAAATTCTGTTCTAGTACCATCACATTTCACTATGTCTGGTGTGGTGCTGAAGGCAACCATTGGGATGTTTCTCTGTTCTCTGTCTGTCCCGCTAATGCATGTGACTGCACCTGCGGGAGCTGCTGCTGTCCCTGTTGCCCCTGTTGCATTTGCGCTTGTCCGGGCAGTGCATGCTGGGGCTGAAACTGCTGCATATAGGGACCTTGCTGCTACGCCATGTGGTATGCATGTTCCTATGCATGTTCTGTGCTTGCTGCCCAAAGGGGAAAATGTGCGCAAAATGACCCATGTTTGCACATATAAAACATGGGCCAGGAACCGGTATTCTACTTCCCTATATCCTCCTCTTCTCCCTTGTTGTGGGTATCCTCTTTCCATTTGGAAATATCCCCCCAATCAATTGTGGGTTGAATAACGGTGGTACGTGTCTGCCAGACAGTGGCACATTCCCCACAGCATCAGCGTGCCACAGCATCAGTGTCGGGTACGCGCATAGCCCCCTCAGTTTTATAACTAGCAAGCTTCTTCTGTACCAGCTTGTTCCCCGCCTTGGAAGCGTTTTCTGCTATCTGCCGCTTTGTCTCCTCCTTTTGCTTACAGTAGTGTTCTGTTGTTGCCTGTATCTCTGGCCATCCCTTTGCCTCTATTCCTACTATTTTATCTAAAGATACCTGCACATCCGATGGTAGTCCTTTGACCAATATGTGGTAGAATAGCGATATGAATTTGTCCCACAGTTTCTGCATCTCCTGTGTCCCGACCTTCTGGACCTGTTTTATATACCCTGCAGGGTCTTTATCTGGCTTCATATTATGTGACATGACAGCTCCTAAGTCTGAGCTGTCTGGATACATGTTCCTCAACGCCTTCCACACATAAGCCAGGCAGTTACTGAATGGTGCACCGTCTTGGGAATGTGTGCTTAACTCCACCCCTTTATATCCTGCCTGTTCCCATATCTTGTCTGCTTGTTTTTTATTATCATGACAAATCAACTTTTCATATCTATTTTTTTTTATTTTATTTGTTTATGGTTTACAAATGATAAACCTTTACAAAACAGTTACAATTTGTTAAGAGATAGAAAACCAAATCATAAAATTATGTCATACATTATTTCTTTTTTGTTATTAACAGAAAACATAAAAATATGATCCAAGAAAGAATGACAATCCAACATACAGTTAAATGTGTACAAAATCTGACATCAATGCTTAGAACTGTAAATCAGATTCCTCTTAAAACAGAGAGTCCTTGGTCATCATTCATATACAGGTAGAGTTTCACCATACTACCTACACACAAATTTAAAACTAAAAGCATAATGTTTCCTCAAGACCAGGTAGGTTTCATTCGTTTAACACATTCATATATTCACAGTTTGCCGATAACCTAATGCGTGCATCTAAAAATGAATGAAATTTGTTTGTAGAAAGCATTAACTGTCCAAGTCTGACATCCTTTTATTCGATACATATGTTATCCTGCCATCTACGCATAAAAATCTGGCAATACCCAGTTTTAATGCTATTCATTTCCCATGGAGCATGTTTCAACATACATCCTCAATGTTAACATGAGCTTGATCGTGAACAAATTTACCAAATGGACTCACACTTTGCAATTTGAGGCAAGCACAGTCCAGCAATAAATGTTTGAGTGTTTCAGTTATAAGATGACTATGGCAGAATCGGCAAGGGATATGGTTTACTTTGTCCCATGCACGGATTTGTAGAATTTCACTGGTAGGTAGAACATTAAAACAAAATCTCAAATTGACAATACGCCAATTAGGATCAGGACATCTCATAAAATAGGACTCAGGGCTACCTATGAGCTTACCATGAGGGACTAAATGATGGTAAATCCTGGAGGCACAAACACTCTCGGTTGTATTCATCCAATCTCTGTAATACAAAAACCGCTTTACTTTATCGGGAGTGGATAATATAATTATTTGCATTAGTCCTATGTTTTCAAGTGTTTTTAAGCAGCAAATCTGAAGGGTCAGTAGCCATTTTTGATGTTGAAACACCCCTTCTTAACTTGTTCCCCATTATTGCATAAGGACTATTTTCATGTGCTAGTAACAGATTTCTATACAAAGCCATTCTTCTCTATAGTACCATGCAGTCCAGTAACAAAAGTGTATAGCATTAAGTGGAACACCTTTCGGGAGATAGTAAATAATCTTACACCATATTTTGGATTCCAGCTTGTACAGAAGTTGTGATGAGTCAAAGGGAAGAATCTCAAAGCCATAAATTAATTTAGGTACCCCCTTTAATTTATAAAACCTGAGGAGTGGGATTAAAGAGTATTTACAGTATTTTAGAGCCACCTTTTTAATCTGGGAAATCAACTTATCAGTTCTGTCTAAGAAATAATTCAGGTACAGATGATAAGTGGTGCCACTAAATACAGGAAAACCCAAATAGCGCATTGATCTTACTTTTGTCAGAGTATAGTTATTCAGAGTCCATCTGAAGAAGGACATTTATTTTCGATTGGTTAAACAAATTATGACTGATTTCTTTTCGCCTATGATTAGGCAATTTTCCTTAACATAGAGAGACAAGGTAACAAGCTTTCATTGGAGGCCGATGGGAGTACCATCCATCAGCAAGAAATCGTCTGCATAGGCACTCCAGCTAATTCCGATGCCCTCGACATTGGGAGAAAACAGGGAAGCAATCTCTAAGGGCGGGCATACATCTGAAACGTATAAATTGAAAAGAGTCAGAGCGAATAAGCACCCCTGTCTACGCCCATTAGATGTCTATATGGTACGAGATAAGTTACCTTTCATATTTAAATGTATCTGGATTGCTGATTCCTCGTGAAGATGGAAAAGAATTGCTAAAATCCCCCGAGGCATCCCCAGAAAGAGCAACTTTGACCTTAGCCTTATTCTGTCCATTTTGTCAAAAGCAAAGGAGAGGTCAATTGAAGCCAGATAGATAGGACTTGCAGATTTCTTGCAGGCTTTTCAGTCAGCAGGGTGAAGAGCAGACCCTCTATTTCAGTTCCCATGCACTTCTGGAAACCGAACTGTCGGTCAGATGTGTTTCAGAACAAGGCCTGCAAAAATGTTGGAATCAGCATTCATAATTGATATAAGGGAGGTAGTTTGAAGGCCCTGTCCCCTTTTTTGTGTATAGGAATGATATAATAATAAAAGAGACCCTCCAAGAGGCTGGGATGATACGGGTGATCTTAATGTCAGAAAATAAAAGAAAAAGGGCTTTCGCCAAGATCTCTGAGTTTGCTTTAAGATTGACATTGGCCAGACCATTCGGCCCTGCTGCCTTCGAGGAGCTAGATGATTTAATCTGATGTTCAATGAACGAGATGGACAAGTTATACTCCCAAGGATGGTTTCTGATGGCACATAAATTCTCAGTAATTCCAAAATTCCTGCATACAAAGCGGAGAAATAGCTAACCCAAAGATTCTCCTGTACACAGATCGATTGTATGGCTACCTGTGAAGTTTCCAAATAATTTATTATAGAGTCCAAAACTGATGACCTGTGGTCTCTTTTAGGGCGGTCATCATGGCTTTGTTGTCTTTTTGAAGCATAGAGGCCATGCGATTTTTTAACCAATTTTTCTTTGCCTGTTTAATTGTACAAATTATTTTGGCTTTTGTTTCGTGATCCATAAGAGACGTTGATATCCTTCTGATGCATCAATTAGACCAGTTATTTTTTTTGTCTTACTGATGCATCATAGACTTGGGTTCTAGAACATTGATGGGACATGGTATTGGAGGATGTGATGGAAAGATCTCAGGGATTTTAAATAATCTGGAAAAAGGGAGACTGAAAAAAGATGTTGTCTTTTGGACCAGGTGGTAATATGAAATTTGTGAAGAAAACTGCGAACCCATGCTAAATTAGCCTCAAGAAATGTATGATCACTTAATTCTGCGTCTGTTACCAAAAATGTATCACATGCATCAAAAAGCATTTTTTGAGAGGAAAATATGATCAATACTGGATTTAAATTGCCCATTCGACCATGTAAACTCATCTATAGAGGAATTGAATGATGTATTCACATGAAATAAGCCCCAATTTTAAAATAATTTGTGCCAACTCTCACCTTGAGTTTCTTTCCACAAGGAGCCATAAGGGGCACTCTCAATCACTCAATTGTTTTCCAAGCTATGAGTTGAGATAGAACACATCTTTTTATTCAAGCCAAAACCGTATTTAATTTCTGAATTCAGGTCGCCTGCAACAATAATATGCAATCCTCTATATTTAAGCAACATAGTCGTCAGGCAAGTGTGTAGCTTCGTTATAACATCTGCCAACACAGAAGAGGGGTTCCAATACAATGTAACAACTAAGATGTGAAGAGGGAGATGATCATTACATATTTCCAGAACTAGTACCAACACTCCCAAAGTTACATCCACAGTTTCAAAAATGTGCATTCCTACAACAATTATAACTGCAATTAAAAGACCACCAGCTGGTCTACCTCTGAGCCGACACCTAGCTAGTTGGTGTGTGCAGTTGACACCATCAAGTTGAAGGGGAGCGGTCATCCAAGATTCTTTGATAAAAATCAGGTTGTATGTTTTTAATTTGGCACACAGGGCTTCAGATACCAAAAAATTGGAATGCCCTCTAGAGTTCCATGAAAACATTTTCCAGTAAGGACTTCATGGGAGGGACTAATGTTTTTGCTGAAGGGATTTAATTTGAGATCTGGATTCCCTCAATGAGAGTGCAAGCCAACTCCAGCTTTGCTGTTCAACAGCAAAAGCCGGAGCTTGTCCGTTATTGAGATCTTTCATGTCATGTTCATTGGTTTGTACTCTATTCACACAATCTTCAATGTTCCTTCCTTGTGTTGAGCCATTACTAAAAATTAGAATATCATATCCCATTCGATTAAAATGTTAACATTCTTGTAGAATTATGTCAAAAATCTTTCGGGAATTAGGGACAATCCACACATGATCATATCTAGTAGGGTATATGAAATCCACGAGTTTAAGTTTGGCTGAAGAGATCAGCATTAGCCTTGGTATTTCATTCAGAAAAGATAAGATACGGAAGCGATGTAGGGATGAGGAACCCCACACATTGCATAAATTGTAAAGGAGAATGTTAGGTAATTCCGGAAAAGTGATTCTGCGCCAGTTAACATTTTGCAGATCACTATCGTTTACATGAATGGGTAGTTGAGGTCTATGTTCAGTTGGCCTCCTATCTGCCTGTGACTCTTTTGCTTGGTCTTCTGTTTGAAATTTGTTTACCGGCACATTGATGCTCACATTGTCCTTAAATTGGTCTTCCCTGAGACTTGTGTTGGTTAGCGGTGCAGTTTCTATTTCATTCGTGTTGCCCCCACTTGTCGATACTAGAGCTTGGGATTAATACTTAGAAGGGGACTGGATTTCTGATCCAAGTTGCTTTGAACAGGCAAATCGGAAAGCAACTCCCTCATTGTCATTCTTATGATGTTTATCAGTACTTGATTTTGGGGATCATTGTCAACACCCACAGGGGCATACAGAGAGGAATTCTGGAGAGGCACCAAGCTTGGTGCAGGTTTTTAAATGTTGAACTTGATATTTGGCAGCAAAGAAGAATTAGGGGCTTGTGATGGTTATTTGAAGACTCCAATAGTTTTGTGTCAGAGACAGGTGGCAAAATCTCACTTTTATCCACAATTTGAGATGTATATCCCAATTTGTTTGATTGTGTTGATGTCATAGGAGTGTCAGCCACCTGCCACAATATTACATGAGGAATAGGTAGATGTCTCTACTACACAATAGAAGGTCGATAATTGTGATTGCTTTGTTTCTTTAGTCTCTCCTATTTCATTGCCACAGAGTGGAATAGCTTGTTCCTTAACAGAACCTAATTCAATCTGATGAATTCCCAGCTCCTCCTCTAACCTTTTATTTGTGACATTATTTTTGTTTTTGTTTTTAGTGTTATTAGTATTTTTTTAGTAGTCATTGCTGGATTATTGGCTGCTATTTCAGAATTAGCAGTGTGGAATTGTAAAGCCACATGACTTTCTTCATTACGTTGGTTTAAATCTGAGGGGCTGTCTGGGGAATTGTTCGAGGAGCTTTCATTATCATGAGCTAGCCCTTCTCCCCCCAACACCATGTTGGAGGGCAGGCTAGCTACTAGATTGGAAAAGCCCTGTGCCAGAGTTGTCAGTTTATATGAAAGTCCCTCTATGGATATTACTATTTTTTCTATGTCTACCTCTGCCTTGGAATGACCCTTTCTAAAAAGTACATCCGCAAAGGAGCCTTTTTGTATGGGGACCTGTGTCACCCCCAGGTTAGGAGAGCCAGACACCCTCTTGGTAGTTTGAGAGCCTTAGGATCGCATCATGGCGTTTGGATCTGCATGGGCACTTGGTTCATGCACATCCAAACTGTGAGAGCTACCCAGCAGGAAGCCTTCCACTGTGTTTATCTTAGCTTGTGTTTCAATGGAAATACGCTTAAGTTCTCTCATTTCCAAGTGAGTAAGCTCGTGACCTTTATCTAAAAGATTTAATATTCTCGAGAGCAAGGGCAGGGATTTTTCAAAACATTCATTATCATCCAAAATAGGCAAACTGGTCATAGAGACAATAGGAATGGCTTCCTGTTTGGCAGAACATGGCTGTTCTTCGTAGCCTAATTCTCAATATGTATTTGATGGTTGCAGAGAGGTAGAGTCATGTGGGATGTTTTTACCCACGCATCCAAGCCCTACAATAAAACTGTGCATTACTGGCATTGAAAACATCATGATGGCCAGAACTCCCCAGAGAGTGCACAGGGAAAACATGAAGAATAGGCTGCCACCCATTTTTGCCTATGTTGTGAGCACAGGAGGGCACTGCCTAAAACCACCATTGGGCTACACACACAGTAGCCTGAAACCATTGGGAATGGCAATGCTGATTGCCAAAAGCAACCCAGAACTGTGGGGAATTCATTTTCTTAATGTCAAAATGGATGCAATACTGGGGCTCACCACTATCAGAAAGCCGGCGTTTTAAAACCACCAGACTTTTGTGTAAAACTGAACAAATGAACCCAAACCAGGCCAAGGAAAGACTTGCTAAGAGGTGGATACAACGTAAAACTATATTCTGAAATGACTTGAAGGAAGTAATTATTTAATGTATATATAAAAAATAGCTGGGGATGTCAGCAGCGTAAGGGAAATTGGATTTCAAACCACTAAAAGCGAAATGTTTAAATTAAATGAGTGACCTACTTTTGAGTGTAACATAGTTTGCAACTGTTGAAATGTCATAGTTTTGAACTTAGAATCAGCATTCTAGCTGCATGTGTAAAAAATTGTCAGTTTGATTTGAATGTAGAAAACTGGGTAACAAACATGACATTTAGCTGAAGCCTGGCTTAGTACGGACTTGTCAGAATTATATAAGTAATATCATTATTCTTGTGATTTTTCTGTGTACGTTTTAAGAGGTGTTAGGACCCTGTGGTGTATTCTGGGGGTTGCTAGCGGAAAATAGGGTCTTACTCCAAATGACTGCATGTTGAAAATCTGACACTTCATCAATTAATGTCCATACACCTTGCGCACATTTGTGTAATTTTTGGTAAATGTCCGATATTGGTAAACCGACCAAAAAGCGCAAAATGTTGTCATTTCTGAATCCCAAATCGCAGGAACATGGGGCTTGAACAGAGACCTGTCTTAATTCATCTGTAATATGTACATGTAATGTCAACCACTTGTGTATCTGGGAAATATGTATTTGAATCAAATATAGATTTGTGGGAAAATTGACCAGGGGAGGATCCTCTGACCCATAAACAGACCTCATCATGATGACAATCCATTTCCTTCCTCCAATCATGGGAGAGAGGAGAATTGGGCCAATGACAAGTAGAGAGGGGCAGGCTCAGTTATGCCACGCACACACCCACTTTCTAAACACATAAAAGCAGACAGTGCAGGACAGGTAGGGACATTCACTTTCCACTTTCTTGCGGGACGCTTTGCCGGGAGACTTCAGACTTCACATCCAGAGATCCAGACTTCAAATCCATCAATCTCCAGAGACCAGAAATTAACTCCAGAATTTGTAGCAGAGAGGCCGGAATCCAGAAGCTGAATCCTCTTCAGCAGGCCTCAAAACCAACCAAACTATTCAACAGTCGGGCGAGCTGTTTGAATTCTTTGCCAAGAACTTTTGCAAGAACCTGTAGCAGTATCCAGAAAGCAGTGATGTATCCGGAACCAGAGAGAACCAGAGACCAGACGCTGTGAGCAGAACCGCCAGAAGTCCTGTTCAACCTGTTGACCAGATCCGTGACGAGGCCCATTCCTGTCCAAAAGATAGTGTGAGTACTCTAGGACTGTGCCAGACTAATCTCTTAGTTTAAAATAATCTAATTAAAACTATTTTAACCTATTTAGAACTACCTCATAGGAATTGTGTGTGTCATTCTGTCCTTTTTAAAGCTGAAAACTGTCACCTGTCATTTTGAAATTTTAAATTTGAAATCCGAAAAACTACCTTCACAAAATCGTCCGTATCTCTAGAACCGTTAACTGTCATTTTAAAGCTTAGAATCTAAGCTTTCCAACGAACCTAGAACCGACTTCCTACTCCTTATAGTGCCTCCATAATTACGCTCGACGCGCACGACTAATTTGCTGCAATTTGATATTTTGCACAATTTCAGCCACGTGTAAAAATCAGCAGCTCCTTGCTTTCCTTTGCTAAAATTCATTTTGACCTGCTAGTTACTCATAGAGCATTGCTAAAGTGAGCCTGAACTAATATAAACTATATATCACCCACCCTGAACCTCTAGAGGGAATTAAAAGCATTTTTAGCACATTTCTCACTTCATTGTCATCACATTCAAAGCATTTTGGGCCGGTGTTTCAAACTTCTACCTGTTTTCCTCTAAACTTGCTAGGGGGGAACTGAATTATATTGTTTGCATTCCTGAGAACTGTATGCTCTCCTTTTCATCTCCTTACATTGCATAGGGGGGAAGTGAATTGTTCAAGAAAAAGTGATCATATTATCTTTTGGTTGAAATCATCTCAAGATTATTTCTGTGTTGTATTCTGTCTCACCTTGCCTTTCCTTGAGCCATATAAAGCATTCTCTGCCACCTTATTCTTCTTTTCCTATTCATAAGTACCAAGAACTGTGCTACTGTAGGATTACCTATTGCTGATTACTGCTCATATTCACATGTGTGCTATCCATTATCAATTTATTTATTTTCCAAATAAACCTTTTAAATTTGCAAAACAAATCTACTTCTTGACTCAGTGGGGTCAGGGGGATTCTAAGAGAGGTGTGTTATACCAGGGTTCATCATCCAGATTATAACTTGCCATAAAAATATATATGGGCATCCCAGACAAGGCACTGACTTAGTGGGATTGCTTGATTGGAGACACTTACAGAGTGGGGGCTCGTGCCGGGAAATTCTGTGTTAGATTTACCACTTGTGCAGCTTAATACAGTGTGCTAACTGACGTGATACATACATCCGGTCGGATCACCACGCTGTGGTACGCTGTAAAGCACTCCTCAAAGGAACGCTCTAAGGAGAAGGTCTGTTTTGCAAAATAAAATACAAACTTCGCTAAGTCAGGAAGGAACTCAAATCTCCAGAATGAGGACACTGGTAGACATCAAAATAGCCAGAGAGCACTTCTTACTTAAGCTATTTGTGAGAGGTGAGTGGACTCATCAGGACCAAACGGTCTGGTTGCAGGCAATCGCGCAACAGGTCACTGAAACAGGGTCAGATATATGGAGAGATCAGGGTCCATTACATGTGGCCCTGAGTTAATTATATATGGCCCCTAAAGGCAAAGATGAACACAAGAAGATTGTTAGGATAGCGGCATATTTGTATCTATATATGGGAGCCATGCAGGATAAATGTGCTGAAGGCCAAGATCTGGCAAATAGGCGACAGATTGCGTTAGAGAACGCCCAATCTGATCTGGACTCTTCTGAGCAGAGGCTGCTCAGGAGCCAGGAGTCAGAAAATGACAGCAGACAGTACATCACTAAAATAAAGGAGGATATGGATATGCTGCAACAGGAAAAGGCTGACCAGGATACCAGATTTCTGGCCTGGCGGAAGGAGTACCAAGAAGGTTTGGACTCCCTACTGCAGAGCCAGAAAAAGCTGGAGCAACAACTGGACTTCAACAGGGCATGCACAGAGCAGGTAGCCACCCTACAAATTTGATTAGACAGAGAGAAAGAGGAAAGCAATAAATTGATTCTGAAAGACCTGGATACCCAAGCAGAATTTGATCAGGAGTGCCAGAAAGCTGGTGCCTTCCAAAGGCAAAGGGACGACCTGGCTGATGCAGACTATTAGTCAGGAAAGGGACACCTTAGGCCAGGAAGTCTGCCATTTAAAAAGAAAAACTGCAGAAAATCACGTGGCCCTCCAGGGGATGGGTGACCTCCAAAAAGAGCATCAGAACTTGTTAGAGCACACCAGGAGGGTGGAAGAGGCTCTGGCAAGAAAGGAGCAGTCCAGTAGGGATGGGACTCAGGAGGTAACCCTCCTGCAGCAAAGACTGGCCCAGAACTCCAGGACCAATCAGGAGGCACAGAGAGAGAATGAGGCTCTCTGCCACCACAATGATAGGCTCCAGCAACCGGTAGCGATGCAGGAGAGACTGATAGAGTCTAGTAAGGCCTTAACTGAGGAACTGAAGGCGCAGGCTCTTGCATTGCAACAGGGAGCAGGGGCTGACAGAGATGAAGTTCGCTGGGAAAGGGAAACGCCTGAACATAACCTCAGGAGCCATAGTACCGGAGGCCTTCATCTCTCTCAGTCCCTGGACTCTGCCACCCCCATGTCCCCTGCCGCACATGAGCACAGGGCCACAGGGATGGCAGATTACTATCCAGCCAAAAGTATGGGGCTCATAGGCCAGTACCACCCAGGAATGGAGGGGCGGGCATCCGGGTATGGGCACCCAAGCACAGTGCAATTTAGTGGGGAACCCCAGGAGAGTAGGCCCATTAAGGGCATCCTGAAAACCTCTGCCCAGTTAGGTCAGTGGAGGGGGTACCCATCAAATCCTGGCAGCAAGGAGGGATCTGAAGACTCCTCTGAGCGTTACAGGACACAGGAGACCAGGCCCCCACATTCTGCCAGCCATTCCCAGGCTCGCAGAATCCGGGAAAACCTTGAAGATCAGATGGGCACCTCTGGGAACAGTGCTTTCGGAGTCAGAGGATGAATGGACCAGGGTGACCCGAACCAAAAAGGCCAATAAGGCAAAAAGGGCCTTGCTTAAGGACCCATTGAAACAAATAAAGGCAATAAGGAGTGTCATCACGCTTTATCATAAGAACGCCAAGTATTCTGTTTGGGAACACTTGGAGCTCTATGAGCAAATGATGGAGACTTTCCATTTGAATGACAGCAGCAGCTGCATCCAGTACGTCAAATGGACATTCTCCCCAGAATACTCCAGTTTCTTTGCAGGGCTGGCGGACCAAAACCATTCAAGATGGTCAGCATACAGGGCGGCCATCTTGAAACATTTTTCTGTTCATAGAAATCCTCAAGAGGCTCGCAAGGCAGCCTACAATTTGTAATGTGGGGAGGATCAGGCCCCACGAGAATTTGTGCAAGAATTGAAGCGTGCCTTTGTGCAGACCACCAGAAGGGTGCGCACGGACAGCAGAGAATTTGTCAATACTTTTTTCCATGCCTTGCCCAAATACATCATGACCCAGCTAGTGAGAGATTTTCACGAGAAGAGGTTACTAGACTGGGTCATTGAACAGGCTACCCGGATCTTTGAGGTGCAGAAGCCCATAGAAAATAAAAGTAATGCGCAGAAAAACCCAAAACCAACAGCACCCCTGCCGCTGCCAAGGTGGCGGAGGTAAAGGTTGCCCCCGTTTTAGATTTGGAGATGGGGGGCCTAAAAACCTGCCGGCACCAAATATTTCACAGCCCAGAAGGCCCTCGGGCCAGTCACAGACAGGGAGTCGAGGAGGTAGTCCCACAAATGGGGTCCCCCGCTCCCCTGATTATGTAAGTCCCCGCTACAAGGGAAACCGACCCATCCTGGGTTATGTGTGGACTCCTCCAGCCCAAGGGGGGGGATCCAGCCAAGCACCTGACCCAGGGAACTTCCCTCCTAACTTCCCCCAGGAAGGCGGAAATTCACCAAATCCTGGGCAGAACTTTTTTCCCAGGTATCCACCCAATTTCCAACCCCAAAATCATCCATCCTTCTTTCCCCAATTCCCTGAGCCCAGACCACCTAATCCGGGAGAGGGGAGGCCAAGGGTGGAGGGGTACCCAAATCTTCCCAATCCGGGGTATTACCAGAGAAGGGATAGCTACCCTTCCCGGGATCAGCCCAGGGGAGAAAATAGAGCCCCGTATCAGCCTGAGCGGGTTTCACAACTTGAGCGCCAGGTCCAAAATATGGCACGGGATCTGGGTCACATACTGAGGGCTCAACAGGCCCCTCAGATGAGCATGCCACCGCACAATGCCCCAAACTCTGGGCCTGGTGCTCCAGAACAATGACGGGGCAGCACCCGATAACCCACTGGTTCCCAGGGAGGAGGCACAAGGGGAAGGGGGGTGTAAAGCCTTGGAGGAAGCTTCCTTCCCAACTTGTAAACAGCCCCTGGAAAACCAGGACCCGGAAACGAAATCTCCTACTCCTGAAAGTCTGCCACCCAAGGAGCAGAGAAGAGGTAAGAGAAACAAAGGACCCAAACATACCCACTTTGTGGAGGAGGTACAGGTCTTCCAATTTGAGGGAGAGGGATCCTCAGAGGATCTGGGGAAAAGGATCTTCTCCTTAAGAGATGGGGGAACTCCTCCCAAGGAAAAATGGGTCCCAAGAGATTCCAATCCAGACTGGGTAGATGTGGGGATTGAGCTGTCGCCGCCCATCATCCTATCCCAGAACCAACAAAACCAAAAACCCCTGGTTCAAACCCATCCTGGTGACTGCCTCCCAAAAGGCAGGGGTGGCCCAGAACCGGAAACAGGGGAACCTAAAACCGAATCAACAGACTGGGTAGATGTTGGGATTGAGCTGTCGCCGCCCATCATTCTATCCCAGAACCAACAATACCAAAATCCCATGGGTCAAACCCATCCTGATGACTGCCTCCAAAAAGGGGGGGGTGGCCCAGAACCCGAAACCATTTCCAGTTGCCAACTTTTTCTTTCAGATTCCCCAGGCTCTCCATAGAATTCTGCCCAAATCTCTTCGCTAGCAATGTCCAAAACCAGAAAATTAGCCCACCAGTTGTCCAAAAATGTGCATTATCTGTGCCCCCTTGAGGAGAAGGAGGGAAGATACTATGCCCCGGTACAAGTACAGGGGCAGGGTACAATTTTGGCACTGGTGGACACTGGATCCCAAGCTACCCTTCTGTCCAAAAGGGCCTTTGATGAACTAAATGCAGGAAGGGGGGAGAATTACCGTATTCCTCTCACCTCTCTTCCTGGACAACTGCAGAACTTTGACGGGAAGGAAATTCCTGTCAAGGGGATTGCAGATTTGGACATCAAAATTGGGCGACACAAGGTGAAACACCCGGTCATAGTAGTGACTCCAGAGGGCACACCTTGTTTACTAGGGAATGACCTCCTGAGAAGGTTGTCACCCCTAATAGATTGCGTGAACAAGGTCCTCTGGACCCAGACTAGCCGACCAATAAAATTAAAACAGAGTGTCAACCATGTTAGTTTAAATGGCACCTGCCACATGGTTGAACAAAAATCTGAACAAGTAGAATTTCACTTCCAGAACAACCAAATTCCAGACGTGACAGTAATAGCAGTAGGACAACAGACTGTGATGGGGGGTCCTCTCTATTTCTGAAAATCAACCTTCCTTCCAGTTTAAGGTGGTATTCCACACTGGAAGGAAACACTCTGAAATTCTTTACCAATCCACAATCAGACACTCCCACTCCTATAGTCCAGAAAAATGTGAAATCAGCTCAGAGCCTGGCTGATATTCAGCAAATTGGAGATCAGTTGTTCATCCCTGTTCAGTTAAATGATGGGAAGGACTCTGTTCTCGCTCGAGTGTGTGTGAACAATGGTAAGAGCTTCATCAGCGAAGCCATGTTCCGCCAAATCCCAAAAGATCCAACCATTCCCACATTCAAACTGATAGACAAATGGGAAATGGACCTGGAAGCACCAAATTCGAAACATCTCCTGCCAAGCAGGTGTATGCTCAAAATCTCCATTGGCAACAAGAGCATAGTCCATAATTGTTGGGCCGTGCGAGACGTCACTGCCACCTTTTACTTAGGCAGTGACATGCTCAATCGCTTCGCCATTAGTTTGGACCTAATAAACTTCAAAGCTTGGTCCCGATTAGCGGATAATCCCATGGACTTTGATGATCCAGAAAAAGCATTTAGGTCAGCTCAATTGCTACCTTATGCAGTTGAAATTCAGATTAAAGAGGAAGTCACCATCCCGGAAAGGACCCGACAATTCTCCCTGGAAGTGAAAGTTAAAAGAGGACAAACATTGAAAAACCCTGATGCTTATATTCATCTAAATGCTTCTCTCCAACAACAAGGGTTAGGGGTAAACCCAACACCATTAGTCAACATAGAACATGACACCATTCCAATAGAGGTGGAAAACAGCGACTTACAGAGTATTACTCTAGCCGCAGGCACCATCTTTGGAATGGCGGTTGATGACCGATATTTCTCCATTGATTTAGGAAATGAACTGTTAGGACCGATCCCCAAGGACTGTTTTGACAGTGATAGTGAGGACAATACAACACCAGACAGGATTTTCACCCGGCATGGGGGGAACTTCCTGGTGTACACTTCTTGCCCTTATGGTAAGGAAGATGTGATTTGTGACTTCAGAGGGGATGAGGTGATTTTCCAGGTCCATGAGGGCTGCCTTTCCCACCTGAAGCCTCCGGTCCAAATCAGCACTCTGACCAGGGACTTCTCCACCCAGCTGGAGGAGGCCGCTGAGATAGCAAAACCAGAAGTCTTTCCAGGCTTCAGGCAGATGGTGGAAGAGAGAGTCAACCTAGCTGATGCCTGTGTGACTCTGGAACAGAAGCAAAAGTTGAAACAAGTTTTCTTGGATTTCCAAGATCTCTTTGCGGTAGACTCATATGACTGTGGTCGCACCGACATCCACACAACAACAATTCCCACGGACCCTGGCATGACTCCAGTGTTTGTGAAGCAATATCGTTTGCCTCTCGCATCCATGGAGTCCCTTACTGAAATAATTAAGAACCTTGAGTCCCGGGGAATAATCCGTCCAGTACACAGCACCTTCAATAATCCGGTGCTGGGAATATTGAAGCCAAACGGCCAGTGGAGACTCTGCACCGACCTTAGGGAGCTCAACAAACGGGTCCATACTTCCCGATGGCCTCTGCCCTACATTGACCAAGTGCTGGCCCAGATCCAGGGGTCACAGGTATTCACAGCAATAGACCTGACCAATGGATACTGGACCGTGCCTGTCAGTAGGGAGGACCAATACAAACTGGCTTTTACCTTTGGGGGCCAGCAGTACACATGGACCCGGACGCCCTTCGGATACCTCAACTCCGGCAATGAATTGAACATTTTCCTACATAAGGCCATGCCCGACCTGGGTGTGAGGGGTAACCTGGCTTATGTAGATGATGTCCTCATCAAAAGTTCATCTGTGGAGTAACACATAGCGGAGATCTGTTATGTTCTGACACAGTTGAGGGCCGCAGGAGCAAAACTTTCCTTTCAGAAAGCACAGTGGTGTAGAACCTGTGTTAATTTCTTGGGGCATGAGATTACTCCTCAGGGTCTCTGTCCCCAGGAAAAGAAAGTGGAAGCACATCAGAAACTGAAAGACCCCACCACTCTGCGGGAACTAAGGAGCCTCCTTGGACTGACTAATTACAGCAGAAAGTTCATTGAGGGCTACGCAGAGATCACCAGACCGCTGATTCATCTCTTGAAGGGGGGGGTCAAATGGGAATGGGGTCCAGAACAATCCGAGGCAGTAAGACAACTCAAGAGAAGCCTCTCACAAGCGCCTTGCCTAGCTTACCCTGTCAGAAACAAGGAGTTCTTCCTGGAGACAGGGTTCTCTAATACGTGCTTGACGGCATATTATACCAAAAGCATGACAAGGTCAATAAAGTAATCTCCTATGCGAGCAAAACTTTATCCTCTGTGGATGAAAAATTCAACGATTGTGAGAAGGCACTCCTGGCAACGGTGTGGGCATTGAAGAATTACCGCCCGTTCATCCAGGGGGAACACATCATAGTGGAGACTCCACACCAGCCTCTGCAATACCTCCAAAGTGACAGAATTCGGGCCGGAAATGTGAGTAATTCCCGAATTACTTCATGGATTCTGTCAATGCAAGGCTTTCCTGTAGAGGTCAGATATGGCCAAAACAAGAAGAGTCCCCTCGCGCAAGGTCTGGCTGACTTGCATGATTGTGCCAGAGAAAACTGTCTCGAGGACAAAAGTCTAAAAATCAAGGACAACATGGAGACATACCTTCATTCCCCACACAAAGTCTTTGAAGAAGACAAGTGTGAGGGAATGCCCACTGTGTATGTGGATGGATGCTCTTACCATGTTGACAACAACGGGGAGAAAGAACTGGTGGCCGGCATAGGGCATGCATGGGTGAAGGAGTTTCCAGAACCCTCCGCTGGATACAAAATTGGTCCCCGAAGTAGTCAGGTGGCAGAATTGATGGCTGTGCATCAGGCCATCCTCACTGCTGTCCAACATCAACTCCACAAACTGGTCATAATCACAGATTCAGATTATGTACGGAACGGGTTCGTGGAGCACCTGGTCAATTGGAAAACCAGAGGCATGTTATGTGCTAATAACAAACCCCTGAAACATGGGAAGCTAATCCAAAATATTGATGATCTGCTCACATCGAATGGGATGACCATCTACTGGAAAAAGATCAAGGGTCATTCCAAAGTAGAGGGACCAGACAAAACTGGAAATGATTTAGCTGATCAGCTGGCCAAAACCGGGGCCATCCAAGGGGATTTAATAGAAATAGAGTCCCTGTTGGGGGAAATCCAGGTCACTGCTATCACTAGGTCCCAGACAAACGCTCACAATGATCTTTCAACTGCACAATGGAGTAAGGAGACCCCTGATGCTGATTTGATTACAGCTCAGAAAGGGGATCCAATAATTGGTAAGTTTTACCAACACATTGAGGACCCTGAGAACTTTCCCCTGACGGATACCGATTACATTGGGAAAGAGGACCTAAGAGTGTTGATGAAATGTCCAAAAAGTTTCCGAATCCAAGACGGTTTGTTGGTAAGGAAATCCCAAGCTGGCCATGATCAGTGGGTGGTTCCTACCTCATTCCGAAGCCTGATGTTAAGTCACGCCCATGATGCGGCCACCGGCGGTCATAGGGGGTTTCACACAACACTTGAGATCTTAAGAGAGATTGCATACTGGCCACACATCGGGCAGGACCTCGACCAATATCTTGAAGGGGTGTCTTGTGTGTGCACAGTTTCAGCCATCATCCCTCACACACCGTGCGCCTCTCCAAAAGAGGGGGATGACACTGCCATGGTCAGATTTGCAAATCGACTTTGTAGGCCCTGTAATTCACTCATCTAGAGGAAACAAGTACATGTTGACCGTTACATGCTTGTTTACCAAGTGGGTGGAATGTCTCCCGGCCCCAAACTGCAAGGCAGAAACAGCAGCTGCCCTGATGATTAACCACATCTTTTCCCATTTTGGTCTACCTCAAAGGATTGAGTCAAACAGGGGTAGCCACTTCACCAGTGAAGTAATGACAAAGATGTGGGAGATACTGGGGGTCAAAAGGAAGCTACATATTGCTTACAGGCCAGCTTCTTCTGGAGCAGTGGAGAGATACAACCAAACCATTGTGAGCATCTTAAAAAAGTTTGTGGCAGATTCTGGGCCAAGTTGGGATATCCGACTACCTCTGGTCCTAATGGCCATCAGATCTACCCCTTCATCTGCAACTAAAATGTCACCATTTAAGTTGATGACTGGACGCAAGATGGTGCTTCCCCAGCATTTGCTCTACAGAACCCAAGAGCAAACATTGATAAATGCCTCCACAACTCATGAGTATATGGAGAATTTAAGGAAACACCTCCAACATGCTTTTGCCTATGCTCAGCGGAATCTAGAAAGATCAGCTGATAGCATGAAGACCCACTATGACCTGAAAACTACCAGGGAAGTATACGAGGTGGGGGACCGGGTCTATCTATACAATTTCCAAAGAAACCAGGCCAAACAGCGAAAATGTTTGCCGACGTGGAAGGGACCGTTTGAAATTATAGACAAAATCTCCCCTGTAGCCTATAAGATCCGCATCCCCAAAGGTAGTCTGGCGGAAGGCGAAGACAAGTGGGTACATATAAATCAGCTAAAGTGTTGCCATCCCAGGCACACTCTGCAGCAACTGGAGGAGTCCTCTGCAATACCAGAAGGGGACCACTCCAGATTAATTCAGTTCCCATCCTAAAATATCCCACATATAGTCTCTAAAATATGATTGGAAAAAAAAATGTTTCATGTCATATCTTGTTTTAAAATCAGACTGCAAAATTTATTTGGATCTATAAAATGTATATGGTCACCACACCATTAATAGTGGTGGAAAAAGGTCTAGGAATGTGTATTGCCGCTTTGCTTTGTCGTCCTAGGAGAAAGAAATCCCACGGAAGGCAACCTGGGGACCGGGAGCGAAGATCCGAGGGGCCCGGGGTACCGCCCAATCCTCCCATCAGGACCAGCAAGGAAAACTGATTGATCGACTGGAGGGAGGAAAAGATATTGAACTGTGCCATCTACGGAATTGGAAGAAGATGAGGCGAACATCCCAGATCTTGCGAGTTCCATCAGTAAAAGATCAGAATGGCCATTGCAAGAGGGGGGTCTTGTGGGATGTTTTTACCCATGCATCCAAGCCCTACAATAAAATTGTGCATTACTGGCATTGAAAACATCATGATGGCCAGAACTCCCCAGAGAGTGCACAGGGAAAACATGAAGAATAGGCTGCCACCCATTTTTGCCTATGTTGTGAGCACAGGTGGGCACTGCCTAAAACCACCATTGGGCTACACACACAGTAGCCTGAAACTATTGGGAATGGCAATGCTGATTGCCAAAAGCAACCCAGAACTGTGGGGAATTCATTTTCTTAATGTCAAAATGGATGCAATACTGGTGCTCACCACTATCAGAAAGCCGGCGTTTTAAAACCACCATACTTTTGTGTAAAACTGAACAAATGAACCCAAACCAGGCCAAGGAAAGACTTGCTAAGAGGTGGATACAACGTAAAACTATATTCTGAAATGACTTGAAGGAAATAATTATTTAATATATATATAAAAAATAGCTGGGGATGTCAGCAGCGTAAGGGAAATTGGATTTCAAACCACTAAAAGCGAAATGTTTAAATTAAATGAGTGACCTACTTTTGAGTGTAACATAGTTTGCAACTGTTGAAATGTCATAGTTTTGAACTTAGAATCAGCATTCTAGCTGCATGTGTAAAAAATTGTCAGTTTGATTTGAATGTAGAAAACTGGGTAACAAACATGACATTTAGCTGAAGCCTGGCTTAAAGAGATTAAACTCTGACCACCAGCTACCCCCGACAGGAGTTGAGACTTGCACAACTGCATTCCCAGGCCTGGCTGCCTCCTGCTGCCCCTGCCAAAAGGAGATCACATGGCCCTGTTGATTGAAAGGGGAGTGGCACCTGGGGACTGCAGGGAACTGAACAATGGGCCTTCTTTGGCTCAGGCAATTGTTAAATTAGGGGGGTCATAAAATGGCTTCCTCTTGGAAGGAAATGGGAGGAGCAGTGCCTCTGCTAGCAAGCTGAGCTTGGGGGAAGTGGACAAACCAGAAACTCCACCATGTGCTTGGGGGAAACCACACCCCTTTGGGCCAGAGCATAATTCTTAAAAAAGATGGATAATTCATAGTACGGACTTGTCAGAATTATATAAGTAATATCATTATTCTTGTGAATTTTCTGTGCACGTTTTAAGAGGTGTTAGGACCCTGTGGTGTATTCTGGGAGTTGCTAGCGGAAAATAGGGTTTTACTCCAAATGTCTGCATGTTAAAAATCTGACACTTCATCAATTAATGTCCATACTCATTGCGCACATTTGTGTAATTTTTGGTAAATGTCCGATATTGGTAAACCGACCAAAAAGCGCAAAATGTTGTCATTTCTGAATCCCAATTCGCAGGAACATGGGGCTTGAACAGAGACCTGTCTTAATTCATCTGTAATATGTACATGTAATGTCAACCACTTGTGTATCTGGGAAATATGTATTTGAATCAATTATAGATTTGTGGGAAAATTGACCAGGGGAGGATCCTCTGACCCATAAACAGACCTCATCATGATGACAATCCATTTCCTTCCCCCAATCATGGGAGAGAGGAGAATTGGGCCAATGACAAGTAGAGAGGGGCAGGCTCAGTTATGCCACGCACACACCCACTTTCTAAACACATAAAAGCAGACAGTGCAGGACAGGTAGGGACATTCACTTTCCACTTTCTTGCGGGACGCTCTGCCGGGAGACTTCAGACTTCACATCCCAAGATCCAGACTTCAAATCCATCAATCTCCAGAGACCAGAAATTAACTCCAGAATTTGTAGCAGAGAGGCCTGAATCCAGAAGCTGAATCCTCTTCAGCAGGCCTCAAAACCAACCAAACTATTCAACAGCCGGGCGAGCTGTTTGAATTCTTTGCCAAGAACTTTTGCAAGAACCTGTAGCAGTATCCAGAAAGCAGTGATGTATCTGGAACCAGAGAGAACCAGAGACCAGACGCTGTGAGCAGAACCGCCAGAAGTCCTATTCAACCTGTTGACCAGATCCGTGACGAGGCCCATTCCTGTCCAAAAGATAGTGTGAGTACTCTAGGACTGTGCCAGACTAATCTCTTAGTTTAAATAATCTAATTAAAACTATTTTAACCTATTTAGAACTACCTCATAGGAATTGTGTGTGTCATTCTGTCCTTTTTAAAGCTGAAAACTGTCATCTGTCATTTTGAACTTTTAAATTTCAAATCTGAAAAACTACCTACACAAAATCGTCCGTATCTCTGGAACCGTTTAATCTAACTGTCATTTTAAAGCTTAGAATGTATGCTTTCCAACGAACCTAGAACCGACTTCCTACTCCTTATAGTGCCTCCATAATTACGCTCGACGCGCGTGACTAATTTGCCGCGATTTGACATTTTGCACAATTTCAGCCACGTGTAAAAATCAGCAGCTCCTTGCTTTCCTTTGCTAAAATTCATTTTAACCTGCTAGTTACTCATAGAGCATTGCTAAAGTGAGCCTGAACTAATATAAACTAGATATCACCCACCCTGAACCTCTAGAGGGAATTAAAAGCATTTTTAGCACATTTCTCACTTCATTGTCATCACATTCAAAGCATTTTGGGCCGGTGTTTCAAACCTCTACCTGTTTTCCTCTAAGCTTTCTAGGGGGGAACTGAATCATATTGTTTGCTTTCCTGAGAACTGTATGCTCTCCTTTTCATCTCCTTACATTGCATAGGGGGGGAGTGAATTGTTCAAGAAAAAGTGATCATATTATCTTTTTGGTTGAAATCATCTCAAGGTTATTTCTGTGCTGTATTCTGTCTCACCTTGCCTTTCCTTGAACCATATAAAGCATTCTCTGCCACCTTATTCTTCTTTTCCTATTCATAAGTAACCAAGAACTGTGCTACTGTAGGATTACCTATTGCTGATTACTGCTCATATTCACAAGTGTGCTATCCATTATCAATTTATTTATAGACGTGTGAGATATATATATATATATATATATATATATATATATATATATATATATATATATATATAGTTTAATTTTCCAAATAAACCTTTTAAATTTGTAAAACAAATCTACTTCTTGGCTCAGTGGGGTCAGGGGGATTCTAAGAGAAGGGTGTTATACAAGGGTTCATCATCCAGATTATAATTTGCCATACAAATATATAAATAAGGGCTTCCCTTGGGCATCCCAGACAAGGCACTGACTTAGTGGGATTGCTTGATTGGAGTCACTTACAGTCATCATTGGGATTGAACATGGGTCCTGATTGTGGACATGTAAATAATGAGGCCGAGGGTAATGGAAAGTTAGCATTAGACCCAAAAACACTGTGTGTAGGGAAGGAGCTGCACATTGTCAATACCGTTTCTTACTGCATTTACGGGAGTAGAGGGGCCAAGAGATAGTCTTGTGCGTTTGCCAAGCTCCAGCTTAACCGCTGGTGCCATCATCGAAACGTCAGAGTTTACAGCATTGTTGTTGGCTGGACAAGTTGGATTAGAAGTTTCACGAACACTAAGGAAACTATTTTGTATGGGGACGACTACATCAAAAGATGGTCTAGATGATGTAGGCGATAAGTCTCCGTCATTATATCCAGGTACATCTATTTTAGAGTGAATCTGGGCATATAGGTGGGGGAGTTCTACTTCCTGAAGGATTTCTGGCTTTTGATTGCCTGTGCTTCGAAGACATAATACCTCACTATCCATGTCAACCAGAGGGTGTGAATTGAAATTGTTTACCTTTGGTGCAGTGTCAGTAAGTGATGGAAAAACAGACTTGTCTTCAGATGTATTCACGTTGAGACTAGGCAGTGTTTTTAATGTGACTACACAGACTTTACCAATTCTTAGAAGTGTTGCCATTTTAATTTCTGACACAGGTTTAGCTTAAACTCTGCAGTTGTTAGTCTGAAAGCGGCCCAAATAAGCAAACAGTTGCAACCACTTATATATTGTAACAATGCAGGCTTAGTAAAGTGCCAGATACAAACGAAGGCTGCCCATGCAAAAGTCAAGCTATTGATTTAACTATATAAAAAAAAAAGACAAAGAAAATCCAGCAGTTTACAAAGCACAGTTTTTCATAGGAGAGCGACTGTGGAACGTGAACAGTACGCTTGGGCCACAGAAACTCTACAGAGTTAGTGGAAGGAGACCCTTAGCAGAAACGCACATTTTGACAAGTTGACACAGCACGGATCTTGAGTGCAGGAGGTCAGAAATAATGGGAAATAAGCCCGGTTCACAATCACTCTGCAAAATGAGAGAGTAGAGAGATAAATGGGTCGTACTAATTACACAGGCAACCTTTAGTGAAATCCTAGCGGCCTCATGTGGGACTAAAATGCTCAGTTATCACGCCAGCAGCAGCACACAATTATTCAGAGCCACAAGGGGTAATATTTAAGTTTGATCGTCAAAGTACTGGCAGTCATGCAGGGGGATTGTATGTGTCTGCGTATAACTGTATAAGACAAATCTGGCCGTAATATAGAGTCACTGTTCAGAGGGGCTAATCAGGAACAGGAGCGTTGTTCCAGTTTAACTAGCAAATTTTAAGGCCTCTGCTCTCCCGGTGCTATACTATTTGTCAACACAACCAGCTCGAGTTTACATATGTTTTACAACCAGATAAAACAAAATTTTAGTTATGAGCGTAAAACGGGTTGCACAGTCTATAATAGTAGTTTAATTCCATGCACACCGACAGTCGTGCATTGGAAATAGAGAACTTCTTGTACAATTAACAAAAAATATAACTTGCAAGTGACTATTAACCCTTATTAACGCTGCCCCGGCTCCAGCCCAAACAGTACCAACAGTCAGTACACTTACAATGCACTTCCGGATGCGCGCGCAGGATGCACGTTCACCGGGTATTTGTAAGTGAAAGGGGCTGAAGTAGGGGGTGTGTCAGCAGGCGGGGACTGCAGGCAAGCTTGAGAAATGAAATTATGAAAGACACAGGCCGTGTTACAGGAACTGAGGTTCTCTCTCTACCCGACTGGTGCCTTCAAAGCAGGTGCTGGTGAGGAGAGAAGCAGCAAACAGTCCCAACAGTCAGTACACTTACAATGCACTTCCGGATGCGGACACTTTTCATATCCCCTATTGCTAACGTCACTCCTGCAGCCTCTTTTTCAAGTGCATATATTCATTTACTAGCCCCTGCCATAAGGGAGGGCAGACTACATATTAGATAATCTTTGTCCATTGTCTGCCATGGTACATAGTGTGCGTCCACTTTCCCCTTCTGTACAAATGGCATCTGTTTCATCCATGGGCCTGTCTCTAGCCCCCCTGTGTTGCCTGTGCCATTCTTGTCTGTGCCTTCTCCTTCTGATTGCACACTTGAACATTCCCCTCTCGCTTCCTCACTTTCTCATCTACTTTTCTGCTTCTGGCCATTTCTCCTTCCTGTCTCCGGTGTCCATTGCTCATACTGCTAGTGACTAATGTCCTCCTCCTCATCTTTATCTTCTGACAGGACAGACACTGTCCTCGTCCCCTATTTCAGTCTCCCCATCTTCCCTGTCCTGTTCTCTATCATCCATGTTAAATGTTATCCTCCTTGAATTCCTTTTTTGTCCCCCATTGATCCCCCCACCTTTGTCATCCTCCAGACCTCCTTTTTGATAGCTTTCTCTGCTTAATTAAACAGCGCGTCCGCCTGTTGCGGGGCGCTCTTTGCAATGGCAGCTAGATACTTCCTCTCCCCACTGTCCTGGGTCTCCCTCTTTTGCATTTCTCTTCCTTTTTTTTCCTTGCCCACCCAACTCTTTTTCTGGGGACACCCGCTGCGGGTTTGTATTTTCTGCCGCAGGTCTCAAAGCTGGGTATATTCCATTTGGTGGAAATGGGGCACTGGGTTCATCCCTCACTTCTTCCTTTTTAACCTCTCCCTTTGTCTGCTCCTCTTTTTTCTCCTCATATAACTTTCAGGGGCCCAAAACACTCTGCCTACTCTTCAACTTAGAACACCCTTATTTAGTTAATAAAAATGAGAGCATATGTTCTATTATTCTGCTATCAAACATTCTATCCCTTGGCCATGCATGATTGCCCTGCAGTTTCACAAACCCATTGAAAATTCTATTTTAATATTGTATTGCAGTATTTGGGTCTTTTCTCACACATTCTCAAGGGGGATACTGCTAAAAAGACATTATTCACCCTCTCCCCTCCCTCTTATGTTGTATCCTAATGGTCCCCCCTTTATCTCCCATGCCTCTGTACTCCCCTTTTCCTTCTTTCTTCCTTATGTTTGAACCCACACCCTCATTCACTACTCAAGCACACACTCTTACTGCACTCTCATTCTGGCCTTCTCCACAGGCCCACCCACACACTCCTCTTTTGAGTACACTGGCTCTCTCCACAGCTCCGCCGACTCACTCTGTGTTAGTTCATCACCGGCCCTCTCCAAGGGCTCACCTTTACCTAGGTTACTGTAGGCATACACCAAATCGCACCTCTCCCTTTTGTGTTGACGTCTCTCCCTAGAAATTATAAATGTGGTATCATACAGTGGGTACCCTTGAGGATCGACCCTTCCACCTTGGTCTATGTCACAAGACAAACAAACAAAATGCTCTTCCCCTACTTCTTACCAACAAAACACTACTTCAACACATTCAAAAACAAGCAACACCCTTCTTCCCCCAATGACACTAGTATCCAATTGCCTGCACTATCCGCAACTCCCGTCTAACGGGGTCTGCCCCTTACTACGCACCCTCTCTGCTCTAACGCCAGTGTGTCCACTCATGTACGTTTTCCCACTATGGGGTAGAGCGCACTTAAATCTATGACTATTATGGCTGTTCGTCCCCCCACCTTGAGGAAATGTCCTAAACAACATAAAAAGATCCCTCCCCCTTCATGGGCATGCAACCACTATGCAGCACATTAATGCGTGGGTGCACTCACATGTCCTAGAGATTCTTGATCCCTCTCGGCCCGAGCCTTCCTTATAGGTTCGCTCCTCCTCCTGAGTGCAGGCAGTGCAAGGGACCAGGCAGACCATTGCAAACTCTGCATCATCAGGGCCTACTCGGTGTTGCACGTTGAAATGGTCTGTGATGGCCAGACCTGCGCCCCCGGGGGGCATCCGGAATAATCCAGTTGGCCAAGGGAACTGATGATCTCGCTGGGGACTCCAAAATTAATTAGGTGTCCTCAGTGAGTGCGCAATCAGTAATTTACCAATAGTAGTCAAAAAAGGAATGTACACCACATAAGAAGAAACACTATTTGTTACAGCTGGGCAAGCACAAATCAAACAGTACATGATGAGACCGACAAAAACCGCCCACTACGGCTGGATCTTTTATACAGCAAAAACAATATTACCATTGTGGCAAACAGTTCCACTTAAAGTTACGAGTTGTTGAGTGTCCCACAAAGCTAATTGGTGGGGCTGCATCAATCCACTATAGCTGAACATTGGTTAGTAAAAGATTGGAGCATACAATCACACCCTGGTCCATGACCGCCTTTGTGGCACCACATTCCTTCCCGCTCCACCCCAAACGTTAGTTGTTACTTCATACTATGTAATCGTGCTGACCTCCAAGACTTTATTAACCTGCCGTGGTCAGCACGCATTGAGAAAAAACACGAGACATCCCAAACTTGTGTGAAGGGAGACATTCCCATGACATCCGACCAATGAGGTGCCCCGCTGACAACAGCGAGAGCACAAGATACTTGTTGCTGTTTAGGGACACCAAAACCCACCTGCTGATTGGCTCCTTTGCGTATCGCCCCTCACCCCTTATCCTGCTTCCCAGGCCCACCTGCCAAGGGGAAATTTGAAACTGCTCATCATACTTTGACTGTTCCTTCTCAGACATATTTCTGTGAGCTTAATTTCTCCCCATTCCCGATGAGCGCCCGAGGGCTCGGTTCCCCGTTTCTGTCTCTTCCCCCACCCCACTGCTATGAGAGGTCAGCACACTTTTCTAGGTGATCTAACGTGCAGGGTAGGACTGGATCCTCCCTTTGCAGTCTACTCACCTGTCATTTTTACCTGATTCGAACAGGCAGAACCCTATATAATTGTGTAACCCTACATATTGCACTCCCCTAGTTCCCTCCTTGGCCACTTCCACCACCCTTCAGTCCCCTAGCACCTCGGGCTGCACGGTTGCATGGGGCACCTAGTGCACAGCCATCAATGAAGTATTTTTTTTTGGCAACGGTGCCCCCTCCATCCCCCATTATTCTCAAAAATCGGCACTTTCATTGCACCTCGTTCGCTTTTGCCGTGATCAGCTCTTTTAGCTATTTGTTTGTAAATAAACTTCCCACTCTTATACGAAATACAGCACATTATCAAAAACACAATGCCTGCCAAATCCTCTTTACTTCTTCACCATCTCTTCATCTCTTTTACAACATTTTCGATAAGAATGTTGTATTTTTCTGACTATGGAAAGATACCCTTCATTACTTTGACTAAACATGAAAGCAAAATAACAAACTAGGTAAAGATATTGGTTCTGTGGAGTGAGGGGTCCGACCACACAGACAAGCAAAATGTAGGGTGCCAAGGGTATACTCCAGAAAGGTATCTCTTGGTAGATTTACCATAAGATGACACCTCACCCCTGGGTGAGGCATTCAGCCAACTAGATAAGTAACCCAAAGGGTATCAGGGCAGACTCCACAAAGGACGTAGAGTTAAGTTACCAAATTACCCATCTTAAAATAAACAAAGTAAAAATATATACTTGCCGCTGTTTCCCTACTTAAGGAGCCCTCCAGCTTCTTTTCCTTTGCAGATGGGGAGCAGGTGCAAGTGGCTCTAGGTCACCTGGCCTAAGCCCCGCCCACCTGGTACCTTCCTGCCTGCTGCTCTATTTCACCACTTAGCAAGCCCCGCCCACCTGGTGCCTTCCTTCACCATCACTGTCTTGTGGCCAATGCTGGATTTGACTTTTATGGACTTCATTCATTCATGGTGCGTCACTCTTTCTCAACTCTCATGCTGGACTTCCTTTGCATCTTGTACTCATGGTGGCCCTGAATCATGCTGTTCCCATCTTCATCTTGTATCCTGGCTTGCAACATTATGTGTTACCAATGACTTCTGCAATTGTATTCGCTCTCCACTCTTGCTTCTCCACTCTTTTTGACTGCTTACTCTCTTTTCTCTCCTCCTTTCCCTTCTCCATTTTCCTATCTCCTCCCATTACTTTCTTCTATGCACTTACTCTATCAGAATTGCTCCTGGACCTAATATGATAGCAACCTCATCTGTTTCCTCCACCCTCCCATTACTGTTTTTTTCCTCCCCACCACGCCTCCAGCACTATCGGAAATGTCATCAGGCCTAGTATGATAGTCGCTTGTTTTGTTCCTCCCCTCCCTTTCTGCACCCCTCTCCCTCACCTTTTGTTTTTCTCCAGCTCTACCAGAAATGTCATCAAGCCTAGTACGGTAGTCACCTGTCTGTTTCCATTTCCTTCCCACTCTCCCCCTCCCTTCCTTATCTATGTCTTAGCTCTTGCACTATCTGAAATGTCGTCAGGCTGAGTACGACAGTTAATTTCACATCCTTACTGTTTATGGCCTGTAAGAATGTGGTTGTATTTTCCTTTGTCACTTGCCTTGAAGCGCTTTGAAATACATTGTGTATAGGCGCTATATAAATAAACGATCATATCATATATCAGGGAAAAAGACTCCACCCGAGCACTTACCCTTTCACCTTACCCAACCTTATCAGACTCTACACATACATGCCTATTTTACCCTTACCAGGAGATCACAAGTAAAAGGAAAACCCTGCTCCAAAGTGGTGCTCATTCAGTTCACCCTTGTACAGCTGGAATGTGGAACCACACCTTTAGGGAACAGACAGGCCTTTAACCAATACAGCGTCTGTAGACCTCTCCTTTTGTCGTGCACGAAAGACTGGTCCCCTCAGAGAAGCTTTGTTTGTCACCAATTTATGTGGACATGAAACCCCCGACGTCTTGGGAAGTCTGGCGTTCACGTTGGGGTTACCAGATGTCTGGGTGGACCTCTGATCTCCTTACCCAAAATAGGCCCACCTCTTAAGGACCGATTGCACATTTGTATGTAAACCAAGTTTATTATACAAATGGTCAGGAGGGGCTAGGTGACACAATTGATTGAAACTAACCTGATTTTCCCCAAACCACACAAAGATTTCACAAAATATACATTATGGAAACAGTTAACACAGTCCCACATATTTTGTTTAACGGTCATTCCCCCAAACATGATTGGTCATCACTATACAAAGAAATATCATCCCCTTCAGTTCCCACAATCTCATTGGATACATTTATTTAACCACCATCCCCTTTCAACATATGATTTGCATTACCTTATATTTACAGCACACCCTTTTTCCAGAGCTTTCTGTGGTAGGTCATGACATCATCACATGGATACATCTTCGTACAACAATCTTAATTTACTACATGTTCCAACTGGTCGGAGACCTCTAACCCCGATCGTGATGCAATTTATTTTCCAAGGATACTTCCACACGAGGACGAAGAGAAACAAAAATATACCCTTTGAACTGCTGGTAAGGATCTTATCCACGCAGACTTGCTGGCATCCTCATTTCACACTAATCTCTAAAGACTACCATTTTAGAATGCATGGCCTCTGGCCAAATCCTGGTCATTACTGAGAACCTGATTGAAACCCATAAATCATTTTGTCCTCTCTGCCCTTAAGCATCCCTTGCACTGGCTTTATTATATCAACCCAAACTAACCCTACCGGTGGCCAGATCCCTGTGGAATAATGTATGTTTGTAGATGTTCAAGATTATCGCATCCCCTCACAGTAGCTTCTCTGTCTGCAAATCTCCTTTCTTGCGTGCGCATATGAAGCTCCTCCCTTCCCATCTTTAGGCACTACATGGCGTGCTATGCGACTACATCGTTTTCATATTGCATCTGCAGATTTGCCATTACGTAGTTACCTGCTGGCAAATCTAAAATGTATCAAATATAACTAAGTAACACTAATAGGAAAACTCTTCCCATTCTCATTAACTACACTAGATGCATGCTAAATTGCAACATCGCAACAACATCGTCGTCACTCCAATCCCCAATATGGCATGTGCGATGCAAACCCCTCTTTCCCATTGAGACCATTATCGACCACGCCAAAAATATTTTCATTATTTGGGAGGATTCTGAAGTAAACTTAATTAAATTGTTTCATGGATTAATGTCCTAGAATTGAACTTCACTTGTGAATCATACTCAGAAGCATCATTGTTTTAGATTTGGTGATTTTTCATAAGGAAGAGACATTACAAGTCGATTTATTCCATAAAACCAGGCAATCCTCATAACGCTATCAGAGAAAGCAGAAAAAGAGCACAGAATGCTAATGCTACAATTTATTGCACACTGAACAGAATACCGAAACAAATTCCAACCAATTGGTTTGTGTGACCACTTATTGCCATTTCAGCCATGCAATTAAGGTCATGTTCTTTAAAAATTGACATCTTATTTGTGCCTTTAATTCCTGCTTTTCAAAACCGTTTTTTGCATTCATAAAAATATAAAAGTCTGAAGTGCAAACTTCACATATAGCAAAAGCAACACTATCAACTACTTTGTTCATGTGGAATGTTATATTGAATGGACATTTTTCCTATGGTAATTGTATGGCCTGTAAATTCTCTAAAAAACGAACTGTTTTTGCCACAAATTTAGAACATGGGAATTAAGAACATAAACAACTTGTAAAAGCAACAACATAATCTATGTGATCACCTGTTTATGGCAACATAATCTATGTAGATATGACAACACAATCAGTACACATTCAAATGAATGAATATTGATTACAAATGTACACAAATCACCTAGATGCACCTTTAGTTGCATTTTATGTAGAGCATAGGCATTGGATTGATGATATCATGTAGTTTGCCATCTGAAAAGTTACAGCTGCATCAGCTGAAGACAAGACAAACATTTGAGTTTCAAAGGAAATATATGGATTTTTATTTAAAAATCCATAGAAAATGGATTCAATCAAATAGATGAATGGGTTTCTTTTAAATTGTATGTACAACCAGCCAAAAACTGCCCTGTGAATGCAATTTGATAATATGCACAGTAAATGGTATTGAGCTAACATGTTAGAAGTTTGCCGCCATGTGATAGTAACTGTGGTCCTACTTTTGTGCTTAACAACCATGGTAATCCAGGACCACTCGATCAGCTGATCACATTGATTTAACTGTGTCTGTGAGTACTGAGCACTTCATCATTTGGAAGGCCAGCATTAAGTACGTTTCAACATTTCACTTGGGAGGTACAACAACCAAATGATGCTACATGAATTGAGAGTTCACAGTAGGAGACAGCATGAAAAAAAGGTGAAAATATGTGCGGTGTTCGTTATGTCTACAAAACTAAGCAAAGAGGTAACATATCATAAAGTTTGTTCTTCTTTTAATTACAATGTTTACTTGTAATATATTTACCTCATGTAAAAGTTGACCTTCACAAAAGTATAACTTGTTTAGCTTATAATTGCTTGATGAATGTGGTTGCCTCAGCCATGTGTAACTCTATGGTTGTGTCATATATGTTTTGGGTATCACATACGTGGGGTAGGGTTCTGTAATTAATTTGCAATTCTAGCATTTGTTGGGAAGGGGGGGGGGGGCGATTGTCCCAGGCTCTCCAGTGCTTGTATATTAGTCAGAGTCATGGAATTGTGCAGTAGAAACTCAGGGAGGGTACAGGGTGCAGGGGGGCGTTGACAGGGTCTATAGTATGGGGACGGTGGTGCATGCTTTACATTTACAGTAGATAGGAGATGAAAAGCCATTTTAGATAGTAGCAGCCATGTTGAAATTGAGGCCTAGTTTTGCACTGCAGCTAGGGCTTTAGCTCAAACAACACGCACATGGAAATAAGTGTATGCATGCGAGAATGGGCAGTAGATTGTATCATGGACAATGGTCAGAAAGGCCAGACCTAGAGATATTCATAGACCCATCATTGTCTCATGTTGCCAGCATTTGTATCCCAGAAGAAATCCGCCCTGCAAGGCCAGAAGGGGGTTGAGAGCTCTCTTCGAAAAGCGATCCCACAAGAAGAAGGACACAAGCCTCTGACATTCCATGTCCCAGCTCTAAGTAATAGCACCCAGATGCCCCATCCCAAGAGCCCCAGCATTCCAAGGTACCAGTCAGTCTCAGACCACCTACCATAAAGCTGTTACACCCCAAATCGATTCAAAAAGATCTGAAAACCAGCATCAGTTGCCTCCACCATAGGTCACGTGATGTGTGCTTTGAGGTGCCGGGAGGGGTAAAACAACATAGCCAAAACAAGGGTGGGAGATTTGGATGTATGCTGACGTTTCTGGAATCGAGTTAGTATCTGCAATGCTAGAACCTCGAAGTATCCTCTTAGCCCTTGTCTGCAGTGCCAGGTGCAAATCAGGTTAGAGATAGAGCCTCTATTGTTTTTCTTCACATAATCACCAATTAATTGTAGCTTCATGCCTGATGACGAGCAAGGAGGAACCACTTGGAAGAAAACAGACAGATGGGCTGGGACCAATGGCCTTGCATCCCTAACACAGCAGGTAGCCTATGTATATGGTCTCGCCAACCCAACATGTAGATTTGTACATTATGTAATTTACCTCACTGATGATGCTGTGTGCCTTCATAAAGTGCAGCTCATACTGATTCTTACCAGAATTGTCCATGGCAGCAGAGTACTTTGCTGGTGCAGCTTTATTTTTATGGAAATAAATCCTTGTCCTCCTTGCATGAGGTGTGCTGGTCTTTTTTCCCTAGTGGGTTGCATTTTTCTGGTGTGTGCGTTGAGGGGTTCCTTACATTTTGGTGACCCTAACGTGATCCCAGTGACCCCAACAAAAATGGAGGCTTCTAGTCTGCAAATATGGATTTGCCTGCACCCACGTACAGTGACAAGTCCCAAACAAGCAACCCACAGTGGTGTACAGGAGCGTTTTTAACATAATTCCTGTTTGCTCTTTGGAGCGGGGTGCAGCTCCTAGGAGAGTGCAGGTAGTTATCGGGACCCCATGACGGAGAAGCTCGGGTGAAAACGCCGATGTAAGTAAACCTCTTGTGGGTGACAACAATGGTGTAAGAGTGAGTGGGGAGGTAAAGGGTGTGTAAGGGTGACGAGAGAGTGTGAAAGTCCATGTGGCAGGTTTTGTGTTTTTTAATTATTATTATTATTATTATTATTATTATTATTATTATTATTATTATTATTATTGTTGAGGAAATAACAAAGAGGAAAATAGGAGTGCAGGATCCGTTCCAAGTAAGGCGAGAAGGTGGCACCATTTATCATTGTGATAAGGAGGATAGTAAAGTAGGAGCTCCATATAATTAGAGAGCTCGGATTCCTGTGCCCAATTTATTTCAGGTGGGAGAAGGAGGCAGAGTAGTGGTTGTTGTTTTAGCCTATTATTTTAGTTTATTGTTTTAGTGTATTGAATTATTATTGTAAATTTAGTGGAGGCTGAGGGAGGGCCTGTGGAAGTGTTGCGAGTGTGAGGAGTGAGAAGTGCAGAAGTGTGTTATGGAGGGGGAAGTGGACAGGGGGTGACTGGGAGGAACTGCTAAGAATAAAGATAAACAACTACAGAAGTGAAAAGAGATTTTAGACTTGTGGAAAATGGTAGAGGTGGTAGAGGATACTGCCGGGTGTATAGCCCGATGTGAAGATAGTGCCACCTCAAATATAGTGAACACATTGCCAGAGGAAGTGCCACAGCCTGCAACTAGAAAGGGGCTTTATCCGCTTACTGCCCACCCAGCCACAGAATACACCAACCCAACAAATGTGCCACCGCTATCCACCGGCCCACCCTCATATCGACCAACCCAAAACAGCACCACACCGCAGGAGACTAAATCACAGAACGAGTTAGAGGAGGCATTAGAGGTGACACAAGCGGAGTTGGCCCTTTTAAGGATAATAAAAGAAGGGGAGAGCAAACCTGGATGTGGGTTGGACAAGTGGAGGGCTGGAGACATATTGTTAAGACTGGATAGCACTGCTATTAAGGATGTGCATGTTGAGAAGCACAGGGGTGGAGATCGAGGGACGGAAAGCACAGGTTATGGGACAGGGAGGGACATCAAGAGGTGCAAGAAGGAGAATAGGACAGTGTGGAAGTGTTTGAGGATGAGGAAGGTGAGACACAAGGGACTCCAGAAATTTTGCCAAGAGTAGAAAGCTTGTGGGGCAAATGTTTGAGAAGCATGTCTCGGCAGGTAGCAGTAGCAAGGAAAAAGAGAAGTGGTGGAAGGAAAGCAAGGTGGGGAGTGGGCATGCAACTTCCGTTATTGCATAAGGACCTGGAATAATTTGGTAAAAATACTCCTGCCCCTTACTGCCAGGGCTGGGAAGTGAATTTATGCTTTTGAGAAGCAGACAGCAGGAATACCTTTGACGGTGGTAGACATGAAGAGTGTAGGGGCACCAGGATGGGGAAGTATGGATAACGGTGGGATATCCAGGAGTGAAGCTACATGATGATGTGCAAGATATGGGCACATTTCGAAATATTAGAGCTTAGGTGCGGGGCGCACTGCGGCAGGCATACACTGACACACCAGACTTGCAGTCCATAATGCAGTACACCAGGGGGATGATGATGATGATGCTCAGTACATTTTAAAAGTGCAAGAGATGTGGTGGGCGGAGATGGGCAACCAGTGGGACCAATCAGGTCCTCAGTTCCTCATTTCTATTTCGTTTTCAAGAGGGGATTGCCCAAGGAAGTTCATAAAGCGCTTGACAAGATAGTGGGCATAAAGGCAAAGCGGTGGGTGAGATTCAGACTATGATAATAGACCATTGCAAAAGGATTAAATAAAATAAAAATAAAGAGCTCATAGGTTGCAGGCAGAGGAAAAACAACTAGTGCAGAAGAAGTTAGCTAAAATAGCATTGGAGGGGGTGGTGATGGTGAACACTGAGACAAATTCAATGGACCAGGCTGCAGTTCGCACAGATGTAAGGATAGCAGTGTTTTGGCCAGGTGGAGGACAGGACAATGGGGCAGTGGACCCATGCATCAGTATCCTGAGTGGCACATCGGTGGTCAGCAGTGGAGAACAGGACGTTTTCAAGGGACCAGAGGATTAAAGGGGGCTTCAGCAGAATGGGACCCAGAGGTGGTATGGGACCATCTCAGTTTTGGAGCTGTGGGAAGTGGGGATATTTTGCAAGAGAATGTAGAAGCCGGTAGGGGTTGGTGTATAACACATACAATCCTCCTGCCCTAGCACTGCCACAGCCACCGAGGTTCACTTCCATACCTTATGAAATACAACAGGCCTACACCCAGTTGCCACCAAACCCCACCACATGTAGGCCCAAGCACTGCCTAATGTGCAACAGCAAATGGCCCAGCAAAACACCTTGTATGGAAGCCAAATGCCCACACCCAATGCAGTGCTGAATGGAAAGGTAGCATCATGAGAGTAAACACCTTCACATTTCAAGGTACCAATACATATGCTGATTAGGGCAACCCACAGAAAGCTCTTGCGTGCCCAGTCCTGTCCATGACTACCCACCCTGATGAGGAATCCTTGGTGGGCGCTCAGATAGATAATATGCAGTTAATATTTATGGTCAAAACATGTGCCACTAAATCATACATCAGTGAGGGAGATATTCCATTATCAGGTGAAACTCTTAACATGCAAGGATTCTATAAGGCTGTCGCAATGGTTCCCTACATAGGAGCGGTAGCTATCAAAAGGAGGAAAAGTGGTGTGTGCACCATTAGTGTATTCTGAGTTCTCCCCATTAAATTTGTTGTGCCGAGATTTGTTTAGGAAACTTAACATAACCATTTCCTTCACAGAACCTGGGGTGGTATATGTCAACCCAGTCATGTGTGCCTTAAGGGCCATGGTCATCATACAGGCCAGAGAAGGGGAGGTGATGGTTTGCGGTATCTCCGCGGACATGGACATGTTTGAGTACAGGATTACAGTATCACTTGATGCAGTGCCCTAGATTGGCAAGTCATGTTGGCTGGTACCATCAGATTTCATCTTCTGACGTGTGGTGACCCCAGACCTTGTGGCAGGTACGATACTTGCCCTAGATTTACAGGGTGTGGTTGTGTCGGCTAAAAGGATTGTTGTGGTGGGAATGGACTCTGATGGGAGCGAGTGGCTTACTGTATTGTGCATTGATCCAACAGTGCCCCTTAAAGTTGTGACAGATGCAGAATTGTTTGTAGATTTGGTTGACGATGGGGAGATTGTGTTAGCAATGAATATCCCTTGTGACATTATGGTGCTATATCGAAAGGTGCAGAGTTCCCTGATAGCCTGTGTCACCCCCCACTTCACTGACAGTGACTTGGAACAGGTCCCAGAGAGATTATGGAAAACTAATGCTCACAATGAAGGGCTCTTGCAGGGAGTTGCCCAAGTCAGGATGACACTTAAGCCAGGCATGGTGTTACTCCATGATAAACAGTACCTGTTATTCAAAGAGGCGAAAGATGGCATACAGGACACTCTTGTGGCACTTCTGAATCAGGGAATAATAGTGCCATCTACCTTCTTATGCAACACGGCTATCTATCCTATTAAAAAGGCAAACGGAGGGAGTTGGAGGATGATACAGGTCCTTCGCCCTCTAAATGACATTGTACATGCAGAATTTTCCGTAGTTCCAAACCCCACAACGATACTGTGAAGCATCCTGAAAGTTGCGACCCACTTCACCATGGTGAACGTTAAAAATGCCATCTTCTCCAGATCCCTGCAACTTGGCTTGCAGTACCTCACCACGTTTATGCATTGGATAATCCATTTTGAGCAGACAAGATTACTTCACGGGTTACTGTGAGTGCCCCAGCATCTTCAACAAAATTCTATGCGCTGACTTAGGGAATATCCAAGTGGCCAGTACCAACATTCAGTATGTTGATGATTTGTCGTTGTGTAGCAACAATTAGCAGCAGTGCCGGAAGGGCACAATTGCTCTCCTGCAGCTGCTGGCATACAAGGGGTACAAGGTAGATAAGGGCAAGCTGCAATTTTGCCTCCAGGAGGTGCTCGATTTAGGTGAGCTGATATCAGTTCAAAGGAACAAAATGATACCTGATCGTGCCGCTTTTGTGCACGGCAGTCCCCGGCCCAAAATTGGCTAAGAAATGCAGACATGTCTAGGGTTGTGTAATTACTATAGAGCTTGTATGCAATATACACAAGCCCCATGTTACATGGCTTTAAAGAGGCTCACCAGAAGGACTGTAAGATTGCTTGGATGGAGGACATTGCTCTCTGAAAGACTTGTGTATGAGCGTGATACAAATAAAATATCATATCAAATCATATCATGCTCACCAACTTTAACACCCTAAAAAAGTGATCTCCACTGCCGCAGTGCTGGCTAGCGATTACACACAAGAGTTTTATCTATTTTCCCGTAGAATTGGTCAATTGATGACCGCAATACAGACACAAGAGAGCACTATGGACAACAAGCCATTGGCTTACTACAGCGGACTGCTAGATTCTGTGGTGTTGTGTCAGTTCTCATGTGAACAAGTGCTTGCTGCAGCTGCATTTGTGATTGAGAAAAGCTCCACAATTGTAGTGTTTGCCATCTTGGAACACTCCAAATTGACTCTGACTACACAGCGGGCATCTGCATAAGAGATTATTCTGTCCATCCCAAGCATTCATACAGTGAGGTGTTAAACTGTAAATCCCATCACCTTTTTGACAGACCCGTTGTTACGCTCACCTGGCTCCCACAGAGGCGTCAGTTGGACCCGGACAGCTGCAGTCTCCACCCACGTGATGCGTAGTGCAGCGATGACTGACTGGATCTGCCCTCCTAATCTTGTCTGCTTAACCAGTAGAAATATTCTCCTGCAAGTGGAGAGATGGATTTAGCCACTTGTGGATTCAAGTGATGGCACCCCACAGTCCTCCCCAACTAATCACCTCTGAAATGCCCTCACAGCAATCTCACCTTATATTCTTGAAAGATGAGCTCTCCATCCTGCGTGGATTTGCAGGGGCATGTCGATTCCGGTTACTTCACTGGTTTGAAGGCTCGGGAGAGTTCCGGAGAGTATTGACTCAGAGGTTCCTGGTGAGGACCAGTAAGTATTAAGTTCATAGAGTTCAATATGTCCGATGTTCACTCTTGTTCCCCCCTTCCTTTCTTGTCTTGCAGCTGGCTCGTGAAAAGATGCTCTTGGGCAGCTGGTGGCGCTCAGGTAAGAGTCTGTATTACCCGGCGCTGTCCGGTAAATGCTGCACGTGGAAAACGTGTTGTTTTGTCTCTCTTTACAGATGCGGTACGTGAAAATATGGAGAGTCACAAAAGGATGCCTCTGGTGGTAAATCAGGTAAGTCTATGGTGGTAAGAATTATATTTGTTGGTGCCCTTGGCTCACCTTGTGGTTTTCTTTTGTCTCCTAGGTGCCGAAGTTCGGCGAAGAAATGATGGAGACAGCGCCGACCCGAAGGATGCTGTGAAGACTGGTGAGTATGGAGCGGCACTGCAGCTGGAGGTGCGCGCCGCATGCAGAAATGATGTTCTTTACAGGTCGGGAGACAAGATGGATCCAGAATCAGGTGTGGAATAGAAATAAGTTTGTTTTCTAACGTTGTGCCTTTCTTTCCTCTTTGTTTTAGGAGCTCCTGATTCGAGGCGGGCGTGGCAGAAGACTGGATGCAGTCTGCAGGCAACGTGAGTGTTACGCTGCTGGATGCAGAATAACGCGAAGTGTGTGTTGCTGGTCGGGCGTGGTTTAAAGAGCCTCAAAAGTAGTCCCAGGTAAGAAGTCCCTAGAACCACACCGAGTGGATAAATATCCAGGCTTTGCATCGCATTAAAGAAAAAGACTGGATGCACTGCTTGCCCTTTTCTCTATTTAGCATGCACATGCTGCCCTGTAAGGATCATCACTTATTGCCCAACGAGGTGGTAACAGGGTGATGCATGTACATGCCCCTATCTCCAATCAGGAGAGCATCTGATGCTCAAAAGCTGTGTCTATTTTAGAAGATGAATTTTGAGGCTACTTGTGTGCCCTTCAACAGGTCGCACCACCGAGGACTGAAGAGACGACCAGCGCTGCATTTCATTCTCCACCCACATCGCCTCTTCTCCAACTTTTCCCTGGCAGCCATATTTTTGTAAAGAATTTTGTCTGCCGCTGGAGCAAGCATAGATACAATTACCCCTTTGAAGTTGTCTATGCTACTCCTCTTGCGGTAAAAGTCTGTGAGTTGTGGTACAGGTTGCATTTATCTGATGTTCTCAAGGCACCCCAGGCCACAGACCCTGCCCAAACTCAGTAAAGTACTAACAGTACAGGTTAAGTGCTATACGTAAAAACTTTAGTCCTGGTAATAATTCTGAAGAAACATGTGTAACTGAAGTCACTGTTTTTCCATTCTTGATGTGCGTTTTACTTTATTTTCTCAAAGTTCTGCCACAAACATACCTCTGTGAGACATAAAAAAGCTGCTACGGATTTTTTGCACTAAGAGCTCCCACTCCCTCTCCATCTCTCTCTCTCTCTCACTCTCTCTTTCTCTCTCTCGCTCTCTCCATCTCTTTCTCTCTCTCTCTCTCTCTCTCTCTCTCTCTCTATTCTCCTGCCCCCTGTAATGGATGAACATGGGTCGAAGAACTCCATTTATAAAAAGCAACATTCTTGTCTTCAGAAAGATTCTCCCATAGCAGTGTTTTCCACCACGTGAACATGTGTCATGCATTGGGTAGCTGGTATATTTGCTATTTTTATGTTTGTATTAGGAATGCATTTAGGGTGCATTTTATTGTGTGTGGTCATATATAAAGGGGGGATAAGAAACGCAACTAGTATAAGCGGATCTTTAACTAATGGCTCATTGGGGCCTTTAACACATGACAATGTTGCAAATATGACTGAAACAAATAATACTGTGGCCGCGGTCCATGATACACAGCCTAATGCATCTGCTAATGACACACTTGTTACCCAGCAATGCATGGGGCGTTTTGCAAATTTGCTCATGTTATCATCATTCCCTAATGTGTTCTCTAACATACCTGTAAATTATACTTTCTTTCCTTGTATTTTACATTTTGGTGGGTCGAAACATTTAAAAAATCAAATTAGAAGGGCCAAATATGATGAATGATGAATATGTCATGATCTGGTTCTGTGCTGCCTTGGGCCCTGTACTATGAGGTCATGTGGAACTTCCAAGCTTCATGGAAGGTTGGCTGGGCCAGGGTTCTGGGATTCTAGGGTTGTCAGTTAGAGAGTTGCTGTTGCTCTGGATGGATTTCCCAGTATTTTCCTCTTCTACAGTAATACTTCAATAAACCTGCATTATATCTTACCTTCCTGTAGTTATATCACTGGCGACAAGGATACTTGTGCTGTGGTAAGGGGCAGCTGGAGGGGAGTACCGCCTTCGTGAGGTGACATCGATATATCTGTCCCGCTTCTGAACAGCCAGAAGGAGTTGGCTTGGCGGATCCTGCAGGCCGGGCGGTACAGGAGCAGCAGTGGTGCGTTGTCAGGGTCCAGGAGGGTGGCCCTGGGCAAGTGGAAGGATCACTAGGTCGGGTGATTCACGTGAGGAAGAACAGCTGTCTGTGCTCTTGGTGTTCGTGGTGCCAGACGGTCCTGATAAGGGGGCTGAGGCGGCTCATGGACAGGAGTGGTGGCCCGTGAGTGTTTCCGGGCATACCGGCCGTGAGCTGTCTTCTGGCGACAGCATTGAGAGTTACAGGCCAACAGCTGGGGTGTCATGCCAGGGGTGACTGCACCAGTGCCGTGGGTGTCGTGGAGCAGAGAGCTGCGAGGTGAGGCAGAGTAGGGAGCGGGTCCGTACATTTCTTTGAGGAACTTGCCAGCACATGCTAGTGATTTAGGGGTGTTTCTGTTACTACTCCGTAGCAGTGTTGTGGATGGAGCTTAATTGTCTGGGAGGCGGGCAACATAGTCACAGCTGTCAGGGCATGGTTGCGATGGTTGGTGTTTGGTCGCAGGGCCGTGTTGACTGCTTGGAGCAAGCAAGCATTCTGATGACGTCACTGGAGGGGGAGCTGGCGTTCCAGCAGATCCAGCTGGAACGTGACATTCCTTTGGAATGTGGAGTGAATGTGGAGTGTCTCGGGAAGGCTATGCTGGTTGAGGGACATAGAGAGGATTTTTTGTGGCGTGGTGGAGATGCTGCATCGGAGCAGCATGAAACAGCTGTGTGGCCGGGTGTTGGGCAGTATAGCACAGTGGCTATGGAAGCCATCGGGACCTCTGTGTATAATGGGACTGTGTCCACCTGCAGTGAGGCATTTTTCCGGTAAGGCAAGTGTGCGGGTGGTGTACTTGGGCATTGCAAGAGGGGCAGCCAAGTTCCCAACATGTCTGAGAGGCAGGTCACATGTTTAATGTGTAACAATGAAGAGTGTGGTAAAACACTGCAATTATTCCCCGGATGTGCGAAACGGACGAAGGGAGATCCCAACGTGCTGGTGGAGCAAGTTTTGTGTTTAATGTGCATTAAGGGATGGACGCAGCAGCAGGACTTTTGTGACAGGTGCCGTGGCGTGGCGGTGAGCTTGAGGGAGTTGGATCCTGACTTGTGGGGTGCCTATACGTGCATGAAGGCTCTTTCCAGGTCTGAGGACTGAGTACGGTAGGTGTTTGGGGAAGGCCTGTAATGACATTGTGTATATGTTGTTGCATTGGGGGTTAGTGTGCCATAGGGTTGGGCCCTGGGTTTATGTTAGTGGTCTGGGCCTGTTGTATGGAATATGAAGATTGTTGTGTTTATATTAGTGACCTATATTTGTTAAGGACACTGCAGGGTTTCTGTGGACTTGTGGGTGTGGTGTTCAAGGTCATGTGTTGTATCTTTGAGACAATGCTTTCTTTTGCAGGGGGTGTGGAATCTCTTCTGCGGGGTGGTTTAATTGTTTTGATTCATCGCGGACTTGAGGGTGCGGGTTTAGCGCTGGACTTTAGTGACTTTAGTGACATTTGGTTGGTGTGTACTCATATGTGTCCCTGTTTGGGTTGTAGTGTTCATTTGTGTATCTGTGTGTGTGGTAGCTTTATGTGTCTGTTTGTAGGAGAATTTTCCCCTGGCAGTTTGCGGGGTCGGTGAGGTGCTGACCATTTTGAACGGGGTATGGTCAGTGAGGGGCTGATCATTCCAAACAGGGTATGGGCAGTAAGGTACTGACTCATGTTAAATGGGGTATGGGCAGAGAGGTGCTGACTCATGTGAATCAGGGTTTGGCAGTGAGGTGCTGACTATTTGAAACAGGGTCAATGGTGGAGTTTGCCGTTGTTGCAGCAAGTTAGGGACTGTTGGCAGCCTGGATTCAAGTGTGGGGCATGACTGTTGGGTACAGTCGGGCGGGTGCTGTTGGGTACAGCAGGTTGGGGGTTGTTGGCTTCAGCCAGTGTGTAGTTGGCTCAGTGGTGCTGTTGGTTACAGCCTGGGTGGTGACTGTCGGGTACAGTCATTTGGTTGCTGTTGGTTACAGCAAGTTAGGGGCTGTTGGTTGCCTGGATTCAAGTGGGGTGTGTCAAGGGTTTTGACCCATGTTGAATTATTAGACGGGGTAGATGTGGGGATGAGCTGTCGCCGCCCATCATTCTATCCCAGAACAAAACTAAATCAATAGATTGGGTGGATGTGGGGATGAGCTGTCGCCGCCCATCATTCCATCCCAGAACCAGGAAAACCGCGCGGTTGTGCGCACACCAAAATGGTTGTCTAACCTGCCACCCACCAGTGTCAGCGTGATGGACCGTAAGCGCCAGTGGTGAAAGGTGGTGTCAAAGGAAAAATAACAGGCCTGTTAGCTTAAAAGCGCTTTAAAATCATCTTTGTTTCCCTGAATGCAAGCTCAAAATGCCTATTTTAAACATCACAAGATATTAAAAAATCTCAATGAACACCAGCAGACATTTGGCAGAATGTATCCTTGTGTGCATACAAAATCTGGGAAGATGAAGAGCCCAAAACAATGTTTATAACAAAACTGGCTGAGCTGTGGATGTCAGCAGCTTAAGTGAAATTGGACTAAAACCACTAAAATCGAAATGTTTAAATTAAATGAGTGACCTACTTTTGAGTGTCACATAGTTTGCAACTGTTACATGTCATGGTTTTGAACTTAGAATCAGCATTCTAGCTGCATGTGTAAAAATTGTAAGTTTGATTTAAACTGGGAACAAACAGGACATTTAGCTGAAGCTTGACTTAAAGAAATTGAATTCTGCCTGACAACTACCCCCGACTGAGTTGAACTGGCTCAACAACTCTTCGCAGGCCTGGCTGCATCCTGCTGCCCCCACCAAAAGGAGATCACACCTCTCTGATTGAATTAAGGGAAGGATACCTGCAGACTGCAGGAAATTGAACAAAGCCCTGTCCTGGGCTCAGGCAAATGTTATATTGGGGGGGTTGTAAAATGGCTTCCTCTTGGGAGAAACTGGGAGGGGCAGTGCCTGTGAGAGCCAGCTGAGCTTGGGGGAAGTGGATAAACCAGTTATTCCACCATGTGATGTGGGAAGCCATGCCCCTTTTTGACCAGGGCATAATTTTAAAAAGATAGATAACGCATAGTGCGGACTGGTCAAAATTATATAAATAATATCATTATTCTTGGGATTTTTCTGTGCACATTTTAAAAGGCGTTAGGACTCTGTACCATGTTCTGAGGCAGAACCCCGCTATTTATTGATATTGCAGACACTGTGTTTAAGCTAGACAAATGAACATTTACTGGAATGTGTGTAGAAGGGGGGTGTACAGTTGTGTCAAATCTGGAAAGGTTTAAAGGTTGGTATCTGGATGAAAAGGGGCAGAATTCTGTCAAAAGTGGACACAACATCGTACAAAGACAGGGATCGGATGGTTTGGTACTACAGAAAATATGTTAACTGGACCTATAATATTAGAAAAATGGTACATAGATAAATGTGTATTTGAATCAAATATAGATTTGTGTGCAATTTGACAAGGGGAGGTTCCCCTGACCATAAAACCTACAGCATCACTCTGACACTCAATTTCTTTCCCCCAATCAAGGGAGAGAGGAGGAATTGGGCCAATGACAAGTAGAGAGGGGCAGGCTCAGTTATGCCACGCACACACTCACTTTCTAAACACATAAAAGCAGACAGTGCAGGACAGGTGGGGACATTCACTTTCCACTTTCTTGCGGGACGCTTTGCCGGGAGACTCCAGACTTCAAATCCATCAACCTCCAGAGACCAGAGATCCACAGAGACCAGTGATCCAGAGAGACCAGAACAGTGCAGTGCTGAGAGCAGAACCAGAGACCAGACCGCTGTGAAGAACCGCTAGCAGAAGTCCAGCCAATCCTGACCCGATCGGTGACGAAGCCATTCCTGTCCAAAAGATAGTGTGAGTACTCTAGGAATGTGCCAAAACCAATTTCTTAGTTTAAAATAATCTAATCCAAACTATTTTAGCCTATTAGAACTGCCTCCTAGAATCGTGTCATTCTGTCATCTTTAAAGCTGAAAACTGTCACCTGTCATTTTGAACTTTTAAATTTCAAATCCGAAAAAAGTACCTTCACAAAATCGTCCGTATCTCCGGAACCGTTTGTGCTAGGAGCGACATTTAACCTTTATCTTAAAGCTAAGATTCTAAGCTTTCCAACGAACCTAGAACCGACTTCTACTCCTTATAGGGCCTCCGTAATTATGCTCGACGCACGCGATTACATTTGCCGTGATTTGACATTTTGCACAATTTCAGCCACATGTAAAAATCAGCAGCTCCTTGCTTTCCTTTGCTAGAATTCGTTTTAACCTGCTAGTTACTCATAGAGCATTGCTAAAGTGAGCCTGAACTAATATAAACTAGATATCACCCACCCTGAACATCTAGAGGGAATTAAAAGCCTTTTTAGCACATTTCTCACTTCATTGTCATCACATTCAAAGCATTTTGGGCCTGTGTTTTAAAATCATACCTGTTTTTCTCTAAGCTTGCTAGGGGGGAACTGCGTTTCATATTGCATTTTGTTGGGATTCTTGAAGACTGTGTGCTCTCCTTCCATTTCTTACATTGCATAGGAGGGGGGGGTGAATTACCAGAGAAAAAGTGATTATATTATCTTTTGCTAAAATCATATCCAGTTATTTTCTGTACTGCATTTCATTCATCATTGCATTGTCCTTGAAGCCATAAAGACATTCTCTACCACCTTATTTTTCTTTTCCCATTCATAAGTAACCAAGAACTGTGCTACTGTAGGATTACCTGTAGGATTACCTTTTGCTGATTACTGCTCATATTCACAAATGTGCTATCCATTATCAATTTATTTCTAGAAGCGTGATATATATATATTGTTTAATTTTTCAAATAAACCTTTTAAATTTGCAAAACAAATCTACTTCTTGGCTCAGTGGGGTCAGGGGGATTCTAAGAGAGGGGTGTTATACAAGGGTTCATCATCCAGATTTTAACTTGCCATAAACATTTATAAATAAGGGCTTCCCTTGGGCATCCCAGACAAGGCACTGACTTAGTGGGATTGCTTGATTGGAGTTACTTACAGGTGCACAGCTGTTTAAGTGCATGACTGTTTGGTACAGTCGGTCGGTTGCTGTTGGGTACAGCAGGTTGGGGGCTGTTGGGTTCAGCCAGGATATGACTGTCGGTGCAGTTGGTGTAGGGCCTTGTGAGGTCCATGGCATGAGTTTAGGGCCGTGTGAGGTGCATAGTACCGACTGACTGTTGGGTGAGGCAGGTTAGGGGCTGTTGGTTGTGGTTTGGATTGATTTGGGGTCATGACCATTGGGTACAGTCGGTTGGTTGCAGTTGGTTACAGAAGGTTAGGGGCTGAGAGGTGCGTGGTGTTCTTCGGGTTTGGTCAGTTGTGGTCGCGATTGTGTTGGTAGTGTGCACACATTAGGTGTGTGAGCAGGATTCTGGTGAGTGTATGTCGTGTGTGTGTTATGTAGTTGGTTCACTGGGGGTTGTTGGTTACAGCCAGGTGCGTAGTGGTGTTGGTCGGGGAAGTGTAAGTTGTGTGTATTTGGGTTGTTTGTTCAGTGGGGGCTGTTTGTTTGCAGTCGGGTGCATGGTTTGCGTGGTGGTGTTGGTATGGTTGGTATAGGGCCATGTGGCGTGCATGGTACCGGTTGACTGTGGGTTATAGTCAGGGATTGGTATAGGGCCGTGTGAGGTGCATGGCATTTGGTATAGGGCCGTGTGAGTGTATGGTGTGAGGTGCATAGCATTTGGTATAGGACCATGTGAGGTGCATGGTACCACCGGTTGACTGTAGGGTGCAGTCAGGGATTTGGTTTAGGGCCGTGTGAGGTGCATGGCATTTGGTATAGACCATGTGAGGTGCACGGTACAGGTTGACTGTGGGTTACGGTCGGGGCACTGTTGGTTACAGCAGGTTAGTGGCTGTGAGGTGCGTGATATTGTTAGGGTTTGGTCAGCTGTGGTCGCGATTGTGTTGTTATTGTGCATATATTAGGTGTGTGAGCGGGATTCTGGGGAGTGTAGGTTGTGTGTGTAGTTTTGTAGTGGCTTAGGGGTGCACTGTTGGTTGCGGCAGGCTAGGGGCTGTTGGTTGCAGACTGGATTCATATGTGGTGCATGATTGTTGAGTTACAGTCGGTCGGTTGCTGTTGCGGTTGGGAAGGGGGCCGTGTTAGGAGCATGGTATTATTGAGGTGCATGAGGTCAATTGGTGTGTTCACGTTGTTTTGGGATGTTTGCATGCAGGAGGTGCATGAGGTTGATTGGTGTTCACGTTGTTTTGTGAAGTTTTCATGGAGATGTGGTTTTTTGTGGTGGTGCAACTGGTGGGTCTACATTCTTCTGGTATGCAGTTTGGTTATTTGCATTCCGCTGGTGTGCAGCTTGGGCATTTAGAATTATGTGTTCTGGTTTTGCTTTTCAGTGGTGTGTTGTTTGGTGCACTGTATCTGCCCAGTGTTCTGCCCTCTGGGCAGTTAGGCGCTGTTCCATTTGAAATGGGGTATGGGCAGTGAGGTGCTGACCATTTTAAATGGGGTATGGGCAGTGAGGTGCCCACCATTTGAAACTGGTCTGGGCAGTGAGGTGCTGACCATTTGACCATTTGAAACAGGGTATGCCCCATTCGATATGGGGTATGGGCAGTAAGGTGCTCACCATTTGAAACAGGGTATGATTAGTGAGGTACTGACCATTTAAACAGGCTATGCACAGTGAGGTGCTGGCTCATTTTACTCATTTTGATTTGGGGTACGGGCAGTTAGGTGCTGTCTAGTCCGGAGTGGCCAGGTGAATTGAATTGAATTGATATTTTATTCATATTGCGCTCATACGCAGGTGTTTCAGAGCGCGACAAGACAAGGGAGGGGAAACAGGAGAAAACCAAAAAAAAATAATAAGTAAAAACAACGATCTTACTAGGCCCAGTGACATTGAGAACGTGCAAGTGCATGTGAGAGAGGGAGGGGAAAAGTGTATGGAAGGGTGAGAAGTGGAAAGTGCGGAGCAAAGGAGAAACAGAATACATAATAATAAAATAAATAAATAAGAGGCAACAGCGGTAGTGCAGCCAGCAAGTGGCAAGTGCTAGGTTTAAGGCAGCAGACAGGGTAAGTCTGATAAGTGCAGGAAGAACAAAGGGGGGAATGTATGGGTACAGATACAGACGCCAGTGCAAGGGGTGGCCCAGGGGCAGTGCAGGAGGGTGGCAGCGTGAGCAGGTATTTGGTCCCGGAGGACAGTGGGTGGCCAAGTGCACAGTGCCAGGAGAGAACAAATCAGCAGGGGAAAGTGGGAGCGAAGGCAGAAGCAAAGAGGATGTTCTTGAGGTGCTCCCGGAACCAGAGATGGTTCTCCTCGAGTTTTAGAATGGCAGGGAGGCTGTTCCAGAGGGAGGCCTCAGCCGCAGACAGTGATCTACCCCCAGCTCATTTCTTTGAAAAACGGCTGACCCTGAGGGAGTTAGAGGTAGAGGAGTGAAGGTCTTGAGAGGGGAGATATTTGCAGAGGGATAGCTCTGAGGAGTGGCCAATAGGTACGTTTTGGTCGGGGTCATGTGTGCTGGTTGTTGTTCATCAGCGGGTTGTTGGCTGGTGTTGGGTTCTTATTCTTTGGTGGGTTCACTTGGGGCGTGCTGGTTCCAGTAGTGATTTTTTCTCTGGACTTGGGGGGTCATAGTTTTACTTGTAGGTCATTTTTGGCTGTTTCGTCTATTGTAAGCGTGTCATGTCCGGTGTTGTTCGGCCGGTTTGGTTCGTTGGTTGCAGTCGATTCATCGTAATCTGGGTGCAGAGTGTGCAGATGCTATGTAAGGAGGGAGATGTGTCATAATGTGGGTTTGGGCTTACTTTGGGTAAGGAGGGGTAAGGAGGGAGAAGTGTCATGATCTGGTTCTGTGCTGCCTTGGGCCCTGTACTATGAGGTCATGTGGAACTTCCAAGCATCATGGAAGATTGGCGGGGCCAGGGTTCTGGGATTCTAGGGTTGTCAGTCAGAGAGTTGCTGTTGCTCATGTTGGATGTGGATTTCCCGGTATTTTCCTCTACTACTGTAATACTTCAATAAACCCACATTATAACTTACCTTCCAGTAGTTATATCAGAATACCAAGGACTTGGGTTAGACACAATCTAAGATGCGCACCATCCAGAGTTAAGTAATAGTATGCAGACATGAGCTCAGTGGGGAAAACAAAAGTTAATGGAAGCTTGTTATGTTTGTTCCATGCGTCAGGAGCCCCAAGTTATTAAAGGCACTGGAAACTTCAATTGGAGAGACTCAATGTTTACTCCATCTGACCTTGTGCAGATTGCAAAGAACTTTCCAGGCACGAAGCGTAATGGATCCTGAACAACTGCATGTGCTCAAAACCCCAGAAGTGTGCAATGCCTGCAAAACCATATCTAAAGTTGGAAGGTGTGAGGTTTGTGGTAGGAAGATGGCAAGAAACTACCATGAACTGCACAGCAGGAGGACTAGTAGGATTCTGAGAAGAAGTGATAAAGTGAACAGTGTATGTAGCGGGTACTGGAATGAGAAAGTGGCAAAACTCATGTGGACCAAGGCAAAGGAGAAACCATTGAAGCTGTCAGGAAGCAACCGTCTTTGTGGGGAACAATAGTAGGTGCAGCAGGGCATTATTTATTACAGATCTTAAGAAAGGGGCAGCAACCGTGATGAATAACTATTGGGTGTGCGGACAGCAGGCATTTCTGCAACTCACACCATTATGGAGGGGCACCTGCTTGTGGGCCTTGTTGCACTCAGCGCTCCTGGTGATCCCTATAGAACATTTGATAGTGGGACCAGGTGGCTTGTCGGTTCCAACATCCACACCACGGTCCAGCATACCCAACACTGTGTCACTGCAGAAGCTCATATTCCGTATCTTGCCAGAGAAGGAGAAAAAAGAAGAATTGCAGTGGAGGAGAATGTCAAATTATCTATCACAAGATTCCTTACAATTATTCAAATAAATACCAGATCAATACCGACTCTTCAGCAAAGAAGAAACCTTTTTTGCTTTGCTGTTGCTACTAGAAGTACAGACCGCTGTGAATGCTAAGTGGCTTCAGCTTGTGCAGTGGGAAGTGATCCAGCTGGCCAATGACACTGAACAAGATCTCAAGGCAATCAAGATGGAATTGCAAGCAATCTGGCTGATGATGTTGCAGAATCACTACATGCTGGACATAGACAGACTAATTTCTTGGGCACCATTTGGGATGGGGGACAATTGTGAAGATGTTGGTTCCTTTGATCATGTTTGTGTTGGTGATCTTCTGCACCTGCCAGATGGGGCTTTGATGTTGTGCAAAAGCAGTGCCTAGTAGCACTATGATGATGGTCTCAATTGGGGTACAAGAGGCACCTTGTGGTACAAAAGACAGTGCAGTTCAGACTGACAACCCAGACAAGTATGGAGGGTGACATGCACCCCCGAACAATACGCACAAGCAGCGGAAAGTTTACGGTCCATATGTAGGGCATGGGTACCAAAGGAAGAGTCACCTCCTTATTTAGAGGCCAAATGGTTGGAAAGCGCAAGAAGGATAAAGAAGGGCAGGGAGCTCACATGGGAATTTGACGGAGTAGAATTAACTAAGAGGGGAATGTTGGGAAGGGGGATGAGTGTGTCAGGCCCCCCAACAGTTTCAGATAAGGCAGAGGCCTGGAAGTGTGCAGTAGAGGATCAGGGAGGGTACAAGGGGAGGGGCCATTGACAGGAGCTGAAGTGCTGGGAGGGTGGTGCCTGGCTTAGCTTTACAGTATATAGTGGATGAAATGCCATTTTAGATAGTAGCAGCCATGTTGAAATGGAGGCCTAGTTTTGCGCTGCAGCCAGGGCCACGGCTCAAGCCACACGCATATGGACAAAAGTGTATGCATGCGAGAATAGGGAATAGATTGTAGCATGGACACTGGTGAGAAAGGCCAGAGCTACAGAGATTCAAAGACCCCTCATTGTCTCATGTTGCCAGCATTCGTATCCCAGAAGGAATGCGACCTGCAATGCAACGAGTGTGTGAAGAGCACTCTGTGAAAAGCAATCCCATGAGAAGGAGGGTACGAGCCTCCGACCTTCCACGTCCAAGCTCTAAGTAATAGCACCCAAATGCCCTATCCCAAGACCCCCAACATACCAAGGTACCAGTCAGTCTCAGAGCACGGACAATAAAGCTGTTGAACCCCCAATTGAACAGAAACTATCTGAAACATGGATAAGTTGCTCCCCCATAGGTCACATGATTTGTGTTGCGAGGTGCCGGGAGGGGTAAAGCAGCATAGCCAAAATGGGGGTGGGGAGCTTTGGATGGGTGCCCGCGTGTTTGGAATCGAGTTAGTGTGTGTGATGCTATGACCTCAAAGTATCCTCTTAGCCCTTGCCTGCAGTATCAGGTGCACATCGGGTTAGAGAGGGACCTAGCAAACCTAATGGAGCCAAAGCCTATGTATAGGGTCTCGCCAACCAGCCATTTGTATTTGTACATTATTTAATTTACATCACTGATGACATTGTGTGCCTTCATAAAGTGTTGCTCATACTGATTTTACCAGAACGTTTCGTGGCAGAAGAGCACTTTGCTGGTACATCTTTATTTTTGCGGAAATAAAACCATCTTCTATTTGCAAGAGGTGTTCTGGGCCTTTTCCTAAGTGGGTTGCTTTTTTCTGGTATGAGCATAGAGGGGTTTCTCTAGACCTTCACAGGTACATTTTCTTCCTGTAACATGTAAATACATTAATTTAAATGATGCACAGTTTGAATCAAGTAAGCATCAGTAGGACACCATGTTAACGCATAGTAAATTATTGTATAGATTCATCCCTCAGATCAAGAATCTGTATCAATTAGCCAAAAAACATAAAAAGTAGTTTTGAATTGGTCCGCCACAGATAAATAAATCATTCTTTTTGTGACATTTCTACCACACTAATGAAGACGTGACACTAATTGTCCATAAAACGTCGAACTCGGTTACTGACTGCTGCTGTGATAACAATTTAGTCATCCACGAAAGTCACAATTTTAAGTTGGGCTAGAGAACATTTTGATATGTTTCTGCTGATTGCTGATGTGACAATAATCTTATCAATTAAAGATGTCATAAAATCAAATTGGCTTATTGGGCAATTTGCATTGTCTTTGCAAGCGAACTTGATCATAGCTCATGAAATGTATATATTCTTGCTCAAACATTTTATGTGATTTTATTGAGCTGTGTAAGAATCACAATGGAAGAGTGTGTGTATTTAGTCTTTCATGTTAATGAATTGTGTGGGAACATTGCATGACATTTGTCCTATTTATGTATGAAATTATATATATGGGATTGCATTATATGTGTACATTTATGGTATTATACTTTGTGTAATGAATAATGTACTCATTTTCAGATGCTACATTGCTGCTCATTACAAGAGCATGGATAATTACATTACTACATTAATTAAAGTATATTTATTTCAAAGGTGTTTCCCATGGTAATGCCTTGTGTTATACAGTAAAAGTTCCCGGTTAATTGATTGGTTAAGGAAAATCTGCATTTCCGATTCGATGAGTTCATATTTTTGGACAGGGTGGGGCTGGGGGGCTACACAGCAGTGCACATAATGTATATTTCTGAGTGAATGATGAATTTGTCAAGAATGGTCATTCCTTGCCCAAATGCAGCAGCCTCACTGAAAGGTCGGACATCAAATACATTATACCGGCAGACTCATCCACTAAGGTAATCTTAAATATTCACGGATAGGATATTTTGTAGAATTAGGCTGTCCATTATAGTGAAGGGCAGATGGGAAGCAGCATAAGAAACTCCCTTTGGAAATACTCGTGGTGGGGTGATATGCATGCACACCTCCACGATGTCCATATGAATTATCAGTCATTCAGCTTTATTACAGCGTTCGCCAAAAAGCAGCAGATAATACAACAATAGTAATTCAAAGGTATATAGCATGACTAACATGGGTAAAGTACAAAAACATATTCAAAAATAAAATCAATAAGACATTATCATATATACATGAATTATAAGCACCAGCTCTTGCACTTTAGCTTTTATGAATCAAAAGTATTGCACTATACCAGGCTAAATATTAGAAAAAGTGATCACATTACAAATGGATCTTGTGTTAGATGCAAGCAATGTGATACTAATTCTCAGCTTCTGGCAAGGCTATATATACCCTGTAGTATCACTTTCCTGGGACCTAACAGTGGAGAATCTATATGCAATAGTGGCACTTAGATGATAGTCAACCCTTTCATGGGCATGCTAGGCCTCTTCCATGGCGTTCCAACATGCATTCATTTGGTTCTCTGTCGTGGCATTAGTTTTAGGTAAAACACGGGTTGCTGTGCACCAGATGAAGCCATCACCTCCTACTTGTCAAGCTTTGTATGAGGATCTGAATTGAACGAATGTATGAGAGGACACTGATATGGTACTGCTGCCAAAAGCACTCTCATTCCAATGATTGCTGGACCTGTTTTCATAAGCTGTCTCAGCACTGACATCACTGCTATGTCAGACCATGAGCCAATCTCCCTATTGTATAATTGAGTGCTCCACTGCTATTGTCCCACCTGCTTTTACCATGCTGTTGATAGCCTTTACCAGTATCAGCAGTGGTGCTGCATTGTATGCTTATGGGTCTAGATCCAGGATGTCCATTGTGCGGCGCACAGGCTCCTCACATCCTTTCAGAGATTTCTACCACCGCCCTAGCTCACCTCTGCTCTGCCTTTTCTGCCAAACTAGGCACAGCATCCAGGCAGCTGATAAGGGGAGCACCTCGAGAGTTTAGCACTTGCTGAACCCTGGAAGTGTTTATATTTTACCATCACCTTCAACTTCATGATGAAGGCAGAAGTTACAAAATAAGCTGTTCTGCCACAATCAAGCCGTGACAGGTGGGAGCAGATACAATAGTTTAAAAAGAATATAAATATTGAAAACGTAAGCCTTGAATTGTATCTTTTTTATGTTCTGACTTGAAGGTTTGTGTATTAAGGATGCAGCCTCACATGTGCAGGTGCTGAGATCACATGCAAGCAAGCAAAGCTTGCCAACACCTGAGTAATGCCATCCAATCCTACCTAATATCTCCTCGGCATGGTATAATCATCCAATGAAATGTCCAGCCTCACACGTCCACTTATTGCCATCAAATGTCAAGTGCAGCCTCACATTCCCCAACTATTTCAGCTAATGCCGCGTGCTAGGATTGGTCGCAATATGCAAGGTGCAGCCCACACATATCACATTGCTGCTATCATGTCTCAAGCACATGCGCAGAAGTTATGCAATGTGCCGGGTTTTGTGAAGCACCCGATCATAACAATTGGACTGTGGCACTATTGCCGGGCATATCCATGAGTCCAGTGAGTCCATTAAAGAAAAGCGTACAAGTACTGTAATAAAATAGTTTCTTTTGAAAGATTAGAAACTGGGTTGTTTCTCTTAAATGCCTTAGTAATGCACTAAATGGCACGTTTTGCCACATATCCGGGCATTATTTATGTTAACATCCATGACATTAAATACATTTTCTTAAAATGTACTAGTGAAATGAACTCCTGTGCATTTGTTTTAAAATCCCATTACGTTTTGAGTCAGTGTTACTGGCCCAAAGTGCATTGAAAACGTCTATTTCTTTCACACTTATTCTATGCAGGAGGGCTCCCAAACCTCTGTATTCATTGTTATTTTCATCCTTTCAAATGTTACTAATTTGATTGTCCAATGTGCTTTTAAATGCAGAATGTGTCACTAGTTTAAACAAAGATCCTTGGGAAGAACCTCTACTCCCCATCATATGGGCTCTCACAAGGGTGTGCTGGGAAATAATGCATGTCGTTGCTCCTAGACCTAGAAGAGTAGATATCCCTTTTGATATTTCCTTGGAATGTCACCTTTGGTAAATACTCCTGTGTTATGAGGTGGAATAGTTCCTTGGAGTACCACCATGCTTTCACTTCACCCAGGTGATCAAGGTGAATTTGTAAAATCTCCCGGTTTATTTAAAAAGTGTTTACCTATACAGAAGGGAAACACTCTGCATTACATCAATGTAGGAAAATGCATTTTCTATTCGGACACTGTGAGGGGCTGAACAATTTGGCATCTCTGTAATGCATAAAAAGGTGAGATTTGATTCTTGTCTGAATAAAGGTAATGAACAGTAGTGGTATGATCTGTTACTGTACGCCTTCTCACTTCAACATAACTATATTCGGCATTAAAGGCCATAAAAGTATAAATACATAACATTAAAAAACAGACTTAAGACAGTCAGTTTGTTAAGTTACAGGAAATGTGCAAATCATGTGGACAAACATTTGCCAATTCTGTGAGAAATAAGTTGTAGATTTCAGCTGATTTGCTATTGTAAAAATATCTCAGAATCTCAAAATCTAAAATAGGGAGAGCGATGCTCACAACTCTGGAAATTAGGATAAAAGATTCAAAGCCTTTTTCCTAAGTAGCCATGCCCTGAGGGTATATTGTGCAGTTGCAAATATCATGTGAGGGGATTGACAATGGATTAAAAAGGACATTGCAGTTCTGGATGATCGAATGCTGGCTTAATTTAATTTGCAAAGGTAGCGGGCGCCCCTCTCTCGACAGAACAAGGCCTGATAACCTGTTCAGTGGTTATTAACCACTTGAGAGTTCGCAGCCACTGCTTTTACTCACTGTGCCTTCCACAGATGGGAAATATCCATTTGCACATCAGTCTTTGTCCTGCCCAGGGGCAGTCCAGCACCGAAATGCAATGGCAATTCCAACCTGAACGAGAGTACCACCAGCAACCCCATACACGTGTTTCACCCTTGTTGGGGATCATCAGTGAGGTGAAGATGATGCCTCTCTAAGCACAGTGAGAGGGAGACCACGTCTGGTTGTCCCCAGGAGACCTAGGGTTACCAATCCCAGGTTCCTTGAAATTTAGTTTGCAAAGGTAGCGGGCGCCCCTCTCTCGACAGAACAAGGCCTGATAACCTGTTCAGTGGTTATTAACCACTTGAGAGTTCGCAGCCACTGCTTTTACTCACTGTGCCTTCCACAGATGGGAAATATCCATTTGCACATCAGTCTTTGTCCTGCCCAGGGGCAGTCCAGCACCGAAATGCAATGGCAATTCCAACCTGAACGAGAGTACCACCAGCAACCCCATACACGTGTTTCACCCTTGTTGGGGATCATCAGTGAGGTGAAGCTGATGCCTCTCTAAGCACAGTGAGAGGGAGACCACGTCTGGTTGCCCCCAGGAGACCTAGGGTTACCAATCCCAGGTTCCTTGAAATTTAGTTTGCAAAGGTAGCGGGCGCCCCTCTCTCGACAGAACAAGGCCTGATAACCTGTTCAGTGGTTATTAACCACTTGAGAGTTCGCAGCCACTGCTTTTACTCACTGTGCCTTCCACAGATGGGAAATATCCATTTGCACATCAGTCTTTGTCCTGCCCAGGGGCAGTCCAGCACCGAAATGCAATGGCAATTCCAACCTGAACGAGAGTACCACCAGCAACCCCATACACGTGTTTCACCCTTGTTGGGGATCATCAGTGAGGTGAAGCTGATGCCTCTCTAAGCACAGTGAGAGGGAGACCACGTCTGGTTGCCCCCAGGAGACCTAGGGTTACCAATCCCAGGTTCCTTGAAATTTAGTTTGCAAAGGTAGCGGGCACCCCTCTCTCGACAGAACAAGGCCTGATAACCTGTTCAGTGGTTATTAACCACTTGAGAGTTCGCAGCCACTGCTTTTACTCACTGTGCCTTCCACAGATGGGAAATATCCATTTGCACATCAGTCTTTGTCCTGCCCAGGGGCAGTCCAGCACCGAAATGCAATGGCAATTCCAACCTGAACGAGAGTACCACCAGCAACCCCATACACGTGTTTCACCCTTGTTGGGGATCATCAGTGAGGTGAAGCTGATGCCTCTCTAAGCACAGTGAGAGGGAGACCACGTCTGGTTGCCCCCAGGAGACCTAGGGTTACCAATCCCAGGTTCCTTGAAATTTAGTTTGCAAAGGTAGCGGGCGCCCCTCTCTCGACAGAACGACAGAACGACAGGTTGGAGTTGCCATTGCATTTCGGTGCTGGACTGCCCCTGGGCAGGACAAAGACTGATATGCAAATGGATATTTCCCATCTGTGAAAGGCACAGTGAGTAAAAGCAGTGGCTGCGAACTCTCAAGTGGTTAATAACCACTGAACAGGTTATCAAGTCTGTTCTTTCGAGAGAGGGGCGCCCGCTACCGTTGTAAAACTATTTTTCAAGGAACCTGGGATTGGTAACCCTAGGTCTCCTGGGGGCAACCAGACGTGGTCTCCCTCTCACTGTGCTTAGAGAGGCATCAGCTTCACCTCACTGATGATCCCCAACAAGGGTGAAACACGTGTATGGGGTTGCTGGTGGTACTCTCGTTCAGGTTGGAGTTGCCATTGCATTTCGGTGCTGGACTGCCCCTGGGCAGGACAAAGACTGATATGCAAATGGATATTTCCCATCTGTGAAAGGCACAGTGAGTAAAAGCAGTGGCTGCGAACTCTCAAGTGGTTAATAACCACTGAACAGGTTATCAAGTCTGTTCTTTCGAGAGAGGGGCGCCCGCTACCGTTGTAAAACTGGCTTAATTTAAGATTGGTCTCAAATGTGTATTTTATTTTTTATTATTTACTTCTTTAACCCCCAAGGTTTTTACAAGAATTGATTCCCTTGTTTGTCTACTTTGTTTCAGTACTTAGTCTATTTTTCCTTTGTCGGACACTTTCATTAGAATTAGGACCATTATTTTATTGCATCTTGGAAGTGATTGGGCAACTAAACAATTCTCATGCCCCTGGCTCGAATGGGCTTGCTTCCATGGTAGTTACGCAGAAACCCCTCATATGGGCAGAATTCATCTATATACTATGTAAAAGAGTTTGAACCCAACATACTATTCCTGAATCTTAGAACCACACAATTATTGTTCCAAATCAGTTAATCAAGCTGGTGACAGAGAAATGCCGGCGAACTACCGGCAGTTATCCATACTTGATACCACCAGCAAAATAGTGCTGGAACATCTACTTAGCTGGGTCAAAGTAAATGCAATACTGCACCCGTTACAAAATGGATTTCGAACAGGTACTAGTACCTCTCATAACATCCATCTTTTAGATGCAATAACTACCAGAGCAATGTTGAAGGTCGCTCATTCTGTCTACATAACCTTTGTTGAATTCATAGCTGCCTTTGACAGCATCAACTGGATAATACTGTGGGAAATATTGTCCCTCCTTAATTGTCCCAATTGGTTACTCGAAATTTTGATCAAGTTGCACAGTAATAACAGAGTACGAATCCGGCTCGACAAAAATAGCTTTTTATCCCAATCCATTGAAGTCAACAAGGGTGTGAAGCAGGGCTGCTTATTGGCAGAACACTTATTTAACTTATACTTAGCTGACCTGATTCGCCGTTTGATATCCAAAGCAAACTGTCCTGCCAAATTTAAGGACTTTATGGTATCTGCCCTATTGTACGAAGATGATCTTGTCATCATAGATCATACACATAATGGAATTAAGTCAATGTTAGAAGAGTTGGGTTGTTTTGCCAAGGAATATAGCTTGACTATTAATCTAAAAAAGACACAAACTATGTTGTTTGCATATAAAAGAATCAATAAACTGCAAATGAAAACATCATGGGGTAATATTGAGTACACCAACAACTACAAATATGTGGGTGTCCAATTCAAGTAGCCGGGCTGGGTACAAAATTTTGATTACTGACCAAACTAGACAGGCGAAGCGAATTACAACTTTCACTAAAAGGTCTGTCGATAACTATGCTGGATCCTCATTGAAAGGGATCCTTATGCTTTACTGGCAATGGTTTATCCCCTCGGTTGCATATGGATTGGAAGCTATAACAATGAAAGACCTTAATTGGTTGAACAAAATAGAGGCGCTTTTTTGGCAAAATGTGTTGGCTTTGCCACCGTCTTGCCCCATACAGTATATTAGAACTGAGCTGGGTTTACAATCCTTGCGATCGATAGCCTTGCAACAGCGTGGGTTACTGTACCTGAAAGCCTCTAGTCACCCTGAAAGCCAATTGCTTTACAACATAGGACTGAACGTTATCCGGCTTGATAAAAGTAATCAATTGAACACCTATGATAATGCTTGTAGATCACACTTTAGAGAACTGGATTTGTCGACTGAACGTAGCCGTTGTGGTCTCTTTGAAAGCATTAAAAATGGCTTCAAGCAGAAAAATAGGCATCGTGATTGGGAAAGCAATTTTCTTAGAATGAGTGAACTACATAATTATAAATACATTGAGGGGATGGTTCATACATATTTTCGCCCCCAAATGTATTTAATTTGCTGCCCTGATCCTATAGTTTGCAAATTCTGGCTATATATGTGCACCAACCAATTGCCTGTAAAAGCTACGAATGGAACAGAATGGAAATTGTCTGTTGACGACCATTGCTGTCGAATGTGTAAGTTATCAAAAAACATGGAAACTGTGAGACATGTGTTGACAAGCTGCCCTACGTTGCACTGCCAGTATCTGTCTAATATATGAACGGTATGTACATGATATGTCTTGTATATCTACTGTCCACTTTTGGAATGAATGCATGAATTCTCAAATAGAGCCTCTGCATATCGCTATGTATAGAGCATGGACTTTCTTGCCCTCTTTTCCCGAAGCGGTGGTTTGAAAGTGACTCTCTCAGAAGCAACATTATTGTACATATGAGACGAATATTGTTGCAGAACATGGTGTAGGATCCCACTGATAATGTAACTGAAGAACAATGTGTTTTGGTGCATAGTTAATATTTGCAACTGTTAATTTAGGAGATTAATAGCTGCTATTAGTTTTATTATGTATTTGTGATTTTGTCTGTTTTAGTTTGTTTTACGAAAAAAAATGTGGTTGTAATAGTTCTGTAAACTAAAAGACAACTAATAATAAAATAAATAAAACAAATATATCATGTTAAAAATCATACTGTACATAAGCTATTTCCATCCTTGATATGAGGATGGAAAAGGTACAAAATGCTTTTTGCAGGGTGGGTGCAGATTTTCTAAAATGCGGCTCACAGTATTTCACTAAATCCCCCACTGGTACTACCATCATTATTACCACCATGACCACAGCAACTCTAACTGGGGTCCCTTAGATTACCACTGTTGGTAATCATCAAGACAAATACTGTATGCCTGTATTGAGGCATGTAAAGTGTTTTGTTTTTATAATTTCATGTTCTCGCAATAATACTGGCTCAAAAGGTTTTAGGAATAACACATTCTTTTTTGGAACGTAGAATTGCCACTTTCATTAAAAGTGTAGTATTTGTTTTAATGGAGGGCTTTGAGTGTTGGGCAGTAGCAGACACTTGTTTTGTTCCTGAGGGGGTAGAATGTATTGAGACAGAGAGAGAAGGAGATGTAGAGAGCGAGAAAGAGAGAGAGAGAGAGAGAGAGAGAGAGAGAGAGAGAGAGAGAGAGAGAGAGACAGAGATGGAGAGGAGTAGACAGGGTTCGGCCTGAGTAGTTAAGACCCAATCAAAATCTGTTAGTGCCCACTCAGCAGTGCTGTGGAAATTTACATATTTTGATGTTTCAGCCAAGCAGCAGGGGTCACTCTCCAGTGCCGGCTGGCAAAAAAAAAAATAACAATTCTGGTTTGCATTAACACAAAGGGGGCAGCAGATAAAATAAATTACGGCAGGCTCAATCGGAGTATTAAAAGCTGATTGCTACCAAAAAGAATGATTATGTACAGGAAAAGTGGAGGGCAACGTCCGAGGCACTGTAAGACAAAAACAATGTGCTATTTTGGCAGTTAGAGATAAAAACCTATGAGGAGAACATACACTTAATTGCTGTATAATTGCAGAGGAGTGGCAATCTAACTTTGAGACCTTATATGGTGGTGAGGTGCAGACTGACCAGGGGAGGCTGCCATTTTGAGAGATGGCGTGGGGTGTGTGTCACCAGGTGATGTGGTGCAGGCAATCTCCACCCAAAAAGGGAGCAAGGTAGCAGGCCCAGACCTTTTCCTAGAGGATCTAATTAAGGACAAAGTAAACATCTGGGCCCCAGTGTTATGCAGGATATTCAACACAATCATTAGGGAAGGTGTGATTCCAGAATCTTGGCGCAGGGCAACTATAATCCCCATCTATAAACAATGTGGGAGCGAAAGTGCGGCCAACTACCGCCCAATATCCCTCTTGGACAGTACAGGTAAACTGTTTGGGAAAACTATCCTATCGAAACTGCAAATCTGGGCTGATGACAATAAGGTAATAAGTGACCTTCAGGCAGGATTTCGGAAAAATAGGGGAACAATAGAGCATTGTTTTCTACTGTATATAATCATTCAGAAATACACAGTGCTGAAGCACATGCAATGGTATGCTGTGTTCCTCAACTTGAGGACAGCTTTTGATTCCTTCTCCAGGGGGAAACTCTGGAAGATACTTTCCTTACATTTAGCTCTGGCCGACCTGATCAGACTCATCAGGCTCCTCTAAATAGACAATAAAGCCTCATTCCGCTATGGGCTAGGAGGGGAATTGACCAAGGATTTTAATGTATCAAGGGGGAGTGTGTCAGGGTTGCCCATTGGCCCCCATTGTATTCAATCTATACATCCAGGAAATTATAGACATCCTCCTCTCAGAATGTCAGGACTGCCCCAAATTAGATAAGGATAAAATACCTGCCCTATGCTATGCCAATGATGAGGTTATCCTGGCAACAACACTGCAAGGGTTGGCAAAATCATTGGCACTGGTTGTGCAAAAGTGCGATGAAGTGGAGCTGGACCTGAACACTGATAAGACAAAATCAATGGTGTTTAGACTCAGGTTTGCAAAAAATACATCGATAAAGCTGGGGCTGAAAGGGAAACAAATAGAGCAGGTAAAAGATTTTGACTATTTGGGGATCCGATTTCAAGAGAGTGAGGGCTAGGTCGCCCAAGTGAATCACTCTGCAGCCCCCCTCGATAAGTTTGGGGGGTCAATAGTAGCATTCCATGCTATCTCTCCAGCGCTAGACCTGCATGGGAAACAGGCAGTTGCTGCTGCCCTATTCGGGGCTGAACTATGGGGGCATGGTAATTTGAAAAAACTGTCCATTATTGAGGCCAAATTCCTGAAAAAGCTTGTCCTTGTAGCTAAAAGTACCCCAACTGCATTGTTGCTCCTGGAGCTAGAGGTATCCGCAGTAGTTTCTATTGCATTACTAGGCCCAAGTCTTTTTTGTTGAGACTTTGGAATCAAGAGGGACTTTTGAAATATAAAGAAGCCTTGTGACATATAATGTCCCTGGAAGGAGGGAATTCGCTTGTTTGGGTTTGCCATGTAAAGAATGCCCTTCAGGAATTGGATGGCGTTAACCTATGGGAGAATACCCAACACTAGCTGCTTGGCATTAGAAAGGAGCTATGGTCTCATGCTAGGGAAGGATTGCTGGTTAGCACGAGAAGGTTAAAACTGGGCCTGTCCTATCTCGATCTTTTGTCCCCAGGTAGGATATTCTACCAAGAATATATCTCTCTAACCTATGAGAAATCCCTGGATGTGCAAGCGAGACTAGGGACCCTCCAAATGGCAAGTTTTACGGCCAACTGGAAAGAACTAAACTCTGATAAATGTATATTGTGCGGAGGGGAAGTAGAAACTATGACTTTTTTTTTGCCTTGGCGAGAAAACAAAATATTTTAAGTCTGTATTAAGAGAAGAAGGAATGAGGGATACCATGACAGCAATGAGATTCCTAAAACCAAGTACCAAGCAAGCTGTGGTTTTTGCAGTGGATAGATACACGCACAGATTCTGGCTGTGAAAGAGGAAGCAAATCAAATTGTACTTGTAATATATTGAATTTACTGAAAGCCTAGAGGATGCGAGCAGGGCTCTCCTCTTTGGGATGCACTTTAAAGTTGTTCAATGTATATGCTCTATTTCGCTGATGAAATTGAATTGCCTGTAATACTTCTGCCAATTACTATGTCTTTTATATTGATGCATTTTATACTGCTTGGATTATTGTTTTTATGTAATGACTTGAAGATGTTTATGTCGAATAAAAGTATGTTGACTGACTGACAAAAAAACCAACAAAACATCTGTGTTGAAAACTCACAGTAGCAAAATCTAAATGTGGTGAGACTGCACAGTAGCACAATCTTAAAGTGGTGAAACCTCACAGTAGCAAAACCCATATGTGGTGAAACGCCAAAATGGCAGGACTCAAAGTGGACAAAATTCAAAAGCAGCAGAACTCAGAAAGGTGTACATCTCATAGTAGCAAGAGTCAAAGCGGCAAGGTTTGAAACTGCAAGATTCCAAGTGGTGAGTGTTATGTCTTTAGTTCTTTATCATATATTAATAATTACTCCAACCTTTTAGTGCGTCTTCATACATCCTTTTATTAACATCAACTGAACTCAGCCCACTCCCCACATTCCAGAATACCTTTTCCAACACTCCATATTCTACTATCCTACTATTCTATTCTATGAGTCTACATACACTTATATGTTAACACTACACAACAGTGAGACTTCACAATAGCAGGAATCAAACCTTGGAATTGCACATGGTGAACAAATAATGAACTCAAGCTCTTGTATCTTGCAATGTCCCTGACCCTTTGTCTGTGGTCCTATGGGTCGGCAGGGGGCTGCAGTAGAGGGCTGCGCACTGGCGACCAGGCCAAAAGGAGCCAACCTTATCCACTGCCCTTCGCCTGGGTTCCCTGAGAGGATCCTGCAAGAGTGTTGTTTGGGTCACATGACCCCTAGGAGCACTACTGAGGGCCTGGGGAGCACGAGCTGGGGGAAGGTCGAGGGTGAAGCCTTGGGGCTTCTTTTTTAAAACATTAACATGGAGGAGCTGGGGTAACAATAGAAGGGGTGTTATGTTGTATGGTAGAGCTCTGACCTCACTTACACAGACCAGCTGTGGAGCCACGTAGTTTAGTCAAGGAAGGCTTTATTGTACATATATACATTTGTATAGGTTCCAGTTACTTGCAGTATGTACATTCAGGTAGACCCAAGTGGGCATTATGGGAACAGACCCAACCGCCATCCTTTCACTCCCAGCTCAGGCCCCCAACTGACATTCATAGAACACTCACACACACATTCACTCAACATTCTCCTGAGCTGTCTATCATGCATACATCAACATTCCATCAGCATGCACTCCTGGCCAGTGATACAATACAAGACTGATTTACATTACAAGGGGACAGGTTTTTATTTTTTTATTTATTAAACTAAAATGGAGGGGCTGTGGACCCAGTGGAAGGGGGTGGGCTTAGGGTTTCATTTTTATTTATTTAATTAAAATGGACGTGTTGGGGTCACTGTGGAATAGGGTTTGTCTAGGGGTCATGGTTGTTGGTCTGAAAAGGCTTCACTTACCTGGGTGGCTGGCGGTGGTCTCCTCTCCCAAGCAACGGCAGGAAGCAAGTGACTTCCTTCGCCTGCTTGCCCAGGTGGTCTCGGTACTGCTGTTGGCGTCACATGACCCCCAGCAGCAATATTCAGTGAATGTGGAGGTCCAGCTGGGGGAGGGTTGAGGGCATGGGCTTGGGGCTTGTTTTATTCAAATTAAAATGGAGGGGCTGCAGTGGAAGGGTGGGTGGGCTTGGCTTCGTTTTTATTTAATTAAAATGAAGGGGCTGGTGTTGCAGAGGAAGGGGGTTGGGATTAGGGCTTCTTTTTATTTAATTAAAATGGAAGGATGGGGTCGCAGTGGGAGGGATGGTGGGCTTGGGGCTTCGTTTTTATTCAATTAAAATAGAGGGACTGCGATCATGGTGGAAAGGGGGTGGGATTCGGGTTTCGTTTTTATTTAATTAAAATGGAGGGCTGGGTGAAAGGGGAATGGGCGAGTGTGGTCCTTTGTTTTGATTTAATTAAAATGGAATGCATGCGAAAATGTTTCCGCATACATTTCCCACATTCATTGTACTGTACACCATCACGGGCACGTGCACCTTGCTAAATAAATTAATGTTATAAAATAAAAACAACATTTAAAAACAATGCTTGAAAACTTGATGGGTCATGGACATTAGTTGTATGTGTGGCAGGGAAATAATTCACAAGCTGTGAGGATTTCCCCCTGAAACAAAATGTTCCCCGCGTTGTTTTACATTACTGTAAAATAGCTCAAAGCCTTACTAAATTCGGAATGGCATTCTAAACGTCTTGAAAGAATCCCACAAAGGCCATGTGGTTTAATTGGGTAGGAATGTTAAAAGTGACAAGCATGATTTATGACATAATTTCCATGTCCCCTAGGTATGGTTTTCTAATGATTTGTATTCATGCACACATTTGTAAGGGGCGGTTGCTGCTGTCAACTGGCTGCACGGCGACACACATGGGTACAATATACGAAAACCAATACATGTCTCGTACATATACTGGGCCGAATACCTAACGGAAATGGTGGCAAACCTAGCAGCTTCTCGGAATTTTCATTTTCAGAAATCAAAATGAACGCAAAGAAAACACAATTCTAGTGTCTTAGATATGCATCACCTCAGTGACGCAGTCATTTTAAACACTGATTTGGAATTCGTGAACGCGTTACGTAGGCTCTTTTGTAGGTCGCATCCTTCTCATTGACAATAAAGAGCCTCTGTCCATTTTTTCTGGTAACCCTGCTCCGTCTAAATTGGTAATTTTGATACCAAACCTCAGAGATATTCGTGTCGCAGGCAACTGCTTGGCACATTTTACCAATCCACTAACAGAGAAGTTCATTCTTTAAGGAACGATAGAGCATTTGGTTGCTCTGGCTGGACGCCTGGCTCAGAGGACGAGAATGGGTCTACGGGGGAGGCCTGCTTGAAGAGAATTACAATAATCAATCATGAAAGAACAAATGCCACGAGTTGTCAAGCCCTGTGATAAGGGATGGCCTTTCAGACACGAAGGCCCTAAACTAGCAGAACTTCAGGAAGCAAAGTTACCACTTTGGCTGTGGCCTGATGCGTCATCAGTTCCCGGTGTACTCGGAATTGCACTACGTATATATACGACACATCTGCTCAGTGTTGCAGGGATTTCTGCTCTAACAGTAGAAACAGCTCCATGCCAACCCCGCCAGATGCCCGTAAAAAGAATACCGACCCATCGTGTGAACTCCACAGCGTTTAACAGTGAAAAACACATCTTGAGAATAATAGTTATGAAGCACAATGTTTGCATCTGCCCGAAAAGGAGGTGACACTCCCAGTACACAATTTGCAACTAGGATTTCTTAATGAAGTCATCGAAACATTAAAACTGCACTGACACGCCACAAGCCCTTTCCATAAACGGCTGAAGTACCCAACGGTGACACCCCCGGCACTGTGATGATTACCACACACATTGCCATGCACAGCCATCGAGGAGAATGTACACATCCTGCTGGTCTCAGGATGAAAGAGGCTAAAAGTACCTTGAAAACTGTGTTCGTATTTTAATGGAGGCAAATCATTTCCTGATGGGAGCCATTCAGAGGACGGACTGGCTGTGGGGGTGGTGGGCGCGAAGCCACCGCCTCCATTCATGCTAAAGTTGTGGGTTTCTCACGACATCCAGGTATGCGCGAACATTTCCATTGTGGCACAAAAAGGCAGTCTGTGGTCTGGAAAAACGTGGCAGAATAGTGCATTGCCCTGCGCCTGATAGGGAATACCTGGGGCCAGATTACAGAAACTTTGCACCGGTGCACGTGCAAAGTTTCGACGGTATTAGCACCAGGGCAAAGTTTGCCCTATTTAAAATAAAACACTGGGACAGGATAAAAAAATCATTGCACCTCATCAAGTGCAGTTTGGTATATTAAAAGCATTAGTGCTAATACGGAATGATATTAGCACTAGGGCTAACTTTGCCCTGATGCAAAAATGCATAAACAATGTATCTTTTTAGCACTATAGCAATTTTAGCCCTGGTGCTTATAATATGCCAAACTTCACTTGTCGAGGTGCAATGGTTTTTTAATGTGTGCCAGTATTTTGAAGAATAGGGCAAACTTTGCCATAGTGCTAAAACCGTGCAAACTTTGAGTTTCTGTAATCTGGCCCCAGTGGAGCAGGAGAATGGCACGTGGACCGCCACAGGTGAAAGCACACCAGCTGTATCCGGCTGTAAATCAGGGGTGTGTTTCAACCCCGATTCTGCAGGTGAACTCCTTCACAGCAAAGAATCTGTTCGCGAACACCAGGTGCATGCATTGATTTCCTTTTGGCAATCAGTTCACTGACAAGTCACACGGTCCAAAAACATAACAATAGGCGCACAGGTTTGCGATAAAGAATACGGACATCTGGCATCAGTAGTGCCCTTGCAGCACCACTTGGGCGAAAGCTACCCCTCCCCACCCGCCGCCCCCATTCCAATACCTTTATGAACTGTAAGCACACTACACTTTCTGGAAATGTACAGGTGGGAGGGCGGGGGGGAAGGGACTGCAAGAGTGGTGTTGGCGATACAGAGGTGTGGAGGTCACCATAATGCAGGCGCACTGAAGGAAGGATGCTGGCTTCTTTGAGTCGGGGAGTAGTTTCTTTGGGATGGAACAATATGGTATCGTTCAGCAGCAGTGACAGTGACTAATATAAAGTGATGTGGGTAATTCTGTTTCTGAAAGGTAGACGCACTGAAAAGACCCCCTTTTACTAAAAGCTCCATGCCAAAAGCATAGTGCATCCATAGATCTTAGCTGCATCAGTCTCCTGACATCTGCATCCCCTGCAGTGGCGCAGGACAGGTTCAAAGGTCACATGTGCATTTCTGACAGCTGCCGGATACACATATCATTTTAACTCAGGCACCACTGTTTTAAATGATTAGTATTGTCATGCTGAAGTCTGTTGGCTGGGTAATCTCTATATAAAGCCAGGCCTGGCTGTGCAACGGTGACTGAGAAAGAGCAAACAAATACGAGAGTCACACAATTTTAATATCATGCAAGTGTCAACCTTGTGAGCCCAGGTCCTGCTAGTCCAGGGCAATCTGGAATCATATCTACCCTGGCCAGCCTCACTAAAACCCAAGTAGACAAAAGACAAGAACTGCCTATAATGATTCCCAGGAAGGGAGGGTAAACCCGCCATGTATGTCAAACGACTCTCAGTATGAGATTTAGTGGGAGTCGGTGCTTCAAAGGAAGCACTGACATAACAAAGCCAACCCCACAGCAGGGTGCTGCACTACAGAGAGCTTTTGAAGTAAGCAGGCATGGGAACGGGGTGGAGTTAGAGTATCCAGAGTGGGAAAGGTAAGCCTGAGAAGGGGTTCCATCATCTTGGTTTTCTATCAGTTCTCTCTTCCGTTCTGTCTCTTCCATATCCTGCAGTACAATGCAATCTGGACATTATGTCAGAAGGCAAGGGTCACTTGTTACAGCACCAGGGATTGGACTCCATATTGCAGGTTTCCATTTGACAAATGCCCTCTTAACATTTTGCCTTTATAAGGAATGGGTCACCTACTCTTTTTTAGCTTCTACTTTGGACATCAGGAAGATTCTCTTGGAAGTACAGTCCATTCCAGAGTCCTCTGCCATAGAGGTGCACTTTCGGTACTTGCGTAGGGGTATTCAGGTATGACATTTCAGCAATGTCAATGTTCAAAGAATAGGCTTGGAAAACAAGGTGGGACAGCGGGTTTACGGTCCCAGAAAGTGGATCTGGCCAGTCTAACTGCAGATTCCCAGATGCCACAATGTCAAAAGTAGACATGGCTTTTCTTTAGATTTGCATCTGCCACCAGACTCTGGGGGCACACAAATATACAGAATTAATTTAGAATCCATCTGCCTTGGGTTAAGGAAGACACTAACTACTGGCCCTTTGGTTCCATCAGTTGTTGGTAGGAATGCACATGTCACGTTGTAACAGCCATGAAATCAAACTACAGAGCAGCGGCTGAGAGGTGTCAGTAGACGGATGGGGCAGATGTATATCTTTGAAACATGCTTTTCAGTATGGGCATTATGGAAGTGGGGTCTGATTAGCAGATCTTACTTCCAAAGTCAGATTTTATATTAAAAATCAAAACATATTTGCTTAACAACATATTTTCCCACACATATGTAACCTTTTTTTGATCTTGGTGCCAACGTTTTGTGTAGAGGAAACCTTCTCAGACAATGGGTTACAGGAACGTAGCGATTTACCAGTGAACATTCTATCTGGCTCAGTGCCTAAGAGTGATGCTCTTACCAGATGGTTTGCTTTGTAATTTGACATTTCCAGTGGCCCAACTGTTGATGGATGTGACTATCCTGATGCCCATGACACATAGCCATGCCACTCTCAATGGCAACAATTACAAAGAATGTAACCATTCTGCATGATGACCACTATTGATTTAGCAGTCCCTTGAACGGATGAGTGGGGAACATATGACATGACTACTCTATCATGCATTTAGAGCAATCTCTTTCCTTCGGAATCCTTGCGGAGAAGGTCATCCAGTTCAAAGCAAAGCCAGCTGGTTTAACCATTCATACACAACTGCTGATTGTGCTCTCTGGCATCAGGTTTCTGTAGGTCAAATATGTCCAAAATTACAGTTTGATGTCTCCTCGTCAGCTTGATACCCAAGAATGATGCATAAAAACGTTTCCACATATAGTGCTAGATTAAACATGAACAAGAAGAAGCATGGAGTGTATATCACTATTTCGATGGAAGTCTCTCAAAACAAATCTTTCTGACGATAATGGTAACCCGGTCTACAACTTAAAGTTTCCTTGCTTTTTCCAATGTCTTTTAGAATTCAGCATTCGTTTGCCTTTTCAATCCAAACTTCTTCTGATACTTGCAGAAGTTAGGTAACACAGCTCTATGACAAAATCCACCCAATTATCCATTTGGGGCAGTGCCCTTGAAGCAGTGGAACAGAACCATTGAGTGCTCATCTGTCTTCTAGATCTCAAAGCAATTCTCAACACAGTGGACAATGAAATCTTAATAAAATGATTATCTACATGGTTCACAGAGCGTGCCTCTGTCTGGTTATCCTTTATTTTTAAATCCAAGAGGTCTTGTGATTCTTGCATGGTGCTGTTCAACTACCTTTGATAACTCTCTCATAGTTCTCCAGGACTCACCAATTTCACTGTTGCTTTTTAATACATATTTGCTCCCTCAAGCGCATCATATTTGGATTTCAGGTATATGTTGCTGACACTCAGTTTATCTTGAAATTCAAGCATTTGCTAACTCAGCTTGCCCACCTGAACATCTGCTTTCACCAATTCAGTCTTAGATAATGGCTACAGCTGAATGAGTCCATCACTGAAATGATTGTCCTTGGTCCACCTTAGGTTACCAGACAGCCTTTCCCAGAAATTCAGTTTTTGAGTATTCCAACTGACGTGTACATATCACTTAGTCCCGTAAGATATTTTTGAGTCCTCCTGAACTCCCTCATGACCCTTCTCTCTTACATTTATTACATTTAATTAACAGTTTTTGTCTTGGACATAATCTCGCTTTCCATCCAACAAATATTGGGTAGTGCTGGTTGGAACATTACTTAACTGGAGTACTGCAACACCTTCTGTGACTGTCTCCCTAACATAATCATGAAGAAACTCCAGACTATCCAGAATATTACCATTAGCCTTGCTCTTGGTCGAAAAAATGAGTCCTCCCGCAGCTAGTAGGAGATCTCTTCACTAGCTTATGGTGAAAGATCTGCTAATGTTTAAGACCCTATTTCTCATACATAAATGACTCTTGGGCAGTCAATGGTCTACCTTCCAAATTCCATTCAAAGCTATGCTCCCTTTCAATCCCTAAGATAAGGAAACAAAACATTCTTACTGTTTCTAAGACACATCGGGCGCGATTCATGGAATAATCTGTGTGGAAATAACAGGACTTGTGGGCTAAATTGCTTGCACGTCCCCGTTCATTGATTTGTGGAAAACAATGTGTGGGGATTACCCAGGACTGGTGAGAAATCCGCGCTGGTACACCACGTCACTGTGACTCGACGAACGCCTTGCGCGAGACTCCACGAGAAGGGCCGGCGGGACTGCACAGCCAGTTAAAAAGGAGGTAGAACATGTGGAATGAGGAAGAACAAGCGAGAATGTGGGCATTACAAGGGACATTCCACCGTCATACAATCGCACTGCCCATATGTGCGCAAAACAAATGTATTCATGGAATTGAACAGGGAACGCTTGGTCGCAAAAAAGCTTGTGCAAATACAGAAACACCTATGCCACATGATAGCAGGCATAAACGTCAATGCGCACACTTACAAACGCATAAAAAGCATGCCTGCTCAACAAACACGCGGATACAGCCACAATTAATGCAACATTTGTTGCACCAATCATCCAGGGACATGCAGGAGGAGGAGGATGGGCAGGGCTCCGATCTTCCACCCAAGGACCAGCCTTTTTGGGATGCCTGATTGCACTTGCAAATTGCTGGCTGCATTACCACTGTTTGTTGCCTTTATTATTTATTTATTGTTATTTATCTGTTTCTCCTCTGCTTCCCACTTTCCACCTCTCCCCCCTTCCATGCACTTTTCCCCTCCCCCCTCTCCCATGCACTTGCGCGTTCTCAATGTCACTGGGCCTAGTAAGATCGCTGGTTTGTTCTCCCCTGTTCCCCTCCCTTGCCTTGTCGCGCTCTGAAACACTTGTGTACGAGCGCGATAGAAATAAATATCTATCAATCAATCAATCAGTCAATCAATCAATCAATCAATCAAGTCTATGGCAGTTATAAGTCCCCCCCCCCATATCATCCTAGACCTAGTCACAGAGTTGGAAAATGACCTCACATCACCCACCATGTGCTCTCAAGCACTGAGCGCCTTGAAAAAGGTGCTCACTGCTCTGCATTTCTTGGCCACTGGATCATTCCAGCATTCCAGCAGACCACCACCATGGTAGATGGCATATCCCAGGTCACACAGTCTCACTGTTTACACCAGGTGTTAGCAATCATAACTGCACATCCTTCTGTCAGGTGGCATATCTATATGCCCAGAACACCAGCAGAAAGGCAAACAGTGGTCCAGGATTTTTATGGGGTGACATACTTCCCAAATGTGCTAGGTGCCATTGATTGCACCCATGTTTTTGTACGTCCACCTAGAGCAACAGAGCACATCTACCGCAACCGGAATCATTGACACTCCATCAATGTTCAGATTGTCTGTGATGCCAAGGGCATCATTACTGAAGTGTATGCCAACTATCCTGGTGGCACACAAGAACATCTTCAGGATGTTCCCGCTACACCTTACCCTGGAAGCTGGGAAGCATGGCAACACATGGCTCATTGGTGAGTATGAATGGGTATGCACATGCATGCATGTTGCACACAGACCAATAGACACTGTTGACAAATGACAATGACAACCATTCTCATCTCTACAGGGGACAGTGCCTTCCCTCTGAGCTCATACATGATGACACCCATAAGCTAACTCAACACACCTGCTGAGGTAAGGTACAACACTGCCCATTTGTGACTCAGGGCATAGTGGAGCACACATTCGGAGTGCTCAAGTCATGTTTCCACTCCCTTGACCGCTCTGGTGGTGTATTGCTATATTCACCACCAATAGTCTGCAGGATCATTGTGGCAGCATGTGTCCTGCACAATGTTGCAACACGGCGTGGCATCCCGGTGGATATGGTGGTGGCACACCAACCACACCCACAGGCACACTGCTTGCGTATGGCTGGGCAAAGGGCATGTGGAGAGGCTGCACGAACCCAGCTTGTGCAATCTTTTTTCACCTAAATTCCTTCGCCTGTAGAGTGCACACAATCCCGCAAAATTTCAGGTGTCATTCTATGATGACAATGGGCCAATCCACTGTGTCCACAAAACCACCCTGAGAAAGTGCCCTTGGAAGTGCAAATGTGTGTGCATCCCTTTGAACTAAAAAGACATTTCATTTTGTGTTTCCAAAAGAAACACATTGAAGAGGGAGGACACCACTATCACCATGCCAGCCATTTAATGAAATCACCCGTTTGGCACTAAAAACATCCCATATGACCAACTAACATACCTTTCAAATGTGTAAGCAGCGATACGTTCTGAAACATCATGTCTGAAGTGCAAGCCATACATGGCCTAAAAAATGTTCATGGACACACAATACAGCAAGCAAAATGGCTAATTGCTGCACACATGTCCTAGAATGTGCATGATGCTCACACATATGTCCCTATTGTATGGTGTTGAAAAGCTGTGCAGTAACGATACACACGTGACACAATATGGCAAAATGACCAGAATACACCCCATCCCCAAAGCATAAATTAACAAGAGGAAATTTACAATTGTGACAAAAAGGGCGATACAACAGAATGGCCATATCCAGACATGAAGCAACTAATGTAGCCATTCCATAACGATCAAAATAAATGCACATTTTACCTGTCCCCTTGGCATGTAGTCCACACTCAATGTCATCCCATTAAATAGCCATAATTCTCTGATGGAAGAATCTTCAGACAATGAACAAAATGAAACAGAGTGCAGCCAACACATCCATGCATGCAAAAACTCAAGACCCACGGGCCCCCCCTCAGTGACATACAACACTTGCAAAGAACAACTCACAAGAAAACCATCACCATGTGTCCCATCACACAGGCAAGCAACACCTGCACCTTGCATTCAAATCAAACACAAAAACACACACACACTTTTATTTTTATTTGATTTTATTTTGCATTTTTTAAAGCGCTCACAGAGCCTGCGGGCATCGAGGTGCTGTTACAGGAATTGTTTGTTTTTTAGTTCATAATAGTTTTTTTGTTTTTTGTCTTACTTGCGTATTTATAACACGCTTAAACACCCAGAGTTTTCTAAGCGCGGACCTGGGGATCGAACCTGTTTCCAAAGCGTGCACGTTGCCGCTGAGCTATCCTCCTGGGAGACAGACAAACAACAACAAACCTCACACTGTCTGTCCCGCTGAATGACATGCAGCAAATGTGCATGTCACATATCCCCATTCTCAAGACGATGGCACATACACAATGTACGCACCAGTCAACATGCTGCATGAAAATGAGAAGATATCACATATGCAGATAATTGAGCACCAAAAACGCAGGGACACCCCTGTAAGACTCTCAATGACATGACAAGGATAGCCATTGCCTGCATAGTATTGGCACAGTGCAGTGAACACAGTCATGGGAGCCCATGATGCAAAGCACTGGAAGGCCAGTACACAGATATTCACCTCTTCCATTTCAGGCAGGATCATGCTTGAGGCATACATTTGCAGAGTATGTACTCTGCAAATTGCAGTTTTGTGGGCAAACAACTCACACCTCAGGGCATCCCTGTGTGCCTGACCCTCTGCAAGCAGGGACACCTGCAGACACTGCAGATCTGCCTGTCAGCCTCTGATGTTGGCCTCCATGTGCAGCCTGTGGGAGCGGCATGTGAACCGCATGACCTGCAGCTGTTGCTCCACCTGTGTTGCTGGCGGGATCATGGAAGTGGCCACCCGACCCATGCCCTCAGCTAAACTCTCAATGGCAGCACCCTGTCAGTGTGCTGAATGCAGCATCTGTTGCTCCCACTTTGGCAACTGCCATGGAAGACGTAAGCAGACAAGACACTGCTATGTGATACTGCAAGCAAGGATAAAAGCATGCTAAACGTAGGATTCAAAGTAAAAGTGCAAGGTCAACGCAGACTTCATTGTGACAGCATATAATTGGTCCAATTGTGCATTCAGTTGAATGCAGCAGTACCATGCACCCAGCAGCGGTCAACTTGGAGCTGCAAACATTATGGTGCAGCATGCATGGGAGATACATGTGAAAACACCAACACTGCACAACGTAAAGTGCCACTTCACAACATAGCACCCCAAAAATGAGGTGCATCAATGGTTCCATGGTTGTGGATTGTAACTGGGGCTACACATCATAATTGTGGAACCCTAAGCAAGAGAGGCCAAATGTGCCCTTGAACCAGTACCCCACAAACATTGCAATGGATTTGAAGTGTCACTCAGTAAACATGGCCAAAGTGCAATGATGCACACACCAGTACAACCATCAACACCTGCCACAGGCCACAAACAGCCGGCCCTGCCACCGACTCCCAACAAATGCCCACACAATTGGAACTGCCAACATTTTGAATATGAAACCAGTGGCCCCATTAATCCATAGAAACAACACCATGACCAGATATATCACCCGAACCACACCCTGTGAAACATGCACCCCTGAAGTAGTACTGGTGCACCCTTGAGGTAGTACTGGTGCCCCACAAGACAAGGCAATCCAAAGTGATCACACACAGGGCAAGACTCCCTGCCAAAGACCACACAAGCATCTGCAAATGCCCTGCACTTACCTGGACAGGGTACCCATGTGCCTTGCATACGATGCAACCCATCGCAAAAAGTATCCCTACATACAATGGCATGCATATTAACAATAGAAAGAACATGCATATCCATGACACTTGAATGGATCCTGAAAATATGCAGAAAGCACCCAAAGCAGAAGCACCACAGCGTGCAAGAGGGTGACAGGACATAGACTGTGATCTGCCCATGAGTGCAACATAGCACAGCACAGAGAGGGAGAGAGAGTGACAGTGAGAGGGAAGTCCAATTTAAACACACATTAAGGAGAACACTGGCATGCACTACACCACAGTAGGTGCGGGCATGGAGGAGTTGATCGAGGGAGGTAACACAGTGACATGCGTACCACTTAAAAAATAAATCCTGGCCTGGTAGCATGCAAAGCACATATAATTAAAGTATACATGCAGCAAACATGGTGAACAATGATGCATGCTCAACATACAAGACAGTGTTCATGCTTACCCACTGACTGTGCCAGCATGTTGTGAATACTGTGTCACCTTCACCAGGAACAGTGTCTCCGTATTAGTGACAGGATGCCCAGTGCCTGATGGAGGGCATGGGGAGCATTGATGTCAAAGTGTCCAGAGTGTCTTCCCCGGGACAGCAGTCACCACCACATTATGGATTACTGAAACAACAAGGGAGAAGACATTAAAATAGGCATAGTGAAGTACCATTCACACAGCACACATGTGCAAAGATACACTGAACCCATAGTTACCTGCACATGCAATCCTGTGCACCACCATGCAAACATCCAAGTTGACCTCAATAAGCATGCCTGCCTGTCCACCACTGCAAACGTCATGGCCTTGAGAGGGCAACTGCACAACACAAGGTAAAAATTTAAACAAAACAAAAATGAAACCAGGAAAGGGCAACTCAAAAATAATATGCCAACATCCAGGCCTGTGGTATACAAAAGTATAACAAAATAAAAACAAAACATCAAAAATGACCATGGGGGTCTACCCAGGAAGGGGATGGTCAGAGTGCATGTCAACGTCCACAAAGGTTCCCCTCAATGGGCTCATGGACGGCATGGCTACTGTGGACCAAGAGGCATGTCTATGCTGGCAACCCCATCCTTCGCTGAATCGGAAGGTGGAAGTGGTGCTCGAGGCTCACCATGCAGTGCCCTCGTCTGGTCCTCAGTGGCAGCCACCATGTGTGACACAGATGAATGCACCAGCAAACTGAGGGCTTGGAGGTCACTATGCACAACCTCACGGGTTGCACAGAGATCCTCTGAGATTGTCTGCCTCAATGCTAACATCTCCTGGCAGAACAGTCTTATACTGGCTGCCTCTTCCTCATGGATTGCAGTTTTGTGGGCAAACAACTCACACCTCAGGGCATCCCTGTGTGCCTGACCCTCTGCAAGCAGGGACACCTGCAGACACTGCAGATCTTCCTGTCAGCCTCTGATGTTGGCCTCCATGTGCAGCCTGTGGGAGCGGCATGTGAACCGCATGACCTGCAGCTGTTGCTCCACCTGTGTTGCTGGCGGGATCATGGAAGTGGCCACCCTACCCATGCCCTCAGCTAAACTCTCAATGGCAGCACCCTGTCAGTGTGCTGAATGCAGCATCTGTTGCTCCCACTTTGTCTGCCCAGCATGCAAACGTTCCCACGTGGGCGGGGCCCGCAACTGCCTGATCCAAGGGAGCGTGGCCCTTGCTATGATGCCCCCGTCCTTGGCTGCAGGACTGCAACCCTCCCTTGGAAATCTGCCCCAGGACCAGAAACCAATACATAAGAGCATGGCCTTGCAGCTATAACCACCACAGACGGGCGTGCCACCACTGACTGGCCTTGTGAAGGCACCTGACACCCTGCAGCCTCACTGGCCCCAACTGCTCCACCCATTGGTGCACTCACCTCGGCCAGCATTGAGGACTGCACATTTGGTTCAGCATCAGAGCTAGTTGAGTCAAAAGAGACAGAAGTGTCTGCAGCATGGCTCAGCATTGTTTGTTGCACCAGTGGTTTTCACGGTCTGCCATGCCACGTCCTCCACTGGATGTCTAAAGCACCACAGACTTCATCCTCCTCCTCCTCTGAATCTGGTGCCTCCTCACATGCGGAGTCATGTGCAACTTGTCTACAGTAAACATGTGCATCACATTGCTGTCATATAACAATATGCAGGGCATGTCGCCATAAGAAAAACAGACTCCACACACTATGGATAACAAGCTATCTGAGCATGGCATATGCAGACTGGCAACACAATTCCCTGCTCAGGGCCATGCTGCCAGTGCACACACAGGCAACAAACGAGGTAGTTAATAAAGCACATTATGGCCCATTGCACCGCAAACGGTTGACTAATTCCAGTGAAATGGGCATGGTCACATGGCTCTGTGATGTGCAATTACATCATATGGCAATAGGCAGACACAAATATCCACATCCAAGTCTGCATCCATCACTGCCACACCAGTGTTGTCTTGGTACAGGGACTGCACACAATTGGAACATAACGTAAGTCTGTGAAAAAGGAAACAGTCCCAGTTGATGTATGGCTGTAAGAGTACCACCTAGGCAAGGTTCGTGAAGTGGAGGGAGTAAGCCAATGGTGTTGTAGATAGGAACAAGGTACATCATGGTGCAGATGTCAGGGGGTATGCTAGTGGGGGATGAGTACTGTCATACCGACATTTTCAACTGATGTACAACACGTGGTATGTATTCACTATTGTGTACATTGGACAGGACATGACATGACGTGGTTCACCTGGGGCAGTCATTCCAATGCAGCCAGGTGTGCACCACAATTATACATCTTTGTGATGCTTTACTTCAGGTACTCAGGATGCACAATGTTGGACACTCACTGGACGTGTCCTCATAATTGTTCAGGCCTGCCAAGCCTTGCACCTGCTCCAGTAGAATGAATTGGCTCAAAGCATCTTCATGCTCGATTAGCTCCTCCTCCTCTGGTGACCTCCCTCCAGTTGTCAGAGCAGAGGCTAGATTGGCCCCCAGCTTGTATTTGGTGTGACGGGTGAGATCATTCCAGCGCTTCACTACCTGTGCAGCAGTGCGCTTCTCAAACCCTAAGGCATTGATCTCATCCGTGACATGCTGCCAATGCACCATCAACTGAGCTGGTGTATGTGTGCTCCCCGGATGCTGGCACATGTCACGGTGGTGAATGGTGACGTAGTCCATGAAGATGTTGAGTTATTTTTCCTCAACGTGCCAGTGTCCTGTGCCATCTCATGGGGTTGAGCCTGTTTATGCTGTGCAGGCTTTGCCTGCTTGCCACACGGTGTTGGTGCCACCCCTGTGTGGCTGGCACCCCTCTGGGGTCCAGATTGCCGGACCACAAATGGCCTTGGGCATGGCATTACCCCCTGGGGCTGTGGCAGCTGCATCCATAGCATATCCCTTAGCATTCTGGGCTGGGCAGCTCCTTCCACAGCACATCCCTTACCCTTTTGGGCTGAGAAAGCTGCTTCCACAGCATGTCCCGGAACCCCTGGGGCTAGGACAGCTGCTTCCACAGCACATCCCTGAACCCTTGTGGCTGGGACAGCTGCTTCCACAGCACATCCCGGAACCTCTGGGGCAGGGACAGCTGCTTCCACATCACGTCCCTGAACCCCTGGGGCTGGGACAGCTGCTTTGTCAGCACATCCCTGACCCCGGCCCTGTCTGCCCCCTTTCCCTCTTGGGGCCTTCCCACTCATGTTCCAGGTGTAACAGAAATATGAAAGGCACACCAAGTAATTTTCCTGGGCAATTTGAGAGAGGGGGTAGTCTACGTGATGTAAAACAATGTTTTGTGTTCTAGCAAGGCTCAATTGTACCCAGGCGTGGGAAATATGGTATGCGTAATGCACAGGCACCACAAAATAAAAATAAATGAGTATGCAATACCAGGATAGCTTCCAAAATAAGATAAAAGCAGTACGAGATATGCAGTGGCACCTAGCAACATAAAAATGCATACGCGAACCCCGGAAAGCTACCAAAAAGGTAAGAATAATGGTATGCAATGCACAGGGGCACGCAGAGTTGAAATAAATGTGCATGCAACTCACGTTATCCTCCCAAAAATCAAAAGTAAATGCACGTATGCACAGAGGCAACTCCCCCACCAAAATAAGAAGTTTGTAAGGTCCCTGGAGTGAATGGATTGCGTGGCACCCCAACATACGCAGTACTACACTCGTCCGTCTCCACCCCTTCACACGCATGTTCAGAGTTGTTTCAACATGTATTAATGTATCGCTGATTATGGTGTGCTCAACGCCTAGATGCAGCGCGTGTCACGTAAATTATGCACTGAGTGCCTTTCCTCTGATTTCGCGTGTCCATGCACAAAGTCCCTTCATTGAGTCCATGGCTGCCATAATTACGAGACACGGAAGACCCACGCTTCTGCCTCGTGCCATTTTACCTGCCTCCATCTGCCCTGTGCTGCCTCCAACTTTGCCACTTGCTGCTGCCTGTACAGTGTGTGTGTCTGCAGCCCAACTGCACTGTATTTGCAGTGCCTGATGTTTAGACATTGTCTGTGCTCCTGTCTCCAGCCCTGTGGCCCCCTCAGCTGCTTCGTTGCACTCCGACCATGCCATTCGACCACCACCACTCCACAGCCCAGCTCCTGGACCACCTTGCCCACCCACACCTGCCTCATGGGTTGCCATGTCTGCACCATCATCCTCAGGCCAGAGTGGCAACCCCTTCACAGCAATGCAGAGGGCTGTCAACTTCAGCACCAGGGAAGTTTACATCCTGGTGGTGAAGGTCCTGAAGAATGATGATGCCCTCTTCAACCCTGTGATGCAACCTGGCAAGGAAGGACGTCAGCAGATCTAGGACGGGATAAAAGATGCCATCAATGCAAAGGGGGTGGCAGTCCACTCCTTGAAGACCGTGCACAAATGCTGGGAGGGTCTTAAATCCAGGACCCACGGCAAGGCCGTGCTTTACTTTACTTTATTAGATTTATAATGCGCAGCAATTGACATGGAGGAATGATGGCGCAGACAACACATAGGACAATTGTAACAAAAAGGTCACTAGAGAGACAGTCCAGGGGAGGAATGTGAATAAGACTTGTTTAGTCGAACAACCAGGTTTTGGCTTTTTTAGCGATGAATCCAGGCCAGTGCTACCCAAGCGGGGCATCGTGTGCGCTCGTGCCAGATGTCAGGGAAGAACATGCGGGTCCTGGAGAGGTTTTACCCGGCGCTGCACACCCAGGTCTGCAAATTATGCCAATGTCTGAAGTTGACTGGTGAGTAGCCATGTGGTGCACTGCTGTATGGTGCATGTGTGCTGTTCATGTGCCAGCATGTTGGCAGTGACCCCCTTAGGCTTGCTGCAAGTATGCTTCTGAAATGGATGTCTGCATGTATGCCCCAGACATTGCTCTCCATGTGTGCATTCAGACATTGTTGGAATTTAAATGTGCTATTACTTGCACTGTGTGTTGTAGTGCTGTCTTGCAGAATGTGCATATGCAATGTTACCTGTGTCTGTGATGTTCCAGGATGGCATGTGTGCCAGTTGATCTAGTGTTGCCCACGTCATGTGCATGAATGATGCTCATGTGTATGTGCCCAAAATGGAAAGGTGTGCCTGTGCATCACTCATGCATGGATGCAATACGTGCTTAGTCACCTTGAGGCATTACAGTTCACGGGACTCTGATATGATTGGTCATGGCACTGCTTGGGCCCTCTGAGTTGAGGTGTGTGCATGACATGTGTATGTGCTTGTTGCTATAGCATGCTTACATATGCATGTGCAATTGATGTATGTTTGTATGGCATACGCAATAGATTGGTTGTGACAGTGGCATGTAGTTTTATGTGATTGTGTGGAGTGATGGCCAGGCAGGTGTCTGCATGGATGTGGATTGCATGTCCATGTGTGTGGGTGTGGTGTGGAGTGATGGCGCCAGTGACATCGGGTATGGCTGCTGGGGTTAAGTTCAAGTAGGTGAAGGTGGGAGTTGACTCTTCAGCAGCAGTCGGGTCAGGTGATGCCACACAGGGGCCATCCATGGTGGAAGACACCCTGGAGTCATCCAGGTTGATGGAGGTAGGAGGTGGTGGAAGTGGCCGTTGAAGCCCAACCCATGGGGTGAGGTGGGGGTGTTGATGTGGGCGTACGCACTGCAGTCCTATCCCAGGGGCATGAGGCTGTGCAGGCCACCGTGGAGGTGCCTGTGCAAAATCCTGCCCTTGGACCATCAAATGAAGCACTGTGCACCTGCTGGGATGCCTCCACCCAGACCCATTCCCTTTGTCGGCTTGTATGTCCACCCACACCAACACCCCCTTACCATGTGATGTACACATCCGGGATTATGTGCTGCCCCTGCCGGCTGGGTTGACGAGGCCGACAGGTGTTATTCCTGATGATCTCCAGGCTACTCGTAGTCTGCTTGCACATCATTACAGTGAGCTACATCACCTGGTTTCCTGGTTTGCAACATGCCTGGTCCATGTTCTACTCCATGGGTTGTTCCCTGCTGCAACCACCTCCTCGTCTTGCTCTTCTGTGTGCCAGTTGTCCTCCAGGGTGCCTTCTGGCACACGTGTGAGCAGGGTTCCACTGTGCACCAGTCGCACCCAAAATGCCCTGTCTGGTGGAGATCACATCCCTGCCCACATTGGGAGTCCAAAAAACAGCAGCTGAGGCACTGACAGGGGCACATGCAATTTAGAGACAGCAGGCACCCATGAGCAGTGCAGGTGGCATACGCCCACAGGGATCTTCATGAGCTTGGAGGGCGTACCAACGTAGCAGGCACTGGGTACTGCACCAGCAGGTGGCAATGAGGAGGAAGCCATTTTTTGCAGGTCAGACTACCCAAAGGAGGCAGGTGGCAAGAGTGAGGCAGGGGGCACGCATGAGGCACAGATTGTGTTCCGTGTTCCGGAGTTATGACAGGCAGATTATGGCAGAGATGCAGTGCAGGAAGCCCGTGAAGTAGGAGTAGTGATGGCCAGAGCTGGGACTGCACTGCATTGTGCAAGGAGGCAGGCTGCCATCCTGGAGGCCACTTGCAGGGAGGTGCAAGTGATAGAGACACAGATTATGGATGACTTGCAAGCCCTCCAGACAACAATGGAGGCCTGCCTGAGGGAGGGGGCAGATGTGGTGTGGGATCCAGCCCTTGGGCAAAGGCTGATTGAGATCTGAGAGGAGGACTAGCCCGCTGCCTTTGTGAATTGTTATTTAGATGTTGGTTTCCTTTTTTATTTATTATTTTCCCCGGACTTGGCAGACTTTCTTTCCCAGTTTTTCATGTATATAGTTAGGTGCAGGGTTTTTAATTATTTTCTTTTTTTTCCCCAGGGCTGTTTTCACCTTCATTCCCTGTTTTAATTGTAAACATTTATATGCAATACATATTTGATTTTGTTACATTCCACGCTTCATGCAGTTCATTTGTGTGTCGGCAACTTTGATAGTTCACTTTTCAGCCAGTGCATCTCTCCATTGCAAGTCATGTGGCCTGTGGCATACATGCATGGGTGTTGTTGTTGATGTGATGGTTGCAGCTGGAAGGATGCACATGTGCCTGACATGTGGGGGTGGGTCCATCAAATGGCTGGGTCTGCACTGTATGTTTTCATTTGCTTTTAGCTGTGCAGCATCACTGTGTGTTTGCCATCAGTGTGGTTGGGGTGGAGGTAAGTGGGCTCACAGTGGAGGTGTTCCATGGTCCCGTTAATGGCACTTTTGTTTGTCATTGCTGTGTTGTGTTGCTCCACCTCAAACATTGGAATGCAGTTGTGAGCCATGTTTGCTCTTTCGGAGTGTCAGTCCAATTCTACGGTCTCTGTGACTGATGCACTCTCTGACTGCGCTCCCATCTCCCATGCATGGCCCTGTCATGTTATTGTTCCATGCCGGGTAATTTGACACCCCTTCCACCCAGGTCACTGATGCTCAGGCGGTGACGTGCATTGCCATTGTTTGTGTATATTTCATATTTATTAGTATGTTTACTTCTGCCGTGGGCACACATTCAGTTAGTGTGCTTTGATGCCTTGGCAATGTGGCATGGCCATCATGCACATGCCACATGCCATTGCATTCACTTGTCACATGTGTATAGGGTGGGCTGGTTAAAGTCTTGAGGGGTGTTTCAGCAGATGCTCCCGTCCTGGATGGATCTCCAGTGCTTCCTGTTGATCATGTTTGCAGTGGACATATTGGTGTTCCACTTCATGGAGCTGGCAGACCACGGAGGATCAGGTAAGCAAAAGACTTGCATTACACTGGTATTGTGGGAGACTGTGAAGGGGGTGCCTGACGGGGTGACCAGTCTGTAGTGGGCTGCCTGGGGGGTGTTGCAGGTGAGGGGGACTTCCATGGGGGGTGTCCAGTCTGAAATGAGCTGCCTGGGGGGTGTCACAGGTGAGGGGGATGGGGAGCGCTGTCCAGTCTGGAGTGGGCTACTTGCTGGTGTGTCACAGGTGAGGGGGCTGGGAGGTGGTATCCAGTCTGGAGTGGGCTGCCTGGGGGGGTGTCACATGTGAGGTGGGTTGTGGGGTGGTGTCCAGTCTGGAGGAGGCTGTGTGGGGGGGCGTCCAGTCTGGAGGGTGCAGCCTGGGCTTGCGAGGTGAGGCACGTGATTTTGCTGGGGTGCAGTCTGGCTTTGCGAGGGAGGGCCCGCATTTTTGCAAGGGTGCAGCCTGGGCTTGTGAGGGAGGACCCGCGTTTTCGCTGGCGTGCAGCCTGGGCTTGCGAGGTGAGGTGTGCATTTACGCTGAGGTGCAGTCTGGCTTTGCGAGGGAGGGCGCGCCTTCTCACAGGGGTACTGGATGGTGTTTCAAGGGTGGATGCAGAGGCTTGCTGGTTTGGCCTTTAGCTTGCTTTTTGGTGTGCGTGTGGGTATGTGTTGGGCGTTCCTCGTGCACCTTGTTTTTACTTGTGCAATGTTAGTAATGCGCCTTTGAAGCCATGAACATGCAGGGATCGCAAATGTTTTTCTGCGCCACGGCTCGCAAAGGGTCATTCTTGGCCTGTGGCCCTTCTGCCATTTCTGTGCCCGATTCCATGAATCCGCCCTTTGTGTCTACTGCAGGGATCATCATCTGGTCACTAGACAGAGGAATAATCTTCCAGAGAATATCACTTTTGGATGCTCATCAAGTCTTTTCTTTACCAATGATAACTATTCTACCAACCGTTTTGTGTTGTTCTCTGCAGTGTTGAATAGCTCCAAAAGATGATTAAGTTACACGAGTCATATGTCAATTTTCCCACTCATTCACGCCTTAATTCAGCCCATATTTTAATGTAATTTTTTGTAAATGCACTTACATTTCAGCTGGTTGAATCATTTTCATTACTTTTTAAAGACTCCAGTGCAGATCCCCGAGATGATAAAAACATTCCTCACTCAATATACGATAGCTGACAACACAGCTACAATGATTGATTATACAGTAATTGTCATCGACATTTGTACATTTATCCGAGACATGATGTGTATGTACATTTGCCACAATACAATCGGTTGCAGATCTCTTGCAGAAAAATCACTTTTTTATTTCTTCCCAAGCTGCTCTGCCAAAGATTGGAACTAAATAATATCACAGATAAGCGGTGGCTATATTGCAATAGAGGATTCAGACCCTATTTTGGACAGTGTGTTCCTGCAGCTATTCAGTTACTTTCCTGGACCTGTTTCCATGTGCAATATTTGTATTTTGTATTAATGTATTAGTGGGTTCTTAAAGACACAAACTGCTGATGCTGTTTTTTTTTTTTATTATCTGCATTTGGTAAAATATGTTAAACAATGATAAGGTAAATATATCTTGTTGGTTAAAATCCGGGCGCGCTGTTTTCTCATTCACAAAACATATATTTACAGTTGAAAATCTAGTACACATGAATGTCCAATTGCACACATGGAGGGAAGTCTTGTTTGTTTTCTGATTTCTTACTGTGCAGCATTTAGATGTCTGCTATTTTGATGAGTGGCACTCGATATGTTCAGTTCAAGGTCAGCATTATAATTGAGGATAAGAAAAAGTGTGATTTATATGAATGTCACTGTCAGGTGATTCGGGGCAGAGATTTTGGTTATAATAAATCTTCAAGAATAGATATGAGAGAAGAGTCATTTCACTCTCAGATTAAAGTGGAACTTTACATCACCTCTTGTTAATTTAATCCCTGTGGCTGATGATACTAGATTCAACAAAGCTAAAAACGGCATTACATACTTGAATGTAAAGGCTATCTTAATTGACTAATTAATGGTTTTAATATTGCCTCTAAGAGTGGAATAAACCATCTTGACTATGAACGATTGTTCAAAGATTTAGGGATTGATTCATAGAATATATTGTGCGGTAAATATGGACTTTGCATGCCAAACCGCGTGCAAACCCCTGTTTGTTGATTCATGGAATCAGCCTCGTGGCACTTTTCTCGTAGGCTTGGCATGGCTCTGCGATCGGCCATGTGCCTTACGCGATAGTCCATGCAGGGAGTGGGTGTGGCCTGCGCAGGACCAGAGTAGGGGGCGGAACATGCAAAATGAGGAAGAACAAGGGAAAAAGTGAGTGTTACAAGGGACGGGCCGCAGGCAGTCCATAATAGCATGCCCACAAATGCGCACAAAATAGCGTATTCTTTGATGTGATAGTGCAATATCTCGATTGCGAAATGCCCACTCAAAGCCCTCAATATTTCGGCCACCCGGAGGCAGGCGTACAGACACTTGCGCATAGGATTTGCAGCGCAGAAGTGAGTTTGCATGTCAGATTTAGAGGGGCATGCATGCAGAGAGGGTTCCTATTGGATTTAGGGGTGCACATATGCAGTATAGCAGGATGCGGGGATAGTTTATGGGGGTTTGCATGCAGTTTGAGCGAAATATGACATGAGTTATGAAAAACGGTAAACATGTTCTCAGGAGTCTCAATTGCAGTTACTGGGGACCCAGCACAGTGTGACTGAGGTGCTGGCTTTATTGTGGTGGACCCCACACAGTTTTCATGGGGTGCGTGTGTTCACACCCAGGGAGGCCGCAAAGGTGGGTGAATGTGGCTGTTTTGGCTTTGAGTGTGGGCGTGTCAGGGGCGTTCTGTCAGCAACTTGCAGATAGGCCTATTTTGCAAGATCAATTCCATGAGACTCGCACAGAGTCGTTATCGGCGCGCAGGCTTTGCGGGATCTCTGCACACTTTTCCAAGTATCAGGGCCTTAGTATTGATTGTCCAGCAAACAAATAGGGACAAACTATATCTACATAGACAACTTAAAATTCAAGGAAATAGATATGATTTGTGTTTTGTTAAAATAAGAACAGCAGTTTAGAAATAAATTAGATGTTTGATGCCTAAACCCAAGAATTAGTCCAGCGTTATTAAATAAGAATAACAAAGATATAAGATCTGATAAAAATGTTGTAAGAAAACTAATGATAGCTTAGGCGACAACTAGTGCTTGAAATGCTTACAAATCAAATAACTAGGACTTTTGCCAGTTATTATATGGTGAGAGTAGTGGCATGAATATTACTCAGAATAATCGAATCAATATAGAAAACATGTTGGAAGATAAACAGCACGTTTTTAATGTGCACATTCCGAAACTGCCCCACCCACATAGTTTCAAAGACATTAAATGGGAATTTGAGATATTTGCCATAACCTTTTCTCACATTATCTTAAATTATCTAGAGCACCTCATCCAGATGGACTCTGTAATATGCCAATCTGGTGTAAAAATAAATAATGTTTTGAACAAAACATGCATCTTGTAAAAAGCTAGCATTTAGCCTCCATCTTTTTTAGAGGCACATTCAACATACCAATCAAGAAGAGAGATGAAAGGGGAGAGACTAGTATTTGTTTGCAAACATACAGTGAATACGGATAGATGATGGGTGAAGAGTTGAATAAAAGGTAATTTCAGGTGAATCAGGATCACTAAAAAGTGTCAGCAGGAATTAGATACCTCGCCTGGTTTAGGAATAGATTTCTAGTTTTGGAGGATGCCCGATTGAAGGAAAAATAAATAATGTTTTGCAATCACTGCAAATAATTATAAATAATTGTCATTCTTAGCTCCAAACAACCTGCCTAAAATATGGGCAAAATTCAGTATATAGTATATAGTAGCACGGATAATAATCCAGTAACCATTAAGATCTAACTATTTCTTGATACATCACATATAAATCACAATTCTTTGAGACCAACATTGTGATCCCTTTTTGGTCAAGGTCTTGTGAGAATCTGAGGTGTCCCAACAAACATCTCTTTGTCTCAATACTATTTTCCTCATCGCTGTTGGTTTCCCATACGCTGGCAATGTCAGGCCTGAATTTTGCTAGCTGAGTTAAGGTTTATTTGTTATTTAAATGGGGGGAGCAAGTAGGGTTGTGTCCCCCCCCCCTATTGTTTAACCTGTATATAACGGAGGTGCCCTTATGTTTTAAACAAGTAGAAAGCTGCCCACCCAAAATTGGTACCTCAAATATAACTAGTTTCGTATATGCAGATGACCTAGTCATTTAAAGTCATACTTATGCTGGTTTAAATTAGAGCACAGGTGAATGATAAGCGATATGCAGCGGAAAACACCCTAACAATTAATCGAGAAAAAACAAGGGTTATGTTTATTTGAAAATAAGTGCCTGAAAAGAACTAGGCTAATCTCACTGGGTGGCCCAATTGAATACATTAACAATACACTGACAATTACAGGTATTTGGGAATTGACAAAGAATCTTCGTGTGGTTATAAACTAAGCATGTGTAAAAAGAAAAGAAATGCAGGTTTGCTTATGCACATTACATCAAAATTTAGTAAGCAAACAGCGGGCTTTAGCCTTGATGGAATTCTATGGCTATCCAGGCAATGGTTTTGTACTACAATAATGTATAGCCTGGAGGCACTCACTATGGATGATTTTGACTGGGTAAATGTCTTGAAGGGACGCTTTTGGAGAAATAACAATATGGAAGGCCCAGTCTGTATCACAATGGCTATACTTAGATTGGAGCTGGGGCTTGTCTCTCCTAAAAGTAATGTTTTTTCCATAAAACAGGGCATCTTACATATAACATCTATGATGAACCCTAGCTGCTCATTACTAATGGTGTTTGGAAAAACGATGCAGCCAAAAAGAAGTGGTAATGACATATATGCAGCATCTATAAAAGTTGTGTTCAATACTATCAGCTGGCAGCCAAACTAGAATAAAGAGTTTGATATATTGAAAAGATATTTTGTTAGGAAGGCTGAGAGATGGAACTGGCTTCAAAATGACAATCACCTGTCTGAATGAAGAGTTACGCATGTGTAGTAGATAGAATGGATACATTTAAAAATCCTCAACATTATTTGCTACTCTGCTCATCACCGGCCATGAATAGATTTTTGTTATTAACGCAAATGAATAGATTACCAGTGTTGGGCGTATTGGGCTTGGAATTGAAACTAGGTAAAGATAGGCAATTTTGCAGAATATGTCAAATAAACAGTGTTTGAAACTGGGAAACATGTTCTCATGGAGTGTAAGGAGCTCGGTCCTCTATATATGTGTAAGTTAGAGCAATTTGTCTATGCAAAGGAATCTATACAAAGTGAGTCATTTTGGAAATATTGTTTAAACTCAAATAATAAACCACTTCAGATGGCACTTTATATAGAGTCTGGTGTGAGATTACCAAACATCTTGATTGAAACTCAAATTATTTGTAAGTTATCTTGGCTCCACTCTGTATCTCGCTCCTCATAACTTATTATACGTATTTTATTTTATATCTTACATTTTACAATTACTATATTTTCTTAAAAGGAAATGTTTCTTTTTTAGGGTTAACATACGTAGGAAGTAATGCATTTGACTTTGGTTTATGGGTTTCTGAATGGGCTATTGAAATATTTTTAATTCTATGTGAAACATTTATAAACTATATCAAATTCAATTAAGTATATGTGTAATTTAATGCAGAGGTTAGCAATGTGATAACTTTAAGATTCTAAGTGGAAAGTGAAAAACACATGTCAAATAGTGCAAAATATAGATTCTTAGTGCATTTTCTTTATGGTATAAAGCATAAACACCAGTTCTAGTGGATCAACATTATCAGTTCCAAATCATACTGGTGTAGTCCAAAATTAAATTGATAATGTATTGTGAGATTAGTACAGGACACAGAGGAGGTTGGGGGATGAGAAAAGACAACCTAAGAAAATAAATAAAGTTAGAATGCAGACAATATGTAGGAAGGGAACGGCATAACCATACCTTAAGCGGTCCAGAGAAAGAAGGTAGCCAAGCCAGCCCATCCAAACCATCAGTCTTAACTGGAACAAGTGTAGAAGAAAGAAAAATCAATTAATATAAAGAACATTAAACATAGTATTTCATATCCAACAAGCACATACAGATATCTAAGTTTAAACATTTGAGTTATACAAATTCAGAGAGATACCTTTATTGCACGATTTGCAAGGAATGCGTCAGTTGACTTCACAGATGCTCATGAAATTTCATGAGTTTTCTATTGTGGGTTACCAAATCCAACTGAATAGAAATCTCAGATCTAATTCTGAAGAGACAGAATTTGCTAGGACTTGATTTGCTCCATCAGTTATTTCCAGCAAGATTTAAGAGAATTGTTTGGACTAAAGTTGATGAAGGGATGAGTTCCAGAGCCAGAGTAGGCATAACCTCTAGATTGTAAGATTTGATTAGGTAAACCAGTCATTAGTATTGAATTCATTTGTAAGGCCTATATGATTAGTCACTTACATATAAGTGAGCTGACACAGAGCATATCCAAGTATTTTGAGAGGTTGTCAGAGATGAAGGAGACTCTTCGACTTTGATAAAGATTGCATGGAGAAATCTAGAGTGGTATCTATTTTGTCACTTGCAAGTATACTAAGGGATTGCTTTTTTAGCAGCAATGAGATTATGACATATTTACTGATGTAAAGGTAGGCAGCTGAGAAAGTATTGTTTTCTAAATAGATATGTCTGCAGAGCTTCCTCGGATTAAAAGTGATCACTGATGATGGTGTAAACATAAAATCAGTGATATTGGTGAAAAAGTGTTAGAATATGTAGGAGTGATTCTGTTGGTTGAGAGGAAGAGAGCCAGAGGATCTTGGGTATCCTATTTTTCATGAATGGAACAGGATTGCCTCCATTCATCTCAGGGATGCTGAAAAAAATGTATATCTTCTCCGCTAATCCTGTCTTCCAAATCATTCTTGATGCTTTTGAGTTGGAGAGTACATTGCTGAATGTATATAAACCCTTCACCTCGATCATCAAGGGTATACACCTGTATATATCCGTTTCTCTGCTTCCAATAAACCTTTTAAAATGGAGGGAATTTCATCCCTGTCTCAGTGAATATCATTGTTAACTAGCTTTGTGTGCTGACCGATGGCTTAAACAAAGGAGTGAATGCTGCATTTCGAAAAGTCTTGCTGAAGAGATTGCATGCTGCCAGATGATATGTTAATGTTAAGGCAGAATTTCATTTTTGGAAATTCTGTAAATCATGTTTAGGGTCCACTCAACTTTTTTTCTTCTCTTTTTTTGAAATACTGACCTGCATTTGGTGGTCAGTGGGACTGCAGACGTATTGCTGCCATTGCAACCCATTGTGGTTCATTAACAGTATATGTTCCAGGGGTAGGTGATGCATTCCAAGCCTAAAATGCCATTGTGCCCATTTGGTCTTGTTGTGAGCACAGTCACACACCCTCTAAAATGGTTTGAACCAGTGTACAGCAGTTCCTGGCCCTCACCTGTCCATTTCACATTGTATGGAAGTGGTCTGAGAAGGTTGGAAAAGTTAGGGGATAACCAGATTAACTGGCAGCCTGACCCATTTTCTATCCACTGGGGTGATTGCTGCTCTGGCCAGTCCCTGTGTATGAGAGGGTATAATTAGTGGATATTCTCTGCGTATGCGTACAGTCTGTTATGTTCTAATTTTTATACATACCTGCGGGATGATCCCTCACGGTTGTGGTGACATTGATGCATTTTAATGAACAGATCAGACCATACAGGCTTTCTCGAGTTAACATTTTTGGCTGCTCAACACCCTTTTTGAAACCCCTCCCTACTCCTAATTGCTCCCTCCATTGGCTATGCCAAGCATTCCATGCAGCAACCATCTTTAGGCTGTTTTCAATGTCAGTTTCCAATGCTGTGCTCATCACACCTTGGGGTTGATCGCTGTTGTCACCTGAGACCCCAAAACCCTGTTTCATATAGTTTTCCTGTTTGTTGCTCGCCAGCCCCACCATAGTATTCTTCATGGGAAATTTTTCTGTGGCTGGACTGCCTTCCAATGTTTGGCTAGCTGTTGTAACCTGCTTTGCCAGATGTTCCTGACTTTCTAGAGCCATTGCCACCATTGAGTTTGTTCCTGGCTTGAGGGTCTCACTCCTTAGAACGGTGATTGTTCTTCTCGATCATCGTCAGGCTCGTCATTGGTCAGAGGTCAAGTCCCTGGCTGTTCGGACCCTGTAAACTGCAGCTGGAAGAGAAGCACTGAAGTCACCAGGTTGTTTTGCGTTTTTAGAACAAGGTTTTCTGGAAACAACACTGTGAATACTTACCTCTTGGCTCTGGGTTGGTGGGTTATTCACAATAATTACTCTTAGGGATTCCTGTGGTCCATGCTTGAGACTTTTTGCAGGTGGGCCTCAATCGTATTTCCCCATTGATTTCATTGGAAACTCATCTTGCTATCCTGCATCTTCTCATAGGGCTGCAAGACTCAAGTCTGCCATTGGTGCTCTACTTATGGCTCTATTCTGGTCTCCCAGGGGGAATTCTGCCTACGGATCTACGCCTGGGAATTCTGCCTACGGATCCATGTCTGGGAATTCTGCATGTGGGGCATAACTGTGACCTTTTCTACATAAGTAGATTTGCCTATTGGATCTGTCCCATTGGCTTCTTTGGGGAAAAATATACTTACCTGAAACTATTCTTAAGTGATTCTGGGGGGAATTACTTTTCCATGAACAGTCTTCCCGCATTCAGCTTGGGTACAGTGAGTTTTAGGCCAAGGAGTAGAAGAATTCTAGCTTGCACTTTTGATTGTGCATGTATTTTTGAAGTTATTTCCTTCCCGTCTACTAATGTAAAAGCCTGATTAAACTGTAACGATTTCCAGTGTCAATGTATGTTTTCCTGAATTGTAATTTCTTAGTGCTACTATTTGGAATACATAGCCTTTCTAGTGGCCTCTGGCTGTATTTAGAATTGGTTTTTTCTATATCCAGACCCTACATTGACGGTGTGGTGCAGATTTGTATGTTTTAAATGCAATGCCCTAGAGGTTCGGGCCACAGTGACCATCTAATGTTTGGTATCTGGGATCCTGTAATAACTATTAATAACTGTGTTTTTTTAATGATTGATTCCCTTCTTTTCCCACTGCTTATCTCTACATGTAATGAACCTTGATGGTGTACTAGATGCCGCTCGGGATAGGGACTTCCACACGTAAATTGCTTAACAGTTGGTTGTGGCTCCACAAGGGCAACAGATACATACGTTGATCATTGAAATCTAAAATAAAAGGTATGCCTGCTGTTGTGACTGGGAGAGGCCATCGGCACCAGGACACTGTGGAGACCTGGCAGAGGAGGCGGTGAACCATCCTAGCATTGAAAACAAAAGTGCTGCACTGCAAAGAGCACACTAAGAGCACGCCTAATGTTGTGGCTGGTAGAGGTTATCAGCACCAGGACCCTGTAGGAGTTAGCGGCGGAGGAGGCAGAAACCCATCCTGGTCCAGAAAACATAAGTGCCACCTGGGGCTAAGCTGTAGTGAAGCCTGTGCTAAGGGCACACCTGCTGTTGTGGCTAGTAGACAATATAGGCACCAGGACCATGTAGGAGTTTGTTGCTGTGGCAGCTGTGTCCCATCCAACTTGGAAAACATAATTGCTGTACAGCAAAATATGTCAAAGCCAGCTCTAAGGGTACATCTGCTGTTGTGGCTGGGAGAGGCAGAGGCATTGGAGGCGTTGACTCATCCAGGACCAGAAAACTAAAGCACCGCACAGCAAAGCCATGGTGAAGCCCGGGCTAAGGGAGCACCTGTTGATGTGGCTCTTGGCAGCTGGGGCCCTCCTGTTGCCACCCACCTGTTAACTAAGTGTATTCTATATTAAGTTAATTTTGACCACAGTGTGAGCCCAGAACATTTTATCTGGATATCATTTGGGATGCCATTTGTGTTTCGTCAAGAACCGGCATATTAAGTGATACAGCTCTGATCCTGAGGCCATCACTGCTGCTTCTTTGTTCCTATGCCCCCACCAACCATTTTTTGTCTAATGGCACCTGGAAACAATTGTGTACAGGCACCATACAAATGTGCAATAAATACATAAATTAATGCCTTAGCACTCTTTATACCTGACAGTCTACTGTACCAGGCCCATAAGAGCATCCACAAGAAAAATGTTGTTGTATCTGTTAAGGAGGCGTGAGAAACAAAATAATTTTTACTTAACTCCAATAGAACTCATGCAATTGTATGCAATGTAGAATATCTGCAAATGTATTTAACACTAAGCAATAGGAAATCAGATTGCTTTCTAATAACCAGAGCATGTTTAATGGTCTAACGCTGAGAGCAAATACTGCTGCTTGGCATGACTTTTCTGATGACTCTAATTGTCCCTACTGCCTTGTTGCTGTGGAGGATCTCCTCCACTCTATATTCTTCTGCTCGAATTGTTCACATACAAGGAAACAAACAATACTCCCAATACGTAGCTATCAGAATTTTGTGCAATGCTACCCAGCCTTGAACTATCGTCTTTTGTCAGATTTGCCTTTTGTGGCCTGGGTATTATTATCTTATCTGAAGAGGGTGATGATCGTTAGGAAATGCCATTTGGATCGCCCTATTACAAGTTGTATTCATTGATGAATTTCTTATTGTTATAGCTGGACAATATCCTTTTTTCTTCTTGTACATTCGCTGAAATGCTTATGTCTACTTTGTCTGTGTGATTGCTGTTTTAACTGTATTTTATCTTTTGATGTCATGTTTAATGGATTTTTTCTGAATAAACGCATGATGATGATGAATAAACAAAACATAATCCCAAATACATAGGATGCACAATCCATCTCAAATTAATTGAAACATGATAAATTAACGAAAATATCAAATCCATCAATAAGAATACTTGTATCGCTTTCTATCAAGGTAGCTTTTATTCAACTTTGAATAAAGCTTAAAATTGTGCTTACCAAGATCAATTTTAAGGCCACATTTTTATTGGGAATTAGTTGAAACATTAAACCTTTCTCAGTACCAAAGTCAAAAGTCAGCAAACGAAAGAAAAAGCAGTAAAAAAAGCAAATAAATAGAAAGAAAGGAACATTATTATCTACACACATACTATCATTCCATTGTGATGCAATCAGAAATTAATACATTCATAACTGAATAAGACAATTTAAAATCGTGATTAGTAAAGACGTTTGATTCCCACCTAATAATTTACGTTCACAATACACACACCATTTTAAACAATTCTCTTTCAGCCACAATGCAGTGCATGCAATATATCAGTGGTTTAATGTATTCACAGTAAGCTGGTACAATCTTCAAAGTATTTGGCTTCTTGGAATATTAAGCCAAGCATCCTTGACTTCATTATTTAGAATCTCATTCAATTATTTTTCTCCCTTCTTTGGGAGAAACAAATCAGATATCAGGGTATTATGTTAAAATATTTCATTTCCATCAATAAGTGAGAGAAAAGGTGATACATCCTGGGCTTGTCTTTTGTTTTAATCTAGTCAAGAGACCAGAGTTTCTTTTTTTATCCTACTTACATTAGATAACACGTCAAGATTATCAGCTCCAAGAGATGACAGTAAAGATGAGCAATAGGAGACCTATGAATTGGGTGGGAGACACATACCCCCCACCCATTAACCTGTATAGCTCACAAAATAGTGAAAAAAGTGGAGCATTCAGAATCTTCTGAAATAATTGTAAATGCTTCCAGTCAGCTAAGGCCTGCAGAGAAATGAGCTCTAGTTCTTGGCGAATTACAGCAATTGGAAATCCAATTGGTAATTTCAAGTATATTCGCCATAACATCTTTCTAGCTTCATCCAATTCATTTTCCAAAACTTTGACTCAGTACCAAAGACAATACGTTGCACTAATTTTGCTTTGTTCAACTTTCTGAGAGGCAGCATTGAAAACCTACCGAACTTTATATCAATTTATTTCATCTGTGAAGCAAATGAAGTCATATCTGTGTATTCATTTGTATACTTATAATCATTCAGTGAGTCCCTCTTGGATAGTACCATCACACCTAAGTACTTAAAACTGTCCACCTTGTCCACAATTACACCCTCCAAATGCCATTTAAATTGAGTAGGTTTCCTATTAATAGTATTAAAAACCTGTATTTTCTTTGTGCTTGCATTATTCTCCAAATAAAAAAACCATATAATGCAATTATAGAGCACTGTAACTCTATAGGTGTCCAGTCCAAACAGACAATATCATCAGCAAATTCGAGATACTGTGCCTCATTACGACCCTGGCGGAAGACCATGGTGCTATTAGCACCATGGTCCATGCCGGTAAGTTACCGAGTCCGCCATGGAGAAAGGGGGAATTACCACCCCATTACAAGGTTGGCGGGGCGGTAATTCCCCCTTCCTTCATGGCCCTTCCCCATTCCCATTTTTGCCCCATAGGGCTCAATGGGAATGGGGAAGGCGCTAAACGGCACCGTAATTAGCACCAAGGTCCCTTTGCGGGTCCCTACTTTAACGGCTGGTCTACACCAGCCGTTAAGGTCGGGTCCCGCAAAGGGACCTCGTAATTAGGCGCTAATAGGTTAACGGCGCCGCAGCCTTTTATGGTGCGTTAACCCATTAGCGCCTGGGTCGTAATGAGGCCCACTGTATAGATAAATTGTCTAGACATGGAGGAAATGTATTGACAGATGATAAAACCTGACCAAGATCAGCAATATAAATGTTAAATAAAAAAAGAGCCAATACACATTCTTGTTGCAAGCCGGTTACTTGTCTGCTTGTCTGTTTGGAGTTGTACCGGAGCATCTCAAGGTTCACATGATACCTGAGTTCACGCTATTCTCAGCTTTTGTGGTATTTCAATGGAATTTCAGTCGTCACTTGAAATGGGGAAAAGGAAAGAAATCTGGAGGAGAACAACCCCAACATTTCAGATGATGGGGGGAACCTCATGCTGTTTGTGGGGCCTGGATTGCGGGCAAAGACTACTGACCATTGCTTAACCGCTGAGGCATTGGGGGCGATAGATGCCTTGGCATAGGCCTCAGGAAAGGGGAGGTGTATGTGGCAGAGATATGAACAGAGGCAGGAAGGGAGAGCCTCATGCGGCTCTCTTCACTAAGGCAGTGGAGGAGCAGGCAGGCTTGTCCCTCAAGAGGAAGTAGAGGATGGTCATGTTAAACACTCTGGAGGAGAGTTTTGGATTGGGTTCTGACAGGGTAGGCAACTATACAAGAGGAAGCTGTCTTCATGCAGAGGGGCAAGGGTGCAGATACAGATGAGGGCCAGACCTTCAGGGGGGCATTAACTGACCTTTCCCATAATATGCCAGAATCTAGAATTTTCAAAAAATGAGTGGGGAAAGAGATGCATAACCAACATAACGGCCAAATTAGTATGGAGTAGATATTCTATCTTTTGGGACTTGAGATATGTGTGGCTTTGCTGGCACACTTCCATTTTTATTGGGTTCAATCAAAAGCTACATTAAACTCTTAGAAGGTAAGCATTGCTCAAAGACAATATTTGAAAACGGGAATCTTACTACCTTGTACTTCTTATATCCGTCAATTAAAATTCCCCACTCGGTTTCACCAAAATTAGTTTTTTTGAACCATTAGATCAGCAGCCCCCTTCCTGTTACATCAAAAGGAAACATTACTCATGATTTGTCTCATTACAAAACACTTCAATAATAGAAAAAACGTAACAAAAATATGTATGAGAAAATACAAAATATTCTCTATAAATAGGTATCTACTTCATATTAGGCAAATGTTTTAATCCATGTAGATTTCTATACGGTAGGAGGGACATGTTTTAAAAACAGGTTAAATTTACCTCAGTTTCTGCATAATTGCACATCTCTCTCTTTTGTGTGTGAATACTTATTTGTTCAACTGCTTTGCAAAGCAATTGGCAGTTTGTTTTGTTTCTTGTTTTTGTTAGATAACACTCAAATTGCTAATAAAGAGTTGTATGTCTTTCTTGCGTTCATTCAATATTGTCTTAATGGTTTTGTAGGCCTGAATGAACTAGTACAAGGACAAGTTGAGGAAAACTTAAACCACTTAAATTTTGGGTGGGATGAGGTCCCGTGAACTTCAGATCATTTTCGGAAATGTGTTCATGCAGTCTCTGGTCCATCTATGGTTCACCAATGGGGGCAATGCAAGTAAAAGCAGGATGTTGCCATCCCTCTCAAGACCTTATAACATTCCATCCTGCCCTTCCAAAGCATGGAATTTCCACTGCAGGGCAGTGGGGCATGTTAAATTATCTTGCTGTTTTTGGGAGGAAGCAGTGTGGACGTTGGTGGAGAGGGGAACATAAGGGGTTGCATGGAATGGTTTTGTCTAGGTTTATCTCCAAAAGTAACTTGAAAAAATGCATGTGCCACCAAATGTTCAAAGCAGTGACCCACATGTATTTTCATATCACTTGTCGGTGGGAGCTGTTCCCCCAGCACTATTGGTTGTGTGCACTTTCAATTTGCCACATGGGCACTTGAGATCACATACATCATAACATCTCTCAAGCAAGTTATACACATAGACATTTGTTTTAATAGTCAGTTGATGCTGTATATGATCTTCCTTTGTGATGTTTTTAGAAATATCAGCACCATGAGCAGGGGAATGTTCCCTTAATGTGAGTACTTAAATGTTATTAAACAACTTTTACATTAATAAATACACCACACCGGGAGGCCTTTATGAATCAATATATCAATTTGACCTGTTGTACTACAGGAGACTTGGATTATCGAACCCCTAGTGTTAGATGGATGAAACACTGTACAAAAAATGTCTCTTAAAGGAATGCTAGGGAGACCTAAAGGTGAGCAATTGATCAGTTTGAAGAACTTCCTTAGCATTACTGAAAAATGTGTCTTCAATAATAATGTTATGGTGGGATTAATCACTGATATTAGATTGCACAATGGATGTACGCATCTGTTTGTATTTAATATCTAGGATCCACTGGGTTACAAATTCACAGACTACTTCTATCATCAGTTGATGAACACAAAATGTCTAGCTCCTATGATAGGAGAAAGACTGCCAGAGTGGTTTTGGGTGACTTTAACGCAATGATCCCAACATCCACTGATGACTGTGACTCTGATTATTTGGAGTCATTATGGAATGTCCCTGTAGATTTCCTTAAACAAAAGTAAATGAATCCTATCAGTCTATAATGGTACAGAGCAACAATACAGATGGTGCTGTGCATGGGAAATAATTGGGTCCTTAAGAATAGATCATGTAACTTCACTAGGATCAAGGATAAGACTGTTTCAACTATTGACTATATTTTCTATTTTAACAAGAGTGTATTGTCGATATGACCATATGTGTCAGGGAGGACATTAATTACTATTTTCGTTTTCTAAGATTGGCTTATACCTTGCAGCTCTCTACTAAAATTGACATATATTGCTATGCAGATATGAATACAACTGTGTTGAAAATGCTGCCAAATTCTATAACGCTTGGTCTTGACAGACTTTGATACATTATAACTAAAACATGATCCTACCATATTGAACAAAACATTGCACCATCTGTTAATTGACATCAGTGAATGGGGAACACTTCTATGTAGCTGGATATGTAGTAATATTGCCCCCATTTCAAAGGTGGTGGATTAACTGATCCACATATTATAGATTACTTGCCATGATAGACACCCCTGCATAGGTTTTTTCTTGGTGATTGTTAAAAGGACTAAGAACCTGGATTCATAAGAACTCTATACTTCCCCCAAACCAGACTGGATTTAGGAAATGGGTGTCTACACTACATCTTAGCACTAGTAAAACAGTGATAAATGGGAAAAGGAGCAACAGATGTCTGCAGTAGTCCTTTATATGTTTCATATATTGATTTTAGTGCCACTTTTGATCTTGTCATCAAACATCACCAACTTTGGACAATAGTAGGCAGATTGGAGATGCCTGAAGGACTAGTCAGAATGATAGTAGCATTATAGGAGGACATGATGGTGGCTGCCCGAATGAATTAGCAGGGTCTAAGTAGTAGATACCTACCAACCTGTACAGGACTTAAACAGGGTTGTGTGCATGCACGCGCACTGTTTAATTGGTATCTTGCCTACTTGAATTCAGTGCATACCAAGTCTCTAGGTTAGCACCTAGGATTGGTAATATCAAGCCTCAATGGCTTGGTTATACTAATGACATGCTGATTCTAGACCACCCACCCATATGGCTGAAGACCCTGATAAATGGCCTGCAGCAATTTGCAGGACAACATTCTTTGATCATCACAATAAAAAACAACTAATATCAGGGTCTTTAATGGACCTAAGAAAAACAAGACACATACATGGCATATTAATGGAAAGATAGTTGATATTGTACCACAATATAGATAATAATTTTTAAAAAAATGATAATAAGGTCTGCCCATTGGCCACAAATGACAAGGACCTATCCCGTACCAAGTGTTCAAAATTTCATTAAACAATCACTAGCAGGTCTAATATTTGTTGTAACAAACACATTGAAACAACTACTTGTTCTTGATATTTATAAAAATGAAATTGGTTCCAACAATTCTTTATGGTGTTGAAATCTCAGGATCAAAAAAATAAAAGCCATTTTCTTAATTGATCATTTGTGTATCAATCCCTCAACAACTGACAGCCGATTCTGTTTGTTTTGCATTTTGAATAATCTCCATTAAATACCATATGACTAATTTAATTTCTGATAAAACAAATTCTCAGTGACAACTGCTAATGACAACGTGTATTCGTTACATTCAACCTTTGCATTCCAACCATTGCAATCTTACAGTCCATTTACAGCTATGGGACTCAGCTAATTGTAGATCTTCATAAGAGGAAATCAGATTTTGGCTTTAATCTTCACAAAAAATAGAAATGTGCTAATGTAACTTATGATCAGAGTGTAGTAGACTTGGATATCAAATCAAGTTCCACAACTATCTAATCTTCTTGCCATGGAGACATTGATTACCACAGTGCATCTATGCCTATACAAATAGGAGGCTATATAAGGACCGTTTTACATCTCAAGTTTAATAGCTTATCTACAAAGGAGGTGATTAGTATGTGGCAAAAATATTCCTATTAATTGTAGGAAATGTCGATTATGTTGCTCTAACCAAATAGAGACAGCAACACATCTTATTCTTTACTGTAGTAAGGCCAGTCTAACAGGCATAGAACATGTCAGTCAGTATGCTGTTAAATACATATTTATAACTAAAACTTTGAGTAGAAGTGTTACTTGGCTACTTGTATTTGCGAATTTCATTGCTACAGCTCTACAGCTCACATTTACCCCTCTTGAGATGAGCCTGGCTGCTCAGTCACGGTATCAACTTGTGTAGTACAGGCCTATACCAAAAGTTGGGTTACCTAATACCAAGATGACGTGTTGTGTAGTCTCCCACAGGGTTACTACATCAATTCTTGCATAGCAGGGGGAATGGTCAGAGTGTGCGCGGGAGGATATCTGTGGACAACACTTCCTACTAGAGGCTGTGAGATCAGTAAGATATCTATATGTGAGGCCACATCATGTGCTGGGGAGTAAAGAGTGGAGTCATGTTACTGCGGGCAGAGTATGCACCACATGCCCTGCATAGTCAACCAATCCATCTGGTCCAGCAGGCCATGCACTGCCCTGATGGGGGTGCCAGTCCTATCCATACTGGTCTAATATGGTATTCATGTCTACCCCAGATGATGGGCAGCGCCAGGTATGTATATCTGATGGATGCCACTTTTGCATAACTTTTGGGGGAGTCTACATCGGGCCCATATGTATTGAAAAGCAGCAACTCTTCTTCCTCAAGGACACTATGCACTATTACATATATTGGCACTCCGGGTCCGTGTGCTCTCACTTCCCGTGAAGTGATTTATGAATGAAGGTTAGAACCCCCGGGACTGAGCTGAGTAGGAAGTGTAGTACCCATTTCCTGCTCCACTGGGCTGCTACATGGGTGGTGGCGTGAGTTTATTGGAGGAACAATACATTGTTGCATTTGGTAACGGGCACAAAATAAATCTTCCTAGTTTTGGTATAGTTTCCCAGGGTATCCATCAATAGATTTATTTATTTTTTTACTGAAAATAAATCACATTTTTTTAAATATGTAAGGGGGTGGGGGGATTAAAATCATAAAGAAATCGGAACTGGGGGCCCCAAAAAAACTACATGGGTGATTACAGAACAGTTTCCCAGGCCCCAGACATTCCAGCTCATTTAATTAATCTCTTTAACTAACATGGCAACCGTGGTTTGCAGTTTGTGCACGTTGTCCTCGGTTGCACCAATTCTCTCCTCCACCTCATTCATTTGTTGCATCTCCTTTGCCAGCTGCATACTTATAGTGGTGATGTTGATGATGCCATCATGTTTTTCATGGACTGCTACAAACCTCTTCTGCATAGTTTCGAGCATTTGCTGCATTTCAATTGGCGCAGGGTGCGACGGGGCCGCCACAGGGGCAGGGTTCTGTGCAGAAGATCTCAGCATGTTGGGGGAGGGGTTGTTGACTTGGTGAACATCTCCATATTGCCGGCCTTCGTAGCCCCCACCAGACTATGCAGGAATGTGTGGGTGAAGTTCAAGGGGGGCCCCCCACACCCTCCCGTCCACCTTGCTCCCACCCTGAGCACCAGTCTGAGGCGAAGGCCTGACTAGGCGGACCCCTGTTTACTGGTAGACTTCTTACTTACTCTGTATGCTGGGACTCCAGGAGCAAACTGATGTGATGCACACTATCCACATTTGTCTCTACCACAGTGATTAATATGCAGGTCCAGGGGCATCTCAGAATTACACTGAAATGACAGCGGCAAACAGGGGCCCTCACAGCCTCTTCACACCAGTGGAGGCGTTACAAATCAGTATGTGGTGCAGTCTTAAGAAGCCGGCATCCCCACAGTAGACCAACCCAGTGCAAGCCGGACTCCCGCAGCATGCCTCGCCGCACACCGGCTAGCCACAGTGCTCTGACTACACACTAGCCTCACACAGAGCCGGGATGCGGCATCTCCCCCCCGCGGGCCGGGGCCATCGACTGTTGATCGTTGTTTATTCAAACTGCAGCCAGGACCGCATGGCCCCTGCAGCTCCAATGCGGCTTTCACTGCTGTGCAGCTCTTCGGCTTCTCGCCTCTCCCCACTTCTCTGACGTTTACCTGCTAGGACTCACCATCCGACACTGTGCACTTGTATTGCTCCAGCGGCCCACAGCTCACTGGCCTTTCTTGTCTCACAGGCCACTACAGGATGTCACTGCAAACACGGCACTGCGGCAGCCGAGCCTGAACAGGGTTTCGGTACAGGATGCCACTCACCATCCACTTCCTGCATCCACTTGGAAACTGCCCGTACAAGCTATTGATTGGTGCAACTGCCACTAATTGCGGTGCCAATCCTCAGAGCATTGGAGCTGGCAGCCCTTACCTTGGCTGCTCAACAGCACCCCGCCAAAGCTCTCATTTCTGATTCTGATTAATTTGATCCATCAAAATTCTTTACAGTACCACCAGAGGAACTGTTTGGGAGATTTTACCCCAGTTTTCTCAAACTCTGGAAATACTGGCTAAATCGATCAGCCTATTCCACAATTGGTATTGACAAATATTCAGGTACGGAGACCTTGTAATGTAATGCTTATAACCCTCCAATGCAGTATACCAGCCGGATAAAGTAGATTCTTCCACATCCCCTATGAGAACAGAGGACGATCAAAGAGAACTCTCCAAAATCATAAAGGACATTGCAGCTATGGTACTTGAGACCATGCTGTCTGAGCCTTTCCTAGAGGTGTTTGCACAGTGTATGAAAGGTAAAATGGCACCCCGTGGGTGGTCCCACAAAAGTTGGTTTCTACTGAAATTCCACTATTACCGGTAATCGCTGCTGGGAGGGTGGCTGCTCCCCTGAACAAGAAGCAGAAAGTGATGAGAGACAAACACTGATTCAGAGCGCAAACATCTATCTATTTCACCATCAACATTATTTCACAAGATTTTGGCAAAGGCCTTGCAGACTCTCGAGATTGTGCCAAAGGACAAACCAAACCAGAGACTTCAGGCGATTAGAAAATTGCCTTCTCAGCAAAGACGTTATTACTGATGGTATCATAGATATTGGAACAAGCATGAAGTCATCGGGATAAGCCCCACTCAAACTTGCATGTTACCAAAGCATTGGACGCCAACTATAAGGTACCAAAGGAAGAACCATTTGTACTAATGGTGAACTTACTGACTCGGGCTTCAGTGGTGTCCACAGCCTTAGGATCAAAAGGCAAAGGGCCAGCACCACAAAAATGCTCCTGGTCACAGCGGGGAAAAAGGTCCTATGCTATTGCTTCGCAACAACTGAGACGGATTAATGCAGCCACAGTATATTCGGTTTTTAACTTTATAAGTTGGCTATTTTAGATTGTTTTGCAGAATTTCTCTGACAAGAAGTGCAGACGAGTTCACCTTCTGGGTCTCCGAAGGGAGAGAGGCTGCTATACAACAGTTACAAGTCATAAGACTTGGCCGACACCACAGCAAGGGGTATGACTGGGCCAGTCTGCATGCGTAGACATGCATATTTGTTGTATATTTGTTGTATCCTTTGCACCAGTAGATTCAAGAGAAGGTGCTAGACTTTCCTTTTGGTGAGAAAAGATCTGACAACTGACGAGGGTTTGCTAAAATGTGAGGCAAGAGTGATGGCTGTTGGGAAAGATTTCTTTTTTAGGCAACTTTGCCTCCATCTTCTATCGACCTGTGACACCCCCGCCTGAAACATTCATCTTCACTTCACTGGCCTTTTTTACTAATTTGATAAGGAGAAACAGTTTCCGTTTTTGTCATTTCCATTAGGTGCAGTGCAACGGGTACATTATTTTTTATAACCCTAGACTTCCACCAAAGGAATTTTTGGTTAATTGTAAAATGTGCCTAAACACAAGCTGATGACAGTAGTTACATTAATATCATTTTTGATATATTCTTAGTTGGCTTGTTCGCGTTTACCGTGTTTGGCTATGAACTGTGGCTAACGTCCTAAGATGGCCGTGTCTCAAGGTTTTCCTCTTGTTCTTTGGCCATTTTGTTCTTTGGCCATCTTCCTGGCCGCTCAGGTCTGGAATTATTTTAATGGTCATGCATGTGCATGGGAAAGCTACTGTTTTCGCTAGTGCATGCAATGTGTGTAAGGGATCAGGAAGTTGGTTGGGACTGTCTGGTCCAATCCACATAATGGTGCCATTATGTCTAGTGTGCATGCATTAGTCAACCCTACAGTGGTCCCTGATTTGGACCACTGTGGGTGTGCATGTGTTGGGGCGATCTTCCTATTTGAACTGAGTTTTATCACTCACCTGAATTTTGGATAACAGGAATCCTGCAGCCATTCCAGCAGATCAGAAGAGGAACCAAGTATCCTGTGTAGCTGTGCAGATGACGGAGGACCCGAAGTCGAATTCTTCAACCCTTTGGACTGGTGGGACCAACTGGTCTCGATGCCTTGTGACGATCCTGGAGCCTTTGGAAGGGTCCCTGGACCACCCAGTGGACTGACAAGCTCCGATTTTGGCTACTGTGCTAGAAGTGTTGCCGTTATGCGTTTTGGCGTTGGTGGTATCGAATAATTCAAAACAAGTCCCCTTCCTGCCAAGTTTCAGCCTTCGGCTTAGACCGCTCCTGTTCTTGGAGGCTTTCTTTGTTTGGGACTACTGAGATGCCTCCTTTAGCCTGTGTGCAGAGACTGTCACTGGAACCGGCCATCCTCCTTCCGGTAGTATCGTGAAGAATCCTGCATCAATGCCTGTTGCAATTTTCCACTGGAAAGGGTTGCACTCAGCTTCTGGACCCGACCAGAACATTGCTTGCTCCAGCAACTCCTGGGCATCTTCTACTGGATCGAGTGGTGAGAACCTACCTCCCCCATTTGACCTGCCAAGTCCTTTGGGAAAAATCAGAGAAGGGCTGTGAGCAGTCTTGAGTTACTGGTGCCCCTATCTCCTCCATTATGACGTTAGTGAAGAACTTTGATTTAAATTTAATTCCATTGCTTTGAACACATTTGTTGCAAAAACTGCTCTAGAAGCTAGGAAAAGTAACTTACTTAAATGTAAATCCTTCGAAAGACTTTTGGAACAATTTTCACACACAGGAACATTTCCTAATTTTTACCCCAACTTCGGGTTGGGCACATAAAGTTAGTCCTTCCATGCCTGTGGACTGTTAATACAATTACCCAACTACTTGCCTTTCCTTTCAGGTATATGGGGAACTAATATGTGTTTTATTAAATAACTGTGACTGTATAAGCTTTATATTTAGAGTGTTGTGTGAAATGACCTGCTTGATTTATTTTCCATATTGTTCTTGTGGACCTATAATAAATATATAGTATTTTTATACTTAACTGTTTAAGTGTAATAATTGTTTATTTCACTGTGTGGACTCATTGTGGACGCTTGCCCCACTCGCCTCTCCTGAGACTTAGCCTTACTTTCCACGCTTACTTGATTGGTTTAGCTAAACTCCAAGAGTTCACTTGCTCACTATAACTAGGGTGGCCTCCTAAACTATTTCCAGGCCTGAGTTCAGAGATCCATCTTCACAACGGCACCTACATTTTAAAGTTCTAATTTGGTGAGAACCTTGCCATCAAAATGTCAGGTCATTTAAAAAGTAGTACTAATGCCTCCTTTTCTACGACCAGGCCTTATTACTCTGCTTTGAATAAAAGACGATACAGACCGAAGGTTAACACAAGAGGAAGAGCTTCAAGATATGCAGCACAGGCTACTTCCATTTGGGGATGCATGAACCATTGTTTGTCTGGGTTACCCTCTGGCCCTTCCTGTTAAACCACCATGGTCACGGCCAACGCTCAAATCATATCCAGAGCTTCTCGGAGATTCAAGAACTTCTCTTTTGGGGCCGATAGAATGGGTTCCAGAAAAATAAATGGGTCTGGGATTTTACTACCAGTATTGTATCATTCCAAAAAAGAATGATGGAATAAGGCCAATATGAGATCTTTTTAGAACTGAACCAATTAATCCTAGTGGAGACATTTCACATAGTAACATTAACTCGGATTCTGGTGGCACTCCAACACAATGGCTGGATGGATACATTAGATCTTCAAGACGTGTATTTTTCATATACTCACATTAAAGGAGCACTGCAGTACCTCAGGAGGTTTACTATAGGAAAAGTACATTACCAGTACACATGTCTTCCATTTGGAACAAATTCAGCTCCCAAAGTCTTCAGTTTTTGTCGCAGTTGCAGCCCACTTGTGGTTGAAAAAGGTACATCTCTACCCATACCTAGATGATTTCCTTATAAAGGCCCAATCTCTGGAAGAGGTTTTGCAGATGGTGCAGTTGACATGCGCGCACTATTCGAGCTAGGATTTTTGATAATTGTGGCCAAATCAAAGTAAATCTCATCCCAGGGGATTCATTTTATTGGAGCAGTGATGGACACTACTTGAAGAAACCCCCCCCCCCCCTGGAAACCCACCCACTCTTGGACAGGGTTTTGGCAATACAACAAATAATTTCCATTTTCATGGCTCATCAAGCACTGTCAGCCTGGTGGTACCAAAGACTCTGATGGCATCTTCCATCAATCTAGTCCCCTATGTAAGACTTCGGATAGGAACCATTCAATTACATCTCGCCAGCAGCTGGAACCAACTACTGTATCTGCAGAGCATGGAGATTTCATTACCGACTCACATTCAAGAATCCCCGTTTTGGTGGAATAAATTAAAACATCTATTGATGGGATTTCCATTTTAAAGCCCCCCCATTGCCCACCAAGTTGTAGTAACGACAGACTCTTCAGAAGTCGGGTGAGAGATGTTCTTTGTCAGGATTTGACTGCGCTCTGCCTTTGCTCAAAGTAATAGAAAGCACCACAGAAACATTTCTGAGCTGAAAGCAATTTAATGTGCTCTAAAGTCATTTCTACATCACTTCAGGGAAAAGTGGCAACAATATTTCAGACACTACCACTGCACTGCTGTGTTATGCAAACAAGCAAAGGTGGACTTTCTCTGTATTCTGGCAGAACAGATATGGTATTGGGCCATGGAAAACCTTCTTTTTCTGACATCCAATCTAGAGGGAAAGAAATACGCCTTAGCAGACAAACAGAGCAGATTGTGGAGTCTGCTCTGCATGTATGGGAACTAAAGGCATTTGTTGCAAAGATGCTATTATTCCAGAAGTGGGGTCCTCTGGCGATGGACCTGTTTGCAACCCAGTACAATTCCCTCTGCCCTCTATTTGCATCAAAGGGACTGGGACATCAATCTTTGGGAGACATTCTACAGCTGGAGTAGTAAAGCATGCATTTTTCCACTACCACACAAGACGCTAATGAGGTTCAAAACAACTTGTAATTCTACAATTATCCTTGTAGTCCTGTTTTAGCTATGTCAGATTTGGTTTGTGGATCTGCTGGATTTAGCAAGTGTAGATCTACTGGTGTCAGAAGATCTTCTGACTCAGCAGAAAGGGCAGGTGCTTCACCCCTCCCGTCAATTACTGAACTTGAAGGCTTGATTCTGGAAGAACTGACCTTTGCTCCTTTACATTTGTTATCTGAACAATCTTAAAATCCTGACTGCTTCCAGGAAGGCATCCACAAGGAAGCAATATTGAAGCTAATGTTTGAGGATTAAACCCATTGAAAGCAGTGGTCGACAATGTGATATCCTTTAGATCGTTTTTGGCATCAACAGGAGTGAAAATACACTATTTGTCAGCAATAGGTGCCCATTTGTACAGAGAAGACACATTTTTTTTTGTTATCAAACAATTCAAATAGAGGCGTTTTGAGAGCCTTCTCTGGTTGTATCCTCTTATTTGTAATCCTCCACCTCAGTAGGATCTACATTTGGTTCTGTCAGCATTTAATGCACAAACCATTTGAACCTATGGCCTCTTGTGATATGGACCTCCTAACGTGGGAGACTGCTTTTGGCTGCGTGATCCTGTGGGTGAGCCGGCCTGAAATTTGGCCCATCTAATCCTCATTTGTGTCCCAAACCTGTGCCACTGCGCCCCCGTGCCACTGTTTTTCCCTCCCGTGACCCTTGCTGCCTGCCCGCTTCCTGATCCACCTCCATCCAGCCTCCCGACCTGCCCACCGTGCCCTGATTGGTCCAGTGCCTATTTTTTTTAATTTTTTTTTTATTATTTGTATATAATCTTTGTTAGATTTTTACAAAAGAAGTTCTCGTGATCACATATAGCTGACAAAAAAAAAAAATGTAGAAGGTTATGTGCTAATAGGTGATTGGAGCAATATTATTGTTATTGTTTTCGCCGTCCACAGTTTATCAAAGTTGAGGCGAGTTTCTCGTTAAATGTCAGAGAGATGGGAGATCTTTTCCATGCTGATATTTAGTAGTTTTGCCGTCACAATTAGCCATCTAGTTTGAGCTCCTGTAATTAAGCGGTTCCACCACGTGTCTTCGTCATTGATGAAATAGTTTATAAGCAAGGGACCAAAAAAGGCATTCCTTTCCTGTGCGATCGCCGGGCAAACCATCAGGAGGTGTCTTACAGACTCTGTAATTTCAGGATTTTTACAGAGATGACATGTTTTCTCATTAGTGGCAGCTCGGATGGCTAAAATTTCTTTTGTAGGAAGCAAATTGAGACAGGCTTTCAATAGGGTTTTCATTAACAGCTTGCAGGGATATCTTTTGCAGTACTCCATAGGCTCTTTGAGTTTGTTAAAAACGGGTGGTAGATGATTTAGCAAACTTGTTTGATGATGCTTTTTCATTAGTATTTGTCCAATCTAACCACTCCATTTTTGATTTTATTCTTAGAGGATTCCCGAGTAGTTCATCTTCTGAGCAGGCTATCTCCTGCAGTGCCTATTTGCCTTCGGTCTACTGCCTCACCGTAACTCCTGCAGCCCCTTTGGTCTGTGTGATCCTGTGGGTGAGTTGGCCTGAAATTCGGCCCATCTAATCCTCCTTTATGTCCAGACCCGTGCCACTGCGCTCAGTGCCCCGGTTTTTCCCTCCCGTGACCCGTGTTGCCTGCCCGCTTCCTGAGCAGCCTCCCTCCACAACCACTGTGCCCTGATTGGTGAGCCTAAGCGTCAAAACCACCCACCTAAGGCAGCCCTCTGCCTGGCAGCACCTTCAGCTAAGGCAAAGGGCAGCTCCTACAGTAGCGGCTCCACAAAATGTCTGCAAGTGTCAGCAGGGGAAGCCAGTGAAGCCAGCAGCGGAAAGACACCAACAAAACTGTAAGTGTGGCATGGGTGGGGTGTAGAGCAATTACTCTACTCCAGAAAGCCCCTGCCACTCTACCTTACCTTCCCATAATTTAAACTGCCAAAGATGTACACCATGCACACCTAGAGAGATCCGAGCACCAACCTTATTCAAGGCTGGACTGTGAATGTTGCCCTGCATAACATTCTAACATACTTGCATTACTATCTGGTGCCACTCCCAAAGACCATAGTGAAAATTTGCCAGCCTCACATTAAGAAGGGTGTAAAAATGTTAGCATGTCCCACTCTTAGCATTGAATTGTGAATAATAGCATGCATCACACTTAGACTGAATTATGGAAAATAGCATGTGCAACACCTAGGTGAAACTATGAATGATAGTATGTCCCACTCCCAGTTGGAATTGCGCATGTTAGCATGTGCCTCTCCTAGATAGAATGATGACTGGTAGCATATCCCTCACGTAGGTGCATTGTGAATGATAGCATGTCCCACACTTAGACAGAATTGTGAAAATCAGCATGCACCACATTTAGACAGAATTGCGAAATATAGCATGTGCCCTAATAGCGTCACTGTGTTAAAGTTGAACTTAGAAAGTGTGCCCTAATAGCGTCACTGTGTTAAAGTTGAATCTAGAAACTGTGCCCTAATAGCGTCACTGTGTTAAAGTTGAATCTAGAAAGTATGCTCTAATAGCGTCACTGTGTTAAAGTTGACCTTAGAAAGTGTGCCCTAATAGCATCACTGTGTTAAAGTTGAATCTAGAAAGTATACACTAATAGCATCACTGTGTTAAAGTTGAATCTAGAAAGTGTGCCCTAATAGTGTCCCTGTGTTAATGTTGAATTTAGAGGGTATTCCCAACATCACTGAGTGTGCCGTAATAGCATCACTGTGATAACGTTGAACTTAGAAAGTATGTACTAATAGCATCGCAGTGTTTAAAGTTGAACCTAGAAAGTGTGCTCTAATAGTGTGACTGTGTTAAAATTGAACTTAGAAAGTGTGCCCTAACATCAATACTGTGCTAATATTGAATCTAGATGGTATTCCCAGCATCATTGAATGTGCCCTAATAGCGACACTGTGCTACATGTTGAATTTAGAAGGTATTCCCAACATCATTGAGTGTGCCTGATCACATACACTTTACTGATTACCACAATATCACACTACTACGCTTACTGTGTCCTTTACACCACCATTCAACTAGAACACCGCAGTACTATGACACATTCAGTAAAGCTGTTCTCATACTAACATGACTCACCAAACTACGCATCATCCTAATAAAACACAGCTAGCTAGCACATACCGGATAGCTTTAGGTGTCTCTTCAGGCCTAACACAGCCAGAACTCAGTCTGGATGTCCACCCTCCAGGCTGAACACATTCAACTGATCTCCTCAGCACCACACCTACCACTAAGAAGCATCTATCATGCAACAACCACATCAGCTGCACACATACCTGGTGTGCCCATGCACCTTATGACTCTCTCTCTCAACTGACTTCAACTGCGGTTCCCGAAGACGTTCAACCTACCAGCGCCTTGAAATCATACCAATGATACATAAGGTGCTAAACAAATGCAAAATAACATAACATAACAATACATGACACATTTTGATAATCAGACAAAAGGGAAGAGTTGGAGTGAAATCATGGAAGTTAATGATTGTTATCTCATGTACTGTGCCATTGGCATATGGACAGAGATTGCCACAACATTAACTTAAGTTAAATTATTCATGTAATGAGACTAATTTGTATTGTTTAACTTTGGGATTGTATTTACCAAACATTGTTTAAGGTTCAATAATATGTTAACATCAGTTATTTTCTAAGGTATGTATATATATATATATATATATATATATATATATATATATATATATATATATATATATATATATATATATATATATATATATATATGAAGGTATTGGTATAGCTGTACTTTACTAATAATAATACAACAATAATAATGAACTCAGCTTGCTTTATTACTTTTCCTATGTTGTCCATTTGAATTTGAATGCACATTTATGAAGGACACAAAACACATGTATGGTTGCAATCAATAGAGAGTGCATTCCTGCAACAAAAAGAGCCTTTCATAAGTATTTGCCAGTTGTATTATGTGCCAAACGATGTTAGGAGTGGTTTAAACCATGATCTACGGCACTATTTCAATAGAGGACAGAAGGAATATATACATTCTTAATTAAATGCATTGAAGTTTGTGGTCCATTTGATATCAGGTGTAGGGAGTTGCAGTGATGGGGCCAAGAAGCAAAACAAAGCATAAGTAAGGTGTTGTTCATGGAGGGCATGGGATGGAGAGATTGTGCAGGGTGCAAGAGCAGTGGATATGTTTAGGTGAAAGAGTTAGCAAGGTGGTGTAAGCCTAAAACATGAATAGGCTTGAATGATAGTAGCTGTTATTTATAGACAAACTGAATGAACATAGAGAATCAACTATCATGAAGACTACGGGGAGTAGTGTGCGAAGATGAAGATGAGTGAAGATGATGTGAGTTATAAAGTTATAGACAGTGTCAAGATTGACAAACAGACAGAAAGAAAGGTCCAAGCGTGGTCTCAAACAGTTTTCAAACTGATGAAGCCAATGTGAGAGTGTTCATGGAATGATAGGTGTGAAGGGGGAGGATCTACCTGTTGTTGAGCCTAACGGTGATGGCAGTGGAGGTGATGCAATGATGAAGCTTCGGCTCACTGTCACAGATGACCTCAAGATTGATAGCCTTCATAGAGGGTCAGACAGTCAGAGTGAAAGGATGTGGGTGAGCGCAGGAGAGATGATCATTTGTTTTTTTTAATATTTGTAACATCTAGTTTATTACAAACTTTTATTACAATATTTCCTTAGTTTCCTCATTCTTCTTATTCACTTCTAGTTTGGGTTCAAGTTGCTGTTTCTTCTGACTGTCACTTTATTATTTTGTCAAGAAAGTTTAGAACTGAACATGTCAAGTGTATCGAGCTTCCACTTATGATTCGAGCCCAAAACTCGTCTGTGTTGTCAGTCTTCGGTGTAAATTTGCTCAGATGTAAAGATCTAAGGTCTCTGAGCACTAAACATCCAATTATTAGATGTTTTACTGTTTCCACTTGTAGTGAGCAGTGTCTACATTTATCGTCCTTTACATTGTCAATGTCACGCCCCTTCGGAGACGCTGGGCTTTGTGGCATCGATGGACCATAGGACGGCGGGTGTCAGCCATTTCTACTACCAAGATGGCCGCCGTAACTGGAGTTGCGAGTCTAGCCTCAGCACACCTTGATTTCCCGGAAGTACTGCCTCCCTACCCGAGGGTGGGTATATCAGTCCCGGAGATCAACACGGCATTGCGTTGCTACTCCTCATTAACAACGCTACGTAAGTTCGTTCCTAGGTCTTAGAATTTGACTTGCGAAATACTGTCTTCAGCTTCTAAACTTCCTGTTTTCAAATTCTAGCGTCTCTCCAACTACCTCTTTGTTTTCCGAGTTCGCGGTCTCCTCCTCTTCATCAACCAAGTTTGCCATCCGGTCCCATTCCGGACCGTGGTAAGCCTCATCCCAATCCCATATAACCAATTACCTCCAATCCCGCTTATTCTAACATTCACAACTCACTATTATCCTCTTCTTCGCTTAGTAACAGGCACATCACGCACCGGCATTTCAAACACACTGGCAAGACTCTGCACCATCAAAACAGATCTTAGCTCCGCCTCGATTGCTTCTCAGAGGTTTTCGGAAGATTCTGACTACCATCATCTTCCCCCTATTGTTCCGGTTTAAGGGTAATCCACATTCCTCTTACCTTACATTCTATCCCTCTGTTACACTCTGATACTTACCAGTCTCTTTCTTCTTCTCAAAGACGAACGCCCTCCTGACTTCGCCGAAATCCCCGACTGCAACGGAGGACAACACACCGCTACCTTCGGAACAGGGTTTTCTTCCCCAGAGGGTTTCCCTGGGACTTCTTCTTCTACCTGGTTTATCCGGGAGGGGGAAGAGGTACTTGGGAGGCTTTCATTATCTTCTCTCCATTTGGAACAAGAAGAGCCTTCCACTACCGAAAGGGGGTCTGTCGGAGGAAGAGGTAACGGTGAGTCCTTGGGATAACCTGCCAATTGATTGATTGGATATGCATATAACTTGTCTCATTTATTAATATATGACAGTTAGCAACGCCTAAAAATATAAAGTATATCTGAGCAGGTTGTCTCAGGGATTCAGGGTTACTAAGAAACATGGACGCCTCACAACAACAGCAATTAGTCACTGCAGTACAGGCTCTGACAGATGAAGTGCATTCTTTAAAACAAGAGAATGCTTACCTCCGACAACAGGCAGGCAGAGTCCCTAGCTGGTCCGAAGTGCCTCCTGGCCCTATCCCAGGAGGTTTATACGATGGTAATCCTCATAAACTCAAGACTTTTATCGAGGCTTGTACCGTTCAGTTCTCTTTCAAGACAGCCTTTTTTCAAAGCGACCGTGATAAGGTAGGACACATGATTGCAAACTTGACGGGGTCCGCGTTAGCATGGGCCACGCCTCTTGTTACTACCAATAATGTCTTATTAGATTCTTATCCTGCCTTTTTGAATAGTCTTCGAGCCATGTTCAGCCGTCAGGAGATCACGATTTCAGCCCAAGAGCAGTTATTAGATTACAAACAAGGATCTCAAGATCTATTGTCTTATATCACCAATTTCAAGCAGTTAGCAGCTGGTACGTCATGGGCGGACGATGCTCTAATCACAATATTCCGCAGAGGATTAAACGAAGAGCTAAAGGATGAGATCTCCCGAGTACCCAGACCTCCGAATTTGGCAGAGATGATCACCATGGTTATGCAGATGGATTACCGACTGCAAGAAAGAGTGAAGGAACGTCGTCGTGGCCGCTCCATGAGACCACCTATGACATACCCTCCTAGTGTAGGAAGATCACAAACAGATGAACCTATGCAGATAGGGACTACCAGAGGTCGCCTTACTCCAGAGGAGCGTCATAGACGTCGAGTCAAGGGCCTGTGTATGTATTGTGGTTCCAAAGAACACGCAATTCGAGATTGTCCTCTCATCCCAGCCAAAAGTCAGGGAAACGCCATCTCCCAACCGCCAGGGGAACCGCGGCTAGGGAGTCAGTAAACGGTTCCTCATCTTATCTGATACCTTCCCAAGTTACGGAGATCCCCGATCTTACTATGTTGGCCTTACATGTCCAGATCAAATGGGGAGATACAGACCCCATTCCGGTCACGGCCTTAATAGATTGTGGGGCCGCAGGGAACTTTGTTGATACCCTCTGGAAGACCGCTCATAATATACCATGTTCAGTCAAGACAATGGCAATCCCAGTTGAGTCCGTGGATGGTAGTCCGTTAACATCAGGTCCCATAAAGGAACAAACTATACCTTTGCGGATGAATATCTCCTCCCATCAAGAATCCATTATCTTTGATGTAATCCGTACAGCCCACTATCCAGTTATTCTAGGACTACCCTGGCTTCGTGCTCATAACCCATACATCAATTGGAAGGCGGGCACGGTTTTTCTGGGATCTGAACATTGTTTGACGCACTGTCTTTCGGACGGTGCGGTTGGGTTTCGTCCCACTATCTCCATGTTGGAAAATCCGGGTTCCATCTCTGTATTGAACCATATCCAGGAATTACCCATTGAATACAAACAGTATCAGACAGTGTTCTCCGAATCTCAATATGCTGAACTACCCCCACATCGGAGAGACGACTGCGCCCTGGAACTAGTTCCAGATGCACCGATTCCTTTCGGTCGCATGTATGTCCTATCTGGACGGGAACGTGAAGTTCTTAAAGAATATCTTCAAAAGAATCTTTGCAATGGACTTATTCAAGAATCCACCTCACCAGCGGGGGCTTCTTTGTTCTTCATCCCAAAGAAAGACTCTACGGAACTCAGACCGTGTATAGATTACCGAGGCTTAAATAAGATCACCATCCCGGATCGCTATCCTATGCCTCTCATCCCAGATATACTAGAAGCCGTTAAAGGAGCTACCATCTTTACAAAACTGGACCTCCGCGGGGCTTATCATCTCATTCGTATACGAGCTGGCGATGAATGGAAGACAGCTTTCCGTACTCCTTTGGGACACTATGAATATAAAGTAATGCCTTTCGGCCTATCCAACGCCCCCGCAGTCTTCCAACGCTTTATGGACCACCTCTTTTCAGACATTCTTCTTCACACAGTTATTGTCTATTTAGATGATATTCTGGTCTTTTCTTCATCACCATCAGAACACTGTCAGCACGTGAAAGAAGTACTACGGAGACTATTCAACAACCACCTTTATTGCAAACTAGAGAAATGTGAGTTTCACAGAAACCAGGTTGCCTACCTAGGGTACATAATCTCTGCAAATGGGGTATCCATGGACCCTAAAAAAGTATCAGCTATTACAGATTGGCCTATACCATTCTGCATTAAGGATCTGCAGAGATTTCTGGGGTTCTCCAATTTCTACAGACGTTTCATCCCACACTATTCGCAAGAGATACTTCCACTGACGACACTTCTTAAAAAGAATGTAAAATTCCTTTGGTCCGGGGAGGCACACATTGCCTTTGAGAACCTGAAGAAACATTTTCTCACAGGACCCATACTGATTACTCCAGATCAAACCAAGAAGTTCATTGTGGAATCGGATGCGTCTCATCAGGCCCTTGGGGCCGTTTTGCTTCAAGAAAATGATCAAGGAATAGAATGTCCTATAGCTTACCTTTCTAAAACACTGTCTCCCTCTGAAATCAATTATTCAGTGCTAGAAAAAGAACTATTAGCTATAAAAAAGGCATTCGAAGAGTGGAGACATCTTCTCCTGGGGGCAAGACACCCAGTTGAGGTCAGGACTGATCACAGTAATTTACGCGTCCTACAGTATGCTCAGACCCGAAATAGCAGGCAGGCACGTTGGGCACACTTCTTTTCACCGTATGAGATTGTTTTCACCTTCATTCCCGGGAGAGTCAATCTCAAGGCTGATGCATTGTCCAGAAAGGATTATACCTCTTCTACGCCTTTTCGATCGGAACCTCTGTTTCCCAGAGCCACATTCGTGCAAGTAGTTACCACGTTTTTACAGAACGTGGCTAACTCCACTTTGCAATTTATTCAGTTGAATCCACAGTTACTGGCGACCTGGAAACTCAACTTGGTCCAAGGATGTGCTTATAAGGACAAGAAGCTCTTCCTCCCTTCGAGTGAACTGCAAAAGACAGTTCTAAATCTCTGTCACGACTCATACCTAGCGGGTCACCGAGGTGTGGCTAATACTAAAGAGTTGATCCAACGTAACTTCTGGTGGCCGGAAATGACTCAAGACATCATAGACTATGTGTCCGCTTGTGCTATCTGTTTGCAGTCAAAATGCCCTCGAAACGCCCCTTCAGGACTCCTCTCAGTAATGCCGATCCCGGACCGTCCTTGGCAAATGATTTCCACTGATTTCATAGTTGATTTGCCACCATCAGACGGTTGTACAGTAATCATGGTCACAATCGATTACTTCACAAAATTGGCACATTTCGTTCCACTTCCGCGGATTCCCACCGCAGCTCAGATGGCAAGAGTTTTTCTTTCACGGATTTTTTCCCTTCATGGATTACCTGAGACCATTGTTTCTGATCGAGGTTCACAATATACATCTCGCTATTGGCAGCAAGTCTGCAAGAGTTTGCATATCTCCCGGGCATTGAGTTCAGGTTTCCATCCGCAGACAAATGGTCAGACGGAACGCCTAAATCAGACCCTTGAGGGATATTTGCGTTGTTACATCTCCTCCTCACAAGATAACTGGTGTTCCTTGTTGCCTTTGGCTGAATTCGCGTATAATAACTCTCGACATTCAGCCTTGGGATTCAGCCCTTTTTTTTGCTCCTACGGATACCATCCTCAGTGTTTTCCCAGCGGACCGGTCTCCACTTCAAAATTTCCCGATGTGGATCTTCTCGTTGATGCCATCCAGTTGGGACATCGAACAGCCAAGACCTCTCTTCGGGAGGCCCAGATCCGGGTCAAACGCTCTGCTGACAGACATCGTACTCCGGCTCCGCGGTTGGTACCAGGAGACTTGGTTTGGTTGGCATCTCGATTTCTGCCTCGTCATCTGGTACCATCCAAATTGTCCCCGAAATATTTCGGCCCTTTCTGCGTTTTGAAGCGTATAGGGTCATCAGCTTTCAAGCTCAATCTCCCTTCATCCTGGTCCAGGATTCATCCTGTGTTTCATGTCTCGCAGTTGAAGAAAGACGTGGCGGATCGTTTCTCCCGTGCACGGAAAGGATTACCCTCTCCTGTCATCACCCCGACAGGTCCCGAGTATGAAGTGGCGGGAATTTGCGATTCACGCATTTTCCGGGGTCGTCTACAGTTCTTGATTGACTGGAAGGGTTATTCTCCGGCGGATCGCTCTTGGGAACCGGCATCGGCGGTTCATGCTCCTACTTTGGTCCGCCGGTTCTTTTTGTCCCATCCGTCCAAACCGGGAGGCCCGGGGCATTTGAGGGGGCATACTGTCACGCCCCTTCGGAGACGCTGGGCTTTGTGGCATCGATGGACCATAGGACGGCGGGTGTCAGCCATTTCTACTACCAAGATGGCCGCCGTAACTGGAGTTGCGAGTCTAGCCTCAGCACACCTTGATTTCCCGGAAGTACTGCCTCCCTACCCGAGGGTGGGTATATCAGTCCCGGAGATCAACACGGCATTGCGTTGCTACTCCTCATTAACAACGCTACGTAAGTTCGTTCCTAGGTCTTAGAATTTGACTTGCGAAATACTGTCTTCAGCTTCTAAACTTCCTGTTTTCAAATTCTAGCGTCTCTCCAACTACCTCTTTGTTTTCCGAGTTCGCGGTCTCCTCCTCTTCATCAACCAAGTTTGCCATCCGGTCCCATTCCGGACCGTGGTAAGCCTCATCCCAATCCCATATAACCAATTACCTCCAATCCCGCTTATTCTAACATTCACAACTCACTATTATCCTCTTCTTCGCTTAGTAACAGGCACATCACGCACCGGCATTTCAAACACACTGGCAAGACTCTGCACCATCAAAACAGATCTTAGCTCCGCCTCGATTGCTTCTCAGAGGTTTTCGGAAGATTCTGACTACCATCATCTTCCCCCTATTGTTCCGGTTTAAGGGTAATCCACATTCCTCTTACCTTACATTCTATCCCTCTGTTACACTCTGATACTTACCAGTCTCTTTCTTCTTCTCAAAGACGAACGCCCTCCTGACTTCGCCGAAATCCCCGACTGCAACGGAGGACAACACACCGCTACCTTCGGAACAGGGTTTTCTTCCCCAGAGGGTTTCCCTGGGACTTCTTCTTCTACCTGGTTTATCCGGGAGGGGGAAGAGGTACTTGGGAGGCTTTCATTATCTTCTCTCCATTTGGAACAAGAAGAGCCTTCCACTACCGAAAGGGGGTCTGTCGGAGGAAGAGGTAACGGTGAGTCCTTGGGATAACCTGCCAATTGATTGATTGGATATGCATATAACTTGTCTCATTTATTAATATATGACAGTCAATGTGTCTCATTACCATCATTTGTTTGGATTTGGTTGCATTTATTCTTAGACGAAAGAAACTATCCCAATGATATCTAGATGGAAATTGTTGGAGATAATTGGGCATTCTGTCTACTTTGCTCATTGTAGTGCCTAACTCTAACGCTGTTGGTAACTTTCCATATTTGTCAAGGTTTTCGATCCATGACCATTCTTTAAAAAAATATCTTGCTATTTGTGGTCGCTTCAATAGCATTTCCATTGAGATGTTAGCTGTTTGCATATAGACTTCCACTTTATCACCCAAATCTGAAGTAACCCTTTATACTGTTGATTATCTGGAGGAGAGAGTATTTTAAATGCTGGTTTGGGGTTGGTAATCAGCATCTTTCTCAACAGTACCATCGACTTCCATATTACCATTCCATGTATACCCTCCAGCGATAAATCATGCCGTATTATGATCATGCATATGTAATTTGGTACTCTAAAAGTACGCCGCCAGAATTCTCCTTCTAATTCGGACCATATCTTGTGGTCGACGTTCCAGCCTGCTTCTGCCCCAAATGTTATTGCAGGCATTACTTTTTGCAGATAGAACGTCCGAATCGGAGTTAGTGTGAATTTTCCAAACAGCGTATGTATTCTGGCTCCTTGCAAAGCCTAGGAATGGATTTTGTCCAGCTCCATTCACGCATTTGTCAACCAAGTCTACCACACTGTTAGACTAAAAAGGCATACAGCCAATCAGACAGAAGCGGTTCCACAGTGTAGGCAGTTTAGAACAACAAAAAGGAACAAATAGATACTCCTACCTTGTCTTTGTACGACACAGCTGGGTTTAAGAATCTACCTGACCCCCCTCGCCCCGCCTGATAAATAAGACGAGAGGTGAAGGTGCCAGGGAAACCCTTGAAGGGAGAAAAACCCTGTGATGCTGGGATGCGTTGAAACTCCCCGAAAAGTGCCGACGGGGCAGGTGAGCGCTGCTGTGGCTGAGATGGATTCAGAAGAGGTTCGTGTGGGACCCTGGTCTTCTATTTGTAGATATAAGGAACAGGGGTTAGGGAAGATTGTACTGGTTTACAAAGATAATTTCACTCCGGGAACTCGGGGTACCTTGAGAGGACTCCTTAAAGACCCAAACTGGAAGAACGGGTTGTGGCGGATACAAGAGCAGACTCGAGTAACTCTGAATGGCAGTAGTTAAGGAACTCTCTTGTTGGGAAGTCGGCAAGTGAAAGGCGTCTGAGTCTCTTCGTGGAAGCAGAGAGCTATATCCGATCCGAGAGGAGGATGGGAAATGTAGTCCACTCTCGAGAGCGATCGGGTTTGTGACCATTAAAATACTGTAGGGGAGTTCGCTCGGGGAGAGGACCGGAAGGTGCAGACTGGAGGGCTTGAAGCCGAGAAAGCCGGAAGCATGGCTGATGATGATAGTAGCAACGCACGGATCCGCTGGCGTTGTTTCCGGAAATACTCTTTCCTGGGAAAGGGGCAGAGCAACAGACTTCCCAAGCAGTGGGAGAGCTGAAACGACACTGGTAAGTGGTGACGCCATCTTGGTAGAAGAAGGCTGTATCGTATGCAAAGAATGCCAACGGCGACAAACAGACCAACGCTGAGTCGAAATCATGACAGTATGCCCCCTCCCAAGAGAGGCAAAGCCCGGTTTACCAGGGTGAAGCCGATGAAACCGACGGACAAGCCGAGGAGCATGAACAGCTGAAGCCGGCTCCCATGTCCTATCAGCCACCGTATACCCCTTCCAATCCACAAGAAACTGCAGCCTACCCCTTCTATACTGAGAGTCACAAATGCCAGAGACTTCATATTCAAGACCGGTTTCAGCCATCACTGGAGGGGGAGAACCGGTGGATGTCGAGTGGAAGCGGTTACGAACATCTGGTTTAAGTTGGGAGACATGAAAGATGGGATGGATACGCTTCCAAGAATCGGGGAGTTGTAATTTGTAGGCAGCAGAACCCCTTTTTTCGATCACAGAAAAAGGTCCAAAATATTTACGAGACAGTTTGGATGGAACCAACCTTCTGGGTAGGTATTTACAGGATAGCCACACCGAGTCACCCACCTGAATGGTGGGAGCCGGGTGCAGTGTTTATCTGCTTGTATCTTATTTCTGACTTGAGCCTCTTCCAGGGCCATCTTTGGCTTTTTGTGACCTTGCTGGATAGACTCCCCCAGTCTGTCTATGTCAGGACATAACGAGGTTAGCTGTCATTGTGAGGGAAAAACCAAAGGGTGGTTCCCAAACGTACACAAAAAAGGACTTGTATGAAGGGCTGAATGCACTTTATTATTATACATGAATTTAGCTAATGGCAGGAGTTCTGTCCAATTGTCTTGAGAGATGGTTGTCTAGTGTCTGGTTGAGTCGCTCTGTTTGACCATTGGTCTGCGGGTGGTAGCCCGAACTCAGAGCTCGAGATATCCCTAAGGATTTGCATAGGGTTTTCCAATATCTGGAGGTGAATTGTGGACCGCGATCCGATATAATAGTATCAGGCAGTCCATGTAAAGAAAATATGCGCTCCAAAAATGTTCTTCCCATAATGGCGGTTGATGGAACTTCCGGCAGTGGAATGAAATGTCCCATCTTCGTCAATGTGTCCACCGTCACCATAATGGTGGTGTTTCCTTCGGATTTAGGTAGATCTGCAATAAAGTCCATGGAGATTATCTGCCAGGGACGAGTAGGAAGAGGCATCCTTACCAATTCACCCAAAGGGGGTCTCCTAGAAGTTTTTGACAGGAGGCTATATAGTCTCGAACATCCAAGTGTAGGGTTGGCCATCAGAAATGTCTTTGTATTAATTCAAGAGTATTGTGAATTCCCCTGTGACCTGCTGCTCGCGTATCATGACACATCCATAAAACCTCTTTCTGTAGGTTTTCATTTGGTATAAACATCATTTTTAAACAAAAGATTTTTACTTCTTGACACTTTCTACTTTGCAACAAGATCAGGTTGTATGGTTCCTAACTCCTGGGATACTTTAGCCACTTTGCCAAGGAAATCATGTATTACTGATACAAAAAGAGCTGTGGGAAATAATGGTTCCTGTTGAAATGGAAGTCTTTTGTGGGTTTCTCTTCTGGATAAACCATCTGCCTTCCGATTCTGATAGCCAGGTACAAAGGTAAATATCAACCGAAAAGGTGAGAAAAAATGTGCCCACCGGGCTTGCCTGCTGTTGAAGGTTTGTGCATATTGAAGCGCACGGAGGTTGTGGTGGTCCGTTCTGACTTCTATCGGGTGAACAGCACCAAGAAGAAGATGACGCCATTCCTCGAAGGCTCTCTTTATCGCTAATAATTCTTTTTCTAAGACAGTATAGTTGATTTCGGCTGGTGATGATGTCTTAGACAGATAGGCAATGAGTCTTTCAACATTACTCTCACCGGGTTGTAGAAGTACTGCTCCTAAAGCTTGTTGGGAGGCATCAGATTCGACAATGAACCAGCGTTGTTGATCGGGCATGGCAAGAATGGGTGCTTGAGTGAAAGGGCTCTTTAGCTTCTCAAAGGATTCTTGTGCTTTCGGAGACCAGTCGAAAGGGATCCCTTTCTTTAGGAGATGAGTTACTGGCTGTGTCAATGAGGAAAAATGGGGGATGAATTTCCTATTGAAATTTGCAAAACCCAGGAATCTCTGGATTTCTTTGATTGATCTGGGACTAGGCCAGTTTCGAATGGCTGAGACTTTTGATGGATCCATGGATATACCTTCCCTAGAAAGTATGTAGCCTAAATAGGCCACCGAGTCTTTGTGGAATTCGCATTTTTCTATTTTACAGAACAAATGGTTCTTTTGTAGACGATGTAGTACTTCTTCTACATGAGCTATGTGCTCTGACACGTTGGAAGAGAAGACCAGTATGTCATCCAGATAAACAATGACGTAATGCAGAGCAATCTCTGCAAAGATGTGGTCTATGAATCTTTGGAAGACAGCAGGCGCATTAGAGAGGCCAAAGGGCATTACTCTATACTGATAATGGCCGAAGGATGTTCTAAATGCGGTCTTCCACTCATCACCTGCTTTAATTCGTATGAGATGCTATGCACCTCTTAAGTCGAGTTTGGTGAAGATTTGGGCACCGCGGACAGCCTCTAGGATGTATGGAATGAGTGGCATGGGATATTTATCTGGTATGGTGATCTTGTTCAGGCCCCTGAAATCAATGCAAGGACGGGGTTCCGTGGAGTTTTTTTTGGGAATAAAGAAGAGAGAGGCCGCGGCTGGTGAATTGGACTCGGTGATAAGACCATTTTGCAAATGGGTGTGGAGATAGTCTCTTAGAACTTCTTTCTCTTTGGCTGATAAGATATACATCCTACCAAATGGGAGAGGACTGTCTGGTATCAAATCAATTGTACAGTCATCTCAACGGTGAGGTGGTAACTCCGAATATTCGGTTTGGGTAAAAACCTGATGGTAATCTCGGTACTGTGTAGGTACAGTCGAGATCTCGTGAACGGTATTTGGAACATGATCCTGAGAAGCGTGCTCGGTCTCCAATCTTCTTTTGTTCAATCCAATGCAGTGCTGAATACAGTGCTCCGAACCCAAAAATAAGGTACCAGCTGTCCAATTAATATAAGGATTATGGGTTTTTAACCAAGGAATTCCCAAAATCACAGGGTAATGAACTGTTCTTATGATATCTAATTCCACTGTTTCATGGTGGTTAGCTAAGGACATGATGAGAGGGGAAGTGTGATCGGTGATGGGACCCGAAGTCAAGGGACTCCCATCTATGCTTTCAGCAGGTATGGCAAGAGTCTTTGAAGATCACGGAATGCCATGTTCTTTTGTCCACTGGTCGTCTATAAAGTTTCCAGCGGCTCACTATCTATCAAAGCCGGGACATTTTCTAGACGAATATTGTCCCTGGAGATGGAAACATTTAGGGTAATCATGGGATGATCAGAGGAAAGCATAGTGGGAGAAGAATGTGCACTAAGGAGGGAACCAGAAAGAGCGGATGAACCAGGAACCGTGGTTCCCTTCACTGCCGGGCACTGGCGTTTCCTGGCTTTCTAGGAGGGGCTATAGGGCATTCCTTTACCATGTGGGAATTAACACCGCAGTACATGCATAGTCCTAATGTTTTTCTTCTACATCTTTCTTCCACCGAAAGTGGACCTCGAGTGGTACCCAGTTGCATTGGTGCTTCCATGGACACCGTTTTGGGATGTACCAGAAGAGGGTCGGAGGTGAATCGGTGACTCCGGTTCTTCTTTCTTTCACAGCTTCTTTCTTGAAGCTGGCACTCCAATTGCATGACCAAAGAAATAAATTCAGCCATGTTACTTGGACGGGGGACTTGGGAGACTTCATCTTTGAGTTCTTATGACAACCCCGGCCTGAATATAGTTATTAAGGCGTCGTCTGCCCAGGTTGTGTCTACAGCATACTGCTTAAATTTGGTGATATAAGTCAAAATGTCTAAATTGCCTTGTTTCAGGTCCATTAACTGTTCTTGGGAGGCTATCACTATCTCTTGCCTGCCAAACATGCTTTTTATGCTGTTGCAAAATGCTGAGTAGGAATCCAGGATGGGGTTATTATTAACCACCAGAGGCGTTGCGCAAGCTTAAACAGCGCCCGTCATTTGGGCTATCATGTGCCCTACCTTGTCTCTATTGGTGGGAAAAAGGTGTTTTTAAATGCAAATTGGACGGTACATGATTCTAAAAATTCCTTGACCATATGGGGATTACGTCAAAGCGCCCTGAAGGAAGAGGGCCAGGTGGAATACCGGCTCCCTGTGCCGGTCGGTTCCCCTGTTGCCTTAATGCCATGTTCTCTGGTTTCAGCTGTTGCACTTCTGCTCAAAGTGCTTGTACAACTGAAACTAGTTGTTGTATCTGTTTTTCCATAATCCTCTACTCTGCCTTCACTGAAAGAATGGCGACTGTCTTTTACCAGGCGTTGCTATCTGTCATCCAAGTCTACCACACTGTTAGACTAAAAAGGCATACAGCCAATCAGACAGAAGCGGTTCCGCAGTGTAGGCAGTTTAGAACAACAAAAAGGAACAAATAGATACTCCTACCTTGTCTTCGTACGACACAGCTGGGTTTAAGAATCTACCTGAAACCCCCTTGCCTGCCTGATAAATAAGACGAGAGGTGAAGTTGCCAGGGAAACCCTTGAAGGGAGAAAAACCCTGTGATGCTGGGGTGCGTTGGAACTCCCCCGAAAAGTGCCGACGGGGCAGGTGAGCGCTGCTGTGGCTGAGATGGATTCAGAAGAGGTTCGTGTGGGGCCCTGGTCTTCTATCTGTAGATATAAGGAACAGGGTTAGGGAAGATTGTACTGGTTTACAAAGATAATTTCACTCTGGGAACTCGGGGTACCTTGAGAGGACTCCTTAAAGACCCGAACTGGAAGAACGGGCTGTGGCGGTGACAGGAGCAGACTCGAGTAACTCTGAATGGCAGTAGTTAAGGAACTCTCTTGTTGGGAAGTCGGCAAGTGAAAGGCGTCTGAGTCTCTTTGTGGAAGCAGAGAGCGATATCCGAACCGAGAGGAGGATGGGAAATTTAGTCCACTCTCGAGAGCGATCGGACTCGTGACCCTTAAAATACTGTAGGGGAGTTCGCTCGGGGAGAGGACCGGAAGATGCATACTGGAGGGCTTGAAGCCGAGAGAGCCGGAAGTGTGGCTGACGATGATAGTAGCAACGCACGGATCCGCTGGCGTTGTTTCCGGAAATAATCTTTCCTAGGAAAGGGGCGGAGCAACAGACTTCCCAAGCAGTGGGAGAGCTGAAACGACACTGGTACGTGGTGACGCCATCTTGGTAGAAGAAGGCTGTATCGTATGCAAAGAACACCAACGGCGCCAAACAGACCAACGCCGAGTCGAACTCATGACAGTATATCATGACTAATATCCCCAAGTATCTTATTTCCGTGACTTCTTCAATCTTTTCGTTGTATAGTCTCCACTTAAAGTTTTTGTTTCTCTTGCCTTTAGAGGGACCAAACTTCATTATTTTCTTTTTTTTAACGTTTATCCGTAGATCATTTTTTTTCATATATGATTCTAGTTTTGTCCGAAGCCGCTGAAGCCCTATTTGAGTTGAGTCGACCATTACTATGTCGTCCACATATGTTGCACAGCTTATGTGTTTTCCTTTGACTTTTGGGGGGAAGCAGTTTACATTGGCTAGTGCAGTTGTAATATCAGCAATATATAATTTAAAGAGGGTCGCTGTCAGGGGGCATCCCTGTTTCACTCCTCTGTTTGTGTCGATGGCTTCGGATAAATCACCTTTTTCGTTCAGCCTTACTCTAATGGAGGTTTTTGAGTAGAGTGTTTTCATTGGAAGCAGCAGAGTTCTTGGGCATGTCCATTCTTCCAGTTTCTGCCACAAATGTTCTCGGTTTATAGTGTCAAATGCTTGCTGCATGTCGATAAAGGCCATAAATAAATTGTCTTTTCTTTTTAACGCTTCTAGTTTTAATAGGTTCACTAGTGTCAGATTGATTTCTGTGCCAACGCTTTTAGTAAACCCTGTTTGCCTTCTATCACCTATTTTGAATTTTCAATGCCCAAGCTGACAGCTTTTTTTGCAGGAATGATGCAAATACTTTCCCGATCGTATCCAAAAGGGCAATCGGGCAATAGTTGGCAGGCTCAACCCGACTGACCTTTTTGAAAATCGGTACTATTATCGCCTCATTCCATGATGCTGGAATTTTCTTTAATTCTGCTATCAATGAGAACAGTTTTTCCATGAATGTGGCCCACTCATGTTTATTTTCTTTCAACATCATGTTCGAGATACCGTCAGCCCCTGCTGCTCTTGAATTCTTTAGCTTTTCGATGGCCATGCATATGTCTACCGCTGACTCTATTGTATCCCAGCTAGGTTCATTTTGTACTATTTCATTCGGCACTGGTCCTACAGTCATTGTGAACATCTTCTGAAAGTGCTTTTTCCATTCACCCTCAGCTACTCTGTTTGCCAACGAAGCCGGTTGATTTAAGCTCCCTCTATTTAAGATGTTCCAAATCTCTCATGTATTGTTTGTTTTGATTAGAGCTAGCATCTCCTCTCCCTGCTCTTTATCCCTCTGGAAGGCGAAGGCTTTCTGCCAGTTTCTATATCTGTGCTTTATCTTTTTTATTTGATTGACGACGTCAGAGTCTCCAGATGATTTTTATCTCCTGTATATCTTTCTTTAGTTGGTTCTTTTCTTTCTTTACTCTCTGGCTCCAAGTATGTTTATGTTCATTGTCATTTCTACATTTCAATGTATTTCCAAAGCTTAGACTTGGTAACAGTGCAGGATAATTAATCGGATCGCTAAGTTCTTTATTTACCTTCTCCAGCTCTGAGGTCAATTTTGATATTTGCTTTGCTTTTAACCTCAGCCTATTTCTCTTATAGTTTACTTCCAGGGCTTGGCTACTCTTGTCAGCTGTTGCTTTACACTTTAGCGGCCACATCATTACTAATATGTCGTGATCGCTGTTTTCAGTTGGCACGATGCACAGTTTGATGATTTTGGTCAGCACATTCCTTGACGACCAGATGTAATCTAAGATCTTATAGTGCCCCATATTGTGCCACGTGTAATTTGGTGGGCTGTTGCCAGTTGCATTTCTGTTTACCATAGTACAGTCGCGTGCTACCAATTTCGTTGTTCCATCACAATCTTTTCGAACATGGGTGTCCTTCCTCTGTGGGTTGATCTTTTATTAACTTCTTATTTTGATCAATCCAGGAGGTATTCATGTCACCGCATACAATGATCGCTAGGGCTTGATAGATCCTTTGATTTTTGTCAATTATCTTCGTCACAGAGGATATAAATGTCCCAGCAGAAATCTTTACTGTTTTCCATACACATTAATCAATAATAGGTTTTGTGTTTTGTGTCACTTGAATATTGGAACAAAGTTGCTTGCACGTGACTGTTCGGGTTGTTTTCCTCCATTATTTCCCAGTTTGTTCCTGATTTCACAATTGTTATTAGGCCTGAGAACGGTCTTCCTCGCGGATTTTTTTCTACTGGGTTTATCTATATGCGATAACCATCTTTTACTGGTGGTAATTGCATCCAAGTTTCTTGTAAACAAATTGTGAAATTATCAGTCAGATCTACTGGGAAATCTTTGTATAAATGGGTAAATCCTTGGGTGTTCCAGGAAATGAGTGACACTGGTACGTCATGATTGATTTTCTCTAGCTAATGCTTCTTTATCTCTTGATTGGTATTTCTGTTTAACATCTGTGGTAAGGATTCAGCTTTCAGTTGCTTCCATATGTCCTCTCGCCGCTGTTCCATGGTGCTTCTGGTTCCAATGATGTCATTTGTCCCACTTGCTGTTTGACTTCTGGACCATTCCTGTTCCGAGATCTCGAAGCCTAGGCATAATAGTTCTTCCTTTGCGGCTAACAAGATCTTACATACTGCTTGTGAGTTGATATGTAATAGAGAATGCAATCTACTCGTTCTTCTGATGTGTATTCCACTATGCGTATGTCTTCTGACTTAATGGTCCTTAGTACCGGCATCGAATGTAGCAGACGCATGACATTTCGCCGATTTAAGTTGACATCAATCTCATCATTAAACACATTTTCAATTCTTATTTTTCGTGTAGAGGGTTTCAGCTCACCTCGATGTTTCTCTATAGGCCGGTTGACATTTTTCATTTGTTACGCTGATGTCTGTTTAGGGTTCAGTAAGGCTAGCGCATTTCTTTTTGCATTTGTTGTTGTGTTCGCTTGTCATGTTGTTGTTTTCTTTTGCGGCGCGTTTAGAGTTCTTTCTTCTTCTACATTTTGACCTATTGGATTATTTTGCGCTGCAATTTTCTTCGTTGAGTAGTCACCATGTAATTTCTGTAGTAGTCTCTCTTGCATACCTCTGGAATCATTATGCGCCTCGGCTTGAGAATCACCACTATAGTTGTTAGGGTTATCTGCCGAGTATGTGGACAAATTGCATAAGTCCTCATTCAAATCCACTGTGGTTTCAATACTCTGGTCCAAATCAATCCTTATTCGTTTCTTTGGATTGGTTATCACTGATCTTGTAGCTTTTTCACTCTCTTTATCACTATTTTCCTCTTTGTTATTTCCCTTGGCTTTGTTTAGTTTTTCTCTTTCAAATAACTTCGGTTTAACTGGTGTAGTTAAATTTCTTATACATTTTCTTGAGTTGCTCGTCTGTTTTGCTGTGCCCGAAAGGTTTTTCTTTTTTTCTGATTTTTTCTTTGTTTGTCCAGATGTTGCTACTTGAGGTTTTGTTAAGGTCTGCATAGTTGGGATATTTTTCGCGAAACCACTAAATATCCCGTACAACGCTTTTAATGTAGAGCAAGATGGAGTTTCCACTTAATTTTCCATCGATGTTACTATCTCTGGTCTTGTGTTTGATATTTGATGGGGCTCCTCATTACTTTTGTTTGATGATGATTGTTTTTCGCTTTGCGTTGCCTCGTCACTTCTTCGAGGTATGTTGTTTTCAGGCGTATCGGAAACATTTTTGCTACTTGTGTCTGATGGGTACTGGAGCACTGCCATTTTCGTTTTGAAGGAAGTTCTGTTGTTTTCTTTGTCCATGCAACATTGTGTTGCCACGTTTAATCTACTAGGTTCTTTACTTGGTAACGTAATGTGTGGCACATCGCTATTCACTTTCCTCTGCTTTAAGTATTCTAATAATGTCTCCACTAGCTTGTTTTTTTCTCTTTTTTTCGTCAAAATTAGTTCATATAGCCCACTTGCCCGCTCTTGAGACTGACTGCCCTCTGCTTCTGGTCGTGGAAGAACAGCTGAAATGTGACTTTCCATTTTGACTATTTTTTCGTTTAGCTGGCCCATTATTGCTCCATTATTTTGAATGGCTTTGTTTAGATTTTCATATAATTTTATGAACGGGATTAGGGACATTATTGTGTATCTGAATCGCTGCTGCAGTGGACAAGTTCGATTTGATGTCTGAGGCATTTCCTAGAGAGCTTTGTCTATTTTCGCCATTCAGTATTCTCTGTTCGCCATCTCAACTTGGCTTGGTGTTTAATGGCGTTAGTTGTTGTTGTTCCGCCACCGCCCTTGCGCCCAAGTACAATGGAGTGGAACAGTTTGGCATCTTCTTTTCTCTAGGATTGCTCTCCTCCATCTTTTTTGGTCGTAGCTTTCCTTTTACATCCAGTAATAATCCAACTTAATTTCCATGTGCCCTGGGGGTTTCACATAATTCCTCAGCCTTTCTTGTGCTTCTTTCCGATTGGTTTCGCTCTTTTGTTCCGGTTTGGCTGTACTGTGCCGATTCTCCCGCTCTTGTGACATGTGTTGGACTTGTCTCAGGTCTAGAGGCTGCGTTTGTATGCCTACTATCGACATGTTTACTTTTAATGAAACTTTCTGATAGTTTCGCCTTCATCTTTTCAAAATCGGCATGAAGTCTTTCCGTCAGTCTCGCCTCCCGCTCAGCTAGATCAAACACTTTGTGACCTCCGTCGATTGTATACATTTGCTGCGGGATGCCAAAAGGTTTGGAAATTTTGTCGCCAATCTCTTTGTCAGTACTCTGTTGATTTTTCAATTTGGTATTTCCACTATGCGCATTTATTTCCAGATTGAATTTAGTAACGCCATTTTCTCTGCATCCAGTTCTCTCTGACAATTGGTTCGTGGACGTGTTCGCAGCATATACTTTCCTTCCGATTGATTGCGGGAAAGTAAATTTGAGTCAGTTTGCGTCGAGGGGCAAAGACAGCACTTCCAATTCAAGCAGCTCGGTGTCCGTCACGTCAAAAGACGATTGGAATGTCCTAACGTTTATATCAATCACCTCTGGGCCATCAATTTGTGAACTGGATCCGTCTGCAGTTTTGTCAAATTGGTTTACATCATTGACTTGGGTAGTAATGGTGCCAATATTAGTGCCCTCTCCCCAATCGGCATCACCTACAGTAGATGTTTCCATGCGTTCATTTTCACGCACAGGTTTTGATTTGCTGTAGCCTGTCACCACATAAGGAACACACTCTTCCGTGGTTTTTGTTTCATCCAGCATGGAGGTGCAGTCACAGGGTCAGTGCCAGCAACATGCACAGGCCCCTCGGTGGTGACCCCTGCTGCCTCCTGACCCTGAACCTGGACTGCACCACTTGCACCAGTGGTAGTACCCCCACCAGGCCCCATGTCCAGCTCAGTAGCGGGCTCTTCCTCCTCTGTGGAGACTACCAACCTGTATGTCTCTGCACTGTCTTCCGCCATTGCAAGCCCCTGTGGGGGCTCACCCGGCCCTTCCGCTACAGCCGTAGTGGCAGATGCATCACCATTCCCCTCCCTCCCAGATGATGGCAATTCCTGGGAGGGTGCCTGGGCCTTACATCGCCGCCCGGTGGAGGCATCGCCGCCGCTTAGCTCCACAGCGCTGTCTCCGCCCTCTTCTTCACCCGACACTGCGTAGAGGGAGACATAGAACACACACATCAGGGTACTGTACAATAGTCCCCTAGACAGGAAGCAATAACACATCAGTGGCACTGCCAAACGTCACTTCCATCCTGTCCCTCCACAACACATGGGTGGAGGGACAGGATGGAAACACACATGCAGAAACAGGCACGGCGCATGCAATCAACATCAGCATCCATGTACAAGGGCCTCTATTAACATAAATGTTGCCTTAAAACTCACATGCATCATGGCTCATACTGATCCCATGCACACACATCACTGGAGGGTCATGCATCATGGCTCGTACACCACAGACACAGTGGATACAAAGGTGACCAGACTGCATGAGTGAATCTACACATCGTCACGGACATGTGTCATGCATCCAAGGCGTTTCAAAGTCACACACATGCTTCTCAGACACATAGACATGCACACCATACATGTACATGAGAGCAGCACCCATCTCTCACCCCCCACCCATGTCCAAGACCAGGCACTGGCATGCATTCATGTGTGCATTCTGCATGCAGCTCCCCATGTCTCATTGGAACACATGCACCATCCATGTGGTTCACGCATTACTGGTCTCACATGCATTACCATGATGTCCCGGCGCACACACATCCATACATGGCCTATGTTACACATACAGGCAAGTAGCTGTCTACCAGCACACTGAAACATGCCCTGTTTCACACACCAATCCATGGCCACTTACCGCTCGACTCCAGATGGGTCTTCCTCCGAAGGATCTGAGCGTGGAGCGCTGGGCTTATGCGTTCCAGGACCCTAATCTGGATGTTGCTCAGGTGAACCTGGCACCCCTCTGCATCCTCTGCCTTCACGAGGCACCGGGCCTTGTTGAGGGTCCTGGACCTGAGGTCCTCCCAGTGCTTCCAGACGTGCTTGAGGTCGCGGGTTGCCACCCCCTCCGCGTTGATGGCAACCACGACGTCCTCCACCCAGCTCCTCTCATGTCCTTCCTTGTCGGCGCGCGATGGTATGAAGAGGGCATGATAATGTCCCAGGACATGTTCCACCAGGACACCAACTTCCTTCTCACTGAAGCTGGTGGCCCTCTGCCTCTGTGGCTGGGGGTTACCAGTGGTCTCGGATGGTGTTTGACCCAACATGGAGACCCCCGAGGCAGGTGTGGGTGGGCAACTGGGTCCTGCGGCTGGGCTGTGGTGTGATGGTATCCCAGTCGGGAGTCTTCTGTTCCAGCAGGGGTGGACACAGCAACTGGACCCCTGCAGATGGCTGACGTGCAGGCACCAAATAGCAGGGCACGTGGCCAGCAGGCAGGCAGCAGCAGATGGCAGGTGGGAGCGTGCTCGGGGCTCTTGGGGGCAGGAAAATGGCCTTTTGGCCAGGAGCGTGGTTTTCCGTGTGTTTTCGCGTGGCCAGCTTGATACGGAGTGCTTTGGCACGTGAAAAATGTGCACGTCAGCGCGTAATTCGAGGTAAAACCCTTAGCGCGTAAGCTCGTCTGTGACGTTACACGCACGGGCGTTTCCCACAACACAGGTGCATAGTGAATCAGCAAGTGAGAAAAATGCACATCAGCATGCCATTGGAGGAAAGGGCCTTAGCGCGTACGTGCATAAGTGACGTTGCACGTGTGGGCTCGCTTAAAAGGTACGCGTATGATGCCTTTTTCTTGTAAGTGCTTTTTGTGGAGAGTGGGGGATTCTTGTACTTCTTGTCGGTTCACACGTGATTAATCCACAACGGTTCCAGTTCGTACTCCCTGTTTCCTCAGACAGTGTTCATTTCTTCTTTTGGCGGGGGTGTTGCCAATGCGCACACGTGCGTCTTCTTCACGTTCTTTTTCCAGGCCGACAGTGAGTCGCGCACGTATTTTGCAACTGTGGTTGCCCCCTTGAGTCGCGTACCCCTTCAGAGGTCATTGTAGGCTGCGTGTATCACGTGTACGCTTATTTTTGTGTTTCTGGGTGCCACAGCGTAGTGCGGGTTTATTTTTCCACGCACGTGGTCTACCAGGGTTTGCGTGCATGTTTATTTTTGTTTTTGGGGTGCCTGTGCGTGGCGTGACCCGTCATCTTCCCCCAGGGGTCACAAACAACCTTGTTAGAGCACCAGGGTACGAATTCCATCTAGTACCCTACCCCTTTCACCCCAATTGCCCAGGACAATTGTTAACTGCAACTCCCATACGCACAACAACATCAGTGTCATGGTTGGGAGACGACCAAGCAGTAAGGGAGGTGAAAGGTGGCCAAGCTCAAAGAGGTGGGCACGATAGGGGACGTAGCCAGGATGTGCAGGGTGGCCCAAGAGGCCAGTGTGTGGCGGACCAATCGGGGCCACCTACCCCCCAATGGTTGGGGCAAATGTAGCTGACACCATCCCAGCTCAGCCCTTGTTACACCAGCCCATATTTTCAACTGAACAGGCACAAGATGACTCCCGGGCTGACTTCCAGGTCACCAAATCTAAGCCACGTGTGGCGGTGAAGGTTGCTGTCACCGGGCCATATGGATCTGGGGCAGCAATGTCATCTGCTGCCCCAAGTAGCCAGGGTGAGGAGGCTGCAGGGGCAGCTGCAGCTCAATCCGCCCCAGATCCATCACACAGACCTTGGCCCTGCCGACATCACCCTACAGCCAATGCCTGCACCAAGACATTTAGTCATTGTGCCTTTGCAAACTTCAAGTACCCAGTCCACCTGCGCTTCTGCCCCTACTAACCAGAGCGGCGTAAGCCACTCAGGCTCCGCACCACCTTCCAAGAAGAAGAAGGGTACTCTTGCACTACAGGCTGAGACCCCAGACACGGCTACACACTCTGGCACGTCAAGGAAGCCTAGCTTCAATGACGCCAAACTTGATGCACTTATGGCCTATGTGTTGGCACATAGCCACGAAATGATGGTGACTGCAGGCTGGAAGACTACGCATGCTCAATGTAGGGCCCACTGGCAGACCATCGCGGACCACATTAGTGCCCTTGGATTTGTGAGGCGCACAGCTGATGATTGCTACAAGCGGTGGAATGACCTGAAACGCAGAGCAAAGAACAAGCTGGCTTCTAATTATGCCTCGACACTGGTGACTGGCGGCAAGTCTCCACCAGAGGACAACCAACTCACTGAACATGAGTCTTTTGCTGGAACCTCCATCACAGAGGAACAGATCCAAGGCATGGGAGACCTACCAGATTTTGAAGCATTGTCCGGTGAGTGCCCATGCATGTGTGAGTAATCCATGTGTATGTTGCTTGGGTGATGTGTACTGATTGAGTGCCAGGTGAGGGTGTGTACTTATGAGTGGTAAGGGTCACCAATATACTTCCTCCAAACCATTCACCAGCCTTGGGTTTGGGTATGACAGTATCCCTTCTGACCACAGTAGCCAATTTGCACCATATTACTGCAGTTGCCCTTGAACTGTCATCTTGCAACAACATTGTTCATGATATTCTGTGTTCATTCAGCCTGATTGTTTCAATCCTTCCCACGCATTTTTCTGCCCTACTGCCACATATGTGACATGCTTCTGTCATAGATTACACCCCAGAATGTCTCACATTTATGACCTTGTTATGGGTATGTTTTTACTATTCAGGCTGATTGAGTGATGCCCTGCACACAATCATTTGTGGGCCCTGTTTGGATGTAGAACATGACTGTTGTCTACTGTCATGTTGAAGTGACCAACCATGGATATATCCATCTGCCTGCCATCACTGTATAATTGAACACTGGATCTGTTGCAGCGTGTAGCACATGCATGTTTTTGAGCACTATTATGTTGTATCTCATGATGTCCATCTCACATGGATGGGTGACAGTACTTATTTCCTTCCATATGCCTGTACTTCAGAAAAGTACCATGGCTATGTTACGTGCCATCTGTGTGCTGGCATGTGTCATGTATGTGTATTGGACATGACACTCACAGGCTAATGTGTGATGCCAGCGCTATCCAGCTTGCAGCAATGTGTTGCTTTTCCATCTTGGAGTCCTCAGTGTCTGCTTTTTGCCTCCCCTTCCAACTCATTGACAGTGCATGCATGCCAGGGTTATAGTCACGTGGGACATGTGTAATTCATGTACTGGATCTCTGGCTTGTCAGGCCTATGTGTGTGCTATGGTGCTCATGCCTGTTTCCATTTGTTATCTTTCATTTTTTTCCAGGTGATGAGGCACTTGATGCTGTTGAGGTGGAGATGGTGCAGACCCAGGAGGAATCACAGCCACAACCGGGCACCAGTGGAGGACGTGGGGTGGTGGTGGCTGAAAACCCATTTGTCCTACAGACCATGCTGTCCATGGGTGTCTCTGGGTACACCTCCGCTGAACTCTATGAATCAGGTGCTGAATCGGACAGTGCGACATATGTGCCATCGCAGGTGAGTGTTTCTGGCAGGGATGCTGTTCTGTCCAACCCACCTGCACCGGGGGTAGACCCCTCTATGGGGATGTCAGTGTTGGTAACTCCGCCTTTGGTGGTTACGGATGCAGGGTCACACTCCACAACATTTGCTCCTGTTCCTGGGCCAGCAGATCAAAGGAGGAATACAGTCCTGCAGCCTCAGGCAGTGCCAGCACAGCAAGGTGCAGAACACCTTACCCCAAAAAGGTGTGGGGCCCGCCGACGCAGTGGCCGTGCGCCACCAGGCAATACTGTATGGGAGAACTCCATGTACAGTATAACAGCACAACGGGGAGCATCGTGTGAAATGATGGTTTAGGCAATGGATAGGGTGGCCACTTCCATTCTCCCCCTGAAAGGCAGATGGAGCTCCAGCAGCAGGCAACAAACTCCATTTGCCACTCACACAGGGAGTACATGTTGGTGTCCAACAGGGACCGACGGGCTGGACTGGAGGCTCTGCGCAAAGCCATATCTGTAGAGTCACAGGCCCACAGGGAAGCCCTGAGGATAGAACTGGCATTCCTCAGAGAGACTCTGGGTGAACTTGAGGCTTTCCGGAATTTTAGGTCAGAACAGCAGCTGGAGCAGCTCACACGTTCGCTCTCAGCTTAACTCCAGGCATCCCGTGTGGAGATCCGGGCATCACGCGAGGCCATGCATGCAGAAATGCAGGCAATCCATGAGGTGCTGCATGGGGATTTCCGTACCATCATCCTCCAGAACCAAACCTTCCAGACCTGCATGCTTGCTGCCATGGAGGACCATACCAGGGCTTTGCGTGGGCTGCCTCCCATATCACGGGCACCTCCTGATGTAGCAGCAGAGGGTGAAGAGAGCGACGGCAGTTCTCCCACTCTAGCATAGCCGTGCAGGCCATGAGCCCATGGAGGTATTTTTTTTGTTCCAACATCCATGCATCTGGGTGTTGGGATGCACCCTGTACCTCGTGCCTCCAGGGTGCCCCCTCCCCCCGGCCCACACATGGCCATTTTTGATTTTTGTCTTTTTAAAAAAAACTTGTTTACAGTGTGTTGCTTTGTGTGGCTCCCGTCGGCCTCCACTGTGTATTCCAGCTGGGCACATGCAGGCTTGTCCTGTCTTTGGGTTAGATGCTTGGTTTCCTGACACACACACCCCTCCTGCTTCCCCTTTCCATGGGCTTGCAAAGGGTGTGACCAAGTGACAGTAACTTACAGAGAGACATTGGGCTCCCATGAGCTGTGTGGGCAGTCTGTAGTCAAAACTGTGTGTACATCCCTAATGGGGATTGTTCTTGTATTGTACACTAGATGGTGTATTGATATGTGCTTGTGCATCCATGTAATTCTCCTTATTCACATGTACCTTCTTCATGTCTTCACAAGCTCGTCTCCTTTGCAGATGCAGTTCATGTTGTAAGCAGTACACTGACACATTTGCTGGACAGCAACACTCTGCAGTTGGAAGGGGTTGATGTGCTGGCTTTGTCAGGTTGTGAGACTTGCACTACTTTAATTTTTGACTGTCATATATTTCCACTGTTTCATCCTGTGTTGCTGTTTTGTGTTGCTGGTAAGTATTTGTTCATGTGTGCTGTTTCTTATTGATTACTGGGAGCACATTGTCTGTGGCCTGTTTACATTAGGGACAGTGCACTTTGTGACACGTGTCATGTGTTGGGCATTCATTTGGTAGCTTTCATGTTGCATGCCATGCTATGGTGTGTTGGGTAGCTGAGATGGGGAGGGGTTGGTTGATGGCACTATTTTCATGTGGTATTTTGCAAGGAGGTAGTCATTCGTGCTGCATGAATGTGTGTCTTTTTGTCACACAGCATTGTCATCTTTAAGTAGGTAGAGATGCATACAATGTAACACTTCCAGGTGACCAATCTCAGGCTGGTATGGTTGTGACAGTTGACTGTCCCTTATGTCATCATCATTGATTGTCAGCTGGTATGTGCAAGGGCTGTGTGCACTCCACACGGGTAGGATTTTAGGTGAAGTAATTAGCCAGCTGGGTACGGGCTGTCTCACCACGTGCTCTTTCACCTCCCATGTGCAGCGGCTGTGCATGTGGTTGGGGATGTGGGGGCACCACCATGTCCAACGGCAGGCCCCGGCGGGTTGCAACATTGTGCAGGACACATGCTGCCACTATGATCCTGCACACTACTGGAGGCGCATATAGCAGCTGCCGTCCAGAGCGGTCAAGGGAGCAAAAGCGTGATTTGAGCACTCCGAATGTGCGATCCACTATGCCCCGGGTTGCAATATGGGATGTGTTGTATCTTACCTCGGGTGGTGTGGTGGGGTTCCGAATTGGCGTCATCATGCAGGTGCTCAGAGGGTAGGCACTGTCCCCTGGGGAGGTGATAATGGGTATCATTAGTGGGGTTGTCACATTACTCAGTATCTGACATGCATGCATGTGCAGTGGCAATTATACTCACCAATCAGCCATGTGTCGCCATGCCGCCCAGCTTCTAGGTCCCGGTTTAAGGGTGACATTCTGAAATGAAACTATCATGGGTGGACCCTGGATAGTTTGCATATACTGAGGTGATGATTCCCTTGGCATCACATACTACCTGCACGTTGATGGAATGCCAGTGCTTGCGGTTTTGATAGATGTGCTCAGTTGCCCTGGGAGGACGTATAGCCACATGGGTGCAATCAATGGCACCTAGCACTTTGGGGAAGTGTGCCACCCCGTAAAAGTCCTGGACGGCAGCCTGCCTTTCTGCATGTGTTCTGGGCATGTATATGTGCCTGCGGACTGAGGGTGTGCAGTCATGATGGCCAACACCTGGTGTAGGCAACATGTCTGCGTGGCCTGTGACACCCCCACTCCCCCACAATGGCACTGAAATAAACCAGTAGCCAAGAAGTGCAGTACATTGAGCACCTTTTCCAAGGCGTTCAGTGCTTGGGAGCACAGGGTGGGTGATGTGACGTCATCCTCCCACTCACTCACCAGGTTGAGTATTATGTGTCATTATAACCTGTACCTCCCATACACCTGGTCATCAGGCATCCCAAAAAGGCTGGTCCTGGGTAAAAAAAATGCGGGGCCTGTCTATCCTCCTTCTCCTGCGGTGTCCCACGACCACTGCTGCGAGGAACGGTATATTCATCGTAGCGTCTGAGCTTGTTTGTTGTTTGCGCGCACTTTTATGCTGCGCGGGCCCGCTTACGCCTGCTTCCTGCTGGCGTACGTGTTTCCGGATTAGCGCTCTTTTTTGGCGCACGCCTTTCCCCTGTTCAATTCCATGAATACGTGTTGTTGGCGTGTGTGTGGGCGTTAGGAGCATTTATCTCCTGTACTTCCCCCGTAACGCCCACATTTTCACGCGTTGTTCCCCATTCCGCATGTTACGCCCCGTGTTACGCCCCGTGTTACGCCCACTTTTGTTGTCTGCACTGCACTATGTGCGCTTTCGCTGTGCGCGTAGTGCACGCCGTTTAATGACGTGTTCGGCCACGTGCGCCACCCATGATTATAGCGCACATCCCAGCATTTACACACGCACTGACTTCCATGAATCGATGTGCGTGGCTTTGGCACACTTGCGCTGTAATTTTCACGCTTGTGCTGCGATTTTCACGCTTGCACTGCGATTTTCAGAACACATTGATTCCATGAATCGGCCTGTTAGTCACATAGTATGGAGAAAATAAGAAGTGTGTAGTTCCATCACACAATGACATGTTTCTTTTTTCATGAAACTCAGATTGAGGTCAACAGTCTGCAAGGCAAATGCGAGAACAGAAATAACCAAAAAAACACAATAATTCAATGTTCTGAATTATTTTAAATTGAATTGAAAATAGGAAGAAGGCATTAAGTCTCTATCTGAAGCTTTTCAGAATTGCACAGTGGTAAAATAGAGGTCAGAACTGGGCTTTTGCCATTTCTCCATATGTGCTGTTTTGCTCATATCAATCTATTTTAAAGATAATGTGACTGATTATATCCTTACCACTTTTAATAGAAATAGGTTCTAAGAGTTTTCTGCCTTTCTGTGGAGAACTGCTTTGTGAATCATGAGAGCATCCCTGTAATAACCTGAACTTGTACCCTTTGTTCTATAATTAGTGTTTCATATTATCATACTGGCTTCTTGCATTACATTTATAATACTAAAATTTTCCAATGTCTCAATTGTATCTTTCCTCTTTCTCTCAATTTCTAGTCAAACAGGTTTCTTCATAGGATTTCTGATACATCCTTGCAGCATTTCAGAACCTCATGAGTAGACTTATTTAATCAATATTCCTTTTCTTAAGACATGTCTGAAATAAGGCATAAAACATAACAAGGCAAATGTGATGGTCATATTCCGCTAGTTGTTGTTTTGATTCAGAGTGGGATGGTGCCAGTTCTGTGGGGATAACCAGTATTTTTTGTAAGATTGTTGGTTCTGTCATCACCACGTCAAGCTACTATGTAAAATATTCACTTGTCCATCTTGCAGTAAATGGTGAGCAAAGTGTTGCATCCCTTCTCTTCCATGATTCAAAAAGGAAATAGAAAACTATGATCTAGGGGGAATGACTTGGCAGTGCTTCTGTGTAAAGGGGTCTGACAAGTGTAGACACCTCAGTGGCACCAACATTCTAGAAGACAGAGAATCTAGAAAGAGAGGTAATCTGGAATGCTGGAATCTCTGAAATTTAAGAAAAGGACTATTCATTTTACAAGTGAGTCTTTTTAATCTCTTGCAAGTGAGATATCTTTGATTCCATAACATTTCTGTTTGAAACAAGCAATGTCATCAGGACCCATGGTGCAGCCAAGGGCTCACAAAGGAAACACATCTTTAAGTGATAAAGAGTCAAGTCAAGGTTTTCACGTAGAAGAAACTCCTGCAACAGGTTGTTATCATGCAATTTGTTATTTTAAGGAGCAAAGCCAATTTTCAGCAATGGACTTTCTGTAAACTGATTGTACATATTTATTTATTTATGTTATTGGTTGTATAAGGTGACACACTTTTGGAGGTCTCAGAGTGCCCAGATTAAGAAATAAAAAGGCAGTAGTCAAAACAAACAACAAAAAAAGACAAAGATACAGAGACAGTAAGAAAATCGACTTGAGACCTTTCTTAAAGAGGTATGACTTTACATCCCTTCAAAAACGGCACAGGAAAGTGCTGCTCCAAATTGGCGTTGGAAGTTCATTCCACGCCTTTGGTGCCCAAGAGTCAAAGCTGATGTCACAATATTTTACTAATTTCAAGCGGGGCTTCAACAGCCAGGCGCTGTCGTTAGAGTGCAATGTTCTCATTTGTGGTTTGATTTGCAAGCAGTCAGTAAGATAATGGGGAGCAATGCTCAAGTTACATTTCTGAGTTAATGTTAGAAGCTTATGCATGATCCTGTGCTTAACAGAAATCCAATGTAATGAGTGTCAAGCCGCTGTAACATGTTCGTGTCTGCAGAGCCCATGAAGGGCCCGAAAGGGCTCCATTCTGGATGACCTGCAATTTGCTAAACTTAGCCTTAGAGGTCCCAGCCAAAAGACTATCACAATAGTCTACCCAGGAATGTATCAATGATGTGCCTATGAGGGCTCTGTTCTCCAGAGTTGTAGAAGGACAAATGTGCCTCATAAAGCTGTTGATGTAGGTGCAAGATGAGCACAGCTGATTAACGTGTTTGGGGAAAGACAACTGGTTGTCAAAATAGACCCTCCATTGTTTTTATATAGAGAACAACTATAATAGGAAAACCAGAAATCATGAATTGCTCATAACAAGAGTCAAAATGTCTTAACCTGTGTCCAGACCTGACAGTAAGAAGCTAAGATTCATTGTCGTTTAATGCCAATGAATTAGACGTCATCCACGATTGCACCAGGGAGTAGATCTGATTAATCGCCTGTGAGTCATGGTCATAATCATCCAACAGCTCTAATAGAATTTGATTGTCATTGGTGTAATTCGTATAGGTGGTGCCTGTTACGCCTCGGCAGGCCCGCAGGAAGGTTATTGCCCTCCGTAAGGGTATGCGTCATATTGCAAACCCATTCTACGCCCACTGGCAACTGCCTTGGAAAATAGTGGCTTCTGATTTTGTTACTCACCGGACGGGAAGTATACCAAATCGGTGGCCGGAAGGTACAGGACTGGACTATTGATTTAAGAGCTAGGTCGGGGCCTCCAACCTAGCCTCCTCTCTGTGAGGGCACAAGACCTTTTTAACGATATGACTCTCTGCTGGGAAGGACCAGGCAAAGGGACTGATCGCTCAAAATGGCGGGGAGGACACACGGCCAAGAACCCAGCTGTAAAGGAAAAACAAGAGGTGAGCAATTAGAAATTTGAGAAAGATCCCTTTCCCTCGATACTTCTTTCTAGTAGTACCTGAACTATGCCCTCCCCTTGTTCAGTTTCAAGGCCACCGGAACCATCTACAAGTAAGAGAGGAACATGTAACCTATCCTGACTATAGTTGTCAATTAGATAAGGAGGATGGGTAATCAATATAAAAGAAAACCCTTACCACTGATGTGCTGTTAAATCTGTAATGTCCAAAGAGTTCATAAAAACGGAAGTGCAAAATAACAAATGGGTAGGTTAGTTAGGGAAACTAAACCCGGGCGGAACGAGGGCCGCACTAGAGTCGGGTAGGTGCACTATCCGCAAAGCGTCCCTGTGCACTACTGAAGAAGGTCCAATAGAAGTCTGATGGTGGAAAGAGGATAGTAACAGCAACAATAAAGGACACAATTGAGTTGGAGTATTGCCGGTGATATAGTTTAGCGGCAAGGTACAAAGAGTACAGGAGATGTGCTTGTTAGCAAGTGGTGAAAAGAAGAGTCTTACTGATGCCGTGATCACAAGGTTCCAAAAGCGGCAGGCAAAGGCAATCCGTGAATGAGGAAACAGGTCTGGTACACGGGTAAGTAGTTTTCCAAAAGTGGCAGGCAAAGGCAATCCGTGAATGAGGAAACAGGTCTGGTACACGGGTAAGTAGTTTTCCAAAAGCGGCAGGCAAAGGCAGTCCGTGAATGAGGAAACAGGTCTGGTACACGGGTAAGTAAGTAGGATTGAAGACGGAACTTCTAAATACCGGGATGCAACTTTAAACAGAAGCAGCGTTTAGAGGTTTAAATCGAGAAGGAGAAGGCGGAACCGGACGAAACCGAGGCTCACGCATCATCGCCTCTGAGCTGACAGCGGGAGGCGGAAAGCTGGGAATTGTAGTCCAAACTTGCCGCAGAGTGCTGCGGAGTGAGCCGAAGCCACTATTTTCCAAGGCAGTTGCCAGTGGCCGTAGAATGGGTTTGCAATAAGACGCATCCCCTTACGGAGGGCAATAACCTTCCTGCGGGCCTCCCGAGGCGTAACAGTGCCAGCACTATCCAGAAGCTCGAAACAGTGTATGGTGTTCATTGATGCCCCTACTCAAATTCTATCGGGGCAAAGTTATCCCAGCTATTACCTATGGAGCCGACGCCATGCCATCTCTAACCAATTCTCTGTGGGCCAGACTTGAGAGTCTCTTCTGGCATTCAGTTTTGAATTTACCATCTTCCACTCCGATTGCCTTGATAAGACGTGAACTCTCTCTTTCTTCTTTAGAGTCAACAGTTAAAAGGGCTTCTGTTATGTTATACCGGAAGATCAAAGATCCTTCTTCCCGTCAATTTTTTTGATGGGACAGGTGGAGATGAATTCAAGCAAAAGCATATTACTGTCCAAATTGGAGTTAATGTGTTTACAGCAACTTGAAATCTGTGGCAGCTCCATGGAAGAACTTTTGGGCAATCCAACAAAAACCAAATTGCGTATTGAGGAAATGGACCGGATAAGTACATTGGACAAGGCATCTGAGTACAAGCTTACTAGCCACCTACCTCCAACATGTAGAAAATTGAATACAGTTCAACCTTTTCTGATAAAACATCCAAGTAGAAAAACTCGGAACACTCTTCTGCGTGCGAGGTTGAATGTGTTACCCACGAATGAAATCCTGAAGGGGCCTCTCTCCATCCAATACCTGCCGTTTTTGCAACGACACCGAACAAAGCGAAACACTACGGCACCTTTTATTATTGTGTCCAGGAACAGACAAATTCAGATCACCGTACATACTGCATCACTTAAAGAACGCTTACCTGAGTGACAAAGCAGTTTGGTGGGAGCGCTTAATAGGAGGCTTGAGACCCTCTTGGACTATAGCAGCCACTAAAATTCTGGACCAGATCTTCACACACTCAGCTTCGGAGACTCACCAGAGTGGCCCCATGTAAAGCCAAGCACAAGAAGTGACACCTCTTGGTGGCGTGTGGGTCGGTGCAAATACCAAGATGGCTGGGAGTGATCTCACCTTGTGCCTTCACCTTCACCTTCGCCTTTACCTTGAATTTTCACAATTCCTCTTCTTTTAGCCATGACTTTTGTTTTGATTTTTGGACAAACATTCTGAGAAGTTTTTAAAAAAACAATTGAAGATTTCTGTTCATCTTCTTGTAAAAATCACTTTGGTGATTATATACTGTAATAAAAAAATAAAAATAAAAAAGGTGTATGGTGTATACATTAATAATGTTTGGGGATACACATGATCAGTGAATAACACCACAATTATGTTTGACGGGGCATGCCTTGGAATTACCCAGAGACCAACTGAGACCCGATAAAGGACTTGGTCCACCTTGCTGCACTGTCCAATCAGCTGGAAACCTCGACAAGTCTCCACACTAACAATGAGTCGTTAACTAGGTCGAAAGCTGCTGATAGGTCTAACAACATCAGCAGGGCAGTTTGGCCCTTATCAATCATGTTGACCATAATAGATTTCAGATCGAGTAATGCAGATTGTATTCCATGTTTATCCCGAAAGCCTGACTGAAGGACCCCCAAGAGATTGTGAGCCTCAATGAACTCCTGCAGTTGCACATAGGTGATTCTATCCAGAATCTTCATCAAAAAAGGTATGTTTGTTATGCGCCTAAAATTGCTAGCAACTGTAGGGTCAAGATTATCCTTTTTGAGGAGGGGGGTGATCCAGGCTTCCCTAAAGCCGACTGGAACACTAAAATGCAAAAAAGAGGCATTCAAAATGAACTTTTGTTCATGCACTTACTTTTTAAAATGTTTGTAATTACTTCTGGGTGAAAGTTGCCCCTCATGGTGAACTTGTTGCATATCTGAGGACTGTGGTGGCCCTGTTCTGCTACCAACAATATGTGTCGAGTACAGGCACGTGGGTGATGAGCATGCTCATCTAATAACAGACGGCTGTAGGCATGCTCGTGTAGTGACACCAATCCTTATTGGCACCCATTATAGATTAGACTCAGTAAAGTCTGGTCTCCATCTTACACGTTTTCCTTTCATTGTTGTTTTTGCATAAGCCTGCCATTGAACAGCGTTTGCTTAAAAGAGATTTATGAGCTTGTTAAGGCATGTTTTGTAAGGGTTCACTTGCGGGCTTTGCGGCTGGCAGCTTCCAGTCTCTATGGATCCTATAGTGCATGAGGTTTAATATGCTCTTGGAATAACTTAAGTTATCGTCCAGAAGCCAATACAGATGTGTAACATTTAAGGTTGCCCATGAGAAATGCAAGGTAAGTATGTGTGCTAACGACCTGTGAAGGTATCTAAGCACATTACTAAGTCAGCTGGGAATAACATACAGCAAAGGTAGGTATATCCATGTGGGAAATCTACTCATAGATTAATTCTACTGTCAGATTGGAAGGAATAGGAAGGAATGGCGAAAAGCAAAGTTTTACGTTTTCTTCGAAAAGAGGGTAAGGTATTACTTGTGCAGATTTCTAAAGTCAGAGAGTTCCACAGTAATGGAGCTAAAATCTGAAAGGAATGACCAATGACCTTTTTGTATTTAAATCATGTGATCTTAACAATTAATTTACGAGAGGATACGAGTGGTTTGCGCAAGGTGCACAATGTGATCTTATTCTCTAAATTGGGGCTGTGCCATGCAAAATATTATGGACCAGGGTCATGTCTTTGAAAGCAACTCTTGCCCTTAGAGGAAGCCTGTGCCCATTTCTGAGGACCTCAGTATTATGAAATCGACTAGATGTATTTGTATCAATAAGTGCTGCATTATTGAGGGCAAACTGTAGTCTATATACGTTTTTCTTGTTGATCCATAGGTCAATGATATTAGAATAATCCAGTTTTGCTCCAATGATTGTGCATGCAATAGTAGAGCAGTTGTTTTCAGACAGAGAATGGCATACCTGCCTAAGCAAAATCAGGTAATATGAAGAGTATTTCATAATTGCATAAACCTGAGGTGTCATAGATAAGGTGGCATAAAGAAACATTCCAAGAGACTTTGCCTTATCTGTAGTTTTGATACATTCCTGTGATAGAGGAACAATCGAGTAGGTTTCTATAGTAACTATTTTTAAATTAATAGTGTATAATAAGACACATTGGGCCTCATTAGGACCCAGGCGGTAAGGGGTTTACGGCGGCGTAAACAGCGCCGACCCTTACCGCCTGATTACGAGGTCCCTTAGCGCCATGGAGGTTTTAACACCTGCTTTTAGCAGGTGTTAAAATCCATGGCGCTAAGGGACCTTGTTGTTAATTATGCCACCGTAATTTACGGTGGCGTAATTAACGCCTTCCCCACTCCCATTATGCCCTATGGGGCAAAAATGGGAATGGGGAAGGGTAAATGGGTTAATGGGGACTTACCGCCCCACTCACCTCGGAATGGGGCGGTAAGTCCGCCAACCACCATGGCGTAAACATAGTTTACGCCATGGTGGTAAAGGTACGACCCAGGCGGTAACTTACCGCCTGGGTCGTAATGAGGCCCATTCTGTTTTAAATTGATTTAACTTAAGAGCATGTGTTGTCATCCATTTTTTTATGTTGTCAAAACAGCCCTTAGTGATGATAGATTTTCTTCCAGAGTGTCTTTGAGTTTCAGTATGATTTGCGTATCATCAGGGTAGAAATGTTACCCCTCCCCCCACCCGACACAGCAGCAATCATATATTGATGTCATATACAGATTAAAAAAGATAGGGGGCAGCCATGAGCCCTGAGGGATGCCACACTCCAATGTGGAGGGAACAGACTCAAAGTCAGCCAATTTGACAGTGGAAGTACGACCCTGAAGAAATGATTGAAAACCATGTATGGGTAACAGAATCCAGCTTTAATTTCTGACTAAGTTTATGCCGCAATATCCAGTGGTTTATGGTGTCAAATGCTGCTGACAAATTGAGAAGCATTAGGATGCACAATCAACTGGAGTCTAATACACAAAGGACATCTTTAACACCTAGGAGAGCTGTTTCTGTGCTTCTTTTTGACAGTTGACAGTTTCCCAGCAGATTTCCATCCTCTAGATAGTTTCTCAGTTGAAGAGAGACAGCTTTGTCTGGACTTTTTATATGGTTTGAACAATTAGAAATAGGTCGACAAAAGACTGTTGGATCTGATGAGGACTTCTCGAGGAGGGGAGTGATCCAAGATGTTTTAAGGCAATCTTGAAGTGTCCCTAGGGAAGGGAGGTAGCGTTTACTATGTTTGATATAAAAGGCGCAAGAATGTCAATATGAGCTTGTAAGAGGATTCAATTCAACACTACAGCTAAGTCAACGCCTAGTCTATAATACTGAATGAAAACCCTTATTGATATATCTTTATGTCCAGTTCATGCGTTCTGGATGACTACCCCTATATAACACCCCTCCCTTGGAATCCCCCTGACCCCACTGAGCCAAGAAGTAGTTCTGTTTTTCAAGTTTAAAGGTTTATTTGATAACTTAAACAATATATATTATATCACGCTTTATAATAAATTAATAATTGGATATCACACTTAATCTGGTATGATAAAGATTAACAACGGAGAATCTGGCACTAGCACACTTCTTGATAATCACTAAGGAGTTGTTATAGGATGGATAAGATAGCAACAATCCTTTTATGGTTTCCAATGGATGCAATGTGGAATGAAATGCAGTACAGAAAATAACTTGATAGGATTTCAGCAAAAGACAATGTAATCACTTTCTTGGACAATTCACCCCCCCCCTTTTATGCAATGCAAGGAAATGGAAGGAAGGCACACAGTTCTCAGAAATGCAATTAAATGTGATTCAGTTAACCCCAGCAAGCTTAGACTACAGAAGTTGGAAACACAGGCCCAAAATGCTTTTATATGTGCTGGCAATGGAGTGAAAAATATGCTAAAATGCTTTTAATTCCCTCTAGAGGTTCACGGTGAGTGGTATATGCTTTGAATAAGTTCAGGATCACTTTAGCAATGCTCTATAAGGGTTGTCAGGTTGTAAACGAATTTTTGCAACGGAAGGCAAGCAGCAGCAGATTTTTACACGTGGAGAAACCTGCAAATCGCGGTAAATTCGCGAGTGCGTTTTTCACGATTGCGGCAAAACTATAGGTTCGTAGGAAAGCCACGATTCTCAGCTTTCAGAGGAAAGTTACTGCAAGTCTCTAGCACAAATGGTCACGGAGATATGAGCGATTAAATAAAGGTCGTTTTTCAGATTTGAAATTTTAAAGTTAAAAAAGACAAGTGCAGCTTGCAACTAGAAAATGACAAGTGACAGCTTTACAAATGACAGTTGACAGTTAGGAGGCAATTCTACTTAGATTAAAATAGCTTGAATTATATTATCTTAACTAAGAGATTGGTTCTGCACAGTCTTGCTAAGTACTCACACTATATTCTTGAATTAGAATGGGCCTCGCCACGGATCTGGTCAGGTTTTAGACTGGACTCTGGTCTCTGCACTTCACAGTGATCTGGGTCAGCTCTCTCTGGTTCTGCTAACAGTGGTCTGGATCAGCTCTCTCTGCTGGTCTGGTCTGGGTCTCTAGTTCTGGATAGATTGAAGTCTCCAGTTTGGCTCTCTGAAGGTTGAGGAAGGTAAAGTATGGATTTTCCCGGCAGAGCTTCCAGCTGCAAATGGATTTGAAGGTCCCTATCTGTCCTGTCTGTCTGCTTTTATGTGTTTAGAATGTGGGTGTGTTCTAGCATCACTGACCCTACCTCTCTCTCAGCTTCTAATTGGTCAAACTTCCATTTCTCACTTGATTGGGGAAGGAACTGTGAGTCAGAGCGATGTCATTTTTACAGCCTGCAGAAAGTCCACTCCTCCTGTCAACTTGCACACAAATCTAGATTTGAACCAAATACATATTTGCAGAGGTACATATTGTTTTAAAATTACACGCACCCATCACATATCACAGGAGGTATACCCTGTCCAAATCTGCTCTTCCTGGGGGCTTGCATTCAGAAATGGCAATATTTTGCACTTTTTAACTGGTTTGCGATACCGGACATTACCCCAAATTTACACACATGTGCGCAAGGAGTATGGACATTAGTTGATGAAGTGTCAGATTTTTCACATGCACACATTTTGAGTAATATCCTCTTTTCCGCTAACACTCCCCTGAACATACCACCGGTTCTAAAAACCTCTTAAAATGTGGGCAGAAAAATCACAAGAATTATGGTATCATTTATAAAATTTTCACATGTCCGCTCTATGAGTTATTCATCTTTTTAGAGTTATGTTCTGGCCCCAAAGGGGTGTGGTTTTCCCCCAGCACAAGGTTGAATTTCTGGTTTTTCCAGTTCTGCCAAGCCAGCTTGCTCTCACAGGCAGTGCTCCTCCCCTTTGCTTCAGGAGGAAGCTACTTTTACAGCCCCCGTAATAAAACCTTTGCCTGAGTCAGGACAGGGCTTTGTTCAGAGCTCCTGTATTCTGTGGGGCTCCCCTTAATTCAATTATCAGAGAGATGGCATATCCTTAGTGTGGCCAGCAAAAGGCAGATAGGCCTGGGAACACAGCTGTGACTCAAGTTTCACTCCTGATGGGGGGTAGTTGCCAGGCAGAATTCAGTTTCTCAAGCCAGGTTTCAGATAAAATGTTACTTTTTGTTCCCCAGTTTAAGTCAAGACATTTTTTTTACATATGCAGCTAGAATGCTGATTCTAAGTTTAAAACTATGACATTTAAACAATTGCAACCTATGTGACACTCAAAAGTAGGTCACTCAGTCAATTTAAACATTTAGATTTTTAGTGTCTTTCAGTCCAAATTTACTTAAACAGCTGAAATCCACAGCTCAGCCAGTCTTGTTATAAACCTTCAAGTCACTTCAGATAATAACTTTACATTGGATCCACCTCTCAGTAAGTCTTTCTTTGGCCTGTTTTGGGTTCATTTATTCAGTTTTCTACAAAAAAGTAAAATCTGGTGGTTTTAAAACGCCGGCTTTTGGATAGTGGTGAGTACTGGTACTGCACCCCTTTTTGGGATTTAAGAAAATGAATTCTCCACAGTTTGGGTTTGCTTTTGGCAATCAGCATTGCCATTCCCAATGGTTTCAGACTACTGTGTGGGTAGTCCAATGGTGGTTTTAGGCAGTGTCCATCTGTGCCCATAACATCGGCAAAAATGAGTGGCAGCCTATTCTTCATGCATTTCCCTGTGCATTTTCTGGGAAGCTCTGGCCATCATGATGTTTTCCATGTCAGTACTGCACAGGTTTGAGGTAGGGCTCGGATGCATGGGTAAATACATCCCACAAGCTTTGACTATAAGGATCGTCTGGGCCTGTTATCTGATTTAAGGAATGTAATATTGATTCAATATTCCTCAGTATTTTTGATTGAAACCTGAGGCCTTGTGAAATGGAGGGATTGTGGGACATTTGAGTGCATACTATAGTATCAGCATACTCATTTCTGAGATCCTTGCACATATATCTCTTATGTTGCTAGTAAAATGATGTTGTAGCTCACTTATAGTGTTTTTGCAATGGCTGTGGGCTGGAAGCAGACTGGCTGGGATTACATTATTTTGAGAAGGATTTTAAAAAGTGCTCTTGTTGAGTTTGCACCTTTCTCTCTCTGTAAATTGTATTTTTCATTTTTTTTAGCAGCCAGCACCTCAGCTCTGTTATGCTTACAAAGAGCTTTTAAGATTCATGCCTGGGTCAATAACGGGGTAACAGTTTTTTCCCCCCAACTTCTTTCTTCTGATCAAACATAGGTCTTTAGAAGTGTTAGTTGTTTGGAGAATCAGCTATTTTTTTATTTTGGGGGTATTACTTGTCTTGGTAATCTTAGGTGCAACCAAGTTCCAGGGTAGAAGTAATGGCAGTTGTGTATGCACAGACCAAATCTTGTGATGTTATGTTTTATGAGATTCGACTGACCCTGAGAAGCTAATTTCGCTGCTCTCTTCACCAAGATCATGGCACTGCGTTTACAACAGATTGTGCGTGACATCAAACTCTAGTTCTATATTCTAGGGAATTCATTCCAGAGAATCTTGACATAGCACAGTTAATGGAGAAGCTCCCGCTGCACACAGTGTATGTGTGGGATCTGTCATCTGCTCTGTCATTGACACTGATACCGCCTATTGTAGTTCATCTTTGGGACCTCATAGGACTCATCTTGACTTATATCCATGTCGCCACCCAAATTAATCATTTGCTACACTGTTGCGAGGTAAATAGCAGGTTGGATAAAAAAAAACATTGTTTTACCCCTATCTTGAGTCAATGGCTGCCAGCATTAACACTATACAACCACACAGAGGGCGTTATTGTGGTACATTTACAAGTACGCAAATGCTTTCTGCACAAGCACAATTACATTAGCACGTGCACACATTCTATTTACACAAGCACCATGGCCACAAAAGTAGCAGCAGAGCTACAGCACAAAGGTTAATGTGATTACACAAGCTGCAACAGCCTCCTGTGATAGCACCCATGATGTCACTCCAAGGCCAACATAACGTGGTGATTTTACAGTGAATCCTGCAAGTGTTGAGGCAACCGGCTTGCGGTGTAACGTCACGTGTGATGATAAGGGAAAGACAGAAACATTTTGTAAGCAAACACTTAGTGATACCACACATTGGCCCTCATTAGGACCCTGGCGGAGAGGGTTTTACGCCGGCGGAGTGCATGGCGTACCTCTCTGCCAGACTACGAGTTCCCGTAGCGCCATGGAGGATTTTTACGCCTGCTTTTTGCAGGCGGAGAAATCCATGGCGCTACGGGACTTGTCGTTAATTACGCCACCGCATTTTACGGAGGCGTAATTAACGCCTTCCCCACTCCCATTATACCCTATGGGGCAAGAATGGGAATGGGGAAGGGTAAAATGGGGATTGGGGACTTACCGCCCCGCCAAGGTCGGCATGGGGCGGTAAGTCCGCCAACCACCCTGGCGGAGTTGGCAGCTTAGTGCCATGGACCATGGTGCAAATTGCACCATGGTCCTCCGCCAGGGTCGTAATGAGGCACATTGGGCCTCATTAGGACCCTGGCGGAGAGGGTATTACGCCAGCGTAGTGCATGGCGTACCTCTCCGCCATACTACGAGTTCCCGTAGCGCCATGGAGGTTTTCTCCGCCTGGTTTTACCAGCCGGAGAAAACCATGGCGCTACGGGACCTCGTTGTTAATTACGCCACCATATTTTACGGTGGCGTAATTAACTCCTTCCCCACTCCCATTATACCCTATGGGGCAAAAATGGGAATGGGGAAGGGCAGAATGGGGATTGGGGATTTACCGCTCCGCCGAGGTCGGAATGGGGCGGTAAATCCGCCAACCCCCATGGCGCTATCGGCGGCTTTCCGCCATGCTTCGCGGTGCATTTAGCACCGCGAAGTCCGCCTGGGTCGTAATGAGGCCCATTGTCTTTTTCTTTCGTTCATTTGGAAGAATTAAGCATGATATGCAATTCTGTATGCTTTGGTCTATGACATGCTGACACACCATTGCAACATTCTAGGATTGACTAAACCCGAAGAAAAGATTTCGAGGGCAACATCTCTCCTGTATAATCTGATACAATTGGCCCGATATACAGGGCGTTCTTGAATGCGATTTTCCCATTGAAAGACGCTTTTGTAAATCAGGCCCAATGTATTGTGCCTTGGGGTATGTTTGGCAAGTAGAATTAAATGACATTTCTTCTAGAATGTTGTCTCTACCGCTCTTTTCAGCAACCCATGCCTTCACTGTTTCAGACTCCTGCTTCCCGGGCTGATGGCAAGATTTGCTCTGTAAATAAAATGCTTGTTTTGCTTCCATTACTTTATCTCCAGCATCCAGATTGAAGGCTTCACCACAATAATTCTGAATGCAGGACAGTCTTATCTAAAATAAATTGATAAAAACATCATTTTTTTAAATGTTCGAGAAACAGACTTGCTGCTTCTTTTCCCTTATCGTTCTGATTACCTTTCTCAAAACTGCAGCTGGTACATTTATCAGAGGGAAAGACTTGCAGATGTGTTGCTTATACTGTTGCTGGTGTTTCTCAGTGTTTCGACTTCAGTGTGCTTTTATGCACAATACACAAACGCTCTACGGAAGCTGATAGATGCCAAACGTGTCAATACATGTACCGCCATAATGTATTTATTCAAGAGTACATAGTGACATTGTCGCTGATGGCAATGTTGCTTTTGTTGCAGAATATGGTTTAAGTGTAATGATTTATTGATCGAGTAGAGATGGGGCAAAAGACAAGAAAAAAAAAGAAGTGTTTCCTTCCTTTTCTGTACTAACTTTATTTCTGGAAAACATATCCCATAAAAGTGCCTACAAGACAAATATAAATGATCCACATTGACAGTGAATTAAAATCACCAGCATGTGTTTCCATCAATTCCAAAAAGTAATTAATCCGTATTTGATTCAACATACACATCACATTGCATATTTCACAGTATGCAAACATTATCATTATGTGCTTATAAATGCAATTTTAAAAATATTCTTTCATCATTTATTATATAACGTAATTAAGGTCCATGCTATTTTATCTGTCCCTGTCCTCTTGAGAAAAACGAGGAACAGGCAACACTGGTGATAACATTAGTTTTTAAAAAAGTGGTACAATGGGCTTCATTACGACTCCGGCGCTGGACCATCGTGCTATTAGGACCATGGTCCATGCCGGAGTCCGGCATGGTGGATGGCGGAATTACCGCCCCATTCCAAGGTGAGTGGGGTGGTAATTCCCCATTCACCATTTGCCCTTCCCCATTCCCATTTTTGCCCCATAGGGCATAATGGGGATGGGGCAGGCGCTAATTACGGCACCTTAAATTACGGTGCCGTAATTAGCACCAAGGTCGCTTAGCGCCTTGGACTTTAACGCCTGCAAAAAGCAGGCGTTAAAGTGTGAATCAGGCGTTAAGGGTTAACGGCGCTGACGGCGCCATTAAACCCTTAACGCCTGACTTGTAATGAGGGCCAATGTCATTGTTTCTAAGTATTAAGTATGCAGGAGAAAGCAACAAGAAATGGCGAACTGTTGCAAACGAAGGAAGGAGGGCAGAACGAGCACAGTCTCCTCTCAAGAGTACCTCGTATGCAATATGTTCAGAGGTTAATGATTTATTGATAGAGTAATGCAGGGGTAAAACACAAGAAAAAGAAAACATTTGTGCTTTCCTTTCATAAATGTAAACAACTCATGGGGCCGCATTACAAGTACAGCGGTGTGTGGAAAACGTCAGTAAAGTGGCAGTAATGTTGTTACTGCAACATTCCTGCACCTCTGTTCTAAAGGTGCGGAGGTAAAGTGGATGATGCATTTTGCCAGAGGTAAATCCTTATTTATTTTGTATTTATTATGCATTTGTAAGGCGCTTATACATCAAGTAAATTACGTTTCAAAGCACCCACAGGGCAACAGAAAGGGAACATGGAAATTAAAATCAAATATATGATTGAAAGATAGAGGCGGACCTACTAGGCCTTGTGAACATTCAGAACGTGCAAGGAGAGAGAGAAAGAGAGAGAGAGAGAGAGAGAGAGAGAGAGACAGAGAGAGAGAGAGAGAGAGAGAGAGAGAGAGAAAGAGGATGAGGCAGTGGGGTAAGTGCTTGTTGTACCCAGAGGGGACTGCTGGGGAGTGAGCAGCTGTACGTGCCTAGCTGAGAGGTTTGATGCAAATAAATACATAATTGCAGGCCTGTAGTGGCATTGGACAGTGGGTGCCAAATCAAGAGCTGGGAGCGTGCAGACGCTGAAGGTGATTGGGTGTGAGAGGCCAGGACCCAAGAGGACACATAAGGGCCCTGGTCACCAATCTCAGCAACTGTGGGGATTAGCAGAGGAGGGAGGAACAGAAGGAGGAGGTGAAAAGGAAAGTCTTGAGGTGTTTCCGGAATTTGAGGAGATCCAGCTCAAGACAAAGAGGAAGGGGGAGGCTTTTGCATAGGAGGAAGCCTGCTGAGGAGAGTGAGCTGCCACCAGCTCGCTGTTTAGAGAAGTGCTTGACACACAGCAGAGAGTTGGTGCCGGACGTAAATAGAGATCTGGAGGCAGAGTATTTAGAGAGAGCAAGTTGTAGATAGTGTGGTCCCCAGCACCAGATGATGCAGAGGAATTTGAATTTGATCTTTGCAGCAACCAGGAGCCAATGGAGAGCTTTTAGAGCTGGAGAGATGCAGGCGATAGGCTTGAGGCCAAGGATAAGTCTTGCAGCCCTATTCTGGATTAACTGGAGAAGTCGTAAGGAAGAAGAGGGTAGAATAAGTAAAAGGTTATTGCAATAGCCTAACCTAGAGAGACCCAGAGCTCTAGAGACAATGAGCTTCTAGGGAAAAGTGAGGAAAGGAAGAATTTTTCTGAGGCGGTAGAGTTGAAAGTGGAACTTCTTGGCAAGGTCCTGAATGTTAGAGAGGAAAGAGAGAGAGGAGTTGAAGATGACTCCAAGGTTTCTGGCTTCAGATGAAGAAGAAGGGGGAAAGCCCATAGTAGATGCCCAGAGTGAGGGGCAGAAAGAGGGAGCAGCAGTCCCAAGAGGTAAGATCTCAGTCTTGCTGGCGTTAAGGCATAGATCATTGGAAGTACACCAGGACTGGATGGCAGATAAGCATTCAGGAATGATGGAGGAAGAAAGGAGATGGTCAGAGGGAAGTTTGAAGAAGAGTTATGTCTCAGTTGCATAACACTGAAAGTTAGGGGAGAAGATGAAAATGAGGTGTGCAAGCGTTGCAAGATAGTTGTTAAAGAGCCATGTAGAAGGTTGGAGTCATGGGGGATACTGCAGGTGGAGGTAGAGGTGGGAGATGAGAAAGAGCCCAGAATAACCTGCTATAACGATCATTGAGGAAGGAGGTCAGCCAGTCCAGTCCCTGCTCTGAGATACCTAGCGTGTCATGGAGCATTTTATGAGGATAGAGTGGTTGACTGTATATCAAATGCAGAGGAGAGATCAAGTATAATGAGGACAGCTGGAGAGTTGGAAATCTAGAGATGGAAGCAGTTTCTCACAGGTATTCAGAAGAGCAGTTCCATTCCGCTGGATGCTTGGAATCCGGATTAATGGTTGTGGATGCAACCAACATGTTCAGTGTGCTTGGTTAGTTGAAAGACCAGCTTCTCCAAGAGTTTCCCACAGAATGGGTGATAGATATGGGGTGGTAGTTGGCTGGACAAGCCTGGTCTGTCAAAGTATTTTTCTGGAGGGGGTGCACAAGGGAGTGCTTGAGAGAGAAGGGGAAAAATCCAGCTGTAAAAGAGTGGTTGCAGAAATCAGCAAGGGCATGGGCCAGAAAGCCAATATTGTCCTTAATAGTTCTGGAGGAGCAGGAGGAGACCTGTTTGAAGTATACCTTCATGGAGCTGACAACTCTGGTGACCTCATCAGTTGTGATAGGGAAGAAAGGGGAGAGAAAGGCCTAGTGAGGATGGTAGGTCATAGGAGGCAAGGTGGTGGGGGAAGGAAAGGGGGAGAGGGATGCGAGGGTGCTCAGGATGTTGTGAGTTTTGGCAGTGAAGTGTGTGGCCAATGCATTTCAGAGGGCCTGGGAGGGAAGAGGTGAGGAGGAGACTGTGGATAGTTCCCTGCAGATATCAAAGAGTTCAGCTGTGTTGTTGGATACACCAGAGATGAAAACCTGGATATGAGCCCTTTTCTTGGTGCAGATGGAGAGTCAGTATTGCTTTGTAGTTTCTGGAAATAGTGCAGTGTCAATGGCTTCCACAGCCATCAAAAGATGTACCAGTCAAGGCAATGAAGAGAGCTACTAGCATTGAGCTGGTTTGAAGATGCAGGTGAGTAGTGTAATGCTGTTAAGTGCCAAAAGCAGATCCACAGGCACTTTGTCAACTTAAAGAGTGTTAAATATAGTTTGAATGTGGTTCAAAGCACCACTACAGGGGTTCCATGACAAGGTATGTAATGGTCGCTGCTCTCCTATTCCAGGGAGCTTAGCTGGCACCTACAGTGGATCCTTTAGTTCCAATGTTGAGCCTGCTACCAGTGCAGCTGGCTGAGGGTCAGGCCTTGGGCCAAACCACAGGCATCCCCACTGTCCCATTGGGATGGTTAGGGAACAGAGCTCTCCTTGTTTTTGGGTGCCCTCTACCTTCAGCTCACTGTTGGTGCAATGTGAAATGGACTGCACATGCAATAGAGGTCCAGTAAATTATTCCTGTGCCATTAAATCAAGAAATTAGGCTGAGATCCCTTCCCTATAAAGGAACAATGGCTCTGGGGATTTTGCAAAACAAAGCCTGCTTTAAGCCTGCTTTAAGAGGTGCAAACTCTGCTGCTCTAACAAGCAACCCTTGCCTTATTAAATCATAGCAGAGTGCCTTGTTCTGCCTGATATGGAGTGGCCAGAATGGATCATAAACCCAAATGAAAACAAAGCTTGTGGAACCCCTTCTCAGGACCTCTTCTCTCTCTCTGGCTAATGTCTCCCTTCCCAAGACTGCTGACTTATAAGGCCCTTTGGTCTGCAACACTCTGGTGTGAAGCCACCCTTTTTTACATGCATGCCCCGTTTAATCAGGGTTCCCAAGTGATCACCCAGTGAGAGCTCCTGTGCCCTATGGTGAGGTGTTACCCATCATCTTTGGAATAAATGAAAGGCAGATTCTTGGCTATTGTCTCACTAGAAGAAGTTGAGACATTCAGAATTTTGAATTTTGAAATATTTGTATCGCACACACAACAAACTTAATCGAATCCTGGCGCAGTTGTTATCTTAAACTGAATGCAGAGGATCAGCCAGATAGATACTGAAGCCACTGAAAGTCACTGAGAAACCAAGAGGGGACACAATCTACCTGAACAAATGTGTCTTTAGACCTGCTCTAAAGAACGATAAAGAGTTTGCACTTCGTAAATTCAATGGAAGGCTGTTCCACAGTCTTGGTCCAGCAACTGAAAAGCTGCAATCTCCTCTTGAGACACAATTAGTCCTGGGGGTAATGAGGAGACATTGATCTTCAGATATAAGGGCCCAGGTCGGCAGATAATGCTTCAGTGCCAACCCATTCATATATGTGTACACCAAACACCCTATTTTGAATTGTATACGGCCTTCCACTGCTAGCCAGTGCAATGATCGATGAAGACCTGAGATTGGGTTATTCTTGGCTACACCAAAAACCAGCCCTACTCCTGCAATTTTTGTAGGCAGTGACTCTGTTTAGCTGGGGTTTAGCCAAAAGTCCATTGTAGTAATCTAAGTTAGAATTCATTACATCTCCAACAACCACAGCACAATCTGAGTCAGGGACATAAGGTAATACTTGGCGTAAGAGGTGAATGTTGTAAAAGACTGATTGTACTTCGGCCGAGATCTGACCATTACAGCCCAGATCACTCTGCCAAATACAGCCTAGGTTCTTTACCTTAGTACCATATTTAAGACTGGTCCCCAAAAACTGGGGAGGAGGGGGGTAGCTTTTTGCTTCAAGCTAATTTTTAGGACCAAATAATATAATCTCAGTTTTTTTCGGATTAAGGTGCAGCCAATTTCTTTTCCATCCAGGTCCCTATTTCTTCCAAAAACTTGCTGACCAAAACAACAGCATCATCCACATCATGAAGCCTAATGTAAAGCTTAGTATCGTCTGCGTAAGAATGGAATCTAAGATGATACTTCTCCAAGATATCCATAAGGTCACGAAGATAAATATTGAAAAGAAGTTTGTTTGTTTGTTTATTTATTTGTTTTAATATGTGTAATGTGTTCCAGACCCGAGGGTATCAGGGTGCAATAGGCATCAAGACGGTTGTTCAGCTTAGGTTACATTGCTGTACAAGATCATACATATAATACAAAGAGTTACAGAGGTAGTATATACAGAATGCAGGCATGATATGGACAGGTTTCACTACAGCAATCACCATAGACAGTAGACATTATGTACATTGCATACAGCATAAACAGGCAGAACAGGATTAGAGTATCTGTCAGTGGTCGTTTTCCTTATACAGTGGATGAGATTGGACCTGAAGTGTAGTTATGGTAAGTCTTCCCTCAGAGGCGGAGGAAGGGAGTTCCAGTATTGGGCAGCTTTGACCAGGAAGCTACTTACACCTGTCTTCATGCGTTTGAATCTCGGCACCGTTAGGAGGTTTGCATTGGCAGAACTTGTAGGGCGGTTGGAGGATTGTCTCGTGAATCTGGCTCTGAGGTATTGTGGGGCGGCATAGTGGAGACATTTGTGTGTCACGGAGGCCGTTTTGTGGAGGATTTCATCTTTTGTGGAGAGCCAGTTATTGGATCTTCAGAGGTCAGGATGTGGGCAGAGCATTATTTTGTAAAATCTGGACCTTTTTGTTGATGTATTTGTTGCTCCCCACATATAGTGCTGATCCCTGCAGCACACCACAACACTGAAGGAGAATTTCTGATAAGAAACCTTCTGACTGAACACATTGTTTGCGCCCAGTTAGAATTGAAGTAAACCAATCCAGAGCACAGAGGTCTACATTCACAAGACTTTTCAAACAATCCAGCAGGATGACGTGGTCCACCCTATCAAAAGCGGTGGATAGGTCGAGCATAACAAGCAGGGAAAACTTACCTGCATCCCCTGCCTGTAACATCTTGTCCTATACCGCCAGCAGTGCTGCCTCGGTCCCATGCATGGGGCAAAAACCGGACTGCAAGGGGGGAAGAAGACTTCAATCCTCAACATGATTCTGTAATTGCCTAGTGACCACCTTTTCCAGGACTTTTCCCGGCCAAGGGAGACCAGCAATTGGACAATAGTTATTGCAGTCCTCAGGGTCCAAGCTAGCTTTCTTCAATAATGGGGAGACAACTGATAATTTCAAATGCTCAGGAACTACACCCTGAGTGAGTGATAAATTAACAAACTTAGTCATGAACAGGGTTAATTCGAGAGAAATTTGTTTAGCAACTAGAGCAGGGATTGGAAAGAAGGAGTCATTTCTAGGCTTCAGTTGTGACAGGAGGGAGCAACTATCATCCTCTGAAACTTGTTTAAAGCTAAATTGAGCTGTCCGAGTCATTACAGTTTCTGATGTGCCAACATTTTCATTATTTGAGATGACAGCCTGCAGTTGGGCTATATGATCTGGTTTCCTATGAAGCCTAATATAATTTTGAATATTTAAAATGTTATCTCTAAAAAAAATATTCAGCCCATTAGCATGGGCTACGGATCGAATATTTGTATTGGGGCTGACAACATTTGCAATTGTTTTAAATAGGACGATTTATTGCTGTGTGAATTTTTTGTCAAAAAATTGGATTTAGCTCTAAACATAGCCTTTTTATAATTGATCAATGCTATACTTGCCAAGGCGTCATATTTAGGTGATTTATGACGATACCATCTGTTTTTGTGGTATTTATGTTTCATTTTTAACTCAAAGAGTTCTGTACTATACCACATCTAAGATGATTTTTTGGTCACAATAATTCTGAAAGATGCATATTTTGTACAAATATTTCTCATAGTTTGAGTCCCATATTGAAATAAGGAATCACAATCATGTAATTGAGTAGAATTACTCATTGCCTTACTTTATTCAATTCAGGGTATACTGTCCAGTTCCTTTTTCTCTTGGCCAAGTTTAACCCCAACAGAGGCTGGGGTTGAAGTTTTGCATTGATTTGCCTTAATAAGAAACACCCTAAGATGATGGTCTGTCCATTGGATAGGGCATGTGTGGATCATACTAATCCCTTTTCCCCTGGACAGAACTACATTCAGACATTGACCCAGTGTACGTAAGGGTGTGTGGGCTAGAATTGACACCTCATGTTGAGATAAATGTTTGTGTAAATACCTTGAGTCTGGATTGTTAGAATCCTCCAACCAAATATTAAAATAACCAATACACACAAGTTCCTTGTATATGCTGCCTGTTAAGGTAAGAAAGTCATCGAGACCCTCTAAGAATAGTGCTGGCGACCCAAGGGGCCTGTAAATCAATATAATCCTTACTGAATACTTTGGTTTTAATGACAAGGTCATAACAGTTATCTCTTAAGTAGTATCCCATTGTAAGGATTTAAGATAGAAAAACAAATGGGATCAATATATAATTGCTATTCCCCCACCCACTTGGCCCTGTCTGTTAATATATTGGATTGAATAGCCCTCTGGTATTAAAAAATGAAAGATAGAATGGGAGGTATCAATAAACCACGTTTCTGTCATGAATGAAACATCCAATCTCTGAGACTCAAATAGATGTCAGTGGCATGAGCAACCGCAGATCTAGCGTTTAATGGTCCAGCAGATATTGACATCTGAACATTAGGATGTGTTTCAATACAGTCACTCACTGGTTTTACTTTTTCAATTCCCAGGCCCCTGGATTTTAGATAATGCACGGAGTGAAAAAGACCGCTTGTTGATATTCATATTTAGCAATGAGTCCTTAGTATAATATGTTTTTGACATGATTTGTACTAGATATAGTGGTCAAATGAATCAATAAATAGCCAAGGTACCAGTTAACCCGCTTACGTATATATGTCAATACCATAACACAGAGAGGAACGAAGAGCAGCGTAACACCCCGGCTGAACAGGCCAAACAGGCATTGCGTCAGCGCAAAGCAGTGACGCAGCCAGTTATGGCCTGTGTTTCGTGAGTAGACTAGCTATAATTATACATCACATTGACATCACTGACCTGGGCTCACAGGGTTGACACATGATTCATATCAAATTATGATAATTGCACGCTCCTATCAGCCACCATACAATAAGCATGTGTTGCATGTTTTAGAGATTACCCTGCTACCCTGCTATCAGACTGATAAGGCAACAATTGTTACATTTTAGATTAGAGGTGCAGAGGTTAAAGGGCCACCTCTGCAGAAGCGACTTTGGGTCACAGCGATGTCAGAAATGTTTAACCTTTGATCCTGCCCTGCAATTGTCAAGAGACTGATGCAGCACGGGTGCATGTATGCACTGTGCTTTTGGCATGACTTTTTTTTATGAAAGGGGTGTCTGTTTAGTGGGTCTCTCTTTCAGAAACAGGATTATACACATAATTGTACTTACTGATAAAAAATAAACAAGGCTTTCAAACCCTTGCGAAAAGACAACCTGTCACAAAGAGCACATCTCTTGAATGTTTAATGCAAATAATTGTCATTCAATTTATGCTTCAGAATGTGTGATCTGAAGGTGAATGCCTTTGCTCCCACCACAGCTGGTTACAATACTATAGCTACATTTGAGGGCTACTAACATTGCAAGAAACAGATAATGATTTGGACATTGCTGTTTCAAACATCAAGAAAGGTAAGGGTAGCAGCCTAATAATACTGTGTAGATACACACTTGTTGGTGGAGAGGTACATATTTTGTACCATGGTGATCGTTACCAAATACTGGTGTCCTATGTGGCACAGATTTAGCATTTAGTGCTGTTTTTGGCCTTTTATTTCCTTGGGGGCCAGAGTCTCATAAAGTATTGCAATGAAAGGAGAACAGAGAATGTGCTCATTTCTTTTGCACTACATTTATGAATGGGCTGGCTACCTTATTCTCAAAGGTGACCTGCAAATTTCAGGAGGTGCTGGACAGTAGCGCAAAAATTTGCTGTCTATCTCCTTCACATACATTAATGTCGGAGCATGCTTCTAGCACTTATGTATGACAGGCTTTTAGCAACTTGAGCAATGTTCTAAAATGAAAAATAAAATCCATCCCTATTTGGGGGATTGAAATGCATGTGTGACAAGGTTAGAAATGACCCTGTCATGATTTGTGCCTTCCCCTGTGCCTCCATCCAACAGATGCAGGGGGATGGCCCATGATATGTGCAAATATGCAAAGTGGTTAAAAGGGACACCTGGATGATTCAGATGTCCTTTGAGAATGGGCCTGCTCCTTTGTTTGGTACAATTGATGAGATGCCAAAAAACATTTTGAATATCGGGCTCTGTTTCTCAAGACAACATGACTGTTGTAATCACTTCTGACTTATTCCATCATTGGTAACAAACATAGTGTAGCTACAGTGGACTTACTTTACCTTTTATAGAGGGCTGGTTTTCAATTGAACACTACATTTCTTGCAGTCAGGATTTAAAAGTGAACGGATTCACATTACATAATTTCCTTGGAAAACGATGTTATCCACAACTGTTTTATTTTTTATTTTTATTTTTGCAATTATGCTGCACCGAAACCCAAAGGTATCATGGCACTAGTACAGAATAAGTAGGAACATACAGAGAGTACAAGCATTTTTATGCATACTTGTTAAAATGCCAAGTTTTTAAGAGTTTTCTGAAGGCAAGGTGTGATGTTTCAGTTCTTATGTATCCAGGCAGAATTTTCCAGATGGTGGGTGCAATGATGCAAAAACTGGATTCCCCCACTCGCTTACATTTAAATCTGGGCGTGAGCACCTCTGGGTAGGAGAAAGAGAGCAGGGGAAGCACCAATGCTTTAGGTACAATGCGAGGGCCAACAGGTAGGAGGGGGCATTCTGATGCAGACATCGGTGGGTAATGCATAATGTTTTAAATATGATTCTTGCATTGATAGGTAGCTGGTGGACCTCTTTAATTTAGGTAGAAATGTGGTCTGAGAGTTTTAGACCTAGTGCTGCCTGTAGCACCTTGTTTTGAAAGAGTTGTAATTTAGCAAGGATTCTTAGAGGACGTTCCTATGAAAAGTAACCTACAATAATCAAGTTTGCTGCCTATAATGGCTCGTGGTAGGGTTAAGCAGTTCTTTAGGGAGATACATTTTTTACTCAGGGTGATGAGTTTAGCTGTGTATGCAGAGCATTGATGTGGCAGGTCTTGTTAAGTTCGGCATCAAGGTATACCCGCAGCATCTTCACGTGCTTGGAAACTTGGATGGATGTTCGGTCGATATGGAAGGACAAGTAGGAGGGTTCCAGGGAGCTTAGGTATTGAGAGGAGCCCACAAGTAGCAGTTCACTTTTCTCGTCGTTGAGGCAAAGATTATGGATGGCCATCCAGTTATGCATGAGACTGTGTGTTTGTTAATTATTTTGACGTCCTGGTTATAATTCCCTGATAAAGGAAGCAAGAGTTATGTCCGAACTGCAAAGTTAGTGTAAGGTATGGTCGTAGAGGGGCTTAGTATAGGTATTGTAAAGTGCTGGGGAGATGCATGAGTCTTGAGGTACTGCACATGGGACAGTGATGGGATAAGCTGTAGCAGCACCAATGAAGACCCTGGAGGTGCACTCAGTCAGGAAGGATTTAACCCAGAAGGCCACCTCTCAGGTAAAGTGAAAGTTTGACACAAGGTGCTGGCAGAGGATGTCGTGATCAACAAGGTCAAAGGCTGATGAGAGGTCAAGGAAGAGCAGGATGACAATGTGGCCTGAGACCCAAAAGCTGTTGAGTTGGATTTTGAGGAATATGAGCCCAGTTTCTGTACCGTGTTTAGCCCGGAAGACTGATTGGCTGGACCCAAGCAACTTGTCTTGTTCAAGATAAATTTGGACCTGGGAACATGCAATGCTTTCAAGCATTTTCAGGCGGAAAGGTACTGTAGTTATGGGTCCGTAATTTGTGGGAGGGTGGGATCTAGGGATGGTTTCTTGATGTGCGGGGAAACCCAGGGTGCTTTGAGGTTGGTGAGGACATTGTTACCAGCAAACGAGGTGTTCACAAGATCTGCTATAGCTGTTGCATGGGTGGTAGTGCATAGTTTTATTATGTGTGCATGGCATTTTGAAGTTAAGGGGTTGAGATGCTGTATAGTGGTAATGATGACTTCCGAGGTAACATGGGAGAAGAGGAATTGGGTGGGGGGAGGGGAGACAGCACAGATGGTTTGGCTAGAAGTTGTAATTTCTTCTCTGGGATTTTGACTTTAAGGTTTTCAATTTTACCTGAGAGGGCAGCTTGGATGTTTGAGCACCAATTTCTGTCAATAAGGACAGATGAGTGGGTGGGTGTAGGTTTTTCCAGTTCTTTAAGGATAGAAAAGAGTTCTTTACCATTGGAACTGGCTTCATTGATACTATTGTTGAAGGATTTGGCTATTTTCGTGAGGAGGCCATTTTTTTAAATCTTTGGAGGCAGTGAGGAAGGCATCTCAGTTTGAAGGTGTGTTGGGTTTTCTCCAGGTGTGCTCGCTGGCTTGTTTGAGTCAACACAGTGACACGAGGTCATCTGTACACCACATGCTTGCCTCTCTGTCAATTTTGGTGGATTTAGGTTTGAGTGGGTTATGTTGGTTCATAGTGAATGAGAGGGTCTCTTTGATTTGGGAGGTATCGACCAGACGATTAGTAGGGGGCGAGGGAAGGATGTGAGAAGTGTTTGAGCAGTGTAGGAGTGAGACTATCTTAGGTAAGTCTACCCGTGTTGGAAAGAGTATGGGTAGCAAAGTCATTTCTGGCTTAAATTCAGTTGGGAGTGGGAGAGCCTGAACTCAATGAGAGAGTTGTCGTACCGGGGAAAAGGAAAGATAGATGTGATGTTGAAAGTCGTATGTAATGTGAGGAACCAGTCTAGGGAATGCACTTTGGAGTGAGTGGAGGAGTGGATTTGCTGGGTGAAGTTCATTGCCTCGGGTGATCTGGTGAGGTCAATAGCTCTAGTGTGGGCATGGTCATTGAAACTTATGTTGAAATCACCTAGCAGTAAAAACCTGGTGCCAGGTTTGATGAGGGGTAAAAGGAGGAGGGTGGATGTCCAGATCAGGGGAATTCTGGTGTTAGATTGTTGGTAAATCAAGAGCATGTTAGGTTGGGGATTCAGGAAAAGTTTGGTCAGTAGAATTTCATATCCTGGATGTGGGGGTGGAGGGGGTCGGGATCTCCCTGAGTGCTAATGAGGTTTTTGCTACGAGGGCAACACCACCGCCTAGTTTGTTCAATCTATCAGCTCTAATGATGGAATAGCCTAGTGGCATGGGAAGTGCAAGGGGCGGTCCTGCAGCACTGCATAACCAGAATTCCATGATCACCAAGAAGTCGAGGTGGTATACTTCTTCATGGTGGTGTGATGCTTCAGAATGAGCTCACATTCTACAACAATTAGAGACCCCAGGGATTAAGGCACATGCTTACCCCGCGTATACACTTCTTTACAAACAAAGCATCCCATGTGTCTGAGACAATCAATGCACTAACTCTGTCAGTGTTGTATCAGTTTATTAAATAAATACAGTTTTATCAAATGCAATTTGTCTGGTGTTAACAATACAGGTGGGGAGAAAATCAAAATTCCACTATTATTTCATTGTAGCACCATGACAATCTTAAAAACATAATCAAATATTATAATGTACAAGATACCACAAAACTGCCCAACACGCCTATATGTGGGTTATTCTACACAATACATTCATACTCATTCATTCTTTCCTAAAGTGCAATGTACTGTCTACATATATAATATTATACGTATATAGTCTTATTTTTAAAAATACCTACTTTGTAAAAAAAGAACATGCCCAACATGTTTCGTTCCTTATTGTCTGTAGGACTAAACATAGGAACTTCTTCAATGGCTTTATGTAAAATGGGTTTGTTTATCTTGTGCAACAGGGTCTAGTTCAAGGCACGCTCGTGTGTTTTATCTCAACACTACTAATCTCACAACGGCTAGCACGAATGGGGGACTCACAGCCTTCCTACCTCATGGGTATTCAAATTTGGGTATACAAAAGGAAGGTTATATAGTATGTGTCACCGTTCTCAGTAACAGAAAGAACTATACATCAATAGATTAATACCCAAAATTCATTATTAACAAAAATATTTCAATATTATTATACTTTTCACACACAAAACAGAGCACTGTTTTAAAACATTAAAAATATTGTATGAAACCACAAGTTAATACAAAAATATAAACACAATTGATACAATATACAGAAAATGATATGTGTCACAATCTCCACTCGATTATGACCACTTGAGTGTGTTGCTCATACTTTTCTCATTACATTCAAAGCCCAACTTGTACAAGTTACTGTCTTAACACTGCAAGTAAATGCTGAACATTCATCAGGGGCATCTTTTTCTACTTGTGTGTGTGGTATGTGGGTCTCAGAAATTTAGTTTAATTTATTTACTTCCTGGTCTCTCTGTCACTCCCTACTGGAATAAAGACACTTTTTAATATACTAGTTTGATCTTTTATTTAGATCTACAACAACCCTGCCCACTAGGGTATTAGATATAGCATTTAATGGAATACCTATTTGGTCACTTGAATGTTACTTCCAATGACCCCATGCAACCAGTAATTGATGCTCATACTGGCTCCTATATTCTAGGAATGTCAGTTCTTCTTCCTCTCGCTATCCTAGGAGAAAAAACAACCTTAGTTGTAGATTCTATAATTACCTGTCGCAATCTATTACCACATCCTTTCACTTGCCTCTTACCGATAAAGGGCATGGCACCAATTTCTCTGGGTGATTTACTCCTGTGTGCAGGTGAGTAGTATTTGCTTAATGTGTACCCCAACCTATGTAAGATGGAGACACAAAAGGCATAAAACGCTCTCGGCACTATAGCCTCCCTGGACCACATGAATTAGCCTGAAAGTTTGGGTAATACCTCACAACCCACTTACTTGGATGTCTACCAGTAGGTTGCCAAGGGGGTCATCCCATTCTAAGGTGTAATTTTAGTAGTCACCCGGTCTTGATAAAATACACTCCAGCGACTCTGAAATGTCCAAAGATACTGTAATTAATAAGAGGTATTTCACCCTCTTCTAATATGGGTTGGGACAATACAGTGGAGTTTGCCAGTCTCTCATCCTTGCCTCGTAGAGGTCACCGGAACACCAGCTCCTTTTCTCGCCGGTCTGGCACCATTCAAAGAATGCACTATTTACATTATGCGCATGATGATGTCATCACCTGGGCCGCGATGACATCATCAATGTGATGATCGAACGGGTAAGGTCTATCACTTTAAGGGACAGTAATGGGCGGGCCCATATTATACATATACAGCTCATGTTATGTAGCCCATTTATGGAGTCACTAATACACTTCTGAGACATTTGCCCACAACTTACTAACAAATGTCTACATTTTTACATTACAGTGTACACCTGGTTGTTCATTATTTCTCAGGAATACCTTGGTACAAATAGATGGCATGAGAGACTCAATAACATAATGCCCTCATCAAATTTGCAATTATGATATGCATCAAAATTACTTTCACTCTGCAACACTGCATGAATATAGACATCAGGCAGATTCAAGTACAATGCACAAGCTGCCTTTTTTCTTGTGCTAAAACGGGATGACCAGCACATGGTAACCATTAGGTGGCATTATGCCACTCCACGTTCTTCATTAATACCCTTTATGTGACATTTGGTCATAAAAAATAGTGTTTGCTCTAATTTGAGTAATTTCTTGTTTACCACTTCTTGTGATATATCTTTGATGTCATTTCAGGATTATCCACTAAAGTCTGTATAGGTATGTCCTGTGTCAATAAAATGTTTGACCAATAGACCATTTTCTGTCTGATTTTTAATGCAACTCCTGTGCTCGATGTTCCTGGTCTGGCACTTTCTGTTTGTTTTCCCAACACATATTCAGGGACATGGACATGTAATGAAGTACATAACTGTGTCAGTATTACAATTAGTATGTTCATTAGTCATCCATTCAAGCACTAGACCCAAATCAATGGTCAGAGTTTTTTTGGTTAATGGGCACATGACACAATTACCACATGGGTGGTGTCCTACCACCCGCGGCAACCCCCACAACATCCCTTGTTGGGGTAAAGTGTTCCTCCCACCCCCAGTGTGATTCTTCACCATATTTCACATGGAGGTACTTTTCTTAAAAGCTACTATTGACCTGTTTAGGTATTTATTAATAATGTTATTCCAGTTTCTATTAATAATCACCTTGAGTTTATAAGAGCGATTACTAAAGGTATTCACACACACCAATGAGCTTGCTTTTTATCATTTTTATCTGTAGCTTTATGTTCCAACAGGGCCTCTCTGTTGTTATTATAGGCTCTTTTAGTCACCTTTCTCAACAAACTATATGGATAGCCTCGATGTACCAATGTGCCCATCGACAGATTGGCTCCATGTTCATATGACTCATTAGTACTACTATTGTGTTTTAACTGCAAAAATTGTCCAGAGGGGAGATTATCTTTTACATGTTGTGCACGGTGCCTCCCGTAATGCAGCAACACATTCTTGTCTGTTGTCTTCATGTAGGGCCTCACAAGATGTTTGCCCTGTTCATGGTAGATGGTGATATCTAGATAATTCACTTGTCTGTTGTTACAGGTGGCAGTGAATTTTAGATATCTGTTTTGCTCATTCTTCATTACGCTTCCATACTAAAAACACGTCGTCTATATATCTCAGCCAACAAATTTGTTTCTCATTATCTCAAAACTATCAATGTCTAGTGTAGCTTCTCTGTTATTTATCCATCAAAGTTATTTCATCATTTTTTCATGTTGCCTCTTATGTATTCCAATACTGTGGATTCTGTGTGTATTTCTTACTCCATTTTATTGGGATCTCTGGTTATCTTATGTGTTTAATATTCTACGTGATCGCTACTTGTCTCAGGAGGATAGCTCAGCGGCAACATGCTCACCTTGGAAGCAAAACGACACAGAGCAACAGAGGTTTGATCCCCAGGTCCGTGCTTAGAAACCTCAGGTTATTTATAACGCACTTAATACCCAATCATATCATATCATATGTGATCTCTTTGTTCCTTAAGTCTAGCACAAAGTGTCAGAAACAACTTCTTAAGGCATCATGGTCAGTTGCCTGTATCTGCATGTCTTTCACAGAATAAATGCCTGATTTGGGCTTTCACCATTGCCATGTATTTGTTCGTATCTTTTTTCTGTTATTGCCGTTCTTGAATATAGAGGGTTGCCGCGAGTTGAAACCTGTCGCATTTACCCGGATTGATGGTTTTAATGTTAAAGGCTTACACTCTATATTCAAGAAGTTCCTAAGATAAGTCCCATAGCCAATAAGGAACTAACCATGTTGGGCAGGCTCATTTTTTACAAAAATAGGTATTTTTTCAATTAACACTATATATGTAACATTATCACTTTAGGAAAGAATGAAATAGTATGAATGTATAGTGTAGAATCACCCACATGTAGGCATGTTGGGTAGTTTTGTGATATCTTTTATATTGTAACATTTGATGATTTTTTTAACATTGTCAGGGTGCTGCAATAATTGAAATTATAGCAGAATATTGATTTTCTCCCAGCTAGTATTGTTACCACCAAACAAATGGCATTCGATAAAACTGCAGTTAGTGAATAAACTGATGCAACACTGACATAGTTAGTGCCTTGATTGTCTCAGACACACGAGATTTTTTGAGAAGCAGCTCACACAGCGTTTCTATGTACACCCTATGAGACCTCTCCGTAAGCCAGTGATGATAAATACTTTGGGATCTCTTACCTAGCTGAATACTGGCAAATTGTTGCTTGCTTTACTGAACTTGAAGAGCCATGTGAAATAATGGCACATTTACACATGGCAAACATTTCTGTGTTCGTGTGTGTGTGTGTGTGTGTGTGTGTGTGTGTGTGTGTGTGTGTGTGTACGTGCATGTGATGTCTTGGTTCTATAAGTGCATGTATGTGTGTCTGTGAGGTCAAAGTGTGTAGAAATGCATGTGGAATCAAGGTTTATGTATCTCCATCCACACAAATGCAGAGATTCAGTGATCTATCTCTGTTTTGTTCCGAGACAGATCATAATATGGGCAATGAACTTGACCATACTAACATGCAATTGGCCAGGCTCTTTCTCATGATGATAGTTGAAATTACACTGATAAATGATGAGAAGGCTCTGTAATAATATTGATCTTTAATATTCACCAGGGGTAACAGAACCACATTCAATTATAATTCACCTGTGTATATTATTTAAGTGCAACATTCCTGACTGGAAGATAACCACCATAGAACTATTTGGACAGTGCCCAACATAGTGGGTAGAGCTTTGAGATACATGGGCCTCATTATGATTTTGGTGTTAACTCAGCTCTGAATCCACTGAATTCATGCCAAACTGGTTCACCATTATCACAGGATTACAAGTGGTGACAGGGCAGTGTTAATCCACATGTTTGGAGTCCATAGGACTACTTGGGGACTTTCCCAGAGGTTTCACCAGTTTCTTTCTGGCAATGTCAAATTTGTAATGTGGCCCATTGTGTTGTTGAAGATGGCAAAGAAGGACAATACATTACTAGTAAAACAGCTAGAAATGGGTGGTTGCAAACATACAAGAACAATTAGGACAACGAGCAATAAGATGTTTAACACCAATGTTAAAAGGAAAATATATACCACATGGATATAAATAATAGATCCAACAAGCCAATGCACAATGCCCCTAAGAACCGAGCAATATGTGAACTTTCAGATCATAAGCAGAATTAATAGAGATAGTAGAGATCATGCTTGCAGTACAATAAAATCCTTTCCTACTGGCATTATTAAGGGATTTACACAATTAATTTTGCATAGCAAGTCAATGACAGATATCTGTAAAATGTTAACCCCAAGCTTCAAGTCAACAGAGGCAAAATGACTGAGAATCTAAACAAAAACAATATAAAGCAATAGAACAAAAACAACGTATAGTGATAAAGCCATACATTGTTTATGCAGCAAGTAACCCGCCCATGTCGGAAAACAAAACCTTCATGTATTTGCTTGTCCATGCCTACAAAATCAGCATGTTAAACCCAGCTCTCCAGTGCACTAAAGTTGATAAAACTGGGATTAAAACGGATGACAAAGGAAGCTGATTTATATTAAGCAATACCCTGTGGACACAGGTTTTTAGATATCAAAATAGAAACCTTAAGTGTGAAATAATTTTGAGAGAAAATCAGACATTTTATTAGGCAAAGATGAACAGTCCATGTTACCTGAAACAAGCAATTACATGCTAGTAAACACATTACAATATTACAACACCCTGTTTCAAGGACAGCTGGTCTTGATAGTTAATTAATGTTTGTATAGCAGTAATTGTGAACAGCAATGTTAGTGTAGAACAAGACTTTTTTCATGGTGCTATGGGCTACATACTGGGTTTAAACACCATGCCAGCCACCCATTAATGACAATCTTACAATAAGATTTGATAACAGTAAACAATTTCAAGGAAAAAATAAGTTACTGTCTGATTTCAATTTTTAAAGAACATTTATAAAATATGTGAATTATTTAAAATATGTTCAGTTTATGCAGTAACAATGCATACATCTCAAGATCTATGTTTAAGTACAGCATTACTAGACATAGGATCCTACGTTTGAATAGATGGAATGAGTTATGTAGCTTTGTCCAGAGTGTGAACATGTAATGGATTATTTTTAATAAACATGGATTTATGGTATGGCATTTTGAAGGTTGGCAAGTGCCAAAGTCAGCTCCGGAGTGTCCTGTTGGTTAGAACGGGGCCGTCCAATCTCGAATCACAGCTTGTTTTAGTGTTCCTCCTGTGACTGAATGCAGGTCTATTATTTGTTGACACTTGTGTTAAGTGTATACAGAATAGTATTAAAATGCAAAAGAAATGAACCATATTAAAGTAATCGTAGTTTCTAATTAATTATTAGAATCAAGGGTTGAATGATGTAGCTTGTCTGGTGTTAGTGATGTTAAAATACATTAAATGCTGCGTGAAAACAATTTAGACTAACAACCCTTGGAATAATAATGCAACGTGTTGGCTCAGAGGCTCATGTGGAGTCCTCTGCAATTACAGTGGCAATAAAGGCTCTGACACAATGGCCCTCATTACGAGTTCGGCAGTAGCCATGCCGCTATTGGCGGCATGGCTGGCGCTGAAATCGCGTCCGGATCCTCAGAATGAGGAATAACCGGGCCATTCTGAGTTCGGAAGGCCCGGTAATTCCTCCCTCCAAGGACCCGGACCCGGTCCGTCCCCATTCCCATTTCAGCCCCCATAGAGCTGAATGGGAATGGGAGAGGGAGCAAACAACCGGCCATTACGAGTTGGCCCGTTATTTGCTCCCTCTTCCCCTCGTGGGACCCGGTAAGCACGCCTGGTTTGACCAGGCGTTGCTTCCTGGGTCCCGCGAGGGAACCTCGTAATGAGGCGGTACTGGGTAAACGGCTCCGGCACCTTTTACGGCGCCGTTTACCCCGTGCCGCCAGGGTCGTAATGAGGGCCAATTTGTTTGTACAATGAAGCTATTGGGAGTAGTGGATGTGGATGTGGAATATGTCCTCAGAACTCCAAACATATATATCACCCAGCACCTTGACAGGCAGTAAACCAAATGAATAAGGGGGCTTCTGTCCGAAAACAATCTTCTGCAGCCTCTGGATAAATATTGGCACACTATGTAGGAATTATATTCAATGACAGGAGAGCACTCAACATTTGGGTATCTCTCTTTCCAAGATACAAACTTGTCTATGACCAGCGAATAAACAATCTTGTTACCTTGGGCATCTTTGCCCCAAATATTCTCTTGCTTGCAGGATGATGAGATTCTTCCACTAAATAACACTTGCTGTGGGTGAATGCTTTAAACAAAGTTCCCTGGTACAAGAACACCCCAATGGGTAGACATTATTCTGGAGATTCCAGGATCCCAACATTTCTCCTGCGTGAAAGAATGAGTATGCTGGGCACCCTCCTTTTAAAGTGAGAAAAACAATCTTGTAAAGCATCTTTGTGGTGCTCGAATCATCTCAGCTTTCGCGCAGGCACTTTGGAAATGAAAAACCAGCAAGATGTCTGCCATCTGAAAGAATTCTGAGCTGCCTCATCCATTTCCTCTAGGATTATCCTCCTACCTCTCCCCCTCTCATTGATTGGCCTCAGCCAGTCATAGGGCTGGAGGTAAAACAAAACCAATGGGAATCAAGATCACCTCAGGAAACTCCCTCCCACATGCCTGACGACATAATATCAGAGATCATCTGATATGGATGTCCAATGGGAAAATACAAAGGTTGTTCTTCCCTTTCTCCCAGCCCCGGAATATCCTCGTTTTATAACTAAAAACTGACAAGGCTGAGACCAGGGTCTAAATTATGGACACATGTCCACCCAGGTCCCTAGCCTGTGAGGGAGATGTCTTAGTGGTCTTATGGTGGAGTTAATGTGCACAATGCAATCCCTGACATTCTTCTCCTGCATCCCGGGCAGAACAATAATATCACACTATGCTGGGTTTAAATATTCTCGGTATCCAACTGAGGAGGGGCTTGGACCCCCAAGTCATTTCCACATGCTCCTCTCAGCCTTTGGAAAGTCTGGGGGGGTAAGCACTTGTGACCCTAGCATGATCTAGGCTGGGGGCTCAATGAGGGGGGCCAATCATGAGTGGAAGTGGGCCCCTCAAAACGGTATTCTCCGCTTTACGACATAAATATATCAATGGCAATGGCAGAGACGTTTGTTAGTTCAGGCCGATTGGGCAGCTGCCCAGGGCACTGAGTGGGGGAGGCACAACAGAGGAAGCTGCAAATCACTCCAACGGTGTCAGATAAAGAGCACCCCATACAACGTGGTGCCCGTTCATATGCAGCAGCTATGCAAGGTGAGCAGCATGCAATCTGCTGGGGATTGTGAATGAAGCACTCTGAACCACTGTAGCCTGGAGGGATGGACTGAGCAGGCTGGTGTACTGAATGCAAGTTCTAAACGAAGAAACAGGTGTACTCTATGTGGCCAAGTCTCAGCATCTCGCCGGACAAAAATGTGTATTGTAATTATCTGGGCTACACTGCACTGATGCAGCTATCAGTCCCGTATTCACGGCAAGACTGGACTTCCAAAGTTTTTCCTATACTGGATCTTGCTTTATTTATGGTGCTGACAAAAGGCAAAAATGTCTGCAGTTCTGATGCTCACATCATTTTTAGTTTATGTATTAACTCCAGGATTTAAAAACGGGCCATTTAAAAATATGTACTCCTTTGAAATGTCAGTTTATTCTCCAATAATACATGTCACTATTGTACGTGCACTGGGACTTTTTACAACATTTGAAATGTAATAAAGTCACTTTTCCATATGCTTGTAAACCTGGAGGAGAGACAAGATGTAATCTTCGTTGACAAAATATATAATATTGAATACATGAAATGACCAATGACATTTGGCCTTGTTATGCCTGTCTTTTTGTAGACCTACTTTTAAAGATACAATCAAACCAAAATCACCCCAACCAATGTTTAGCTGGTCACATAGTGGACCGAGTTAAGAAATTAATTCTACGATGCATTTTTCACCTGCTGTGTACCACTACATTGGGGAATTGAAACAAGTGTTGTGTACACTGCGAAATCTATGGTAGCAACAGCTATACATAAATAAAACAAAGAATACAAAAAAAAAGATTTATAGCCACCGATAATCACCGTTATTAAATCACTTTTTTATATAGCCCTTCAAGATGGCGCCTTCCTGTTTGTAAGAACTGCAAACTAGGTGTTATTATCTATTTTAATGATACTCAGTAATGGGTTGGCAGATAAAATCGAAGCACATGGAAAGACAGAAAATAAAATCAAGAGAGAGAAAGAGAAAGAGAGAGAGAGATAGAGAGAGAGAGAGAGAGAGAGAGAGAGAGAGAGAGAGAGAGAGAGAGTTGAAGGAAAATTGAGACAGGCCTCATTACTTGGTCGGCGGTGAAGGGAAAATCTGCAGGAATGAGGCAGTAATTGTGTTACTGCCTCATTCTTGCACCACCAAAATACAACATTGGCAGTAAGGGTGTGGATTTACCCTACCACACATTTTCCGTGGAATTAACGATGCAGACCTACCGCCATTGGTAGTTCTGCCAAAAAACCCATAGAGACCTATGGACTCCCAAAATGGAGATTTACACCACTATTTTGTTGGTAGTTTGGCGTAAATACTGCCAAATTACCGCCAAACTTGTGATGAGACCTATGATAAGAGAATTAGAGACTGGATAGTGCAAAATGCTGACTGTTGGAGATGTGATACTAAACCGAGGAAGAATATACCTATCTTACAGTGAGTGTAATGGGGTCAGAGCAAACCTGAAATAAGGTTGATAGCTTTAGACAATATGAGGGGGGGGGGGTGAGAGGCATGACTGACCATATAGAACTGGGTGAAAACATGTTACTAGTGAGAGATAAAAGATAAGTAGTTAGACCGAGATCGAAGTGGGAATGAATGGGATAGATCAGATAGAAAGATGAATGGCATGGATGATGGGATAAATGTGCCCTGGGAGAGAAATAGACAGAGACAAGGGCACAGTGATGGAGTTGTAAAGGAGACTGGACAGGAAAGAGGCACAGATAAAGGAGAGAGTCAACGGTGATGGTGAAACAGGTTGTGTGTGAGTGGTGGGTCAAGAGAAAGCTTGGCGATGGTTATGTAAATGGTTATGCAAGAGACATGATGGCTAAAGAGCGACAATTTATATGTAATAGAGAAGGAAGATGGAAGAGGCAGATGAAGTGGATGGGGAGGGACAGTGGAGAATGAAAAGGCTAACAAAGGATATATGCGAGAGGCAAAATTGAGAAGGGTGAAAGACAAATGAAGGTTAAGAGTGGGTATAAAGGCTAAAAAGGCCAGAGGAATTAATAGAGGGCCAGGATGTAGAGACCAGTGAGAGGATTGGGGGGACTAGAAGGAGATGGGAAGAAGCAAACAAGATGAAGGGAAAGACCATGACCGTTCATAGCATGCAGAATCCATTTTGATAATGAATTTGTTACGAAGTCAAGTAGCTCTTTTTTGGAACGTTACCTGTTCCAATTGAAGTCATATGGCCTCATAACCATGGTTCAATATGCTCACCACAGTCCAGCATCCCCCTACACCTGTGTATCAAAAAGAGAGGCAGAACCTTTTTCATGCTGTCTTGCAAACCAAAATGAGCTGTGCCAAGTTTTCAATGCCGCTGCATCAACATAGCATGGATCGAAAAGAGCGGCACCACGTTTTATCGTGCCGCTTCACGAAACTAGCATGAATTTAAAAGAACAGCACAAAGTTTCTTGTGCTGCTGCACAAACCTAGCGTGAATCCAAAAGAGTGGCACAAAGTTTCTCATGCTGCTGTATGGACCTAGAATAAATCGCACAAACTCTGCACAAAGTTTCTCGTGCCACTACCGGAACCGAGCATCAATCAAAAAGTGTGGTAGGAAGCTTTTTGGTTCAGCTGCGCGAACCTACTACGAATCAAACAAAAAACTGCATGAAGTTTCTTGTGCTGCAATACAAAACTAGTACAGATCTAAAATAAGCCTGCATCAAGTTTCTTGTTTTGCTGCAGTCAGTGCAAAACCATGCAAAGATCAAAGACCCACACAAAGCTTCTGGTGTTGCGGAACCATAATGTTGATTTTGCGGAACTGGGCACACAGATTCTGCACTTTTCACTTTGTGGGAGAACATTTTGGTCACCCCTACTTGTCGGCCATTCTCCTATCCTAGCAGAAGTGTGAGTTGAATGATATACTGCAGTGTATTGTGGGTGCAGGACGCGGTCTGTCTGATACTTGGCCCTAATTCAGTGGTAAGACTGCCTATGTGATTTCTTTTCCAGCCCAAAGTCTTTGATCCTGTAACTGCGGAGGATCTAATTGCTGACATGATCTTCCCTGAGGCAAGAATGATACACTGATCTTGAGTATTACCTTGGAGAGTGCTTGCACAGCAGTTAGGGCGTTTGCGACATGAAAGTGAGATGTACACATGTTGGGGGGTGGATGGGTGCATTTATGCTGCATGCCCTTGGAACCATATTGCTTAGAAATTGTCCTGGCCAAGGGGGATATACATAGCCTGCAGTCTTTGCTGGGGCTTTGGTGGCAGGCCAAATGCCTACTTGGTTCCAAAAATATGCCTGTGAGTTGTATGCAATTTGCACCAGAACTGTCTCACTGCATCCACCAAGGACAGCATGCTTGTGCTTTTCATCTATGCACTGACAGGACAGCATGTGAGCTGAGTCGTGGGAGGAAAATAGATAATTCATGCCAGAGGAGCTGGTGGCGGGTCAAGGAGGTAACAAAAGAAAACCAAAAGGTGATGGCTGGTACAACCACGGGCATAGCTCTGGGCAACCCTCTAGAGCATAGCTTTTCAGCCTGTCAAGCCATTACAGAAGGGGCAAGACCATATGCATATCAGGCGTTGTCCCACCCCAAAAAGGGGCAGTCCTGCCCTAACTGCTAGGTCACAGCCCTTCTGCATGAAAGCACACACACTCCCTGATATGTTTCTGCCTCAAAACAATGATCTGGAAGGTTACCCAGACCCGTGCCAATGGTAATGATTTGTTAAAACCTTCCAGCCATCAACGTTTGGTTTTGTTTGGGTCAAGGCAGTGAGTCAGCAGCACGTTTAGGGATCTCCTCAGATGTAAAGTTGTCAGGAATACATAAACACAATTTTGTTTTTGTAGTTTTTGCTCTTCAGATTCTGTTCAGTAATATCATTCCCCTTGACATTAATCACTTGTCATAAATGTACATGAAACTAAAAATAAATGGCAAAAGGTCAACATCGATATGAAATGTGTGTAATTCATGTGCACAAATTCAAAGAATACAGCCATTTGCTTAATGGATGCGCTAGTGGTCAAAGAAGATGAAACATAACTGCATCGACACAATCCATCAAAACCTTCATCGCATGCCACAGAGTGCCATATATTAATTAACAATACACTTTTTCATTTGCCATTGAAAATATATGGAATATAACAAAGCATTGAAAACTGTATGGTACTGTAAATCAATGCTGTTTTCCAAGATCATTGTTGTTCAGAGTGATTAACCTTTCAATCAGCTGACTCGTAATTTGCATGAAGCAGTGTAGTGCACGAGCACATCAACCATTTTGTTTAAGAGGAAGACATTTTGAAACGTGGCATTCATTAATCAAGGAGTGAACTGAATGTTATGCAACACTGGGTGGAACAGCTCCAATTGAAAAATAAGGTGATAAACTGCATCTAAAATGTTCAAAGGATCAAGGATTTGCACATTATGGGGAAACAACACCCTACGGGAATTCACTGTAGCACCCATAAACAATACAAACATGCCAAAATGCAGTTGTAAGCCATGCATCTCTTCTAACACAGAGACAGAACGAGTGAATCACACGATTAAGAAAAGGCCTCGGCAGACATTTTTGATAAATGCGTGCAATTATTCGAAGCTAGCATTTGGGAATCACTGGCATTTCAGCGAGTGCAAATGCTATTAGTTAAGAAATCAATATATCTACATGTCTTATTAAGCACCTTTCTAAGAATCCATACTAGAGTTAAGGGACGTAATATTTGACAATTTACGATCGATCATTTGTGGACGGGTATATTAATGACGTTTTTTTATTTTTTTATTTTTTTTATTTTTGGGGCTATCTGCCCGTTGGAGTTTTGTCCGCAACCTTCTGGAAATGTCTAGAGCATAATATTGAGTCGTCAGATATAGAGCACTGTATTTCCATTAAAGCGCTAAGCCTCTACACCCTTCTTTCAAACCTTTCACCTAACATTGCTGTCTGTTTGCCTCAGGGCATCATGTTAACCTTTGTTTAAGAAATCCATAGATTGTTATTGCTAAAAAATATGGTGCTGCCAGAATCACAAAGTTGTCAGGAAGGCATTTAATGCATCAGAAAATAAGCCTCTCCACAATTGAGAAATAATGGATACACCTCAGGTGTTTGGAGTTTTTAATCGCTTACCTTAAAATACTGAATGCTTTTTTTTTAAACCTAAGTCACTTTTATCTCTAATAATCTGCTTTAATAACTTTTGAAGCTTAAATGCCAGAGGGCAGAGACCGTAGCTGAATGTAAGGTTACATTTACACTAGTAAAGCTTTATTCTTCTTAAAATGTAATGCACAGGGAAGAAAAAAACGACAAGCCTGAATTCTGAAAGGCTGATTATTAAGACTGCAAAGATTTTGGTGGGTTTTTTTTGGGACTTGTTTCTGATAAACACTTCTCTGCAGCATGTTTTTTAAAGAATTATTCTCAAGGTCACTTAAGGCATAAACATTGCAGTAGTGAGGGGCAATTTTCACCAGCTGTACATTTTGACGCAAAATGTCACCACAGCCAATGTATTTAATTCAGGCAACAGGAGTTCCCGTGCATGTTTTCATATTTATCCTAGAACAAAAGGTGACGAGCAAAGTGGAGAAAAAAACTATGACCTGCTTTTCTGCTTTAATGTTGTCAGAAATATTGCCCATTTTATCAAGGATAAGAGAAACATACAGAAGTGTCTCCTGCCTAAAATTACTTTTCTTCTAACAAACAGCAGCATGGTAGCTGTAAAATAAAGGAAGATACACAGACTCACAATGACTAGGGGCCTCCTTTTAAGTTTGCTGGTTCGGAAACTACGTTACCGGTAAGCTTGCCAGTACCGTAGTTCCCAGACCGGCAAACTACGAGTTGTGCTCGCGGGTGCCTTTCTGCCTGCCAGGTCGGACCTGGTGGGCAGAGCGCGACCCGTGAGCACAGCATGTCGGATGCACCGGCACCGTTGTACACGGTGCCGGTGCATTCTACCTCCCCATTCTCATTCAACCCTATTGGCACGAAGGGAAATGGGGAGCATCTTTTTTTCCGGCCCCCACAAATGGGCAATTACCGGGTCCAGCAGGACCATAATGAACCAGTAATTGCCCATTCGTGGGTGCCGGGAAAGAAATGACGCCGGCGGCACCCGTGCCTGTGTTACAGGCACGGCTACCGCCAATGTCATAATGAGGCCCTTGGTCTGGACCAATGGGAGGGAAGGAAGAGTGCTTACTGGCTGGGCATCCTTCAAAACCCTGGCTGCAGCGTATCTGCATGCATGGCAACATCAGCTTGGCAGTTCAGGCACATAGATGGGAGCAGTAGAACTAGGGGAACCTGAACACTGGGAGGTGACAAAGTGTGCTTACTAGGTGGAAACCCTACAAAACCCTGAATGCAACTTTTCAGCATGCAAGGGAGCAAGCGGAATCAGCGCAGAAGCAGCAGCAGATCTGGCATTTCAGACAGTTCGGGCGGCTTAGGCACTGGCGATGGAGAGTAGAGATGATAGCTTTCTGACTGCTTTGCATTTATTGTATTCTTCATTACTATTCCTCCACCCCCTGTCTGTTAACGATTACTGGGGATTGCCTGGAAGTGTCTGGGTCAGCCGGGTCCTCTGTGGTATTGTTGAAACCTTTTCGATTTTGTGTATGAGGGAGACATGACTGAGGTAATAAGAGTTATTGGCTGATCCTGGCCAGCTGGTGGACTAATATCCTGACTATATCTCGTAATTTGTATTTGTATTTTATTGAATTTATATAGCCCTTTAATCCAAAGTGCTTTACATAAGAACAAGCAAAATACAACACGCATAAGATGGCAATTGAATCATAACTCGAAAACAGTATAAAGAACAATTTACAACATTGCAGAGGTGAGGAGGGAGTAGGGAGGGGCAGAGGTGAGTGAGGGAATGGTAGGTGTTAGTGGGGGTAAGAACGGGAGTAAGAGGGAATGTAAGAGTGAGTGAGGAAGAGGAGAGGAAAGAGTAGGACTATATGAGAGCAGGGGGTGGGGAGGAAGGAGGTAGAGAGGGAAGGGAAAAGCAGTGGTAGGAGGTAAGAAATGAAGGGGAGGGAGAAGAACTAGAGGAAACGAAGGGTGTTATGGAGGTGAGTGAAAAGGGTAAGATTTGAGAGAAGAGCGAAAGGAAGGGAAGGAGGGGGAAGAGCAGATGTGAAGGGGGAGGCGGTTCCAGTGAAAGGGAGCAAGGAGTTGGAAAGATCAGAAGCGGGAGGGGGCACAGGGAGGTGGAGGAGGAGAGAGCAGGAAAAGATTAGCAGAATGTACTTATTTAGTTGATTAAAGCTGCAGCTCACAGTTTGAGTCCATCTCTTGATTCCGAAATATGATTCACTTGACTTTTGGTGCCCATTGAGTGATCTTTAACTGTTTTCATATTCCAGTGATAACTGTCCCATTATTTTGATGTTTTTTATTTTTAATGGAAGGTTTTACAGATTGAAAAACACACTTTTCACCATACAAACAACACATTCCTACAACAAGAAAAAAATAATTTAAATATCCATAAAATACAAACTGGACCATTCATTCAATATTTATTCAATGTCATCAGTTTTCGGTAATATTTCCATGAATAAACTGGTAGTTGCTATGATTAAGGAAACTTAGTAGCCACCCATGTTCCTGGTGAAAAAACTTCAGTCACAAGGCTTATATCGAGAAGAAAACATTCTCGAAGAATAGCCGACATTTAACAGTTATCATTTTGCATTCCACAATCAGATGGTGCAGGGTTTCAACCACTTACGCTGCACTGCAAAATCTGCAAGATGGGAGTGCCCTTGGAATCTCAAAGTGAGCACCTAAGATTTCATAAGGAGGCAGTAGATTTAGTCTAAAACTCATAAACCATGCCCGGTGCCTTCTATCGGGAAATTACATCATATAAATGGGATGCAATTCAATGGTTTTTATGTGTGCAGAATGTGATCATAAAAGTGATAACCCCTGATACTATCTCGTGTGGAAATCTAATCCAGGATCCAAAGTTTTTTGTTGCCTCTCTATGGGCCGCTAACAGTGTTTCTACATTCATCCCCATCCCTCCTAATACCTTATTAACCTGCATAGCCCAAAGATTTTATTCTACATCAGTTTCCAATTTAAGAATCACATTTAGAACCTCAAATAACGAAGCTGAAGTTGGTAACATAATTTTTCATTAAAGAGACAGATATTTCCGACTAATTCTGACTTTCAGAGAAAGCAATCCCAGTTCATATCTCAGTACCGCTACAGGTACTGAGTTTGGTACACTCAGGACACGTCTACAGAAAAGACCTTCTAGGCGATCTCAGATGCCCTCATTACTAGGATGTGTTAATTCCACTCCATATGTTAAAACCGGAACAGCCTTGTTCTTCAAAAATGTTAAAAACGGAATCAGCAGAAAACTCCCAGAAACAACTATTAATTCGCTGTGCTTGCCCAGCTAATGCAATCCATTTATTATGGTGCTCGTAGCATTGGAACACTGAAATCTGTTTTGTATATGTAGAGAAACTCAAATACGTAAAATACAGCACAATTTCCAAAAGGCCTTATCTAAAGTCCAAATGAAGCCTTTGTCCTGGGCACAATACTGCGGGCTAAATATGAGGATTTTTGATTTTGATGAATTAATCGTAAGGCCCTTAGCTTTCACATATGTTTCCAAGACTGACAACTGATATTGAAGCCCAATAGGTGTCTGATCCAGTAAGACCAGGTTGTTGGAATGCACCAACCAACTGACCTTGGCCTTCCCGATTCTTGGTGGAAACAATCTTACCTGTTTAAAACACTCTTCAATGTCAGATATAAACACATTGAAGAGAAAAGGGGTGAGAAGGGTTTAGTCAGCAAGCCGTTAGCCTACTTTGAAACTTAGAGACTTCATGTAAATGACCAAAGATATTTAGATACAATGACGGACACACTTTGTGCTCCAGCGTGCTCTGCCCACTGAGGCCTATGTTCGTGCTGTGTGTTAGAAGTATCAAAAATAAAAATAAAAAAATAGCGGAGATCGATTGACGCAAACAAAAGCCATCAACATATCGATGAATGTCATATATATGGGTTGCTTTTTAATTGATACTCTATTTTGCAAGAGTGTTAAAATTTACCCACTATGGACCGCACAAACAATTCTATTAAAGCCTGATTGACTGATATCATATATCTTCCTAGAGCTGGGCCATTATTCCAAATGCTTTAAGAGCAAGATGTAGAACATCTTGCTTGAGACGTAGGGCAGGGCTACCAATCAGTAATTCATTGGGAGCATCCAATCATCCCTATTGCAAATAGGTAATATATGAGATAGCTTCCAGGAGTCAGGAGTATTTTCTGTGGCAATTATATGGTCAAATAAAGTTTTCAAAATGTTAGACCACAGCTCTGGGTAATTCCTCATTGTAACATTGCTCAGCCCATCTGGACCTGCAGCCCTGGATGGCTTGCTTTTTAAATTAATACTCGGATTTCATCTGCATCGAAGGACATAGACCATGCCCTCTCGGGAGTCTCTTTACAAGGATAAGAGACTTGTGGCTTTGCACAGACAGCATTGTAATGAGCAATCCAGTCTTCCTCAGGGATTAGGCCTGGGTGGAGGATAACCTATTGATCAGGTTTCAAATGACAGCTGTATTTCTATTACACAGACCATAAAGCATACGTTCTGCATTCCTCCGGAGCAAAGTAGCCCTATAGTTTTTCATCCAATTTTATATCTGAATTTCAATTTTGCCACTTCGCTTTTGGTGTTACCATAAATGGTTCTACACAAGGCTTTAATACCCGGTTTTAATTCACACTTTTTGTCCTTGATGGTCATATCAAACACGTGTGTTTCGATTAGGCACTTTGCGAGGCTTTTGTTTAAATGTGGCATTGAAATTAATGAAGAAACACCCAAACAGGTGACAAAATATCGCCAGGCAGCTGTGAATATTCTGTCCTTATAAATTGATGCTAAATGGTTATTAATTCTAAGCCAATTTCCGGCAGCATTGATTTCAACTTGAGCTATAGTTCCCCCCCCCCATGACCTGCAGGTTATTTCAGCCTCCTCCTTCCAATCGGCAGATAGAGGAAGATGATCACTTACTGAAATTTGGAATAACTTTCAAATAATAACCAACCAGTTGCCTACATATAATCAAGACTTGATTCAACACCACCCCAACGCCATCTTGGATTTGAAAGGATATCCCCTTTAATATTACCATTAAGAGTGTGACGACCCCAAATGGTTATCGGTTTAAGCCACACCTGCCCTAGATACTTCAAAACATTGACTCTGGGGACAGATGAACTCATCATCCTGTTCCAAACAAAACCAATTTACATCCCCTGCAATCAAACCATTACTTGAACTATTGCTGGACATCTACTCTGGGGAAAGATGAAATTATCGTCCTGTTCCAAACAAAACCAATTGACATCCCTTGCAATCAAACCATTACTTGAACTATTGCTTGGCATCTACCTATACAGTATTGCAGCAACTCCGTTCAGCAAGCCATACACTGATACGGCTAGATTGTTCTAAGAGATTATGATCTGTAAAAGCTGCTTAATGCTGAATATATATTGGTCAAATTTAATTGAAATGGTTTGTACATATCGAGATTCAATGGGCCAGCCAAGCACAGAAATCCCCCCCCCCCCCGGGTTCCTCACTGCAGATGATAGGCCTCCACAGGCCTTCCTCTCGGGCCCTTGGAGTCTGAGTTAAACAAAAGTGGTGAATCCATCAAGGAGATGTCTTTCTCTTAACCAAGTTTCCTGCAATACTGGTACCTCATGGGTGTCCATTCCCAGAAACTCTTGGTTGAAAAGATGGACATGACCACATGTATTCCATGATAAAATCCTCACTGCTTTTGGACTAAAGGTGTTGAAATCGCCCACGCCTAGAATACTGGCTGGCTGTAAAGCTGTAACCAGCCAGGAACAATCCTTGCTGTCCTCATTCTTTGTCATTATATAGGGACTTGCAAAAAGCACCATTCTTTCACTCACATTTGTGAGATTACATCAGATTTTTAAAGGAGACCCTCTATTATTCACTGTATCCGGGAGAGCCTTCAATATGTTCTCCTTACACTGAGCTTCCTGTACACAATTTGCACATTTGTCCCAGAGGTCATAGCCCAAAATCAAGAGAAATATATTCGCCATTATGAACGTTTCCTTAACAATTAATGACTTCCTTGTAAACGCACCACAGCACATGTACAATCATCCAAAAATTCAATTAAAATGAGGTCGCTTGAATGTATTGCTCTCAACTGGGGATCAATCTAAACAAAGCAAGAACATTTGATCTATTTAATATAACTTTGTCAGCTAGGTCCACGATTCGCTCTAGAATTAGTTTAACTTGTGCTTGCTGTTGACATGTCCTTGATTTGTGGGAAGGGGACACTGGTATTTTATTTGTATTGATCCTTTCAACAATCCCTAATGATTGCATTCCACCCAGTTTATTCCCTCTTTCTTCCAATGTCATGAATATCGAGCCCTGATTTGGTTTATTCAACAACTCCTCACAAATAAATAGGGAATTTCTAAGACCGATCTTTGTAGTCTCCAGATGTAATTGAGGTTGATTTGAAAAGGTTGACATGTTCAATACTGAATCTATATCCTCAGAGAGCTGTTCTATCTTATTTAAAGTGACCAGATTAGATTCCACATCCTGGTCTGTTTCTTCCAGCCCTTGATCTTGGTCGACACTGATAGACTTTTTCCATGATTTCTTCTTATGTTTTTCGGGGCCCTCTTTCCTTGTGGGGCTGCCATCTCCATAGATAGCCTTGCCAAATCTGCCAAATATTGTAAACAATTTTGAGAGCCATATGTGTTACAATTATTTGCACCTTTTTATATTTTTTGATATTTTGTTCCTCTTGTGTTTTATTTTTAGGTTTCGTGTTTGGGTTTCATTTTTTTTTTCTTTTGCCAGCATTCAAAAATGTTTGGAATTGGCTCTTCTATCCCTAGTTGCTGACAAGAATTGTCACTTGTGTGAATTTCATGCAAAGTCGTCACTGGGATTCGATCCTTCACTTGTAGATGTAAAATAAGAAGGCCTATCCAAGCTTGATTGTTCTACCTCATCCCCAACCAAATCATATTTGAATTTTGTATCTCTCCCACAATTAAGTGCTATTTTAATTTGCTTCCTTAACCTCAACTTAAGCCGGTTTTAGTTTTATTTATGCCTCTAGCTCTAGTAAATTGTACTCACTTTACACCTCTCCCTCAACTAAATCATATCATCTCAAGTGGCCTTGCAACCTCTGGCCTCTCCCTACAATACTAATCCAAAAACGTAGGCACACATGCACCACATATGCCATTGAAGCCCAGACTCACCTGAGACTGTTAACCTGAACACCATGTAAAGCGTGACAGCTTTATTCTACTGAAGCATGAAACATTCAATTGATTTGAAATTTGGCTGAACATGTTTGCCCATGCTTTACAGTAGGTACTTCACAGGATAAAAGTGGATCACGTTTGGAATCCACTATCATCTATAGAACATGTAATAATATTGTTTACTACCCCACGCAGTATTTTCTGGTTACCCCATTTCATACATTTCCTACGTGATCACAAGTCTCATTGGGTTGTATTTAAAAAAAAAAATAGACACTACTGAAAATAAAGCTTTTCTTATCATTAACATCATAGTCATAAAAACCTATACTGATTAACCACATTGTAGAGGACAGGAATATGACAGCCAGTCGCATTTGCACTGGGGTAAGCATATAACACACTGTACTGAAACTACACACACATGTAGCAATTGATGTGGAAAATGTTTCACCATCACATGGCAATGATTTAGATTTTTCAGGAATTCCTATTGCATTGGCTTTGCACTATATATAAAAAAATGTCAACAACAGAAAATGTGTTATCTTCAGAATCCTTTGACCAGTTGTTCATATACAGCTGTTCCGTTGTTTGTACAAGCTCACTGTGCTTTGTTTAAATTTTACTGAAAATTATATTTTTTTCGGAATATTCAAATTTTAAACATGTTCAACTTTTTGAATAATCTTCTCTAGGCTGCTAGAAATGTGTGTTCTATTTAAATGTATGTAGTCTTTAATACATTATTGGGGAAAGTGCATTCAACGGAAGCAGAAAAAACTCCTGGATTGTTGCGTGTATTCCACTAAACCCTTTCCGAGTTTCAGGGTGTGGTTGGAGGGCTGTTTTTTTTTTATTTTAATTGCTATTTTTTTTTCTTAAAGCCCCCAGAGTGATTCTGAACTCCATAGGATAGTGCATCATTTCTTAAAAAACAAAAACCTCCCACCACAGGTAGGCATTCTTGTTCTTCTGGCATCACAGAAGCATAAAGACGGGCCAAGTACAATCGTACATGTGAATATAAAAAAAGGGTCTTCCTCCCGCTATTTCTATTATGACAAAGCGGTAGCTAATCCCTCCTCTATGTTTACCCCTTCATGTCAGGCTATGCTAAATGTTGTTTTCTTCCCTTCAAAGGCCTCTCTTTTACATAACACATAATGGTGGTGCAGGTTCCTAAATAATTCACCCAGCCACCCATGTATATTGGCAACTAGACAGGATTGTGAGGGCCAGGCCAGAAGCTATTCACAGATGCCTTTTCAGAAACCTGATATCCCCCCATTCGAAAACCGTTTTCTGTGTATTTTTGTCTGTGCCTGTCATAAAACACCATGGCGTATATCCCATGGCTTCAAGAAACAAATATTATACGAACCAATGTTTGTGCTCAAGAAAAGGGTTATATCCTGCTGTACAGCATAGTTGTAAACATTCTACGTAAGGCAGCATTTTCCTTATTACAGTAACTTATCTTGGAGTCTGCAGAGGATACCAACATATTTCTATTCAAGGATTTGCCATTAGCCCACACAGTCCCTGCAGACCGTTCCATGGAGGTTTTCTACCAAAGAAATATGTCTTATTCTAAGCAGCAACATGTCTAGCCTTGCAGCTCGTGTACCTAGCACTCTGGTATTTTTGAAAGTCCTGTAATATAAAAATACATTTTAAGTTTGTTAAATCCTCTAACCTCTTTCGATAATCCCCTATTGCAAGCTCTGCCATATGTTTTGAAGTGACCTTGTGAATTCTGTATAAAGCGTTCCCACACCAGAGCGTCTCCCTATCATATTTGAAGCACCATCATTAACCACTTAACTGCCATGAAAAATTCTCATAATGGGGAATCCCATCCACCTAGGACGAGCAATCTCGTCCTTGGCACCCTCAGCACTTAAGGGGTTAAACAACCTCAATAAAATGCATATATTTAGTGCTGGTCAGTGAAGCCAAGGATTAGTGCACATGATAGCAAACATTTCCAATATAACATCTGCTGTGCTCCCAGACAACTCAAGAGGTCCAAAATGTTAAATGATGCATCCCATTTTCAAAACATGCTCATATACATAATTAAAGTAGTCAGCTTACTAAAAGTGTTAGATTAATCTCTCCTGGCGTATTTTAAATGGCTCTGCGAAATAATGTGAACTCATTTTGACCTCATCTCAGCAGCAGAACGGTCAATTGATTCAGCCAACAGTGATCCCAAGGTAGCAGACTCCCAAACTGGACATCAGCCATAGTTGCAACATGTACTTCCAGCGGCAGATCAGCAGGCAACAGTTTGCGTTTGCTTACTTTGTAAACCCTAATAAATACACAAGTCTTTTCAGACACTTTCAAGTGATTTTAAAATGGAACGTGGACGATATGTAATTATTCCTCGTTTCTACAATATCCTCAGCTTTCAAACAACCATTGCTTTTCCTGTTCTGAATGAATCTAAATGAAGAACCCAAACACTAGGAATGTCAAAGACAACTGTTCACTGAAACCTGATTCTGTACCATCAATCTGTTTACGGTCATGCATTCTTCATACCAAAACCTTCTATTGGATGCAGTGAGCAATTGACACTACTTAGATTTGATGATGTAATGATGCAATCAACAGATTTTTGGGTGATCAAAAATCACTGTAACTGTTGTACCTGTCAAAAAGACATCCTCCTACATTGGTTCATTGATGGCAGAAACAATTCTTTTATTTTCAGAAGCCCCCACTTCTTTAGCAGTTATTCGTTCAGCTGCTTCCATCCCTATTGTCTATAGCCACTGTTGAGTATTGCCAAGAGAAAATGACCATCTCAACTGCTCTGTTCATTGGTGTAATCTGAACAATCTTCTGCAGTCACTAAACCATTATGTATAAAGAGAATTGCTGGCAAATATTGTTTTACACTGTGTGCTAAAATGGATTTCTAGAATCAGGCCTGCTGGACAGATTTTAGGAGACCACCCTAGCTATAGTGAATAGGGTAACTCTGAGAGGTTGGTCAAAACCAAATCAAGGTAAGTATGGAGAGCTGTCATGGCTATTCTCAGGAGAGTATGAGTGAGCTCAGGGGGCCCACAATGAGCCCACACAGTGAAGCACAGAATAATTCAATTTAGAAAGGTAAATACAAAAAATATGTCTTTACTATTGTTTTAATTATGTGCATACGGCTTAAAAATATAGAAGCCTTGATCAATGACGTCACACAACTACAGGACAACATCTAATCCAAAGCTGCTGTCCACTTCACACATTGGTCAGTGCACTCCCAGACCAATCTAAACCCCATTGGCCAACCCTTCAAGTTCAAACCCATCTCTGAGTCTGACCTAGCTACCATCATCAGAGGTCTCAAGCCATCCTGCTGCAAGGGCAATATCTGCCCAGCTGCATTGGTAAAGTAATGTGCAGACCCTCTGATCCCACCAATCACTGCCATCGTCCACACCTCATTTGACTCCTGCACCATACTGACTTGCCTTAAAGAGTCGTGGATCACCCCTGCCTCAAGAAACCTGCTTTGGACTTAGCACGCCACACTAACTATAGATCCATCACTACAGTGTTGTTCCTCCTTAAAATTATTGATAGAGTGACCTACATTCAAATTAATAGCATGAGGTAAAAATTGATCATGCTTTTGACGCGCGCAACGCGGCTTATCCCCACGGCGACCTTATGGTGCAGCCATTATACATTTTCCATGCGAACATATATCTTTGCCCGTGTTGAGTCACAAAATAGAATTAAAACCCCCCAATTTCATTTTCAATGTAAAGCACACAATGCTGAGCAGCCCCACGGCAATGTTATGCCACAGCTGCTCATGGGAATACCTTGCCCGTGCTGAGTCACGGAATAGAAATACCCTCTAATTTCATTTTTTAATGTAAAGCGCGGTGCGCTGATCAGACTTACAGCAATGTTATGTCATAGTGGGTCATGTGACAAGTTGTATGCAAGCTTGCCTAATAGCGTTAGGCACGTTTGCTTAAATAAAGATCTGGGAATAGACATTAATTTAGGGTTACTGAACGCCCGCACAGGAAAGACACAAACAGCTTTGTTGTTTTCACTGTTACAACACGGTTAAGATGACTGATGGCATGTGGGCGATTCTCCTATAGGAAAACAGGGATTTAACCAATGACTGGATGAAAAACTTGTTAAGGATAATTAAAGCAACGACAATTACTAGGTAAGACACAAAATGAGACTAGATTTGATCTAAGTGTCATCCATCAGCAGGATGACAGTGTGATCATATTATAATATATTTAATTCCATATCATATTTACCAATGACAGTATATCTTTTGTTTCTCTCTCTTTTTTCCTCTTTTTTGACTCTCACAAACCTCCCACCTTTTACCCCCTCCCAAACATGGCCATTTCTTTTCTTTTCTTAACTTTATGAATGAACCAATAACTACTAATACTTTGATGTGCTTTTACCTTGATTTTGAATGCCCATTTTATGATTTTGATTTTGAAGCCCTGATTTGAAAAAGACGTAGTATTCATCGAAACAGGTGTCATCAGCAAAGGGCACTGATTTTCTACATAAACCAACACTGCGTGAATCAAATTTAAATTGTGTGGTATTTCTTTCATTTCCTTCAATGGAGTTCAAATTAATGGGTGCATGATCACACCCCAAGGATAACCTTTTTCAAAATTGCCCTTTCCCAATGGAGTAGAGGAATCAAGGACTCTGTTGTTACCCCGGTGTATACGACCTCTAAATTCAAGTGCGTGGACTAACAAAGAGGGCGCAGAGTTCTACTTTACAAGTACCTAAAACAGATTCCTCACACTCCTATACGTTCCAATTCAGGCCTCCTTGGAAACTCACATCCTCACAAAATGATCCAACAGTGGATGGCCCAACATAGTCTTTGTCTGAATGTCGAGAAGATGGAACTCCTCATAGTCGAACACCATCCAGACTGGTACATCTCGGCCCAGATTTTTGGGTTCTTCATCACTGACGGGCACAAAATCCCTGTCTCGCCAGGCATAAAAACCCAGGGGTTCTACCTTGATGTTTTTCAACACATATGTGACAGAAGGCTATTTTATTTTACAAAGTTATTCCTAACACTAGGTCCCTAATAAAAAACCTTTTTCGCCCTATGTGTTGACAATCTAATACCCGTGGGTGCTTAGCCCTGGTGGGTGCTGATGTGCCGACTGCAAGGGGATGTTGCGAACCTGTCCCTATCCTCTCTAAACCACTTTCCTATTAGCTAAAACAAAGTGCACACATTTGGGGGTCGATATCTGTATTTTAATGTTTTCGCCTCCCAGCCGTGTGGCTTATTAAATTACAAATCAAAAAAACACAAGGTTTTATAAAAAGAGATTTCTATGTCCTACTTGTCACATAGAACTCTATTAAAAAAGCTCCCTTTGCTCTGTACAGTGTCAGGACTGTGGGATGCAAGGGGAGTTATGATAACAGTGAATTTCTTTTTGTAAGCCCTTTACTTAATATGTAGGGGTATTGGGGTCTGGGTTATCCACCAGATCCTGCTAAACAACAGTCAACCGGTTTCAGCGGGATTCATCAGTGGCCGCTTTCTTCAGGACGAATATTATTAAATGAAATATTCTCTTATGGATTCTTCACTGTTAGGAAGAATGCGGAGGATGTCTTCAGGTCTCAGACCAGCTTAGTTGCGTCGATCCCTAAGTCCTCTTATTCTGGCATTTGTTGGTTGTTCTCTATTGGAACACAGGTATAGATGTCTTGAATCTTCCTGTCAGATAGCCTGCGTCTCTCAATATTAATTCCTTATTTATTTTCTCTGTCGTTGCTATCGTCCGTGTTTACCTTGATGGCCCAATTAAAATGTCACGGCAGATCAGCCACCAAACTGATGCCGGTCAGCAAGCCTTTCCTATCTCCTGACAATCGCCTGACAATCGCCTGGGCCTTCGTAGGATTCAAACTGCACTACAGCAATGCCCTACTCTGCAGCTCGTCTGAAAAAAAACATAAACAGGCTCCAGGTCCCACAAAACAATAAGCTCTGGCCTTAAGCAAGATTGACTGCATCTTTAAAGTTAGGAAATCAGTCCGCTGGCTGCCAGTCAGAGAAAGGATTACTTTCAAAATCCTCTTAACCACTCACAAAAATGTGTCTAACAATGCTCCACCTTACCTTCCCCAGAAAGTCATTGCTCACATTTCATCCAGACCCTTGAGATCCGCCCAGAGCCACTGTCTGGTCAAATCCAAATTCACATGTAAAAGATCCACAGGCTCTATATTCCCTGTTGTGGCATCTAACCTCTGGAACAGCCTACCCCTTGACCTGCCCTCGAACCATCCTACCACTGCTTTTGAAAACATCTAAAGACTCACTTGTTTCACTAACAGAACACAATTGTACCTAACATGTCTGTAACAAGAGCCTAGATGCCCCTGAGCTTTGCACGCTCATACAAATGGAACAAATAAACACATGCATTCAATAAACCTTACACATATCTATACAAACAAATTGATATAAACCTTTACACATATTTAAATGAATTAATACACCATTATCAACATCTTAGTTAATTCATAAAATCAAATACCAAACACAAAAGTACTGTAATAAAAAAACAGGCATATATTACATTCATAACTGTTCAAGTTCATTAAATATCAATTATAAAACAATAATCCTAAAATATAATAGAAAAAAAAGAACATAAAATACCTTTGAAATCAATAATTCAGCACACATATTTTATCTATACATTTTAATACTGCTATAGACAAAGATTTATGAACCAGTTAAAATGCTATTCCAGAAAGGCTCATATCTATACATTCTTTGATTAGATAAATATGTGTTAAAAGTGCTTGTGCTTAAACATACATGTTGATGAGCATTCCATAAGTAAGTGTGCTGATGGTTCAAATTGCTTTTGATGTTACATAGTGCAAAAATTCTCACTGTTTTTTCCAGCCCCTTTCGAGCACCCTCTACCGCCTGTAGTCCTCAGTTTTGAACAAGTACATCTTTTAATATACAACTCTGTTTCATAGAAAGGTTTTTCTCTCAAAAGCAGTACAAAAATACTATATTTATTCTAGGCTGAAAACGCACACTAAGAAATTAAACAAGCAGGTGATAATATTACACAACACTCAATTATAAACATGTATAAAGTCATGTTAAGGTTCTTAGGAATTCATTCAATAACTTATTCAACACAAACTTAAGTTTATACCCTAACTTTATATATCCAATCCACATGATGAGTGGGGCCTTTTGCCCAAAAGTCACAAAGCTTCTTCTTATCATAGTAAGAATTCTTGTGTTGGTGAAATGTTCTAGAAAAATATTCAACCAGTTACCTGTAAGTAAAATTATGTTCCTTACTTTCAGGTACAGCTACTTTATACTTGATAATCGAAAAGCATTTGAATATAATAACCAACGTTTATTCAAAGGTTTATTCTAAGGAGAAATTGGGGAGACAAATGTGTTGCGATTACTTTTACATTTTTTACTCCAATTTTCCCGCTGTTGGTTCCAGTGAGAAGTGCCCAGGAGCCGCGTGTGCAAGGAATCTTCTGGTCATTTCCAGGAGCATAGTGCAACCTTTGGAGAGGAAGAAATGTAGAAGGCACTGATGCCGAGCTCTTGAGGACATCACACCAGATAGGGTAAGCAATTCCAGCAACGGCAACTGCACAATGACAGCAAGTGTCCTTCCAGTCGTGGCTGAAGAAGACCTTCCAGAGCAGGATCCCTAGAAATTGGGAGGCTGAACTTCTGTAAGAAGGTGACTTACCACAAAAGAAGGTGACCACCAAAGTTCTGGAAATGAAAGTGGAACAGTGATGGTTCTAGCGAGATAGCCCACTGTAGAGCTGGTCATTCCACAGGGTGGTCTAGGGACACCTCTGAAGGCTCACGATGGATGGATCCCAGAGAACATGTAGAGATTGGTTGGTCCCATCGGCCTATGGGTTAAAGCGCAGCTCAGTGCTTTCGCAGATCAGGTAATAAAGCAGGACTTTACTGGGTCAAACACAGGAAGGTATGCTGGGCCTCTTTGGGAGTCATCCACAGATCGTCAGTCAGTGGCTCTTCTACACAGAATACTCAGCGCCATTGCTGATCTGATGAAATGGCTGCATGAATCCTCTTCTTGTCCTAGATTCAGCCTGGAAACAAATCCACTCCCACAAATGGTAAGAATCTCCACCATTCAAATAGCCAGCAGTGGTCCAATCAGGAACCACTGTATGTTTCACTCATGCCACACACCTAGAATTTATTTCAGGCACCACAGATTTGGAATGGGACCAGCCAGTCCCAAGCCCTTCTGGGGCCAAGCACACACAAAGGCATCAATAGTTCAAGAAAGCAGAATATTTTCTGGGCAAGTGCGAGATCTTATATGGAATCTACTTTCCCGAGAACGCAGGAAGATGCCCAACCAGCAATATGGCCAAAGAACAAGCACAAATCTCATGGCATGGCCATTTTAGGGCACTAGCCAAATTTACCAGCCAGACACAGTTAACGCAAATGTGCACACTAACAATAATGCAAAAATGGCAAAAATATGTTCGCTGTCACCAGCTTGTCTTTAGGCACATATAAAAGTAACCAAAAATCCCAAGTGTAAAAAGACTCGGGTGAGAAAACGTATCCCTACTTCACTACATGGTAAAATGCTGTGTGTACTCTTAAAAAGTTACCAGAAAGGTAAAAGGTAAAAAGACAAAAGAGAAACATAGTTTCCCAGTACTGGTGATCTGAAGGACTGATCAGTTTCCCCACACCAAAATGAGCAAATTAACAGGGGAGTAAAACTGAAGGTGTCACTTCCCTGTAAAATGTCAGGACAGGTTCAAAAAGAAAAGCAAAATATTTGGGGGGTCCATAGACTATGGAGAGAAAGCTGACAAAAGAGAAATCTTTCCTAACAATGTGGACATTATTGATCTGTTGTTGGCAAACATAAGACATGCCACTTTAAAAAAAATAAGTCAAAGTTCTATTTTGCACCATGGAGATTTGGGACAAATAGGCACTGACCGACTTTTCGTAACAAAGAACACACATAGGGCCTGATTCACAAAGTTATTTTCCAATGGGACTGCACCATTATAAAAAGCTTCTATGAAGCACTACATTTCCTTGTGCCCCTATCAGTCGATAGTATACGTTCAGCTTGCATTCGTGTGTGCTTTTCCCTTGCATTAGTGGGTGAACAGTGTGATTAGTCTTTTTTTTTTGGTTTGTCAAGATTGCTATTTTGTATAAAGCTTTGATTGGACATTATTTTTATTTGCTCCCTTTACCATTGTGTTTACCTTTTTTCCTTGTCTAGTTGCTTTTCTTTTGACCTATCAGCTTGTGGTACACAGCCTTCATTACTCTGTACTTTTCCCTTGCAGAGGTTGATGTTCAGTCTGTTTAGTGACTCTCATGTTTTATCCAAGACTGTTATATTTTAAAAAGCCATGATGCCATTTATTGTGCTACTTACTTCTTGTTGTAGGTATTAGGGTTTGTAATAGGCCTGTCTAATAGGCCTTCCATTTTTGCATTTACAGCAGGTCTTTCTCAAGAAGGCCTTCAGTGTCAGGATTAGTTGCAGGCCTTGGAGTATCAGTTTTTACCCCACTCTACTAGAGAGATGGGGAGAACTATTCCCCTTTTCACCTCTAGGTAGCACTGGACTCTGGTGTCAGAGATTAGCTCAGTCTCTGGTCCTTATAAGGCCCTCCAGGCATGAGCTGTAGACTAGGCAACACTCCTTTTATCACACCTCCTTCATGCAGCAAGAGTTTCCTGGCATCTACTACACCAGAAACCTTCTTGGGATGGAGCAAGCATGCAAAGGTAATTCATTTCAGCATCACAGGGTTTGAGCCTTCTCTTCTCCTTCTGTTACACTGCAGCACATACTGTCAACCTTCGTCCAAGGATGCACACTCTGGTTTGACCTTCTCCTCTTTCCATAGTCCATCCCAGGGCTTCCCCTTTCCTCAATGCACCTTTCTGAAACCTTCTGAGTCATTGCCTCCTGAATGGCATCTGTTTTGCCCAAGCCTGTTCTCTCTCTCATTCTTCTCCTTTTGTCTCCTTTACTCACATTGGAAGATGTGGCATCTAGTCCTTCCTCTATTCCTAAGCTAGCAGAGGGCTTAAAAGGGTTGGTGACCATCTTGGACACCGATGGTACACTGGTGGTGTGCTGTGCTGTACCTTATGCATCTGGTGTTTCTGCTTCTTTTGCCAGGCTTCTTTTGACTACCTGGCATATGCAGTCTTCCAGCTCATCATCATAGGGTTTCCCTTTCTTCTGTTATGTGTTCAGGTTTGTACTTGCAGGGCAATACATACTCCTGAGGCAGATTCCAGAATTTGGGAAATGGACTCTATTCCGACGCAGGGCCAGGTGATCTCCCTCCATCATCATATACTCGCCCATATTATGTAACAGAGTACAAAACCCTTTAACCAAGATGATTCCCACAGTATGCATCACCAGTGCCTCTGTAAAAGGATTTAATCGGACTGGGACCAATAGTATATGTTATCATTGTCTTTGTAAAGCACTTTCATTATTCTGTTGCCTTGACTATATACCAACATTTCCAATGTACAATGTTGGCATGATATAGATGCTAACAATATGTGTCATAATTGTCTGTATAAAACTATTTCATGACACATCAGCCCACATTTTATGCATTATTGCCCCTCGAAAACATGTTCATAAGACTTGCACCCACAGCATGTGTCAATATTGCCACTGTAAACCAATCTCATGATGCTGGTGCCTCAATGTATTTCAGCATTTTCCTGGTGAAAAATGTCATGATGCTGGTGTCCATAATATATGTTAGGATTGTCACTGTAAAACATGTCCAAGATACAGAGTGAACACAAATATAATTAGTGACACTGTAAAACACTTCCATGACGTATTATATACCAGCAAAGTCACTTATTGTGCAGCATCACAAAAACACATTTGCATTGTCCTGGGTGCACAAACACACAGACACAGAAACAGACAAAGGCACACATCAGATCACAGATCAGACTGGGACCAATAGTACATGTCATAATTGCCTTTGTAAAGCACGTCCATGATTCTGTTGCCTTCACTCTGTGTTAACATTGCCACTGTACAATGTTGGCATGATGTAGATGTTAACAATGTATGACATCATTGTCTCCATAAAACAATGACACTCTATCCATTATTGATCCTACAAAACATGTTCATGAGGCTGACACGCACACACACATAACCACTCATGCATGTACACACACATAGTCGAGTGCAAATGTACACACACACCAAAAATACACCTACACACACACACACACTCTCTCTCACACACACTCTCTCACAGCATTTTCGTCTTTTTATTTACCTCACTGTAAGATTGACCCTGTCCATTAGATCCAACTCCATCGAATCCTTCTGAAAAGACTCTACAAAGGAAGGAATACAGAAGCATTAGACATTTAATTTTAGAGCCTTTGGCATGCAGACAGTATGCACATATGAGCACTGCAATTTCAATTGCCCAAGACCTTAAATCAGGCAGTGAGGAGGTAGCAGAGGAGCACATTCTCTCCCATCACAGATGCAGTAACCATGAACAATGTTCCAGGACTGACTGGGGAAGCTGTATGTTCCAGCCAGACATGACCCATGATCTATGCACTGCAGCTGTGTAATCTGCCAAGGCACAGGAGCCCTCCTGTGTGCTTCTCATTATCTCTGCTTTTGTTTTGGACTGGCTCATCCATAATGAGCGGGTGGGTGGAAGGCACCACCCAGCCACCATTGAAGATGAGCCACCCCTGCAGCTGATAAAATGGTATAATGCTCCAACATACCCAGAAACAAAACAGACTAAGGCTGTTCTTGAAGCAGAGTTATGTCATACGCTTCTTGAATAGTGCATTTAAACATGTATTGGAAACAGTTTCTGTAGCAGCCTCATATGTGTATTGGTAAGGGCACCCCTATGTGTGGACATGGCAAACTCTAGGCAAACTCTGGGCTATTTAATAGAAATTAGACATATGAACTTCTTAAAATGCAAATAATGCCGGGAACATTTGGAGGGCCCCTTCCAACTGCGAGTCAGGAGAGAATTGATTTATTTATTTTATTTATTTGGATTTATAAAGCGCCCAGCGGCCCGGATCATCGTGGCGCTGTTACAGAATGTTCACTTACCAGGTTTTAGGGCAAAACATTATAAAGCAATAGTACAAAACAGAGAACACAGAAGTAATGAAAATTGTTAAAGGGCATTCCGAGGTTACAGAGGAACAGAGTTTGAGACAATATGTTCGGCATTCTAGTTGAAAAGTTAATTCTTTAGCATTTTTCTGAACACTGTGAGAGATTCTACGTTTCTTAAGCTGCGCGGGAGGGTGTTCCAGGCTTTTGGGGCTAGTACTTTGAAGCTAGTGCCGCCAGCTTTGGCTCTGTTAAAAGCTGGGACTGAGAGTAGGTGAGAGTATTGGTCTCGTTTTGGTCTGTGGGCTGGAGCCTGGTGTATTCTTTCTGCTAGGTAGGCTGGGGCAGTCTGAGAGAGGCACCTGTGAATGATCGTGAGGGCCTTAATGTTATACCTTCTTTGATGGGGAGCCAGTGGGCATCTTTCCTCGCCTGGGAGATGTGATCTCTCTTTGGGATACCGAGGGAAGCTCTGATGGCGTTGTTTTGCACGGTTTGAAGTCTGTTGATGTTATTTGCGCAAGTACCTAGAAGTAGAATGTTGCAATAGTCTAACTCTGCACCAATGGTGGCGCTGGCAATGTTGAGGCAGTTATTTGGCGATAGGTGGGGTTTCACTGCATTTATGATTTTAGTAGTAAGTGCAGCTGATGATGAAATGGCGCTGACTTGCCTTTTCATTGAAAGGGTGAAGTCCAAGTAAACTCCTACAGGCCGATTCACGGAATGAATGTGCGCTGAAAAAACAGTGCACGCGTGCGAAAACGTGCGATTCGCAGTGAAATAGCGAAAATCGCAGTGCAAGTGCGATTATCGCATAGAAAACAGCGCACATCTATTCATGGAATTCCGTGCACGCGCAAAATGTGGGATGTGCGCTGAAAAAGTACGCGGTGCACGCTGGCGCACACTGGCGCACAGGTCATCGAACGCCGTGCGATAAGGCCACAGCGAATTTGCACATAGCGCGGCGCACATAACAAAAGTAGGCGTAACACGGGGCGTTACACGCAGAATGGGGAACAACTCGTGAAAATGTGGGCGTCACGGGGGAAGTGCAGGAGGCAAGTGCGAAGAACGCCCACACGCTCAACTACAACACATATTCACGGAATGGAATAGGGAAAAACAGCGCACGGCCAAAGACGCGCACAGGCCCATAAATGTCTGCCACAGGAAAGCAGGCGGTAGCGTCCCTGCACATGAAAAAAATGTGCGCCAAAGTTCTACACGCGCGAGAAGTTCCACACGCGATCGGGCCTGAGGGAGTGTGTGCGTGTTTTTCAGGGGTGCGCACGAAGTTTTACACGCGAATGGCCTGGGTGCGTGTATTTCAGGGGTGCGCGAGAAGTTCCACACGCGATTGGCCTGGGCGTGTCTATTTCAGAGGTGCGCGAGAAGTTTCACACGCGATTGGCCTGTGCGCGTGTATGTCAGGAGTGCGCGAGAAGTTCCACACGCGATCGGGCCTGGGGGAGCGTGTGCGTGTACTTCAGAGGTGCGCAAGAAGTTTCACACGCGATTGGCCTGGGCGCGTGTATTTCAGAGGTGCGCGAGAAGTTTCACATGCGATCGGGCCTGGGGGAGCGTGTGCGTGTTTTTCAGGGGTGCGCGAGAAGTTCCACACGCGATCGGGCCTGGGGGAGCGTGTGCGTGTATTTCAGAGGTGCGCGAGAAGTTCCAAACGCGATTGGCCTGGGCGCGTGTATTTCAGGGGTGCGCGAGAAGTTCCACACGCGATTGGCCTGGGCGTGTGTATTTCAGAGGTGCGCGAGAAGTTCCACACACGATCGGGCCTGGGGGAGCGTGTGCGTGTATTTCAGGGGTGCGCGCAAAGTTTTACACGTGAATGGCCTGGGTGCGTGTATTTCAGGGGTGCCCGAGAAGTTCCACACGCGATTGGCCTGGGCGCGTGTATTTCAGAGGTGCGCGAGAAGTTTCACAGGTGATTGGCCTGGGCGCGTGTATTTCAGAGGTGCGCGAGAAGTTTCACACGCGATTCGCCTGTGCGCGTGTATTTCAGGGGTGCGCGCGAGAAGTTCCACACGCGATCGGGCCTGGGGGAGCGTGTGCGTGTATTCCAGGGGTGCGCAAGAAGTTTCACATGCGATTGGCCTGTGCGCATGTATTTCAGAGGTGCCCGAGAAGTTTCACATGCGATCGGGCCTGGGGGAGCGTGTGCGTGTATTCCAGGGGTGCGTGAGAAGTTCCACACACGATCGGGCCTGGGGGAGCGTGTGCGTGTATTTCAGAGGTGCGCAAGAAGTTCCACACACGATCGGGCCTGGGGGAGCGTGTGCGTGTATTTCAGGGGTGCGTGCAAAGTTTTACACGCGAATGACCTGGGCGCGTGTATTTCAGGGGTGCGCGAGAAGTTCCACACGCGATCGGGCCTGAGCGAGCGTGTGCGTGTATTTCAGGGGTGCGTGCAAAGTTTTACACGCAAATGGCCTGGGCGCGTTTATTTCAGGGGTGCGTGAGAAGTTCCACACGCGATTGGCCTGTGTACGCGATTCCATTGGACCAAAGGCCCAGACAGCGCAGGCGCGTCTGTGTCGTGACACGCGCTCGCGTTTCCCTGTACCCGGGGGAATGTTACAAGACCAAAAACTGCACATCCGAGTGTCAGCCTGTGTAATTGGAGGATAGGGCCTCAGTGCGTATACGCGGAAGTGACGTTGGACGTGTGGTGCGGTTTAAAAGGTACGTGTAGTACGTCATTTCCTTGTACGTGCTTCTCGTGGAGAGCGAGTGGGTGAAATCTGTACTTCTTATCGGTTCACACGTGATTTACTTCACAGCGTTTCTAGTTCGTACTCCCTGTTACCTCTGTCAGTATTTTTCTGATTTTCTCTTCGACCTGTTTCCTCAAACAGCGTTGACTTCTCCTTTTGTCCTGTCTCCTCAGACAGTGTACAAATCTTATTTTGGCGGGGGTGTTTCCAATGCGCACACGCGTGTATTTTTCACGCTCTTTTCCCAGGCAGACAGTGAGTCGTGCACGTATTTACCAACTGTGCTAGCCCCGTGTGTAGCGTACCCCTTCAGAGGTCATTGTAGGCTGCGTGTGACACGCATACGTTCATTTTTGTGTTTCTGGGTGCCACAGCGTAGTGCGGCGGGTTCCCTTTTCCACACACGTGGTCTACGAGGGGTCGCGTGCATGTCATTTTCTGTTTTAGAGGTGCCTGTGCGTTGCGTGACCCGTCATCTTTCCCCAGGGGTTCCATACAGCCTTGCTAGAGCACTTGGGTACGAATTCCATCTAGTACCCTACCCCTTTGACCCCCAATTGCCCAGGACAATTGTCTACTGCAACTCCCATACGCACAACTTCATCAGTGCCATGGCTGGGAGGCGAGCAAGCGGTAAGGGTGGCAAAGGTGGCCGAGCCTCAAGAGGTGGGCGTGGTGGGCGCGGTAGGGGACGTGGCCAGGATTTGCAGACTACCCCTAGCCCCCCACGTGTGGAGAACCAGTCAAGGACACACACCCCCCCCATGGTTGAGGGAAACGTGGCTGACACCATCCTTGCTCAGCCCTTGTTGGACCGGCCCGTTGTGGCACCTGACCTAGCACAGGGTGACTCCCAGGCTGACTTCCAGGTCGCCAAGTCTAGGCCACGGGTGGCGGCGCAAGCCAGTGTCACCAGGCCACGTGGTACAGGGGCAGCCATGTCATCTGCTGCCCCGAGTAGGCGGGGTGGGGAGGCTGCAGGGGCAGCTGCAGCTCCGTCCACCCCAGCTCTGACTCTCCCAGCCAGGACAGTGTTGGTCCCGGTACATCAGACTGAGGTTCCCCCTGCCATCATCACACTTCAGCTAATGCCTGCAGAAAGTCATGTGGTCAGTGTGCCATCGCACACTACTACTACACAGTCCACCGGTGCTCCTGCCTCTAGTGTCCAGAGTGGCGTAGGGCACTCCGGATCCCCACCACCCACAAAAAGAAAGAGGAAGAGTGCTCGTCCAGTACAGGCTGATGACCCCGACACGGCTACACGGTCCGGCACGCCAAGGAAGCCTAGCTTCAATGATGCCGAACTGGATGCACTTGTGCAGTATGTGTCCAAACAAGACGCCGAAACGGTGGTCACTTCAGGGTGTAGGATCACACCTGCTCGACGTCAGGATCACTGGCAGTCCATCGCGGACAGCATAAGTGCCCTTGGGTTTGTGAGGCGCACAGCTGTTGAGTGCTACAAGCGCTGGAACGACCTTAAGTGCAGGGCAAAGAAAAAGCTGGCCTCAAGTCATGCCGCAACTTTGGTGACTAGAGGTGGGTCTCCACAAGAGGACATTGAACTCACTCTACATGAGCATGTTGCTGGGACCTACGTCACAGGGGAGCAGATCCAAGGTGTGGGAGAACTGCCAGATTACGAGGCATTGTCCGGTGAGTGCACATGCATGTGTGTGTGATCCATGTGTATGTTGTTTGTGGGAGGGGTTCTGGTTGAGTGCCAGGTCAGGGTGTGTGTGCCTGAGTGTTTTGGGCCACCCATTTGCTTCATCCAATGCATTCGGCGCCCAGGGATTTGGGTATTACAGTATCCCTTCTGCCCACAGTAGGCATTTTGCACTACATCGCGCCAGTTGCCCTTGAAGTGGCATCTTGCAACAACATTGTTCCGTATTTAGCTGTGTTCATTCAGGCTGATTGTTGAAATTCACCCGGTTCTACTGCGCATCACTCTGCCCTATTGTCACATATATGACATGCCTATGGTACATGCCATCTGTGTGATGGCATGTGTCATGTATGTGTGTTGGACATGCCACTCCCAGGCCAATGTGTGATGGCACTGCTAGCCAGCATGCAGCTAATGTGTTGCTCTTCCATCTTGGTGTCATCAGTGTCTGACATTTTCCTCCCCTTCCAACTCATGGACAGTGCATGCATGGGAGGGTTATAGTCATGTGGGACATGTATAAATCAAGTACTGTTACTGTAGCTTGTCTAGCCTAATTGCGTGCCATGGTGCTAATGCCTGTTTCCATTTTTTGTCTTTCATGTTTTTGCAGACGATGACGCACTTGATGCTGTTGAGGGTGAGGAGATGGTGCAGGCCCAGGAGGGATCTGAAGCACGACCAGGCACCAGTGGGGGACGTGGTTTGGTGGTGGGGGAGAACCCTCTCTTGCTGCAGGCCATACTGTCCAGGGGTGTCCCTGGCTGCACCTCCCCAGAACTCTTTTCAGGTGTTGATTCGGATGAGACCTATGTGGATTCGCAGGTATGTGTTCATGGAAGGGATACTGTTCTGTCCGACCCACCTGCACCAGCGGTAGAGCCCACCATGGGGATGTCAGCGTTGGTAGGTGCGCCTGTGGTGGTTACGGATGCAGGGCCACACTCCGCAACATCTGATCCTGTTCCTGGGCCAGCAGATCAGAGGGGAAATGCAGTCCTGCAGCCTCAGGCAGTGCCGACACAGCAAGGCGCAGTTCGCCTTGCCCCTGACAGGTTTGGTGCCCGCCAACGAGGTGGCCGTCCGCCACCGGGCAATACCGCATGGGAGAAATCCATATACGGTATGGCTAACCAACAGGCAGCATCATCAGAAATGATTGCTCAAGCCATGGAGAGGGTGGCCACTTCCATTGTCCCCCCAGAAAGGCAGATGGAGCTACTACAGCAGGCAACAGACTCCATTTGCCAATCAGTCAGGGAGGACATGTTGGCGTCCAACAGGGACAGACAGGCGGCCCTGGACAATCTGAGGGAATCAATTTCTCTAGATGCCCAGGGACAGAGGGAAGCCCTGAGGGGAGAGGTCCGGCACCTCAGGCAGACTCTTGTGGACCTTGAGGCTTCCACTGGCACCAGGACGGAACAGCTGCTGGAGCGCGTCACCCGTATGCTCTCAGCAGACATTCAGGCAACTCGGGCGGGGGCCCGGGCAACTCGGGCGGAGGTCCGGGCAACACGTCGGGTGTTGCATGGGGATCTCCGCACCATATCCCTCCAGAACGAGGCCTTCCACACCCGCATGCTTGCTGCCATGGAGGACCAAACTAGGGCTTTGCATGGGCTGCCTCCCATAGCACCACCACCTCCTGTGGCAGCAGCAGCAGAGGTTGAGGAGAGCGAATCCAGCAGTGAATCTCCCACGATTTAGTAGCCGTGCAGGCCATGAGCCCTTGGAGGTGTTTTTTTTTCCCAACATTCACACTGGTGGCTGTTGGTGGGCACCCTGTCCTCGGACCTCCTGGGTGGCCTCCCCCACTCCCCCTGGCCCACACATGGCCATTTTTGATTTTTGATTTTTTGTTGCAGTGTGTTGCCTTGTGTGGCTCCCGTGGGCATCCACTGTATTCCAGCTGGGCACATGCAGGCTTGTCCTGAGTTTGGGTTAGATGCTTGGGTTCGTGAGACACACACCCCTCCTGCTTCCCGTTTCCATGGGCTTGCAAAAGGTGTGCCCAAGTGACAGTGACTTACACAGTGACATTGGACTCCCACGACATGTGTGGGCAGTCTGTAGTCAATGCTGTGTATACATTCCTAGTGCATATTGTTGTTGTATTGTGCACTGCATGGTGTATTGATGTGTGCTTGTGCATCCATGTCTCCCTCCTAATTTGCAGGTTCATTCCTCATGTCTTCACAAGGCCATCCACTTTGGAGATGGAGTTCATGTTGTGAGCAGTGGACTTCCAGCTGTGCGTGGCAACAACACTGTACAGTTGGAGGTGGTGGATGTGCTGGCATTCTCATGTTGTAATACTACGTATCCTTTACCTTAGTACTGTCATGTTTATGCTATGTCGATTGTATTGTGGTAAGTATTTGGTCATGTGTGTTGTTATTTCTGCATTTATGTGGGCATATTGTGTGTGGCCAGTTTCCATTAGGGACACTGTACTTTGTGACACGTGTCATGTTTGGGGGATGACTTTGTTTGCTCTCACATGGCATGTCATGCCATGGTGTGTTGGGTGGCGGTGCTGGGGAGGGGTTGGGTGACATGGCACTGTTGTCATGTTGTATCTTGCAAGGGGGTCATGATTTTAGCAGCATAGAAGTGTGTCTTTTGAACACAGCATTGGTGGTGTTTGTGTAGGTAGGGAAGCACACAATGGAACACTTCCAGATGTACAATCTCAGGCTGGTATGGTTGTGACAGTTGACTGTCCATTGACACATCATAATTGTCAGTTACAATCATCATTGATTGTCAGCTGGTATTTGCCAGGGCTGTGTGCACTCCACAGGGGTGTGATTTTATGTGAAGTAATTAGCCACGAGCTGCGTACGGGCTTCCTCACCCCGTGCCCTTTCCCCTCCCATGCGCAGCGGGCATGCATGTGGTTGGGGATGTGGGGGCACCGCCATGTCCACGGCCAGGCCCCGGCGTGTTGCAACGTTGTGCAGGACACATGCTGCCACTATGATCCTGCACACTACTGGGGGAGCGTATAACAGCTGCCCGCCAGAACGGTCAAGGGAGCGGAAGCGTGACTTGAGCACTCCGAATGTGCGCTCCACGATTCCCCAGGGTTGCAATGTGGGCTGTGTTGTATCTTACCTGGGGTGGCGTGGTGGGGTTCCGAATTGGCGTCATCATGTGGGTGCTCAGAGGGTAGGCACTGTCCCCTGGGGAGGTGGTGATGGGTATCATTAGTGGGGTTGTGACATTACTCAGTATCTGACATGCATGCATGCGCAGTGGCATTTATACTCACCGAGCAGCCATGTATCGCCATGCCACCCAGCTTCTATGTCCTGGTTTAGGGTAGACATTCTGTAGATGAAACTGTCGTGGGTGGAGCCTGGATAGTTGGCGTATACTGAGGTGATGATTCCCTTGGCATCACATACTACCTGGCCGTTGATGGAATGCCAGTGCTTGCGGTTTCGATAGATGTGCTCAGTTGCCCTGGGGGGACGTAGAGCCACATGGGTGCAATCAATGGCACCTAGCACTTTGGGGAATTGTGCCACCCTGTAGAAATCCTGGGCGACAGCCTGCCTTTCTGCAGGTGTTCTGGGCAGGTATATGTGCCTGCGGACTGATGGGCGTGCAGTGATGATGGCCAAGACCTGGTGTAGGCAGCGTGACTGCGTGGCCTGTGACACCCCCCCCCACTATGGCACTTGTCCGCTGAAATGATCCAGTGGCCAAGAAGTGCAGTACGTTAAGGACCTTCTCCAGGGGGCTGAATGCTTGGGAGCACAGGGTGGTTGATGTGAGGTCATCCTCCCACTCACTGACCAGGTTGAGTATTATGTGAGGTGGAAACCTGTACCTCCCATACACATGGTCATCAGGCATCCCAAAAAGGCTGGTTCTGGGTGTAATAATTCTGGCCCTGACTATCCTCCTCCTCCTCCTGCGGTATCCCACGGCCACTGCTGCTATGAACGGTATATTCATCCTGGCGTCTGAGCTTGTTTGTTGATTGCGTGCACTTTTATGCTGTGCGGGTCGACGTACGCCTACTTCCTGCTGGCGTACGTGTTTCCGGATTGGCCACGTTCGCTTCCATGAATACGTGTTGTAGGCGAGCGTGTGAAACTTCCCGCGCACCCCTGGAATACACGTACCCAGCCCAATCGCGTGTGAAACTTCCCGCGCACCCCTGAAATACCCGCACCCAGCCCAATCGCGTGTAAAACTTCGCGCACCCCTGAAATACCCGCACCCAGCCCAATCGCGTGTAAGACTTCCCGCGCACCCCTGAAATACACGTACCCAGCCCAATCGCGTGTGAAACTTCTCACGCACCCCTGAAATACACGCACACGCTCCCCCAGGCCCGATCGCGTGTGAAACTTCTCGCACACCCCTGAAATGCACGTACCCAGCCCAGTCGCGTGTAAAACTTCTCGCGCATCCCTGAAATACACGCACACGCTCACCCAGGCCGGATCGCGTGTGAGACTTCTCGCGCACCCCTGAAATACACGTACCCAGACCAATCGCGTGTGAAACTTCTCACGCACCCCTGAAATACACGCACACGCTCCCCCAGGCCCGATCGCGTGTGAAACTTCTCGCGCACCCCTGAAATACACGTACCCAGCCCAGTCTCTTGTAAAACTTCTCGCGCACCCCTGAAATACACGCACATTCTCACCCAGGTCCGATCGCGTGTGAGACTTCTCGCGCACCCCTGAAATACACGTACCCAGCCCATTCGCGTGTAAAACTTCTTGTGCACCCCTGAAATACCCGCACCCAGCCCAATCGCGTGTAAAACTTCCCGCGCACCCCTGAAATACACGTACCCAGCCCAATCGCGTGTGAAACTTCTTGCGCACCCCTGAAATACCCGCACCCAGCCCAATCGCGTGTAAAACTTCCCGCGCACCCCTGAAATACACGTACCCAGCCCAATCGCTTGTGAAACTTCTCGCGCACCCCTGAAATACACGTACCCAGCCCAATCGCATGTGAAACTTCTCACGCACCCCTGAAATACACGCACACGCTCACCCAGGCCGGATCGCGTGTGAGACTTCTCACGCACCCCTGAAATACACGTACCCAGCCCAATCGCGTGTAAAACTTCTCACGCACCCCTGAAATACCCGCACCCAGCCCAATCGCGTGTGAAACTTCCCGCGCAACCCTGAAATACCCGCACCCAACCCAATCGCGTGTAAAACTTCCTGCGCACCCCTGAAATACACGTACCCAGTCCAATCGCTTGTGAAACTTCTCGTGCACCCCTGAAATACACGTACCCAGCCCAATCGCATGTGAAACTTCTCACGCACCCCTGAAATACACGCACATGCTCACCCAGGCCCGATCGCGTGTGAGACTTCTCGCGCACCCCTGAAATACACGTACCCAGCCCAATCGCGTGTGAAACTTCTCCCCTGAAATACATGCACAGGCTCCCCCAGGCCCGATCGCGCGTGAAACTTCTCGCGCAGGCGTGTTCCTGAGACCCATAATGCACGTTCCCCGCTTTGCGTTTGCTGTTTGCCAGTCCGGTGAACTGGTCCAGGGTTGGCGCAGCCCTTGGCGATGGTTTTGCGATCTTGATGGCTTTTCCTTGCGCGAAGGCGTTCTTGGGGGCGTAACTGGCGCTGCTGCAGGCTCGCTGCGCCACTCTGCGCCACGTCTGCTTTTGGAAGCGAGAATCCATGAATACGCTGTGCGCGGAAATTGATTTTATCGCACGCGGCTGGCGCAGATATTCGCACGGGCACGCTGTGCGCCAGCCGCGTGCAACACTTTTGTGCGAATTTCCATGAATTACCTGTTAGGGAGAATTCTCTGTTTAGGCTGAATTTCCCAACCTAGTGAGTCCCCCAGCAGCTTTGCTGGATTTTTGGGGTTTATTTTTTTCTCCTGCCAAGAGTGAGACTCTTTTACCCTCACTCTTGGGCATGACTTGAGAGTGTTTCTGTGACTTGCTATGTGCTTATGGGCTAGTGGGTTTCCCCATAGGCTATCATTGGTTTTTGAATGTGTGTTACACAGCACCCTCAGTGCAGTAACACAGGGGTGTCATAGAGACCCCCAAACATAGACTCCACACCCTGGGACTGACTACTGTCTCCCTGGGTCTGTAAAGTCACCATTGACTTTACTAGTCTTAATTTAGGAACTTAACCAGTACAAACCATCATACTGTGGAAGTACTGGTAGGGGCAATTAGATTGCCCCTGGGTCTGTTGTCGAGGGGGTACTGTCCCGTCCACTCTCGCCGAGTTTCTGGCTGGTGGAAGTGGATACCACGGAAATATTCCACCGGAATATTTCCCAATGGGATTTCCCATTGATTTTAATGCACCACTTTTTGGTGCAATGTTAAAGATACCGCCGGTTTATTTATTCAATATAAATTCACCGGTTGGGATTTTTTGCAAGAACTCGCCGCCAAAATGGCGTCTAGGTTCATTTCAGTAACCCTGAACCCGAGTCGAGCCTTTGTTCCACTTTTGGCGTGCTTCTGCACAGAAGCCCTCCAAAGTGGTGCCATTCTGTCTGGGTACCACAGGGGGGTAGGGAGGGGGTTTAGGCACCCTGGACTGAGTTGCCTTGCAAACTCATGTCGCACTCTGGTGTGATTGGCCCAAGTGGTGAGCCACCCCGCTCACCACTTAGCATGTTTGAGTGACAGCTAGGCTGTATGAATGGGGGTTTGCTGCATAAAAGCAGGGTTTTTGGGACTGGTTCTTCAGAAGTCGCCACAGGACCTAAGAAGCCGAAGAGGGAGAAGCCGAGCCGACCTGCCAAGACGACACCACCGGTGGAGCCCTGCGGAACTGTCTCACCACTTTTCCCAACGACAGAGGAGATCTCCCGCCTGGAGAGTCTTCTTCCCTTGACTGGTGGGGACAACCAGTTTCTGCCTTCTTTTCGCCGCCCTGAAGCATCTCGTGGACGCCTTGCCTGTGCCAAGCACCCCGGCAACCGGGATACCACTTTTTACCTCAACCGCGAAAGAGAGGTAACATCCTTTTAACCGGAAAAAAACTCCACGGCTGGTTTCTTCCCTGGTAGTGCAACGACCTTCAGCTTTCCTCCACAACGAGATCTTCTCCTCCTCTGGACGACGCCGCGACTTGCACCCACTACCAGGAACAACTGCCACCGCTGGAGGATCCTTTCCATTTTAAAGGTACCGTGTTCCGCCCGCTTCCCTTACCACCGATTGTACGGGGTAGATTTAGCCCTCGGCTCTTGACCCTGGGTAAGCCTGGGACACCCTAACTAAACTTTTCTAAACTTGGTAAAACCTTTTCTACTCACCTGTAAAGACTTGTGACATTGTGTGATCTTGGGCATCTTTTCGCCTGGCTTTCCCTAGAGTGGGCCTGGCAACCGAACGTCCTTGCTCCTCAATAGACTGCCTTTCTACACTCACTGTGAATCTCTGAAAAGTGTTTTGCCTTGCTGTTTTCACTTCTTTTGCCTTTTCCCTCCCTTTTTAACTAACTTGTTGGAGTGCCATCTAATGTTAAGCGCTCACCTCTGTTTGGAAATAAGTGGTGTTAACTTAGACTTGTCCAAAAAATAACTAGGGATGTACATATAAGTAATAGTGACTGTGTTTTGACTTACTTACCTTTTCTGTGCTAGTGTAATTTATGAGTGTGTCTTTTAAATAAATAATTATATACTTTTACACCTAGCTCTGGTCAGTGTTTGCTTGTACTACTGTGCCTCTGTACCTATTATGTATGCTCTGTATACTGCCTAACTCTTCTTGAGGGAAGTCTGACTGCTCAGCCACAGCTACCAGGTAAATCTGGTTGGTACAGACTGCTACCAAGTGGGTTTACTGCCAAACACCTGTAGTCTTAAATCTTTTGCAGTGGTCCCAGAGGGAACTGCACAGGTTTCTGTCAAACACTGGTGTACAGCAGTGGGATTTGTATTGAGCATACACTTTAGTGTACTTTTGAGATACCTTAGTGCAACTAACCACAAAGCTTAAGCACAAAAAGAAAAAGTCATTTTCTAACCTGTCTACTATGGAAAGTTATAGTCAAGAGTCCCTTGCTACAAAAACTGCTGATTGTCTAAGACTTCTCTGTAAGCATAAGAATCTCATGACTAAAGGAAAGAAAATGGAGCTAATAGAAAGGTTGTTAGAAAATCAAAGTCTGGATGATGGTTCAGAGGAACCTAACACTCCAGCAAATGTAGAGAACAGCAATGATATTTATATTGAACAAAGTATTGATGATCTTGGATCAGAACCAGAAGAGGAAGATTAAACTATTGTAGATGTTCCCTCTAGGCCTCTGTCTGCTCTACCAGCTGTACCTACTGGGCCTTTGCCAGGTCCCATATTTGGTCCTCAGTACTATGAACTGGAGAAAATGAAACTTGAATTAGAGTACAAGAAACGTAATGCTCAAACTGACAAAGAACTAAGGCTAAGAGAAATGGAGCTCAAGTATGAGCTAGAAATGAAGAAATTGTCTGTTGAGAATGCTTCTCTCTCTGGCTCCTCTAGAAGTTCCAGTCCTAAAAGACCCCGGATGCCTAAAGAATTGATTGGTATGTATGAGCCTAGGTTGGATGTGTTGGATTGGTTGTCTATGTTTGAGTATAATCATGGGCTCCAGAACATCACAGGTAATGAGTTACTCACCTGGTTGTTCTCTAGGCTTCCCCGTGTTGCGACTGATGCAGTCATGGAGTTGGGGGAGGAGGATAGGAAAGAGTATGAATGTGTGAAACTAGCTTTGATAGCTAGGTTTGGGAAGACCCCTTCCCAGTATCTTAGGAGGTTTAGAAGCCTCAAAAAGCATGATGGTACCCCTTGGGCTACATGGGTGTGTGAAGGGTTGAAAAACTTAGAGGGATGGATTAAGGGTTACAAAGTGAACACTTATGAAGGAATGAGAAATCTTGTAATGATGGAGTCAATTTATGATGCCTGCTCTCCTGAGCTCAGACAGCACTTGGCTGATTCACAGGAATTAGATCCTAGAAAGCTAGCTAAGGCGGCTGACTTGTGGGTTGCCAACAGGGCTACTCACAAGGATTCTGGGGTAACTCAGAAGAAGGATGAGGGGCAACAGCCTAAGAAAGACTCCAAAGAGAATTCTAATAATTACAATTCCAAAGAGGGCCCCAAACCACACCATAAGGGTAAGCCACCTGGGAAACCACAGCAGAGTAGTATAGCTTCTGGTGCCAAACCAGAAGGAGGTCAGAACAAGCCTCCATTCCAAACGGCCTTTGGATCCTGTTATGTTTGTAAGGCTACTGACCATGTGAAAGGAGATCCCAGATGTAAGGGTAAACCTTCAGGGGTCCAGCTTGTCTCCTTAGCCTTCGCTCCAGAGGAGGAAGTCCCTATGGCAAGTGGAAACTTTCTACTACTGGCTGATGAACCCACTGGAGTCTCAGCCAGTGTTTCTTTAGTCTCTCTGGGGTTGTGGGAACAACAGAATTTAGATGTCTATAATTCTATCCCAGATAATACTAAAGAGTATTATAAGGACAGTGTCCACGTGAATGGTCAGGAGACTCCTGCCATCAGGGACACTGGGGCCAGCATAACTGTGGTGGATGAATCATTTTTCAAGGCAGAGGATGTTGCTAAGGCACCCAAATGCCTCACCAATTTAGCTGGAGGGCCTGTGCAGATGTGTCCCCAGTTACCAGTTCTCATCCAGTGTAATGATATGGCTGTGAAGATACCTGTCAGTATACAATGTGAAGTACCAGGAAGGGTTCTGTTGGGTAATGACCTGAAAGCTCTTGGAGTTGTGTCACATACCCCCAGACCTCCTCGTAAAAGGTTACAGGAGCTCACCAAACCTGCAAGAGAGAAAACCCTGCGAGGTTTATCTCAGGAGATGATGACAGAAATCACTCCTCTTCCACTGGAGCAACTTACTGCGGTAACTACCAGATCAGGAGCAAAGGGGCAACCCAAGACTCCTAGGAAAAAAACTACAGCAAGCACTCCAGTGCTCCCAACAAGGACTTCCCCGAGGTTGTCCAAAGTTACACCTGTAACTCCACCTCCAGCTGAAGCTGAGAGGGAGGTACAACCCTGTCTGGTTGAACTAGACTCTGAAGAAGAGCTAGTAGGAGGCCCAGAACTTATTGGAGACCTGGACCCGGCTGACCATCCTGAGCTGCAGATTTTACTGGCTGAAGGTGGACCCAGCAGGTCAGCTTTTCGTAAGGGACAAAGAGAATGTCCAACTCTGGAGGGCCTTCGCCAAAAGGCAGCTTCTCAGGCTGATGGGCAAGAGCCTGGGAAGTATAGGTTACACTGGGAAGATGGCCTCTTCTACAGTGAACCAACTGGATCTGAACCTGGAGCCTACCAACGCCTGGTAGTGCCCCAAGAGAACAGACAACAGTTCTTGCAACTAGCCCACGAGATTCCTTTGGCTGGTCACTTGAGTTTCAAGAAGACCAACGAAAGGCTCTCTCTCTACTTTTATTGGCCAAAGATGGGGGCTGAAGTAGATAGATATTGCAGGAGCTGCCATACCTGCCAGACTTCTGGTAAGGTTGGTTCAAAGAATGTGGCACCTTTAGTGCCTCTCCCAGTTGTGGGAGTCCCATTTGAGAGGGTAGGGATTGACATTGTTGGTCCCCTTGATCCCCCAACCTCCTCAGGCAACAGGTTTATCCTTGTTGTAGTAGACCATGGTACTAGGTACCCTGAGGCAATTCCTATGAGGACTGTTACAGCTCCGGCTGTAGCTAAGGCCCTCCTCTGTATTTTTACCAGGGTTGGGTTTCCTAAGGAGGTGATCTCTAACAGGGGGTCAAATTTTATGTCCCACTACATGAAAGCCATGTGGAAAACCTGCGGAGTTACCTACAAGTTCTCAACCGCATACCACCCTCAGACAAACGGGTTGGTAGAAAGGTTTAACAGAACCATGAAGAGCATGATAGGTGCTTTAGAAGAACCCCTTAAAAAGAAGTGGGACCTTCTACTGCCATGCCTTCTCTTTGCTTATAGGGAAGTCCCTCAGGAGGGAGTAGGTTACTCTCCCTTTGAACTTCTCTATGGCCATCCAGTCAGAGGCCCCTTGGCCCTGATTAAGGAGGGGTTGGAGAGTGCTCCTTCCCCCAAGCCAGTCAGAGTTACTGACTCTGTGATAGGTCTCCGAAGGAGAATGTCACACATGATGGCAGAAGCAAGTGACAACTTGAAAGCTGGACAAGCTCTGATCAAACATTGGCATGATCAGAAGGCTAACATGGTTGAGTTTACTCAAGACCAGCTAGTTCTAATTATGCTTCCAACAAGGCAGAGGGCCTTGCAAGACAAATGGATGGGACCTTCAAGGTTGTGGGAAAACTTGGAGAGGTCAACTATCTGGTGGATCTGGGCAAACCCAGGGAAGCTCCCAGAGTCTTCCACACTAACCGCCTCAAAGCCTATGTCTCTAGACCAGAAGTAGGAGCCTTGCTTCTAGCTTCATCAGAAGAGGAGGAGGAGAGTGAAGCTCTACCTGACCTCCTGAGAGGCTTACCTTTGGACGAAAAGGTTGAAGGAGTTAATCTCTCTTCAGATCTGACCCCTGAGCAACAGGAGGAGTGCAAAGCTATGTTAAATCAGTTTGCCCCCCTGTTCTCACTTTCACCAGGCTTGACCCCTTGGGGACAGCATGATATACTCACTGGTGACTGTCTGCCAGTCAAAAGCAGAGGATACAGAATGTCAGAACATGTCAGAACCCACATCAAAGTTGAGGTCAAGAAGATGCTTGATCTCGGGGTAATAGAGCCCTCTACTAGTCCATGGTCTTGCCCAGTGGTGTTAGTACCAAAGGCAGGATCCAAAGAGTTGAGATTCTGTGTGGACTATAGAGCTCTTAATGCAGTCACCAAGACTGATGCCCACCCTTTGCCAAGGACAGATGAGTTGGTGGATAAACTTGGTGCAGCCAAGTACCTCAGCACACTGGACCTTACGTCAGGCTATTGGCAAATAGCCCTGACAGACCATGCCAAGGAGAAAAGTGCATTTTCTACCCCAGTTGGCCTATACCAATTCAAGGTTATGCCTTTTGGACTAAAAAATGCACCTGCAACATTCCAAAGGATGGTGAACCAAGTTCTAGCTGGGATGGAGGACTTCTGCATGGCATACTTGGATGACATTGCAGTCTTCAGCCACTCCTGGGAGGACCATGTGAACCACTTAGGACATGTTTTGCAGGCTCTTGAGCAGTCCAATCTGACCATAAAGGCAAGCAAATGCCGAATTGGACAGAGTAAAGTGGTCTACCTTGGACATGAGGTAGGAGGTGGAGAGATAAGGCCTTTGCTCAGCAAGATTGAAGCTGTGCAAAATTGGACAACACCTACTACTCAGACCCAGGTGAGAGCCTTCTTAGACCTCACTGGGTATTACAGGAATTTCATTGAGAACTATGGGACCATAGCTTCTCCTCTGAATGTGATATCCTCTCCAGAATTCCCTAAGAAGGTCAAATGGAATGAGGAATGCAATCAGGCCTTTGAAAACCTGAAGAAAGCTCTTTGCCAAGCTCCAGTACTTCGAGCTCCTGACTACCACCAAACTTTCATTGTACAAACTGATGCTTCCAATGTAGGTATAGGTGCAGTTCTTAGCCAACTGGATGAGAAGGGTAGGGAACACCCCATTTGCTTCATCAGTAGAAAACTGAAGGATCCTGAAACAAGGTGGGCAACAATAGAAAGAGAATGCTTTGCTATTGTGTGGGCACTGAAGAAGTTTAGGCCATACTTGTATGGTTCTACTTGTGTCATTCAGACTGACCACCAACCCTTGAGATGGTTAATGCAAATGAAAGGGGAAAATCCAAAACTATTGAGATGGTCAATCTGCCTCCAAGGGTTTGATTTCACCATTGAGCACAGGTCAGGGTGTCACCATCAAAATGCTGATGGACTCTCTAGGATGTATGTCATCGACTAGAGGTATGAGGTTCACCCAGGAGTGGATTAAATCCTCCTGTCCCTTAGTCTGGGGGGGGCGAGTGTTAGGGAGAATTCTCTGTTTAGGCTGAATTTCCCAACCTAGTGAGTCCCCCAGCAGCTTTGCTGGATTTTTGGGGTTTATTTTTTTCTCCTGCCAAGAGTGAGACTCTTTTACCCTCACTCTTGGGCATGACTTGAGAGTGTTTCTGTGACTTGCTATGTGCTTATGGGCTATGGGGTATTTTTTCCCCATAGGCTATCATTGGTTTTTGAATGTGTGTTACACAGCACCCTCAGTGCAGTAACACAGGGGTGTCATAGAGACCCCCAAACATAGACTCCACACCCTGGGACTGACTACTGTCTCCCTGGGTCTGTAAAGTCACCATTGACTTTACTAGTCTTAACTTAGGAACTTAACCAGTACAAACCATCATACTGTGGAAGTACTGGTAGGGGCAATTAGATTGCCCCTGGGTCTGTTGTCGAGGGGGTACTGTCCCGTCCCCCCTCGCCGAGTTTCTGGCTGGTGGCAGTGGATACCATGGAAATATTCCACCGGAATATTTCCCAATGGGATTTCCCATTGATTTTAATGCACCACTTTTTGGTGCAATGTTAAAGATACCGCCGGTTTATTTATTTAATATAAATTCACCGGTTGGAATTTTTTGCCAGAACTCGCCGCCAAAATGGCATCTAGGTTCACTTCAGTAACCCTGAACCAGAGTCGAGCCTTTGTTCCACTTTTGGCGGGCTTCTGCACAGAAGCCCGCCAAAGTGGTGCCATTCTGTCTGGGTACCACAGGGGGTGTGGGAGGGGGTTTAGGCACTCTGGACTGAGTTGCCGTGCCAACTCATGTCGCACTCTGGTGTGATTGGCCCAAGTGGTGAGCCACCCCGCTCACCACTTAGCATGTTTGAGTGACAGCTAGGCTGTATGAATGGGGGTTTGCTGCATAAAAGCAGGGTTTTTGGGACTGGTTCTTCAGAAGTCGCCACAGGACCTAAGAAGCCAAAGAGGGAGAAGCCGAGCTGACCTGCCAAGACGACACCACCGGTGGAGCCCTGCAGAACCGTCTCACCACTTTTCCCAACGACAGAGGAGATCTCCCGCCTGGAGAGTCTTCTTCCCTTGACTGGTGGGGACAACCAGTTTCTGCCTTCTTTTCGCCGCCCTGAAGCATCTCGTGGCCGCCTTGCCTGTGCCAAGCACCCCGGCAACCGGGATACCACTTTTTACCTCAACCGCGAAAGAGGGGTAACATCCTTTTAACCGGAAAAAAACTCCACGGCTGGTTTCTTCCCTGGTAGTGCAACGACCTTCAGCTGTCCTCCACAACGAGATCTTCTCCTCCTCTGGACGACGCCGCGACTTGCACCCACTACCAGGAACAACTGCCACCGCTGGAGGATCCTTTCCATTTTAAAGGTACCGTGTTCCGCCCGGCTTCCCTTGCCACCGATTGTACGGGGTAGATTTAGCCCTCGGCTCTCGACCCTGTTCAAGCCTGGGACACCCTAACTAAACTTTTCTAAACTTGGTAAAACCTTTTCTACTCACCTGTAAAGACTTGTGACATTGTGTGATCTTGGGCATCTTTTCGCCTGGCTTTCCCTAGAGTGGGCCTGGCAACCGAACTTCCTTGCTCCTCAATAGACTGCCTTTCTACACTCACTGTGAATCTCTGAAAAGTGTTTTGCCTTGCTGTTTTCACTTCTTTTGCCTTTTCCCTCCCTTTTTAACTAACTTGTTGGAGTGCCATCTAATGTTAAGCGCTCACCTTTGTTTGGAAATAAGTGGTGTTAACTTAGACTTGTCCAACAAATAACTAGGGATGTACATATAAGTAATAGTGACTGTGTTTTGACTTACTTACCTTTTCTGTGCTAGTGTAATTTATGAGTGTGTCTTTTAAATAAATAATTATATACTTTTACACCTAGCTCTGGTCAGTGTTTGCTTGTATTACTGTGCCCCTGTACCTATTATGTATGCTCTGTATACTGCCTAACTCTTCTTGAGGGAAGTCTGACTGCTCAGCCACAGCTACCAGGTAAATCTGGGTGGTACAGACTGCTACCAAGTGGGTTTACTGCCAAACACCTGTAGTCTTAAATCTTTTGCAGTGGTCCCAGAGGGAACTGCACAGGTTTCTGTCTAACATTACCCTGTTAGTGTTTTCACTGCAGCAGATGCTGTGATACCAGTGTTCTCAATACTGAAGGAGCTATATTTATTATCTAGTTTTTTTAGGGACTCTTTGGGGCCCACCAGTAGGATTTCTGTTTTTTCCCCATTTAGACATAGGCCATTGGCTGCCATCCAGGCCTGTATGCGAGCATATGTCTTCTGGAGGGTTTTTAGGTCTTGTTCATAGTCACCTGTTATGGGGAGTAGGATTGGGTATCGTCAACATAGTTGGTAAAGGCTATGCCGAATTCCTCAAGGTCACTGAAAAGGGGAAGAGTGAACAGATTGTTAAGGGTGGAGGATGTACAGGATCCTTGAGGGACTCCACACCCAATGGGGGATGGAGAAGCTGAGGCCTGGTCAGAGAAGACTCTCATAGTTCGGCCCTCCAAGAAGGAGGTGATCCATGCTGTGGCTTCTTTGGAGAAGTGAGCTGTGACAATGAGGTGTTTGCACAGGATCTTGTGGTCAACCAAGTCGAAGCCCGCAGAGAGATCTAGAAGTAGGAGGAGTGAGGATTTGCCTTTGTCCATGGCTTCTAGTAGTTGATTCTTAAGGTCGAGTAGGGCTGATTCCGTGCCGTGACGAGGGCGGAAGCCAGATTGTCTTTTACAAAGGATGTTGTGTGTTTCCAGATAGGACTGAATCTGTAGATATGCAGCCTTATCCAGGATTTTCAGCAGGAATGGCACAGTGGTAATTGGATGGTAGTTGTTAGGGGATTCAGGATCAAGAATGTTTTTTTTAGAAGTGGCCGAACCCAGGCTTCCTTAAGGGCAAGTGGGACATTGCTGGTAGCGAAGGAGGCATTGATGAAGGTGGTGACAAATGGGGCCAAGGCTGTCGCACAGTCTTTTACTAAGTTAGCTAGGAACCTGTCACCTTTACATATTGATGATTTGATGTGTTTCATGATCCCTAGGAGCTCAGGGGTTGTTACATCCCTAAATGCAAAGGGTTTGGGTGTGTTTGTGTCATGTTGATTGCTAGCGAATGGGAGGGTGATGGGGGTTTTCGATGTGGGTGAGGTGGCTTTAGGCGGATTGTCGAATTGAGTCTTAATCTTCTTTTGGAGGGTTTTGATTTTATCTAGCTTGGCATGATGGATGTTATTATACCATGTTTCATTTTTCTTGGTGGGTTGTGTAGTGAGGGGGGTGGTTAGCTCATTGTAGATGGCGAATAGTTCTTTGGATTGGGAGTTGGCTTTGTCAATTCTAGAGTTATATGTGGCAGCTTTGGCTCTGGAGATTGCCTTTTTATAGTCTTTGGCGATTGTAAGGGAGGTGACTTTTGTGGGAGTGGAGGGGTTCCGTTGCCATGCTGTTAGTGCTACTCGTTTGGTGTCTCGCGCGTCAAGGAGTTCCTGTGTGAACCACGAGTTTGCATGAAGTATCTTCTTAGCTTTTTTCTCTTCTAATGGGGCTACCACGTCTAGTACCTCTTTGAGAGTGGTATTGCAAAGCTCTACTAGTTCTGTGGGGTTTCTGGATGTGGGTTGAGCTATTGCTGAGGATTCAATAAGAGGGAGGTTTCTGTACACGGTTAGTAGTTTTTTTGACCTTGCCATAGTAGCTGGTGCGGGTGGGCTTGGGTTCACTCCTGTTTTTGAGGGTATGAAGAAGTGTAGTAGGTGGTGGTCAGTCCAAGGGCGTGGAGTGTTTGAGCTGATGTCAATTGCGCAGTTGTGACATGCTAACCAATCTAGTATGCAACCTTTGGTGTGGGTCGGATTGTTGACTAGTTGGGTAAATCCTAGATTTAGGAGCGTTTTAGAGAAGGCTTTACCTTTCTTGTCTTCAGGGTCTCTGAATCCTAAGTTAATGTCTCCTAGGAGAATGGCTCTTGAGTTGGTTTTGAGGTTGTCCCCTAGGATGTGGGTGACGTTGGATTGGAAGTTGAGATTTGGGCCTGGGGACGGTAGACTATGTGAAGTGTTATGGTGTCATTGGGTGAGGGAGATATTCTCACTGATAGCATGTTGAAGTTATCAGCTTCCGAAATTTTAAGTTGTCTGGCATTGAGAGTTTCCTTTAGAATTAGGGCGACACCTCCTCCTTTACTGGAGGTTCTGTCTTGGCGCAGGATAATGTAGCCTGGTGGCAAGGCTTGGCAGACCGCTGGACTGGAGGCTTCATGTAGCCAGGTCTCTCTGATGGCTAGAATGTCTAGATCCAGATCGGTGATGAGGTCATGGATCTCTGTGGCATGGGCTGTCAGTGAACGTGCATTGATAAGTGCACATTGTAATTGAGTTTTCTGAATGATGTGTGGTTTAGTTTTAGCGGGTATGGCCTTTGGGGAGACAGTGAAGTTGTTTTGCGTGGATGTGATGGTGGGTGATGTCAAGTGGTAGGGGTGATTTTTTTGATTTTGAGTGGCTGAAGGGTGGGCAGAGCGAGAGCCTAATCTTTGGTTGATTTGATGATTGGTTTGATGATAAACATGCTAGAGTCAACTAAATAGGTTTGAATCTTTGGTCATAATGAACGCATCCCAATACAATGATGCACCCAGGCTGGCATCTAAGTACAAGTATATCATAAGCACATATTTCGCCATCACTATATATATATATATATATATATTCAGTGAAAAGACTTTGTTAAAGGGATGCTATGGTTAAGTTGTGCTACTAACCACTATGAAATTCAGTGAAAAAACGTTGTTACAGGGACGTTATGGTTACAAGTAAAACCAAAAAAAAACAGAAATTCACCAGTTATGGTAAGCTAAGCAACCATAACCCCCGCCAAACCATGCACTGCTAAGACTAACACCCAGGACATCAAAGATGACATCACAAATGGCATTGATGACATCACTGATGACATCACATGTGAAATACATTTTGATGAAAACTCCCTCTAAGGAGTTGTGTTTATATTGTTGGTAACAATATGTCAGGGGTGATCAGGAGGCCTATCATGATCTATTAAATCTATTAAAGAATGTACTAATTTAAAATTATTGTATTGGAGTGTTGTTCTTAATACAGAAACCTAATCATATATAAACATAGGAAATGACTGCAGCATGCTCCATACAAGAACACTATTTATAATTTTGCAATTTTGGATAGTACTATAATGAATGCTATCTTATTAGAATTTTGAGTAATTTTAAACATGTAATAACTAGCTAACAATTCAAGACTTACAACACTTGTGCTGGTACAAAAAATACATATGAATAACCACAATGCATACAAATCAGAGGCACATACAGGGAAACTAAAGTAAGGAAGAAAGAATCAGCATCATCAGACAATGTTAATAACATTAAAGTTCATCTTCATGTATACAAATGAATTGTGTGTTTGAGGCCTGCTCATTTCCCCATGTATGTGCACCATGAGCTGAGACCAAACCCTACGGAAAGTACTTAAAGAACATATGACAAGGTTAACGTCTAGATATATAGTACCTTTTCAATATTAATATTCTGACTGTCAGTGAACAAAACCACCTGGCCTATATATGTCAGTGAACAAAAACAAGGGGTCCAGCTATGTGATGTCATCAGTGATGTCATCAGTGACATTGTGATGTCATCGTTGATGTCCTGGGTGTTAGTCTTAGCAGTGCACAGTGGTGGTGTGATTTATGGTTGCTTAGCTTACCATAACTGGGGAATTTCTGGGGTTTTTCGGTTTTACTTGTAACAATAACGTCCCTGTAACTAAGTTTTTTCACTGAATTTCATAGGTTTTTAGTAGCACAACTGAAGTAAAACAACATTTCACATGTTTCTACCAAGAAACCCTTACTTTTACTAATGTACCATACAACATTCTAAACCCCCTTGACCCATGTTGATAAGCATAGTGTCCGCGGACTGTGCACTTGTCCGCGGACATTGGGTAAAATCCATACTACCAAAATGCTCAGGGGATATCGCATATTATTTTAGTATACATCAAAGACACTATACAAGTTAGATAAATAGCACATAGCTAAAGTACAAAGAAATTAAATACTATATCTAGTAATTGTTCACTTAACACACCGACAGTGCAATCCTGTACCATATGAAATATTATGGAACATACCAAAAACAAAAGTAACCTATCCCTCCACCAGAATTACCTCAGTGCTCCTTCACTGTGAACCAACTGTCAACAGCGCACTTTCCAGACCTCTAACAGCACAAATGAACAACAAATTGGTAAGTGCACTACATTTATTCCTACAGCAGAGCACTTTGTTCAATAGACTACAGTAAAAAAAAAAAAATCTCTTTTTTACATAGAAATGTTTAACACCTTGGAGTGGCTTGAAGAACATTTTCCTCGCGATGAAATGACTGAAGACAATCATACTATTGGTACAGAATGCATGTTGGAAATTAAACAAATTGATACACATTGTACTACATATATTTGACACATTGTTTTCTTTAATAGTACATAAAGAAAATAACAGCAACACCAAAGAAACTGAAAATCATGTACAAGTAAAAGAACATATCAAAGAAGAAACAGACCCTTTGGAACACCATCTACAGCATTTAAAACAAAAAAAATGATTTATTAATGACCAATTTCATTATTTTGAAGAACTTTGTGGAAAACCATATCATGGAAAAAGCTAAATATCACTGTCCTACATGCACCTGTACCCCTTCTCCATGCCCCAGTCCACCATCCCCAAAAATTCCCCATTACCATCCCTTCCTCCCCTAACACCCAACCTCTAGGAACCCCAAATTCCCCTATATATGTCTCCATTTCAGCTTCCCCCTCTCTTTTATAATTTACATATTAGTGTGTGTAAATAAAGTTATATGTATACTGTTTCTGTATGTGTCTGCGTTTTAAAAAAAAAAGCTTGTTAGGAAGTCTGCGGACAGCGCGACTGTGCATAATGTACATAATTAACCAAAATGGGGGTGTCGTAGGGACACTATGCCTGTTCATTCTGTTCCCAATCAAAATGAGGTTGTCCATAGGACACGGAACCTGTTCGCCTGTCCATAATTAACAAAAATGGGGGTGACCTAAGGACACTATGCCTGTTCGTACTGTTTGCAATGAAAATGGGGATGGCCTAGGACACAGAACCTGTTTGCCTCTTCGCATTTAACTGAAATGGAGGTGTCCTAAGGACACTATACCTGTTCATAATATCCGCAATCAAAATGGGGGTGTCCGTAGAACACATAACATGTCCACCTGTCAGTAATTAACTGAAATGGGGGTGTGCTTAGAACATTTTATCTGTCCAGGCTGTCCGTAATAAAAATGGAGGTGGCCGTAGAACACTGATCCTGTCCTAATGTCTGCAAAATGGTGACACACCTTTAATTAGTTTGTGGACCCCAACCCTGTCTGGCGGACACTTGTGCGCATGCACAGCACACCCTGTGGGTCCTATGAACATCGCACCTGTCTGCAACTGTCTGCTGCAAGTGTGTTGCACTTTTAATTAGTTCGGGGACCCCAACCATGTCCAGCGGAAATTTGTGTGCATGCACAGCACACCCTTGGGGTCCTACAAACATTGCGCCGGTCCGCAACTGTCCGCCGCACGTGTGTCACACTTTTAATTGGTTCCGGAAACCATACCCTGTCCGAAGGAACACCTGCATGCATGCATACAACAGATGCCATACAATAGGTGTCCAACAGCCATACCATTTACTGTGAAACTTCACCCTTGCACGTGTCCCACACAATGCCCCTGACGATCTGGATACTTTTTGGAAATGTTTGAGCCCTTTTTGGTGTTCGTAGTGTCCACGGATAGCGTGGCTGTCTGCAAAGCGCTCCCCAGCACCCTATAAAAGGTCACACCCCAGAGCTGCTCATCCTGTTTTTGGACTTTCAGAACAGACACTGCTCCACATTGCTGGATTGCTCTTTCCTGTCTGCTGATTGCTGACTTCTTGGTGATTCCTGAGAACATTGGAGATGGCATCCATGGCTGCTCCTGTTGCTGTTGCATCTGCCTCAGCACGACGCCCAACCCATCCACCACCTTCCCAAAGGCATGGAGTGGGGAACAGGTGTGGAGATGCAGAGAGCGATGAAGAGGAAGACGAGGATGAGGTAGAGGAAATCCCTACTCAGGCCAGCCAGTGTGAGGCTTGGGTGTGGAGGTTGTTTACCACCATTGGAGGGGTACCCAAGGCATGTGCAAACAAGGTGCACTGCACTGAGTGCCAGATGGAGCTCAGGCGGGGAAAACCAGGTTTATATAGCTATGGGACCACTACCATGCAGCAACACCTAAACTCGTTCCACAAGGTGGCACTTCGGAGGGTTGTCCCCTACGATAGAACTAATAGGTTGATTTCCTCTACAGCATCCTCTAAATCCGCTCCTGTCACCACAAGAGACACTCCTGTGGGGCAGCGCATCCCTGAACCAGCCTAGGAGGCGATACGAGATGCAGTAGACCCTTACCTTAATAATGTATTATGTATGTACTGCGACCCGGTACTATGCAGGGGGGAGTCATTTCGGAATGCTTTCGAGGCTGTGGTCTGGGAGCATGAGAAAGACTGCTAACTACCTAAGTAAGGCTCACCCTACATCTTCCTCGCTCCACCTGCCTTTTCTTATCCCTGTGGTTGGTGTCCACTCCCGACCCTCCTTACCTTTCCTTTCCTTGTGTGACGTGTAAAAAAACACCCAAAAAATAAAAAACCACACAAACCAAAAGAAAGCGGCTCTTTTCAGAGCCACCTTTCACAGTTTAAAAATAGAAGTGCCATTGAAATGCTGCAGGGCCCTGTGCATTTTTAAAAGTCTGCAGACAGTCTGCAGACTTCTAAAAATGTTTTGCCACAAGGGTATTAAAAACATTGCAATGTTTTTCAAGGTCAAAGGTCTGAAAAGAGCCTTTTTGTGGATTTTGTTTTCAGAAACGTTTGATTGGTCAATTCTTACTGCAAATATGGTTGCTATACTTCTAAAAAGGGCTGTAATGCATTTTTTATATTTCGTAGACAAATCTGATTGCCAGCATCAGTCAGATGGACTCCATCCCTGCGAATAATGTTTGTGCTGCGAAACATAATATTTTCATTTTGGAAAGAGGACATGCCAACATCTCTCAAAAAGGTAGAAACAACCTTGTTGATATTGCGTCTTGCTTTCTCCATTTGTGGACCAAATGAAGAAGAGTGCAGCCACATTTGTCTCTATGCAATACGATAAAAAATTACTCAGGAATTTGGAAACATGTCCATCACTTTCCGAAGTCCTTCTTTCATTGCAAACTTCAACAAGATTCCAGTAACATGTCCTAAAGTATTCCCTCCACAATGAATAATAATAATGTCTGGATGACAGTTTGTCACTAACGTGGCACAAAGACAGACCAAATCCAGCCACTTCATTCCACGCACTCCACACCACTGCACATCCACAAGATGGAATCCAAGATCTGCAGCTACTCCATATTTCTGTGCATGCACCTCCAACCAATGTATCCACGAGTCTCCCAAAATCCAAACACTCTGCTTTTTAAAAGACATAGCCATAGTCACAGGCATCTGCTCTCCCCTAAGCAAACAGATCTTCTGACACAATCTCTCCTTACAAACCACACCCAATAAACCTTATTCACCAATCCTCTAACATGCAGAGTCCCATTTCCATGCCTACCAACCACAAAATCCCCGGATGCAACACTTGCGGTACACAGACTACTGTAGTGTCCACTGACATATTGTGCAATGTGTGGGAATAGAGACACATATGTCAACCAGGGTAGGAAATTTAAATGTAAAGTTGGCTCTGAAAAGAACCAGATGTAGCCCCAGATGTAGCACATCCTGTCCACGAACTCCCCTGGTGTCTGCAGACATCATAACACAGAGACAGCACTTCTTCCCTTTCCACTTCACTCTCTACAGCACTCTTTGGCTGCCTACTGTTAAACAGTCACTCAACTATCCACCAACCACATCCAAGATCTCTATATCTAACTCTCATCAAAATTCAGCAGATTAGATATACTGTTGAGCACTTTCACTGCAAGTCTTCTGTCACTGGAAAACACCTATAGCAACAACTACTGTAATACTCTCCAAGATTTCTGCTTCCAGATTGATCTACATCTACATACATCAACACAAAATACAGGCATGACCACTTTCTGTCTATTAGAATTGCAACTCTATGATACATGCAAATAAACAAAATATCTGCACTTACCCTGCAAAACCCACAAAAAAATACTGTATTTTCGCTCACATCCTATCCTCAAGTTTCACTTGCAAATATATCTGCTTTACTAGTTTGCATTCATCAAAATCACTCATTTTAATATGCAAACTATATTTTTCTTTTTTCTATTGCCCATTTTCACAAGCACTTACTCCTTTAAACACATGTTATCAAATTGCTACAATGGACATGCAACTGGGAACCAGTTTGTATCTTACCAAAAAAAGTAAACTGCATATATATTAGCAAACCATACCAAGTGCCTCCTTTGCACAACTAACAAAAGGCACCATTTTTGCAATCATCTATATAGAGGAAGATTAATTCATTGTTACAGACAGAAACATTCTCCTCTACAATCTATATATCTTTCTAAAACCTTTTTTTCTCACCCTCCTACAACTTTCAATAATCTATGTACACAATGAATACTACAATTACAACACATATAGTTTAAATAGTGCACCAAATACAAAATAATTACAAATACTCCACCAACTTCCTTACAACGATACTACAACTCCAAATTACCCATTCATATACACACCTCCATGAATTAACACATACAGTACCTCAACTTGACAATAAATCTTTCTGCAAATTTAACTCATCTATTTTTTCAAAAGCAATGATGTCACATTTAACACATATATGCACTAATTCATTATTTTGCAATTACAGTGAATACCACACTCCTCAAGGCAGTGGTGTCTCAAGTGCAAAAGAAGACCCAGAAGAAACCTCTTTTTAACAGCCACCAAAGTAAGTACAATACTACTGTACTGTTCTGCCTATTACTAAGATAGTGCAGTGTTTTTTTATTGCAAGAAATAGCAAGACATAGAATTGTATAAACTCAACCTTATTTCATGCAGTAATACTAATTGCACCTGGACAGGTGCACACTTTGTATTATCATGTCAGCGCCAGCATAGTAACATACAGATACAAACATACAGATACAGATACATGTACAGCCCTCTGAACCTAAACATGCCACTGCACAAGCATACACCTCTGCATGTATGCCTACTCTCATACTCAGACACTCATGCACAGTGCACACATATACAATATACATCCTCCAAACCCACAGTTTGTTTTTCCTCCGACACCAAAGAATGACTACCAAAAAGCAACTCTGTAGAAAGCAACACAGAAGTAGAACAGATCAAACTAAAATCATACAAAGTAAGCATCCTCCTCTAGCAAAATGTATCCAAAAGGTTCAAGCAAAAAAGCTATTACATTCTCTAAACCAAACTAAAACACCTTATAAGAAAGAAACTGAGGCTCCTCTTTCAAAATGTTAGAATAAAAATAAATTCTCTAAGAAGCTTTCAACAACCACTAGTGGTAATACTGCACTTACCAATGTTAATATAGCTTCAAGAAAATATTCCAAAAAATTAATTTTACAAAAATTGTTCCACAACAGTGTCTTTCAGAACCTTTTAAAAACAGGCAAAAAGCCATGCTCAACCCTTAAAACTTACCACAGAAAACTGATCCTGAAAGCTCTCGTAGACAGTGCAATGTTGCTCAAAAAGAAAATCTTTATATTAACGTTAAACAGAATGAAACCACTAACAAAATTAATTAGTACACTATTACAACTACTTCAAAACAAATGCAATATCAGCAGAAATAACTGTGTAAACATCTGCACAGGTGAGGGGTGTCACACCACCAGCACAGAACCATATTTCAATGAAGAGGCATACAAACAAAAGCAAACAAACCAAATTGCCATACATAGCAGTGGGCGAGTGTATGAAAAAGTAGACAATATAATTATGGAAGAAGAAACACTTATTTCAACAATATCCCCAACAAACTTAGCATCAACTCTCCAAACCACTGCACCAATGCACCCTGTCTACAAATGGTCGTGCACATCAATGTGTAAATTTCAGAAACAAACTTTCAAATCTTTGCAAGAGTTCCTCAATCGATATGTAAAAGCCAAAGACAAAGCAAAAATAAAAATACTGCAAAGTATGGATTCTTATCCAGCGCGCGAATAGAGAGGACTACGAGGATATTCATTAGCCTGCATTTCTGGAACTGCTTGCAAAAGCACCTTCCACCATATCAAAATGTTAGCAACACACTATTCTGGTGCAAAACATCTCATTCATAAGATGTATTTTGCAAAAAGTCTTGCTTTGGCACTGGACCATTTCAATAACATTCTCTTACATAGTACAGTCAAAAAACAATATTTTGCAAATGAAGAGCTCTCTGAAAATCCAGTAACTTTAGAAAACAATACCAAAACTCATCCCAATGTCAACCTTCTATTACAGACATACAAAAAAGAAATAACAAAGTTTAATCTGCTGAAGTACCAAACAAAGTGTGTGTATTTTGCTGCAGAACTTTTTATAAAAAAAGCTGAAAACTATAGATAAAATGCACACAATAGAAGACAATGAGGAATCCTAATGGTTCCAATTAGTTCTCTACCTTATAGCAGAAAACAAATATGAAATTAGCAACCCCTCAGTACTGTACAACTACTGCACAACAAAACTAGACTATAACGAAATGCCTTCACAAGCAATCAGTAATAACTTAGAAATATACCCACTGCCAAAACCACTCCAACAGCTTAACTTATATGAGAGCAGTATAATCCAAACGGTACACCCATTTCAATCGATAATACGCCTTCAACCAAAAACAGTAAAATTGCCTCGCTCTGAAGGAGGAATTTGAGGCAAAGTAGTCTATTTGCCATTATATCTAAAAGAAATGGGAGATACTCTAGGGGTACAACGTTCATTAAGATCAATCTTTAATTATCTTAGTGAATGGTGTACCTACAAAAGACAAAAATATTTGGCAACTACTAGTAGACTAGTAGACTTAAACAAAGTTAGAGAAGCCCTATCTTAAAGACAACAATGAATACTACACAGAAATAAACATTGAAGAAAACCTGAGGGGAAACCACCGAAATATTTCAAGATTCCTCAGAAACTTGACAATTTCAACGTTTAGATTACACTGCAGCCTCTAATATTTTAGACCACTATGCAATTCACCCATTGCACTGTAAGGACATCATAGACGATGCACTGGAAAAATATAAAATACGACAAGCTAAAGGAACTCCAATCAGCATATGGGAAAAAAGTACAGAAGCACAAGCCTTTCCTCTACTTTTTCCTACTGGAAAACGTGGAAGGTACATTGAAAGGTGCAACAGATAAGTGCATCAGAATACCACTCCTTACAAATGTATTCTGAAGACCCCAGATTCAGAAGTCGAATATATATTCCACCTCCTGTTTCAAAGTGAACTAGCAACTCTATGTTATGGAGTTGCACACACATTAAAAACTGGTGCCAACTTTCAAAACATTTCTGCTATGCAGCTATTTCAAAAGGTGCAAGAGAAAGATGAGGTTTTACAGTCCAGTATTACAAATATCTTGGCAAACATGCTTGGAACAAAAGAGTATTGGTTTCGGGTGTAACACAGATGTACGATGTATGCTTCGCAACCTTGGCCCACCCACATGGTTTGTCACTTTAAGTTGCGCAGAGTGCACATGGGAAGACTTGCACGTCTTCCTACGCATAGCTAACAAAAACAAAGCAAGTATTGACATAAACGCACCAGAAGAACTCTGTTCTCTGGATCTAGTAACTGTATCAAGGTACTTGCATCATCGCTTGATTGCCATGCTGCACTTCATTTGTAATAAAAACAGTTCCTACCCTAGGAGAAGTAGAACACTTCTTTTGAAGAAAAGAATATCAAGCCAGAGGAGCACCGCACATCCACATGCTTATGTGGATTAAAAATGTGCCAACATTTGGTCACAACAGTGATGCCACTGTTTTGGACTTCATTCACAAATATGTCACATGTGGAATTCCTTCAGAAACTTCACAGAGTGACCTAAATGCCCAAATTTTGCAATTTCAAAAACACAAATGTGGCAAATATTGTTGGTACCAATATAAAAACAAAGGGAAATATTACATCAAATGGTGCTTTGGTTTCCCTAGTCCAGTTTCAGCAACAGGCCAAATGAACAGCTTCATGTCTTCGGTTAGACACAGTGTGAAAGGTATATCACCTAAGAACACATTCAACATAAAAAGAACTGAAGCATCAAAGTACATCAATGACTACAATACAATTATTGCCCTCTTATGGAATGCAAATATAGATGTGCAGTACATTGCAGACAATTCCACTCCAGTTGCACAATATGTCACAGCCTACTTAACTAAAGCAGAGAAACCCGAGCTAAAAGACCTCTGGGATGACATATCATCTGACAAAACACTGACACAAAATTGTTCAGCTTCGGTATAAAAATGCTATCCCATAGAGAATGTGGGTGCTATGAAGCCGCAGACCATTTAACCGGCACCACTTTATATGGGAAATCTGAAAACATAGTCTGGCTAAGCCTTGGTCCTCCTATATCCAGAAAAAGAGTTCTTAAACCGTACTAAAATGTAGAAACAATAGCCAAAAACAATCCCAACAGCCAGGATATTCTGAAAAACAGTGTATTAGACACATACTACCCAAACAGAAGTACTGCTTTAGAAACAATGTGCCTATACCATATAGCTTAAAACCTCTCATACAAAAATAGTATTAAACCAGATGAGAAAAAAGGTAAATACTTAGTGAAAGGTTGTGAGGTCAGCCAAGTTAAACTTACCAAAGTCAACCTCATTAATCATATGGAGCTATCTTTAAAAACTCCTCAACATAAAGAACTATACTACATGTCCTTACTCCAACTTTTTAAACCATGGAGAAAGGAAGAAGATTTATTAAACACCCATGACTCCTATGGAAATGCTTTCAATGCAACTGAAAGCACCATAACAAAGATAGGGCCTCATTCCGAGATTGGAGGTAGCCAAGGTGCTAGTTGCGCCATGGCTGCCTCCAATACCGGGTCCGGCACCGGTCTGGTTGAAAGGGGACTTACCGGGTCATTCCGACACTGGAGGACCCGGTAAGTTCCCATTCACCAAACCAGTAACGGGCCCGCGAATAGCAGGCCCGTTATTAGCACCCTGGTCCCTTAGCAGGACTCATAAAGGACGTGTGGTCATACCACACGTCCTTTACGGTTCCCGCTAAGGGACCTCGGAATTGGGCGGTAAGGGATTACCAGCACCAGTCTCCTTACCGATGCCCGGTATCCCTTGTCGCCCACCTCGGAATGAGGCCCATAAACTTTACATAGTACCCACATATGTTAGACAATCAACACCAACAAGAGGAAGAATTTGTAGAACAACTAAATATAGATACTCCTGAGAGCAGTCAACCTTCTCTAACAGGAAGCCAAGAACCTCTTGGACAACCACGTATAAGAAATGAGGCAGAATTAGCCATGACAGAAGTAGAAAACACCATGGGGGTCATTCCGAGTTTGTCTCTTTGAATTATCATCAATGCGTTTTAATATGAATTCAACAGCAACCACATTTTTAAACTAAGCTTAATTGAATTATTGTATATGAATATTGAAAGATATACAATTTTAAGACACTTATAAATGAATGTTCTCAAAAATAATTGTATGGCATCCAAATAGTGTGTGTTGTTAAATGTATAAATACACTTTGCGTATGTTCAATACTTCTTCTTAAATATAACAAGAAAATGACAAGAGTACTATACTACTAAACCGTATGATACACACATCCACAATGCTCTAGAATCACTACTATCATGAGGGAGATCTGAAGGTACTGAAGTGTATAATACATTATAGCAATTCTTAGAATTAAGCCTAATATGGCAACCCCATGGGAAGAGATGAGATTAGCTTAACTAAAACTACGCCATGATCTTAGGACAAATATACTGATGTGACAATACTCCCTATATGATGTCTCTGAATAAAAAAAAACACTTTTGTCTCCTTTTTCTAAAATAAGTAGTCAATCTAATTAGCAGTATGTAGTATCTTCCTTGGCTGAAACAAAATCTGGGTTGAAAAAACAAAAATGTACACAATTGAAAGAACAAGTAGACCTCACAAGTATAACATGTTTGATACCTGCAATAGTACTTTCTTGATTGAATCATGAATATTATAGTTCATGTTAGCTTAGAACTATTAATATTCCTTCAGAGTTTTCCACATGTGAAACATTAATGATGGGTAGTTCACAAAAGAATAATTGCCAGGTGCCATCATGTTTGTTTACTTGCACATCTGATGTTATTCTATTTTTTATAAACAATTGTGGTTTCTCTCTGTCTGTTGCGGTCTGTCTCTATCTCACTTTCTCTCTCTCTGATATTTGGGTCACAGTCACATTCATCTGCTCTTTGGCAAAGGGGACTCAAGGTTGTATTGTGGCTGTCCCTGTCCTCTGGCTCTTTATCAAACTAGTACATCTTTTGCCAACACAAAGACATGTTCCAAATTCTCGTCAACACAAGAATTCCAAAACCTAACGTATGAATGTCCAGACCTTGACTAAAAATATACATGAATTATAGTTTCCTTGTAAACCTTCTCCTGGAAGTACTCACACTTCTATCCTCTCCATGATCTTTTAAAAAAAACATTTGTCAGACCTCCTAATGGTCGTTCTCATTCTCTAGACAACTTTATGGTTTTTCTCTTTCTCCAAACCTCCCCACAGCCTTTCCCTTTCTTATCCAGTTCTCTCCACAATCCTTCTAATTCCCTGGAACTCCACATGTTCTTCTTCTTTCTTATGCCAACCGCTACTTGGACTCTTAGTTTCCTCTTTGAACTCGATTTTTGTGTACTTGCTCCTTCCCATCTCTTTAGGTTTTGAAGGGTGGCTTCCTTTCATTTCACTGCACATGCACACTAATTTCTTCTAGATGCAAAGAGCACACCCCACCCTCAATCAGGGACCTTGTAAAGCAGCCAATATTATGACCACAGTTCCTACTGGCTCAGGATTTCCTTTGACTCACAGAGCTCTTGGAAGAACCTGGTCTCTCACCTTCGTCTAAGGCCTTGTGGTAGAATTCCGTGGCCTCCATCTCCTGCCCACCATTGGTCTTGGTGGTGTAGTCACTACCATGGGTTGGTTACCTACTTTGGTCCAGGTAGCATCTTCCCTATTTCTGCAGGAGAGGCGAGTACCACTGTGGCTTCCTCCTGGATTGTGCATCTAACTGGCCTTCTCCAGCTTCTTTCATATACCTGGCCTTGTGAATGTATGTGTCTCATGTCTTCTGATTGAACCCTTTCCTAAATTGATCTTTAGGCAATTATTATTCATTTTCTCATATTGGATAAGTGTCCATTATTCGCACGTGACGGTTACGTGATTTCAAATATGCACCATATTAATGGTTCCTTATTGGAATTTCTTGTGGCTGTGCTCACAGTTCTAAAGGGTTTCACAGCTGCCCTTCATTTGTGGGACAAATGGGTGCAGCATTCATGCGTGACCATGTGGTTCATGGATAGCCTGGTATCTTCCTTACCTTCTGTCATGCAGGTACTTTGGTTTCGTTAACCACTTGTGGTTAGCGATTAATTCCTCTCTGCAATATGTCTCAGCGAGGGACAGCATCTTCCAGAACTAGTCTTGTTGCAATGTTGAAAGTTCTTGTGTCCTCAATAGGGAAAGCATAATATTGTGTGTCTAAGCGAGTGATGAGCCCAGGAATCCCAAACCATCCATCCTCTTGGAGGCATATCCAGTAGAGGCCAGATCACCCTGATACCCTGTGGCTCAGACTCCTCATAGCAGAGGATGGGCCAAACCTTTAAATGACCAGTTTCCACAGTTTTTGATTGAATCCCTCCTGTGTTGCACACATTCCATTTATCCAGATGCTGGTGAAGTATCTAGTTCTGGGAGTCTGATTTGGGGGTTAGTTCATTGGTGTTTTGACAAGTTGCAACGAAAAACGAGGATTTCACTACTGGCCACATATATGAAAGCATGGTAGTGAAAGGATAGAAAATGTGTGAAAAAAGAAAGGTGAAATATTAAGGAGATAATGGAAAAGTAAGGAGGAAGAATAGGGTAATAGGGACTCCTGGCTGGAGTATAACCCGCATAAATGAAACAATGAACATGTTGCATAAATAGAAACAACACAATTCGCACACTTGTTAGCGAGTAGGAAAAATGAGCAGTTTGCATTTTTTACATACGGCACAACACACTTATTGTTATTAAATATGTTTACATCAGTTTCAAGAATCTTCAGTGTTGTGTACATAACAGGTTGTCCTGCATATTGGGCTTTATTCTGAATCACCCTGCTGCATCCTGTTGACCTAAATACATAACAATAGCTCAGGGAAAAGATTCCAGAGGAGGTCGTATATTTTCTACAAAAAGAAGATGTACTAAAGATTGTCTAAACCAAAGGGTAAAATGACACCCAAAAAATGATGTATCTAATATCCAATTTTCATACTTAAAAATTACAATTTTTATTGAACATGTAGAAATGTTAGCATTCATAAAATGATCACATTGCATACAACTAGATAAAAAACATATACAACATATGAACAACAGAACACAAGGAATACAGACATGTGGGTTGACTTTTCTACTATCTATACCAGAACTCTGTGTGATTCTTGACACTGGAATTATTTTTCTTATTTAGAAAGATTGTTGCTATTCTCTAAAACCCAACTTGCACACATTTCTGTCCTTAGAACACAGACAAATGTAGGACATTCATCAGGGGTGTAGTTTTTCTTGTCCCGGGAACCGACTCTGTGTTGGAGCCCTTATCAAAATATGTGTACTTCTACCTTAGACCTTTCATACCTAGTTTTTCCTGTGTTTATACTGATGATAAATCTTCTCTATTTTCACTTCTTATCTTCCACATATATACAATGATGCGGACCCTCTAGGTTAAAGACACTCTTTTAGAAATTACCTATTAACACTTAGATTTTATAAATAGATCTTTAACATAAATCCTGATCCTCCTAAGGGACTAGATATGTTGCACTCTAAAATACCTTTTGGACTGATGGAAAGATGAGTATCCACAGTCTAATGCGCACCACAAATGGTTGTGAAGGAGATTTCCTTTTAGTTGGGAAGATCGCCCCAATATTCTACAAAAAAACAGAGAAAGACACCATGTTGAGTCTACTATAAACCCACTAATCAAGACCACTGAAATTTATTAGGGAACCCTCTTACCTGGAGGAATTGAAAGAGATAGTTTTTCCCACTTTTAAATAAGCCTGCATGTATTTGGCAAGGAAATGGTACTATTACACCTTTGGTTTAGAAGTGAGAATAGTGTCCAGAGGAGGGCAAGAACTACATAAGAAGGGCCCAGTCTCCACAATGCCAAAGAAACCCTTAAAGGTTTTGCTGACAATATCCAATGACTGCTCGCACAGCAACCTCAGCAGCGATCATGCATAGGGAAGGCCACCATATTCTGTAAATCTCTTCAGGATCACTCACTTATCACTACTATAGATCCATTTGGCCCTGTGAGTAATTTTAGTGCTGTTCTTTAGGTACACCTACGTGTTTATTTTTTTGGCTCATATAATGCCTCCTCACTTCTCTGTGCTAAAATGTGGACCTACTGTGGCATGCAATGGTATACACTTAACAAGCATGACAAATCGCTCTTTGGTACAGTCATGCAACATGCACAGCTACCAGTATTGGAACCCTGAATTGTGCCGTGACTGACCTCTCAGACAATATTTTATCAATCAAAGTACCCCCCACCCAACTTACTGAGTACCAGGCTTGAAACATAACTTAGCATGTCTCCACATATGCACAGAAGCTCGCCCTACCACGTTGTTCTCTAACTAAATTCATCTTTCACATGGTCTATTCTAGAATCAGGACACACCTGGTTTCAGAGCTAATCAGTCCCGATTTACTTCTCTGTAGTTTGCACCATGGAAAAATATAAAATGTAATTCCAGGTCAAAATTAAATCATAATTGAACTATGTTGATCGAACACACCTCGAACATATCACACAGCAAAACACCACATGCTATTACCTACCTATTGTTCTTCTAAACTGATTCACTTAGGCAATCTATTTGATGCCAAACAAACATCCTTTCCCATCATTGTACCTTCTCACTACTCCTTTTTCTCTGTACTAAAGACTGGATACATAGAAGGGGTATAATAAACCAACCTACAGACAAGCCAGGCACTCTGATACCACTATGATTTTAACGTGACACAGGAGAAATGATTTGTAACATACCATCACACTGGGTCATCAAATTATATATTTCGATGTATGATTGTGGATGAATTGTATCTACAATTAACATGAATTGTAGTTTGGAGCATACGTCCTTAGAAATTAAATCCCAAATTAATGTTGGTTCTTTAGACACAGAGGCTTCAATGAAAGGATCATCAGCAATTTCTGTGAGAAGTTCCTAATTCTGATTACTTATGGGCACATATTATTGTTTTCTCACTAATCACTAAACCAGTGACCAAAGTAGAAGACTTTCAAGTCTCCCTTTGCTTTGTAATACCTCAGCTTCCCAACTTCTCAGGTGAAGAATACTAGATCAATTAAATTACAATGTGCAGATTCAGGTCCCAAATTATTCTATTGTAAAAATCATCCATCAGAGGTAACTTTCCCTGCGAAAGAGTATGCCTTGACTATAATGAGCCCTGTTACCAAAGTAACCTCTAGCACCATCAAATTATGATCCTATCTCTAAACGGGTAAAAACCTTTATATATATTTTTCCATGCCATTTTATGTGGGGATCAATAATTAATCAATCATGCTAGTTGCACATGAATTACACAAAGTAGTATGAAAAAGTGTAGCTGAATTAACCTTGCAATTAGCAAGACAGAGGGCTGATGCAAGTGTGTGTAAAATATCTTATCCAGATTATTTAATTGAATGTGAATCTTAAAATAAATCTTTCATTCAGCATGAAACAGATATAAGGCATGGAAGGCAAAAGTGCATGGTACAAGTGGAACAAATTAACTAGACGATTCAAGTGCATGAAACAAGTGTAGTGCATGGGACAGAGTGAGAACATGGGACGGATCAAGTGCATGCGACAAGTGACATGAGTTGAACCGATAATGCATGATGTATAGATGAAGTAAGTTGAGCAGATTTAATCGGTAGAGCGGATCAATGTCGGTGGGAAGGATGAAGTGCGTATAACAGATGAGAGCGTATAGCGGATGAGAGCGTATAACGGAAGAGAGCGTAAAGCAGATGAGAGCACAGAATGCATGAGAGCGCGGAGCAGATGAGTGCTTGGAGCAGGTGAGAGCGGGGAGCGGAGGTAGTCTATGGAGTAGATGATAGCATGGAGTGGACATAGGGTGTTGAACAGATGTAGGGTGTTGAGCGGATGTAGGATGTGGGGGGTTTGAGCAGATGTAGGGTGTTGAGTGGATGTAGGGTGTGGAGCAAATGTAGTGTCTGGAGTGGGTGTAGTAGTGTGGAGCAGGTGTGGAGCAAGTGTAGAGTGTGTAATGGGCCTAGAGCGTGTAGTGGATCTAGAGTGTGGAGCAGTCGTAGAGTGTGAAGCAGGCGTAGAGTGTGGAGCGGGCGTAGAGTGTGGAGTGGGCGTAGAGTATGGAGCGGGCATAGAGTGTGGAGCGAGTGTAGAGTGAGGAGCGAGCGGGTGATGTGTATGTCAGAACGGGTGATGTATGTATCAGAACGGGTGATGTATGTGGATGGAACGGGTGAAGTATGTGGATGGAACGTGTGAAGTATGTGGATGGAAAGGGTGTAGTATGTGGTTGGAACAGGTGTAGTATGTGGGTGGAACGGGTGAAGCATGTGGATGGAATGGGTGAAGTGGATGGATGGAAATGATGAAATTGATGGATGGAACGGGTGAAGTATGTGGATGGAATGGGTGAAGTATGTGGATGAAATGGGTGAAGTATGCAGATGGAACTGGTGAAGTATGTGGATGGAAAGGGTGTAGTATGTGGTGGGAACGGGTGTAGTATGTGGATGGAACGGGTGAAGAATGTGGATGGAACAGGTGAAGTATGTGGATGGAAGGGGTGAAGTATGTGGATGGAACAGTTGAAGTATGTGGAGGGAACGGGTGAAGTATCTGGAAGGAACGGGTGAAGTATGTGGATGGAACGGGTGAAGTATATTGATGGAACGGGTGAAGTATGTGGATGGAACGGGTGTAGTATGTGGATGGAACGGATGTAGTATGTGGAAGGAATGGGTGAAGTATGTGGATGGATCGGGTGAAGAATTGTGGATGGAACGTGGAATTACGTGGGTGATATTGGTGCAGTGGGTGGAACGAGTGGAGTGGGGTGGGTGGAGTGGGTGGAGTGGGTGGAATGGGTGGAGTGGATGAAATTAAAGAAGTGTGTGGACGAAACGGGTGAAGTGAGTAGAATGGATGAAGTAGGTGGATGAACGGATGAAGTATGTAGATGGAAAGGGTGAAATAGGTAGAACCGGTGTGTGAAAAGAGAAAAATAATATGAGGCCGGGAAACTCAAAGGAAACACACCAGACACCGGTTACAAAGGAACATACAAAGTACTTTATTTTAAGGTCAAGCAATGACGAAGTCAATGACAAATCGAATAGCTATCGGCCCTCAGTACAACACAACGAACTTCAACGGGGTTCGATGTATTCAGTGAGAGACTGTACATTGGGACATTCAGGCTTTTATACATTTCTCCCGCCTGTTGTCCAACCCCTTCGCGGGTTAACCATTCCATGAATGTATTCTGGTCTAGGGTCTCTGCCAGGTCGACTTTAATATATTCATTAGTATGTGCATAGATCAGTTCCGTTGAGACAGGTAATCCATTTACACGCAGGTCAACAGAAGGACAAGGTCTCAGTTCACAACACTAACAAGTGGCCTGTAGGCAAGTTATACATTAGCTGTACGGAGGTCAAGACGACGTAGATTCTATTCAGAATGGCATTGTCCACCATTTTGATGTACAGGGTGACTTCCACACAGCAAGAGAACCTAAAATGGCGGTTTGATTCAAGATGGCCGCCTACATCCATTTCTAAGTTCAAGACCTTGCCGTAGAGAGTTATTTGCGTACAGTTTTAAGCAACTTGGCGTAGGCCAATATACATACAATCGTTTACAATAGGAGGCATAATTTAATATCCAGTTTGACAAACCCTCCTTTTGGCCTATGCCAAGTGCTAATACTACTTCTGATCTCCTTGCAAGTAACTCCATATGTCATCGTCCATACACCCTGAATCGCCGTCAGAGATATCTATGGCCATCAGGTCGTTCACTATGATCTCTTTTAACACATACTTCTTAGAACTTTTATCCGGGGCATATACTCTTTGTCCTATCGTACCTATCGCCTGAGCACAACATCCCCCTAGCATCGAACATATACTAGGCAGACATTGGATACAACAACAAAGAAATAGCAGAACTCCCAAAATGATCAACAAAACTGAAAGTACCTTCCAACCCCAAAATCGCAAGAAATTCCAAAACCAAGCACTAAGATTCCAGTTCCACTCGGGAACATGCACTTCTAAGCTAAGGACGTGCAGATTCTGAATTGCTTTGAAAATGGTTGAGGAGGAGTCTGGTACGAAAACAAAGCAAGCGGACCCCATTAATTTACATACTCCACCTCGTTTAGCCAGAATGACATCTAATGACATCCGGTTCTGGAGTGCTACTAATCTTATCGCTTTCTGCTCTAAAGTCATGTTATAGAGTATATCTGTGGTCCGGTTGATGGTTCTCTTCAGTACTCTCGCTAGTCTCCTGATGTCTTCGGAATTTGCTATCTGCCTCCAAAATGGCACAACTGATTTTGCTATATCTCCCATCACTTGTGCGGGGGTATCACCATTCTCATCCCGCCGTGGACGAGCCTTTGAAACTTCCAAAGTGCTTGCTATGAATAGCCCAGGTAACAGGATCCCTAAATAACAGGTTCCCTGCCAATCCCTGGGCAACCATGGAAATGCTACATTATCGCAAACGAAATAGACAGGTTCGCCCACATACAAAGGTCTGTCTTCCCCAGTCAAATTTGCAACGTTGGCACAGCCTTTAAAATCTCCCATTGACCAGCTACCATTCCTCTGTATGCAGAAAGAAACTGAATCGGGGCTATGGTTAACAGAGTAAGAAGGAGGCACGGCATCCTTATTGCCTAACGGAGACATTTTAAAGGAAACCAAAGATTGGAAAGGACAAGATAGTCTATCAGAAGGCCTAATTGAAGCAACGTTGAGTTTGCTCCTATTTGCGAAAAGCGAGCATCCCAGGGGAGTCAAAACACGTTTTTCAAAATCATTCAAATTGGTTCCATCAAAATTCCCCGAGATGCTATCATTCCATCGGCCAAAGAACAGTGCACTAAGAGAGGCATAACAAGCAGTCGTCAAAGGTAAGGGATGAATATACCAACCTAGCCCCTTATCCCCATGTTGCAGTAAATGCGAGCAGACCCAACAATTGGTTTTGTTAAAAATGGCATGTGTCGAATTCATAATCAACATCATAGTATTATTGTGATACTTCTGTCTATGCTGAGAGTCCCTAGGTGACAGAGTATGCAAATGTACAAAAGGAGTAAAAACAGTAGGTACAATTTCAGTTGGCAAAAGAGGCTCTAAAGGATAAATCTCCTCGACGTACCAGAATCCTAAAGCAGTTACTATAAAAACCCCAATTATTATCATCAAAACACAGCAATACGTTTTCGGGGCCCAGGCACATTGTTCATTGTCCAAGTTGGTCACCCCCTTATTTACAAGTCCAATACGGGCAGTAGCGGTGACAGGCATCGTAGTCTTCGGATGGAAACCCCAATGTTCATTGCTGGCGACCCCCCGGTCACGCGGCTTCTTAGTCCTTCCCCAACCCTAGCCAACAGAGCCCTCTTTCTCAAAATTTGGGCAAATGCAAGCTCTTGATGATCCTTTCCTTCTTTTGAATGCACAGTCGAACCGTGCCGTAGGTCTATTTTCTCCGCCGAAGATTATATCTGGTGGTTCCCGGTACTGTTTGATCCGGAAATAAGGTAACGTCACTTCCTGAGGGAAGCAACGTATCAGAGGCAACGGAAGTTGTAGAATTCGGAGCAATGGTTTCCGGAAATGACTTTTCCAAAGAGTATGGAGACAAAATGGACAGTTGCCCAAGCCCCACGGGCTCAGAGAGATTCTCCGATTCACTCACAGTGCTATTTGCTGCTTCAGGATCATTGATTGCAGCGTTAGTGAGGGGTTCTGTTTCTTCTGTAGCATGCAGCGTTGGGTGAGGAAGTTTCTTGACATGCGTTGCATGTATCCAGTTCTTCTTTCCAGCCACCCGTACTGCCGTTTGGGTGATCAACAAGACCTGGAATGGTCCCCGCCAGCGAGGGGCGAGGCAAGAAGACTGCTCGTATGCTCTCACCAGGACCCAGCTTCCAGGCTGGATGTTGTGACCTGGACCCTCATAGCGTACAGGTAAAGCTGATCGTACCTGATGATAAATGAAATACAGATTTTTAGTCAACTGGTTACAGTAGTCTGAAAGCAATACATTCTCAACACTTCTCAGTTCTTTAGGTTTCGGAAGACCCCAAATATTGGCAGGCCTCCCCATCACCACCTCAAATGGTGAGAGCCCAGTCTTAGTTTGAAGGGTAGTGCGCATGGCTAGTAACACGATTGGTAAGGCATCCGGCCATTTTAGTTTGTTACCGGCACACGTCTTAGCAAGTTTGTTCTTTAGGATACCGTTATGTTTCTCTACCAACCCGGCACTTTGAGGATGTCTAGCCGAATGAAATCGCTTATCAATATGTAGTGCCGTACATATCTGTAAAATTACAGCAGCAACAAAATGTGGACCATTGTCCAACCAAATGACTCTTGGCAACCCAAACCGCGGGAAGTACTCTTTTATCATAATTTTCGCAGTGGTCATGGCTGTAGCATCTTTGACAGGGAAAGCCTCAACCCATTTACTAAAGGCACAAATGACCACAAGGACATATTTTAAGCTATTGCACTGCTCCATCTCAATAAAATCAAAATGAATCACTTCAAACGGGACATAAGGAGGCCCAAAGCTACCCCTTGGAGTTACCGTTCCCTTCCCCACATTGTGCTGTAGGCAAATCATGCAATTCTGGACATAATGCTGAGCAATTTTTGAAATCTTATCATTTACCCAGACTTTCTCTAACATTTTCGTAATCTGTTGAGCACACACATGTGTGGGACCGTTTGCCATAGTAACCATCATGACTATGTAGGCATTAGGAAGTAACCATTTCCCTTCAACTGTGTCCACCCAACACCCATCATCATCTAATTTCCCCAAGCCTTCAGCCCATTTCTTAGATTCTTCCATTGTGGCATCAGCTTGGATATCCCGCACAGACCCAATATCCTCGTCCATTACATAGACATCCCTAGTTTCTCTTAGAGCATACATTTCTGTGCGAAGATCTGTGGCAGTTTGTCTAGCTATCTGATTAGCAAAAGCATTCCCTTTTCCTACATTGTCTGTGATCTTGCGATGCGCTGCGCATTTCATGATCGCTAACTGACTAGGGAGCGTGAGCGCCGAGAGCAATTGTACTATCAGGGGGCCATGCTGAATCTTGGTCCCATGTGAAGTTAGAAACCCTCTCTCTGACCAAAGTCTCCCAAAGTTGTGAGCCACCCCAAAAGCATACTGACTGTCAGTATATATATTGCCCTTCAGAAAGCTCATAAGCTCGGGTTAATGCTATAATCTCTGTGGCCTGCGCTGAGTTATGTGTAATTCCCTTGGTTTCTACAACCGTGCTTAATGTAGTGACATGCATAAGCAGCAGTGGATGTACCATCCGGAAGTTTGAAACAGGCGCCATCACAAAATAGCTCCCCTTGCGCATTATCCAAAGGAGTGTCCTTAAGATCAATTGTGCCCTTCGTTTCTTGTTCAGTAGCATACAGGCAGTCATGTGACTCATCATCACCGCAAACAGTATTTTGAGGGAAAGGTAGGAGTTCAGCCGGATTGAGAACACAACACCTCTTAATTTGTATGTGGGGAGCAAACAAAATCAATTCATATCTCGTCAATCGTGCGGAAGTGAGGTGTTGTGTTTGAGTTTTTTTCAATAGAACATCTACAGAGTGAGGCACCATCAGGGTTAGATCATGGCCTAGAAACATTCCCTCACTCTGTTTTACAGACGCGGCATCAGCAGCGATAGCTCGCAAACATCTTGGCAAAGCGCATGCGACAGGATCAAGGGCGGAAGAGTAGTAACCTTCCCTCCATGTTCCTGCGTTAATACAGCCAAAGCACATCCATCACATTCATGCACAAACAACACAAAGGCCTTGTTGTAATTTGGTGTACCCAAAACCGGTGCAGAGCATAATGCAGTCTTGAGAAGCTCAAATGATTGTTGATGTTCCGATTTCCTTGGCAATGGCGAAGAAATGCCCTTCTTTGTCAAAGCCAACATTGGTTTTATCACTAGTGAAAAGTTTGGGATCCATAACCTACAGTAAGAAGCCATACCTATTAAGGCTCTGACTTCCTTCTGTGTACTTGGGACAGACATGCCAGAAATGTGTTTTATTCTTTCAGGTGTCAATCTTCTTCCCTCCTTTGACAGGAGGTATCCTAAATAGGCGACCTCCTGGCAACAATATTGAAACTTTTTAAGCGAAGCTTTGTGACCATGCTTAGCTAGATGGATGAGCAACAATACAGTGACCTCTTTACAAGAGCTCTCAGAATCTGCTGCTAAAAGCAAGTCATCAACGTACTGAAGCAGCGTACAAGTAGGGGGTATTTCAAGAGTATCAAGCTGTTCTTTCAAGGCCCTACTATAAATGCTAGGACTCTCGGTGTAACCTTGAGGTGCACGAGTAAATGTGAACGAGCGTCCCCCTAAGGTGAACGCGAACAAATATCTACTGTCCTTGTGTATAGGAATACTGAAGAAAGCATTCTGCAGGTCCACAACACTAAAGTAAGTAGCCGTAGCTGGAATCATAGTTAATATCGTCGTCACATCAGGCACAATTGGAAATTGTGGAGCGACAACTCTATTGATGGCACGCAAATCAATTATAAAATGAAACGGAATAGCATTATCGCCTTTTTTGTAACACGGGTAAGATCGAACTATTGCACAAACGTCCTGTAATCTCCTCAGGCACCCCAAGATGCACAAAATCGGAAACAATGCTCTTCAAAGCTCGCTCACCTTCAACCGAGATTTTAAACTGCGGGATACGTGGCAGCTTAATACCATGTTTCAAGACTATTCTAACAGGCTCAATCTGTAGAACACCGACATCATTGTCGTCAGCCACCCACAAACACTCCGGGACATTACTGAATTCTGGTGGCAAAGGTCTAGTCAAAAATTGTGAAACAGAAAACTGCTGTGGTGAAATAGTCAAACGCACTCCATCAGATGAACAATAAATTACCGCATTTAGTTCCTTCAACAGATTCAACCCCAACAAATTCTCTCCACAATTCGAATTCAAAAGAAATGGAAAATGGTCAGTAAAGGGACCCAAAGAAATAGGTACCGGCGAAGAAACCGGACAAATGACTGGTGTGCCAGAAAACCCTACGGAGACATTGGTTTGCCCTGACAGTGGAATGTTTGGAACCCGAGAATGATCAATGGAGCATTTCTGTGCTCCAGTGTCTATCAAGAACTGATGTTTCCTATTTCCCACTACCATTTCAACGTAGGGACCTTTCTGACTAACGGGAATAGCTGTAGGTTACAAACCCTGTTTCGGGCAATCCTAACGAAACAGAATATCGTCAGAAAGAAGCTCCTCAGAGAGGTAAGCAGCAGAAGAGTGATCGAATATATTTACTAGTATCCACACTCGAAGTCTGATTGTCCTGTGAAAAAGGTTGCTGAGGATCCTGCGAAAACTGACCTCTACCAGGGCCCTGCACCCCGGGGCGACCTCTGGGTCGTCTACCCATACTCCCAAATGTGTTATTCGACCTCTGTCGAAGGACGGGCATTGTGCATGCCAATGACCCTCCTGGCGACAATAGGCACACTGGTTAATGTTCACAGGACCCAAGGGCACGTTCCCTTGTGGAACATACTGACCTCTAATCTGCGAACTACCCCCTCTGGGGCCTCTAACAATTTGTTGTAACAATACTTTAGTCTTTAAGTCTCCTTTTCTCTTTTCTACTCTATCTTTTTCATTATTGACACGGTTCTTGTAGTACTGAGCCATGTGCAGTACTTCTGATTGGGATTTCGCCTGCCAAGCGCTCTCGGAGGGCATAATCTGTGACTGGATGTCAGGCAGCAATCCACGCACGAATTTGTCCACAAATAACGTTTTCCCAGATTCTGTGCCTAAATCCTGTCCACTGAAGTCCGAGAATGCTTGTTCGAACCGATTAAAGAACTCGGTGGCACCCTCACATTTTCCTTGGACCCAGGCCGTAAGCTTGTCCCAAATAATTATTTTTTCGGGAATTATAGTTTTTAATTTTGCAATGATTTTGTCAGGCAAAGTGAGTATCACCTGAGGCGGTCTTTCACCAGCTGGCCTTTCCCCGTCAAGCCTAGTTATATTAGCCCACGTATCTCCCAACCCAGGTGCATCATCTATTGTTCTAACCTGCTTCCACAAATCTACGGGCAGGAGTACAGGGAATAACACGTCAATATCACCTAGGTTGAACACTGAGGACTGCAAGACGGACTCTATGGGCCTCATTACATGGAAGGCGGTAAGAGTTAACGGTCACCGGTAATGGTACCTGTGACTGTTAACCCTTACCGCCTTACTACGAGGTCCCTTTGCGGGTAGGTACTTTAACGCCTGCTGTTTAGCAGGCGTTAAAAACCAACCCGCAAAGGGACCAGGGTGCTAATTACGGTACCGCAATTTGCGGCACCGTAATTAGCGCCTTCCCCATTCTCATAGAGCCGTATGGGGCAAAAATGGGAATGGGGAAGGGCAATGGGGGAAGGGGGAATTACCGCCCCGCCAACCTTGGAATAGGGCGGTAATTCCCCTTTCCACCAAGGCGGTGCCAGTATTTTACCAGCATGGAATAGCACTTTGGTCCTCCGCCTACCGTGTAATGAGGCCCTATCTCTTTATAGAATCCTGTCGGATTTTTCCTAATGTCGGGAATAGATTGCCTAAGAGTGTTCACTTCCTGTCGTGAAAATGGGACGTGAACAAACTGTGATACATAATGTGCAGGAATGTCCACAGCAGCTATACCTGCTGCAGCATTAGCGGCAATCTCAACTTTTGGGACAAATGTCGGAGGTACCTCTCTCATAGGCAACTGAGATATAGGCAACTCCGAACGTTTACTAAGCAAGAGAGCTAAGTTGAGCGCTAATGCAGTCGAAGAAGTGTCAAGTGAAAAAGCTCTCTTATAAATACCCAGTTACTCTGTGGGACAACTAACCTTCTTCCTCACACATTCATCCTGCAGGTACTCTACCATTACCTGAATCACCTTCCTCTGCATTTCTAGCGTATATTGACTATATGTGTCATATACCTCAACCAGAGTTATCGATAAATCTGAAATCCATCTAATCGCATCTCTTGTACAAATTTGTGCTTCCTCAGATGCCCATTTATGACACGGAAGAAATCGTTTCTGTACATACATACACTCCTCTTCGTCATCCTCATTCCGTAACTTCTCCAAATCTCTCCTATACTCAAACAACCTCTCGACATGCTCAAGTACTTTCTCCACAGTATCTCTTGATAGTGCTAAAGTATTCAGATCCCTCAGCCCTTGTGGGAGATCTACATTATTCAATTTACCCCACATTACGCATAAATGAATCCCTAAACCTTCAATAAAAACATTATTCTCAGGAACATTATCCATATTAGATAGTGTGGAAAAAACATTAGCTCGATCATCTATCTCCATACAATGCTTAGCCCATGCAAACAAATCCCGCTTTTTATCTGTAGGGACAGTATTACGAGTAACAACTTTCGACCCTGCACCCCGATCAACTATATTCGGTACAGAACCACTCAGGAGTGGAGGTGCAGGCATATTCAATGGAGGTGTTATTACTGCTGCAATGGGAAGAGGTAGTAGAGCAGGCGGAGGAACAACAGCTGGAAGAATAGGAACAACAGGTTGAGCAGGTAGAGCAGGAATAACAGCAGGAAGAGGCAAAGCAACAGGAAGAGGATCATACGGAGGTGGTGCAGTGGCACCAGGCCTTCGCTCGTTTAACAATTTGTCGAAAAACTCATCAGAAACATGAAGGTCTTTAGAAGGATAGATTTTCTGAATACCGAGTGAGAAAGCCCTATCCATATTCCTAACTGACTCAGACTGTTTGCCCAGATCATATGACAACGCCTTTTCAGCGTTCGTTTTATGACGGCACGCATGTTTTTCCCTACTCTTAAGCTGCTGCAACGCTTCTTTTTTCCAATTCTGTAGAACATCAAATGCTGCGGGTCTGGCCCTTTTCTTTAACAAGACCGACTCAATTCAATACGAGGGATCTCAAAACTACCATTGATTGGCCACTGAAGTTCGGAGGCATGTCTGGTTTGTCTGTGCCAAATATCATTAAATACTACACTTCCAATGCCAAGTTTTCAATACATAGTAAACGCGGGTAACCCCTCCTGTGGTGCCGGGCGGCTAAATTCCAAAGATTGTCGATCGCTGCGGAACAATGCCCTAAAGCAGCTAGACAATTTCCCAGTCATTTCTCAAAAACTTCTCAAAAACTTGGTGTTACCTGGTCAATAATTGTGTCTGCAGATACAATGCGCCAAATTCAAATTGTCAGGGTTTATTTAAGAGTCGGGTCACGACTCACCTGACCAAACCTAAGGAGGACCGCATGGTTTATCAAAGAAATTACCTAAAAAATGTTACCTTGTGTTTGGTGATTTCGGCAAATCTGCCCGCGTCAAAAGTGGATCCTCGTCAAGATGCCGTCTCAGACTGCATGGCTATCGTCCAAGGATCGGATCGTGCAGCGCTGTAGAGGTGTTGCGTCTCGTTCAGTCAGGCCCGTAACATCACACCGTCCGATCCCGGTCCCATAGCATGCGTCAACCTTCAATGGTCCGGCATCAATCTTGAGGGTCCCTGTTCGGGCGCCAACTGTGGAAAGAGAAAAATAATATGAGGCCGGGAAACCCAAAGGAAACACACCAGACACCTGTTACAAAGGAACATACAAAGTACTTTATTTTAAGGTCAAGCAATGACGAAGTCAATGACAAATCGAATAGCTATCGGCCCTCAGTACAACACAACGAACTTCAACGGGGTTCGGTGTATTCAGTGAGAGACTGTACATTGGGACATTCAGGCTTTTATACATTTCTCCCGCCTGTTGTCCAACCCCTTCGTGGGTTAACCATTCCATGAATGTATTCTGGTCTAGGGTCTCTGCCAGGTCGACTTTAATATATTCATTAGTATGTGCATAGATCAGTTCCGTTGATACAGGTAATCCATTTACACGCAGGTCAACAGAAGGACAAGGTCTCAGTTCACAACCCTAACAAGTGGCCTGTAGGCAAGTTATGCATTAGCTGTACGGAGGTCAAGACAACTTAGATTCTATTCGGAATGGCATCGTCCACCATTTTGATGTACAGGGTGACTTTTACCTCAGCAAGAGAACCTAAAATGGCAGTTTGATTCAAGATGGCGGCCTACATCAATTTCTAAGGTCAAGACCTTGCCGTAGAGAGTTATTTGCGTACAGTTTTAAGCAACTTGGCGTAGGCCAATATACATACAATTGTTTACAATAGGAGGCATAATTTAATATCCAGTTTGACAAACCCTCCTTTTGGCCTATGCCAAGTGCTAATACTACTTCTGATCTCCTTGCAAGTAACTCCATTTGTCATCGTCCATACACCCTGAATCGCCGTCAGAGATATCTATGGCCATCAGGTCGTTCACTATGATCTCTTTTAACACATACTCCTTGGAACTTTTATCCGGGGCATATACTTTTTGTCCTATCGTACCTATCGCCTGAGAACAACATCCCCCTAGCGTCGAACATATACTAGGCATACACTGGATACAACAACAAAGAAATAGCAGAACTCCCAAAATGATCAACAAAACTGTACACAAAAAAAACACACCATATAGTCTCAACTTCTGCTTACCCAAGCAAGATGATGTTACTTCCCTTTAAACACCTAATTATGGCAACTGGTAAATATATATATCGTAAGTATATCATTAGTAGTGAAAACACCCCTATGTTTATGAGGGTTGGAGTAAGATTATATACACTTAACATCAAATAAAACATGAAAACGCTTTAAATGGACAAAGAAGTCCATAATGATGATTGTGCCAATATATTTATTTCATGTGCAAAATACAAGATTGTCCAAGATTGTCCAAGATTGTCCAGAACCGTGATGAACCAATCCCTGAGAATCTAAGCCCATACTACAGATGCGTTAGACAATACTCCCTTGTCAACATGTGTTTCATGCAGTGTGCTCTATTAGGTGATACATGTTGATCAAACTTTGTGTTTTACTGTAGGTGGCTGGTATTTAACTGAATTTCTATGGCCGTGAATAGTGGCACTTGTCCCTAGATTGGCTAGACACGTTATCCATGGGCAATTACTGTGACACCAAATGAAGACAGCTCCAGTCTACCTAATGAAAGGCGTTCACCATGTGTGAGGCAATAGCACAACATGCATGCAGCCAAGACCTCACCAGGCTTATAATGCCCCAAATAAAACTGATGTCGGAGACACTACCTTTTACAAAGCCTGTTAGAGCCACAAATAATGATGAAAGCAGAATGTACTCCATCCTCATTGCAAACATTTTAGCAGAAAATGTACAGTGACAATAACAGCGGCTCCTTCTTTTTTGGGGTGTGCAATGACATTTTGGTCTTCATTATAAATGTGGTGTAGTGGGAAATGGAGACGTGAATTCAAGGCATAATGAATGTACACTCTCCTTTACCACTTTGCAACATGTTCATGCTGAAGAAAGGCAGAGAAGGGCACACAGATGACATAAGATCCTCTGTCTCATGTGAGCACTGTTTTACATCTGTAAAACGTGTTAATCAAGGCATAAAATGGGAGGTTTCCTGTGGAATACTTCTCAGTTTTGCGCTTGGTCAAAACCAGGCGGATTCCATAAGAATCCTTAAGTAAACTCCGCTAGCAAAGTGTATTTGCAGACAGCATTTGCTTTTTTCCATGAGACATAGTGGAAATAAAACGATACATGCGGGTTTGCCTAGGTTTAACTTTGTATTTGTCCAGTGTAACTCGTGGACGTGTAACGTTACATTCAGGGCACCTGACAGCACATAAGTGCTGATATTTGTGGTTTTCTGTATGCATTTTAGATTTTGTAAAGAAAATGTGGCTGTTTGCCTCTGGTCTTAAGGAGGTTTCCCAGTCTATCATTCCAAAATAATAAATGCAAGCAACCGACTTGCATTCCCTGATGGATCATCTCTACACGGCATCCAGAAAGCCAAATCAGGGCTTACCTCTTCTCCCCATCACTTCCTGCCAGGCTTCGCACTTTGTAAAAGTGTCAGAATCCTCACTAGAGACAGAATAGGTTTCCTGGGAGTAGTTGAAACCATGTATTGCAGGAAAAGTTCTAAGCAGAAGCCGGCAGCAGCTTTCTCCTTCATATTTAGTCAAATGTGGAAAGCGAAACTTGGTGAATAAAAAAAGGTCAGCACATTTAGTTTTGGCAAATTTATACAATCCTCTCATGAATCACTGTATCTGTCTTTGGGATATAATATTGCATTTGACACATTCTGTGTTTTAAAAAGGACTATTTCCCTGCAACCCGATTCATTGCTATTCATTGTTTACACCCATAACACCTGCAGCCATTGCACTATTAACTTGTATTTGTAGTATAATTTATAGTGAAGTATAGCGCCTTGAAGTTTATAGCACCTCACTGAATGTGATAGCATTCTGTCGCCAGCAATAATGTGGCACACACATATAGTCATGGGGGCATGCAGCAAAAGCCCAATATAAAGCTACAGAGAGTAAATGTGCATCATTTTTTTTTTCTTTTTCTGGATTCCCTCATGCATAGAGGACTACATTATTCAATATTATTTATATAACTGACTGATTTAATTAACAAATACTAATCAATAATGCTAACTCCATTAGAGAAAACCACAAATCTTTTGGTAAGCAGCCAAGTTCGAAGTGAGGTTATTTCTTTATGCGATTGCTTGGCGAATGTGTTCTAAAAAATGCTAGGCAGTTAGGATAGCAAAGCAAAAGAAATCCCATGCATTTAATTTGTCACATGATAATGTTGCAAAGTGAATGTTGCTCTGTTTTTATATTTTTTTTTCTTGTTTTTTATTACAGAGAAAAACACACTGTGATTGGTAAGATGTTATTTTGAATTGCAATTGTTTCTAATACACACAATATAAAAGCAGAACGTGTATAGAGTTTTGTTTTTCTCTTTTCTTACTGCCTTTGGAATAATATTTTATGAAACGGGAAAGTTTTTTTTTAGGTAGTACATGTGGCATGTTTCCCATGCAGATGGAATAGATAGACTTTGCAGTTATAAATAGTTGTATGCGTGTGTTCACCCAGTGCATGGTGTCTGGGTGAAATCTAATACAAAATATAGATTACAGGGGGTCCATGAACCAGTAATGAATCAGTAATGAGGCCTATGGAAGCATAGTTCACTGATGTAGATAAAACAATGATAACACCACAGGTTATTGATAATGCTCTGTGTGAAATTGTGGTGTTTCTGAAAGTAAATCCAAGGCTCTCTATAGATCAAAAGAACAATATAATAAGGAAGGTTTTGTGTATGATGGGGCCATAAATAGAACAGGAAAGTTATGCTCACCACTAAGTCATTTACCACTAAGTCATTTACCACCAGAAATTACCACCAATAGTGTATACTACTAAATTATCCCATATAGTGTAATAAGACATGGTCACTGAAAGGAGGTACGGCCAAGCCCAATCTAAATGCAAGGATAAGTCATCACCAAATTACCACTCTTCTTTGGCAGTAAGAAAATACCACCAGACCCCAAATCTACACAAAATGTCCTACATATTGCAACATTCTCTAAATCAAGAATTGATAACCAGATACTTCACACCTTTGTAGCCATGACTAAATAAAGTGTGGACATTTGTGACTGTGCATAAGCCCAACATCATCTGGCATACTTTATTTGAATACCAAACTTAACAATAACATCAACAATATTACAGTTTCATCACCTCTGTTACTACTAGTAATCCTAAATAATGGAAGAAGGATTTTGTATCTGCCTGGGCAAAAAAACAAATTTTATCCTGACCCCTATTTGGCCTAGGCTCCCTCTAATTAATACATTGATTGACTTCTTTGATGGGAATCCAACATTGCCATCTAGAAATGACATGTAATTTGAATGCACTTTAAGGAAAAATGAACTTGAATATCACCCATCTGCACTTTTCTGCTGTCTTGTTGGGCATGGTGTTGCAAGAAATGCTGGGGCTGGTTGTTAGTGGTATAGAGTGGCAGGCTGAGGCAAATTTTGAATTTTTGATATGTGGAGGACAGAGGTATTTAAGTCCTGGCAGTAGCACTAAGTGGCAATGAGGCGGTGGACATGAGACTGCTCCTGCTCTGTCACCCTGGATACTAAAAATGAAGAAATTGGGACTTGAATTTTGCATTTCTCTTGGCATGCTTTCTCTGTATGTATAGAGTCAGGTTCTTCCTCAAGCAAATCTCTCACCCATTGTAACATCTATGAAGCATGTCTATCTGCTCTCACATAAGACGTTTCCGGTCCATTCAAGTAAGACAATCCAACTCACACTTTTACTCCCTCTCACCCTAGTCCTCAAACGCTGATCTTGCAAGCCATCTGTCTCCTCCCCCCTCCCCTTACTGGTTTTTTCCTCCCCACTGCCCCTCTAGCACTATCTGAAATGTCATCAGGCCTAGTGTGATAGTCGCTTGTTTTGTTCCTCCCCTACCTTTCTGCACCCCTCTCCCTCACCTTTTGTTTTTCTCTGGCTCTACCAGAAATGTTGTCAGGCCTAGTACGGTAGTCACCTGTCTGTTTCCATTTCTTTCCCATCTCCCCCTCCCTTCCTTATTTATGTCTTAGCTCTTGCACTATCTGAAATGTCGTCAGGCCGAGTATGATAGCTAATTTCACATCCTTACTTTTCATGGCCTGTAAGAATGTTGTTATATTTTCCCTTGTTCCCTCCCTTGCTTTGAAGCGCTTTGAAACACATTGTGTATAGGCACTATATAAATAAACTATCATATCATATATCATATCATATCTATCAGCTATGGAAGACCATGCAGCACCATCTACACCCCAAATGCAAACCCCACTACCCATCTTTCCTGTCTTCCTACAACAAACCCCTCCACCCTATTCCCCCTGTGCATTTGACTCCACCAAGTCACACCATTGAAACAACCACTCCATTCTTGCAACCTGGAAAAAAATCTAGAACCTTGCAGATAGTACATCAACACTCTCCTCAACGTATGTGCAGCCCACCATCTCTCACTGCTGATGAATGTACTTGCTGCTTCTGTATCAATATCATTGCCATCAGTGACACCCTGAATGTACTGCTTACTCTGGCTCCTCCTCCCTCCTTCTCTCTCAAAGCCATCGTTTCTCTTCAAGTGCTGCATGCCCACCAATCCACAGCTGAACTGCAACCCATCCTCTTGTCGGTCATCCTCCCCAGTGCTTCCACTGACATCTTCACACACCATACCAACAAAGAACTGCCACCACTTGCTTACAATAAACTCACCCATTGTTTTCAAGCTCTCCCCTTTCTTTGGTATTGGCAGGTGATTAAATGTATGTCTGTTTTCCACTGGAGTTGTTGGAGAAGCGTTCACTCATGGTCCCCAATTACCATCATATCCCTTCTGAAATGATATGAAACACGATTACCTGTTCAGTTAGAAATTTGTAGGGTATATACCACAGCAATGGCTATAAGCTGCATAATAAAACATACAAGTCTTAATGCCTTGCTTATGCACATGTTCGTATGACTGCAATGTTTTCTTACACCGTTCACCACCTACTAGACGACTTTACCCACAGAATCATCTCTTTTTTTTTTAAATAAGAGTACAACATGTGTCCAGCCATGTATTTGAATCGGGTTCTTTACTTTAATCACTTCCAATCTGCTTGTTACTGGTTAGTTTTCTTTTTTAGTGGGTTAATGTTTTGGTCCATTGTGCTTTAGATTATGTCATAACTGCTTACAAGGTCTGACTAATATTCTTGTTATTGGATGAAGTACAACTTGTAGACACAGCTCTGTTCTAAGGCTTTACACGTTTAAAAGATTGTTTTCAAGAGTTAACATAGATTCCCCAAATAGTCACTCTATTCCAATGAGGCTTCAATCTGAGCGTTTGAGCACAAGCTTGTAAACATGCCATGTTCATATTCGATTTTTTTGCAGTCTTGATTCAGCTCCGACTCAAACAAGTAAAATATTTATTCAAGAAATCATTGTGCTCTCATACCACCTGATGGCTGTTCTAGCTAGAGATGTTTCCTGAATAGCAGACTTAAGGTTATTGCAGAGTGGCTGTGACCAGTCACTTGCAAATCAATAGCATGGAATAGTCTTGAATTTAGATATGAGCTCCATATGGTTCGCTCCTAGACGAGACGTCCTCCTCCTTTACAGAGTCTTCAGCAACAATTTCAAATCCCTAGCAGCCGTCTATATTTCTATTTTTTCATTTCTATATTTCCTTCCATTAGGTTTTCCAACTTTTGAATCCTATGGTCCAGTTAACTTAATTCTTCACGTCTTCCTTATTACATGTATGATGATTGTCCTGGGAGGATAGCTCAGCGGCAACGTTCTCACCTTGGAAGTAGGATGACACAAAGCAACACAGGTTCGATCCCCGGGTCCGTGTTTAGAAACCTCTGGATATTTAAGCGCATTATAAATACGCAACTAAGACAAAAAACAATTATGCGACTAAAAAACAAACAATTCCTGTAACAGCATCTCGATGCCCGTGGGCTGTGTGAGCACTTAAACAATGCAAACTTTTTTTTTTTTTTAAAGTAACCAGACCATGTATCACTTCTCTTTTTAATAGACTTCCAGCTTTCACTTGCACAGTTACAATGGCACATTTGTGGATAAATGAGACCTGGGTGAGTTCACCCTTCTCAAATGCTCAGGATCTCACATGTTCATATCTTTAAACTTCATCTCAAATCATGAATCCTATTTAAAATAAAATGTGTAACAGATATTATTGAATCTCTGCAATAATGCAAGTGCAGTTAGCAGTAGGAACAAATGCGAGAAACATTCTTTCAGTGTATTTTTGCACTTCACACTAGCGCTTGGACTAGGGCAAAAATTAGCACTGGTGAACAAATGCATTGAAATGATATGTTTTTTCATTTGGGCCATTTCACCCTAGCAACATTAAACTTGCAGCGCTCAAGGTTTCTGTAATACTGACACACATCTGTTGAAATAACAGTCTTGACCGGCACCCCTACTTTGGAGTGTAAAATATGAACACACATAAAGGTATTCTGTGGCCTAACATATTAATCCTGCCCAACATTGTTAAGACCAGACATCTACATGAGACTGCCATCTATTCCTCCTTCCCTGTTTCAATATCAAGATAATTGTTTGCTGTCAGTGGGCAGTCATTTCGGTACGATGTCCATACATCACCCGTTATTCTTCTCATAACATTTTTTGCAGCTGTTTTTTTACTGCAAAAACCCATTGAAAAATATGGGAGGGGTGTAAAGAGATATCCGATGTAGGGGAGGTATGGCACTAGATTGTAAATAGGTGAGAAGGGAAATTTGGGGGTAACGTCCCACAAAAACAAAACAAAACACAATTTGATGAGTTTTTGCGGCAAAAAAGGAGGTAAAACATGATGCGGAATTAAAAATGGGTGATTGAATGACATCACCCAGTTTCTTGATTTTTTCTGAGAGACCTTTCAGTGCAATTTTCAGGACAGGCTTCAATTCAGCACCCTTCATCACACACCCTTGATGAAGAGACAGGTATGCTGAGTCATGGCTCCCGTTCCTGCTAGGCCTAGAGACCCAAGCTGCTCCTCACTGATGAGGCACAACAAGGACGAAGCATGTTTGGGGATGCTTGTGGTCTCGTGCAGAAGGGATGTGGCCAAGCAGTTCGGGCTGGACTGCCACTTTTGTGGGGGACCAGTGCCTGATTTGCATGTGGTCTTTCCCCTTTTGTAATGGCTTGGCAGATGAAGAATAATGGTTTTAGGGTTGCCCAGAGCAATACAAGAAGTTAAGATAGTTTGTGTAGGCGCCATTTGGCGCCCCATTGAGTAACAGACGCACGCGAGTGAATACTGGAAGAGACCTCTTAAGGGTTTGAACCCAACTATTGGCGAGCACCAATCAGATAATTATATGGGGGCATGCAACATAAAGATTGCATTAATAGTCAGCAACAAGGCCCTGATTTGAAAAAAGGCTTTTAGCACAGCCGAAACACGTGTCATCAACAAGGGCAAATCTAACATAATAAAATAACCATTTGTTTTTGCAACCTATATCTGGCGCTGTCTTCTATCTGAGTACTTTCAAAGCAACTTATTTTATCAGTGGTTTCTTTGGCTTTTTTCGAAACATAACTCAGTAAGACGCGACATTCAACTCATTCCATCTAAAGTTCAACAATTTACCTTTTGTGCTCAATTTATATATGTCGCCTTGACAGGCCGGACCTCCAAAGCCAATACCTTTCAAACTAAGTAATTCTCAACCTTTCAATCATAACCTCTTTTGTTTTGCTGCAGTCACCCCGAGTGGGACCGGTATGCCCAGACGTGGGTCCCTTGGCTAATCAGCCTAGAGACCCCCGCTACTCCTGACTGATGAGGCCAAACAAGGCGGAAACATGTTTGGTGATGCTCGTGGTCTTGTGCAGCCGAAGGGATGCGACCAAACAATTCGGGCTGGATTGCCCCTTTTGGGGTGGGACCAAGCCTGATTTGTATATGGTCTTTCCCTTTTGTTGGGGTTTGGCAGGTAAAGAACGATTGTCTGGAGGGTTGCCCAGAACAATGCCAGAGGTTAAGATGTATTCTAAACCTTCCAGTCATCACCTCTTTTGTTTTGCTGAGTCACCCCGAGTGGGACGGGTATGCCAAGACATGGGTCATGTGCCTGCTGGGCCTAGAGACCCAAGCTGCTCATTACTATGAGGCCCAACAAGGCTGAAACATGTTTGGGGATTCTTGTGGTCTCGTGCAGAAGGGATGTGACCTAGCAGTTCGGGCTGGGCTACCCCTTTGGGGGTGGGACCAGTGCCTGATTTTCATATGGTCTTTCCCCTTTAGTAATGGCTTGGCAGGCGAAGAACGATGGTCTGGAGGGCTGCCCAGAGCAATGCCTGAGGTTGCTATTTATTGTAAACCTTCCAGTCATCACCTCTTGTTTTCCTCAAATAACCCTATTCAGCTGATTTAGAAGCGGTTTGGAAAAGGAGGGGCTGCACATTATCAGTGACTTGCTATAAAATAACAAGACAATATTAAAAGATAATTTGTGTGAGTTCCTGCTGCTGTTGCCAAGCCTATGCGCGTTGACGGCAATGAAAGGAATGCCAAAATGTTGTGGGGACAAAAGGGCATCTTTCATTATATTAGAGGGTCTGTCCCACTTGACCATCCTGGAGGCAAAGCCTAATGCGGCATTTTGCTTTGTTGCTGTTTCATCGTTCCAATTATTCAACCATCCTTGTGCTACTCCCTTCTGCCACACATTATTTTGCTATCTTCTTTAACTTTGAATATTTTCTGCCTAGTGCAAGCTCCAATTGTGAATATCTGTGGCGATTAGCAGCACAAAATGAGTTATCAGCAAATAGTTAATAGACATTTTCATACAATGGCTCTCAATTGAAGATTCTCTGATTGCTTTACTTTTACAAAAATTCTCACAGTGTGCAAACAGACAATATCTATTTAACGGGACCGTAAGTGTACGAGTTTCATCCTAAAACCGTGAAATGACCCTGCGTGTGAGTGGTGCATTATTAAAAATAACATTTTTTGTTTGAAGGTAGAATAGGAAGATTCTGTTCAATCAAATCGACGCTGTTAATATTAATGGCTCAAATGTTGTGCAAAGTGGATAATCAGTAAATCTTTTTTATTAAATACTAAAAAAGTAAAATGGCTATTAAGTTATATGCATAATGAATTACAATATCAAATTCCAAAGGGCACTCCACGTTGAGGACAATATACCTCCAGATACGTGAGTAAAATGAAATAACAACCAACAATTCCCCAAATAAGAATAAAAATAAATATCACAATTACGTTTTTAAAATAAGGCTTTCATAGAAATGTTTCCAGGACAATTATCTTATTCGCAATTAATAAAATAAAAGGTCTTCCAAAATGAAATGTTTTACGGTCAAAAGGATTTATTGACCAAGCATGGGCATACATCATTAAGAAGAACCAAACACATGCTATCCAAACATTTGCTTGTTCTTACAACAAGCATTGGCATAGCTGAATGTTTGTGTATGGTTAACGGAACTGCATTGGTCATGGATGCCACCGCCTAGGCACAGGGAGAGAGAATGAGGAGGTGGCCTATGAGTCGATGGTCAGCAATGACCTACTATAATCGGCTGAGGTCTTCAGGGGTTGCAATGGTTAGCTTTGATCAACGAATGACAATTTTGTCTATCAGTGGGCGACCATGGTTGGCCATGCATTACCATGGTTGTTAATGGTCGAGCATGGCTGACTGTATGGCTGGCAGAGTTCAACGATTTTTGGTGGCAATGGTCAAACTGGTTGACAATCATTGAAGATGGTCATCTATGTATGGAATGGTTGATATTGGTTGGCCAAGGTCACTATGTGGTTGGTGGTGGCCAGCCATTTCTTATGATATGTGACCATGATTGGTAATGTTTGACAATGATTGACAATGTTCAGAAATTGTCAAATATGTTTGGTTGGCAATGGTCTGGAATGGTGGACAATTGCTGACAAGTGTTGGTGTGCAATGTTTTGTCAGTTGTTGAATGTGCTTGGAGATTTATGGCAATCACTGGCAATGGAGCTCGCCATAGGGGATACCAACTTGCTGGTCACAAAAAATAAATCTATTCCAATGCATAAAATAACAAACGTCCGATTCTGACAGGCTCGGACTGGCCTGTAGGGCAAAAGGCCCATAGCAGAACCAAAAACAAAATGCTGGTGTGGGCCAGTTTTTTGGGTCAAAGTGGGCCACTTTTTTGGCCAATTTGGGCCAGTTTGATGAGTTAATTCATTTTGCAGCTAGTAGTTTTGACCAGTGTTGCTGAATAAATATTCTTTCAAATGCAGTTTTCATCACACTTGTTTTTTTGTTTTTTTTAAAGGAATTTGCAACTGTTGGCCACATTTTCCATTGGTGCCTTCCACAATGTTATGGCTCAGTCCGACCCTGGCCTCTGACATTGCAGCCAAACAACACCCAGGATTTACATCTGTCTGTGACATGCCAACATTTTTCTCTGAAAAGATGGAATGAAAACACTGATGCTGAAAAACATCATGTTGATTAACATACACATATAGCGGGTACGAATTTTCTGAGCACCAGTTAATCAATCGCAAGGAACAATGAAAAGTAACAAGAACGTTTCACTGGACAGAAAAATCTTTAACATGCCTTTTCCAAACACAAAGATAGTTCCTTTGATGGGACACTTGTACGAAGAATACAGAATGTATCAGGAATATGCATTAATAGATTGTAAATTAACCTATGATCGCTGGCACATAGTAAACGGACCATTTTCTCTGGGGTCATTAACTTCAAAACAGATAATCTACAACTGTTAATGACTCGAAATGTTATAGATGTATATTATTGTGTTATACCACGCTATATTATGTAATGTTGTGTTATGCCACTTTGAGGGAAGACCTCAAAGCCAATGCTTAAAGTGTCAGACAGCCTCTACATCTGGGCCTTAATAGACTGTCTCCTTTGACGCTTGTCCTTATAGCCTGCAGTGCATTATTTTACAACTTCACCTATAATATCTTTCTTCCATAGTGCTGTCCATTTGCTTTTTTAATAGTTCACTGTGTGTCATGTCAGTTTATATGATGTAATTTGCCATTATGTAGTTTGGCATTACCATCTAACGTCAGAGTGAAACGCAACAGCCATAAAGTGGCCGGTATCACTCCCCACAACCCAAAGCTAAATAGAATAAACATGTGAGAGGTAAAATGTTCATGAAAAGGGCTCCATAATTCCCAAAGTGTATTTCGAAATGTTCCCATGGGAAGCAGACACTAGACCCCTGTTTTGACCAAAGAGGCCTGTGTTGCCTTCTATGAACAGGACAAGGTACCTGTAGCCCAGGTCGAGAAATATATAGAAAGGAAGAATTATGCAGATTACCTCCCATAAGAGGACTTCTGCCTCACACACTACTATAACCATTCCAATAAAGTTTCTAATAGGCCTCAATAACCTCCAGGAAACACGGCCTGGGTGTTTTCTTCCATATGATTCATGGTTCATAACCCACCCTCATTTAAAAGTGCATATATTTCCTTCCAGATTTCCTGTCTATAGACCCTGGTTCTTTCTGGTAATTTGGTAATGTGTAAGAGTAAGTAGAAGGCCTTGCCCTGCCTGGGTTATTGGCTTGGTTTCAACATGTCCAGGCTCACAGCGAGGTCTCCTCACTGCGTGGAAGGATTAAGGACCTAACATATCCTAAGCCAAAGAACTTGAAATTGATTGTGTATGCTGGTGATGGCTAACTTTTAAAAATCTAAATAATTTAAATATTTACAGTTGCACACTGTCCATGTTTTGTAAGCCACGCAGTCCATGACATTGAGGAATGGGGACAGTAGTGGATGTAAGATGATACGTAAAATTTCATAAGTCAGTCATTTACAGTAGAATCTGCAGTGGCAATGTGCCATCCTCAGAGTGTATGCCGGTACTAAAGCCTTAGTGTTTGCTGGTACTACTGCATCTAAACCTTCTGAGAGAGAAGGTGTTTGAGCCACTTGAAACACAATAACTGGACGCGAGAACATGTGCCAGAAGGTGTGACATAATTGTAGGTGATTAGTTGTTTGAGGAGAGCAAACCGAGTTATTTGCCACTGCAATTAACATAATTGAATATGTAAGCACTTTTGTTGATTGCTTTCCCTGCCTTCAAATCATGTGTATTTTGTCAAGGGAATGTCAAGTAGATTGGTCCACATCTGGTATTTCTGTTGTATTGTATTCATTGAAGGTTGGGGTTTTATTTGAATCAGAAATTACACATATAGGAAAGAGACAGGAGACAGAGGCAGCCCCAGGTTTGGATGCCTTTACAATATATTGATGGTATCTGGGTATTAGCAGGTGGTTGTTGAGGAGGACAGGAAATAGCATACAAACACCTGGGACAATAAACGCTGAATGTATGTATGTGTGTACATTTGTCCGGCTATACAAATCCACACCGTTGAACCCACGTCTACCAAATTTTGCATGGATTCCTCTTTTGTCTGGGGCAAGATTGTAGTCTATGTTTGGATGCAAAAATCTTAAATGCAAAGAAAAAGTGTATGTTTGTGTGTATGTTTGTCCATCTGCACAGATCCACGCTGTTGAACCCACTGCTACCAAATTTTGCATTCATTCCTCATTTGTCTGGGGCAAGATTGCAGTCTATGTTTGGATGCAAAAAATGTACTGCGTAGATACCCTCATTTACTGATGCTCATCCCGATTGACTACAGTAGGTACTAGAAGGAGGAAACATTTGGAAAAGTGTCTGAAGTGAAATGTTCAATATGTTGGTTATTACTTTAACATGTATTACTACTGTATACAGTTTGACTGTTTAATTAAAGCAGTTTTAAAGGGAATTAAAAAAAAGAATTACATTTTTTTTAACACAAAACACGCCACTCCAAATATGGGACAAGGCAAGGTTACAGTTTACTTAAGTTCATTCACGAGAAGAGAGCGCCATCAATCAATCTTTCTTGGACACTTTCTCAAATGTGCTGAATTAATCGAGTGACTGAAACATGCCACACAAAAAACGAACATCACTTGGAAAAGCTCCATCTGATGCAAAGTGAAAACCAATATCAAGAGCTTCTGAAACACAACAACAAACAGCAGCACAACTTGCCAATCCGAGGACAAGAGCAACTTTCTCCAGTGCAAATGAGATGCCAGAGCAAACTGAAGCAAGACTTGATGACATGAGGACAAGAGCAACATCCTCCAGAGCACATAATACACCATAGCAAACTGAAGCAAGATTTGCTGACAAGAGGGCAAGAGCAACATCTCCTCCAGGGCACATGAGGCACACCTCAATCAGGGCACAAGCAACACTGGGTACCCCTGCTAGTGTAAAATACATAGCTAGTACACTATGGGCCTCATTACATGGAAGGCGGTGAGCCATGGCGCTATTGGCGCCATGGCTCATGCCGGTAAAATACCGGCACCGCCTTGGCGGAAAGGGGATTTACCGCCCCATTCCAAGGTTGGTGGGGCGGTAAATCCCCCTTCCGCCATTGCCCTTCCCCATTCCCATTTCTGCCCCATAGGGCTCTATGGGAATAGGGAAGGCGCTAATTACGGCACCACAATTTTGCGGTGCCGTAATTAGCTCCGAGGTCCCTTAGCGGGTTGGTTTTTAACGCCTGCAAAAAGCAGGCGTTAAAGCACCAACCCACTAAGGGGCCTCGTAGTACGGCGGTAAGGGTTAACGGTCACCGTTGCCATTAACGGTGACCGTTAACCCTTACCGCCGTCCGTGTAATGAGGCCCTTAATGTTGGGTTGTGTGCAAATATATCATATTATCCATACACATATTTACAGCTGAACATAGGATTGGAGTTTTGTGGTCTGGGTGGTCTGGAGATAGCTGGGAATGTAGGGAGCCCCTTCACAGTGCAGAATATGAAGCTTCAGTTGGGTGTCAAAGCATTAAGGTGATGACATTGTTTTGTATCTTGGAAAAAGTGCATTACAGTGGAGTAAAGCAAGTAAGGACAATGCAGTAATGCAGATGAGGCACAGGTTGGATGTGTGGCAGAAATGTTACATAGGGTGGCAGAAAGGTTAAAGAGGGTGGAGAGAGAATGAACATTGCACTTACAAGCATTTGGATGGATATGAAGAGAAGTAGGAATTTAGAGGACAGCCAGTTGGTATGGTGGCAGTGTGCAAAGAGGAGACCCTCTGTGGTTCACAGAGGATGCAAGTAGCAACATGTATGACTTTGTTAACGAAAGAAAAGGAGTAGAGGGGACACTGACAAATAAGCTTGAGCAGTAATCGAGTTTACTGAGCACACAAGCAGAAATGAGCATTTGGCTGAGTGGTGAATTTGGTGGGTGATACTTCCTGATGTTGATATTCATTCTGATATCTGTGACAGTGGCTAATTGAATTGTTGCAGTTTAAGGTCACTATCAAAGTGTTTGGTAAGCTTGTGAACCTTGGATAGAGAAGTGAGGATGTCCAGCCGGAAGGAGATGGAATAATGGAATTAGCATCTGAGGCAGGGAGCACTATAATCCAGTGATGGATGGCTGTGTGGCAGTTGGTGATAATGTGAGCGATGGCAGAAGGAGAAGATCCAGGTATCATTGGCGAAGTGCAGGGTGTGATTATGAGTGAGCCAATGCCAGATTCTTGGTGGGATGCAAAAAGAAAGGGTGTGAGGGAGATAGTGCTTGCATTCCAGAAAATTAAGAATTAACAGTCTCAGAACAAACTCATCTAAGCCTGGTGCCATTAAATCCAAGAGAGGAGATGGTTTGGAGGAAGGAGGAATGGTCCACAGTGTCAAAAGCTGTGGAGAGATTGAGGAGGATTTGAACAAAAGTGGGATGAGTGGTATGATTATAAAATCTTAGAATGTTATAATGGACTGTGATTAGAGGTATTTGTAGGCCAGGCAAAGCACCTAAAAGTGGCATCTTTCTCGTACTAAGAGACAGTGCAAGGTCTTCAGTGGTGGTGTCATATTTCTGAAATCCTATGTCCACTTCCAGCACAGTTTCTGCCTCTTTGAAGTTTTGTTTTTTCATGACACCAGTGTAAATGCAGGTAACTTTGTGTGATTTTGAGGTTAACATTGCATCTATTATTGACATTTTATATGGGAGTTGAATAGGGCAAGCCTAACTGGTAAATCCTCATGTGAAGTGTGAAGGCATCATGAAGTAAGACACAGACAACAGACTCAAAATTGGATATCAAAACCTTATTTAACTTAAAAGTCTGGATGGAGTAAGGCCTAATTTGACCTATGCTAAGGGGGGATTTCCCTACCTAAAGACAACTAAGGCTAGTCTGAACCAACTGAATACAATGTGTAAGGTATGTCAGCATCAAAGTGAATAGTGTTCAAAACAAAGTTCTGAGCTTCTTCTAACTCCTGGCTTGTAGTCAGCTTCCCCTTCCCCAAGTTCAAAACAGTTCACAGTTGGACACTTGAAGACTCACCGAAAGTGAAATTTGTTTTTATGACGATAGGATTTTCTTTTTTGTAAAAATTGTATTACAATTAAATCAAAAATAAAAAAAAACATTAAAAAACCAGTCCACAAGGTGGTGGGGTTCCCTTCTCCAAGAGTTGAAATCTGCCAGCTTTCCAAAATATCCCAAGTTCAAATCTTTCAGCTTTTCAAAACAACATTTATAGGGACACTTCACAGCTCTTAAGACATCAGCACTTTTCACTGGTTCACCAAAACAGTTCTGTTTCTTGACTTCAAAGTCACATATGAAACTGTAGTAACACACAATCTTCTGCATGGATACTTTCATTGGCTCTCTCCATAAAGAGGGGCACTCAGTCTATGCACAGTTGTCAGACCACATGGTCCACCCATCACAGGTTACACAACCAATACCGCTATGCACTCTGTTACTCTCTCTGCATTCTTCTGGCTCTTGCCAATACAGGTTTCCTCATAACCTGCAGGTCCTTGAACTCTCTTCAGCTTTGTTCAATACTTGGTTTCTTGTCTCATACCCTTCTTGGTATTCCCTTGCCTTTCCCAACACTTGTTTATCAAAATCTTCATGCTGTGGTCTCTGCTGCTTGCACCATTTTGCTTTAATTCCATTCAAAAGTACCCATAACTTGCGTTTGCTCTATGCAGTATTCAAAAGTGCTTTTAATGTCTTTCAATTTGTTTGGTATTCAAAAACACCTGATTTGGCATCCCAAAGTGCTTATAACAACTTTCAGTTCATTCAGCATTTGAAAGCACCTGCATCGGCATTCAAAAGTGTTCATAACAATTCTCAATTTGTTTGATATTCAAAAAGCATTTGTTTCAAACTCCTGGAGCGCCCCGGTATGAGTGTTCCCTTTTCCCACTCTGGCTTCACAGGCAGCTCCCATCGACTGCTTTCCATTCCTCATTTTGCTTTCAGCCTCCAATGCCTGCACGCTTCCCTCATGGAGGTCATCAAGAGCACTGCTCCCTCTCATGGAGACCCACAACAGCTGGGGTGCTTCGGCGCTCCACAACTCCTGCTGCTTGCGTCCGAAACCGATGGCTTGCAGTACTTCCAGACAATTACTCGGCCGACCCCACCCATGACGTGACTTTCCCTGGCTCGACACACATTCCAAAACACGTGTCTTGTGCTCCGGTCTCTTCAGACTTCCTCGCTCCAGCCTGCTTTGCTCCAGCTGGCTCCAAGCTCCAGCCTCCTGTCCATTCCCATCTGTGCTTTGTGACCATCATTTTTATATCCACTGTGATTGTTAAATGACAGCAGATGTGGGTTATTCAATCCAATTGCTTGACATCCTGCTCCACTAACTTCCGCAATATGGTTTTCAAGGTCTTAATAAACCTTTCTACAAGGTCATCTATCTATGGGTGACATACTGAGGTCCTTAATGTGGTCATTTGCAATAGTTGTTTCACTTCCTTCATCAGTTTGCTCATAAATGTAGGGACTGATCTGTTAGTATATCTTTTGGAAACTCCACTCGTGAAAAGAAAGGGAGTAGGTGTTTCAAGATCTTTTGGGTGGTATTGGCTCTTAGGCAAAGGTTTCGGGATCGCGCGTGGCATATTCCACTGTTACCAAGATGTACTTGTTCCCTAACTTTGATGTTTCCATGGGCCCTACAATGCCTGTATCAATTCTTGAGAATGGAATTTCAATGATTGTCAATGGCTGTAAGGGGACTGGCTGTGGTATATGGGCACATTCTGTTGACAAATTGCACAAGATTGGATGAAGCTTTTAATGTCAGCATGAATTCCTGTCCAGTAGAACTTATCGATGATTTGGGCGTGTGTCTTCATCTGTACTAGATGTCCTCCTGTCAGATTGGAATGAGCTATTTCCAGGACTACTTGCTTATGACTTTTAGGGACAACTTGTTGGGCTTTTACTAGGCCCTCTGGAGTAATGTCTCCCAGGTTAGCCCATGTCTGAAAAAGAAAAAAGGTCCTCCTCTCTCACAGCCCTTCGTCTGAGGTGTCAATTTGCAAAAAGGCTTCAGCAAACCGTCGGGACATTCATTTGGGCAAAGGCTAGGTCAGGAAGAGTCTCTATTTCTTCATCTCTGACCTTTCTGTGTTTGGGGCCTTGAGCGATGTTAGGATTATCATTAGCCTCCCTAAAACCTTAAGTACGTCAATCTGTTAACTCCTTCTCAGCCTCTTCCTTTATCCTAGGGAACACTTCTCTCTTGAGGACCCCTTGTAAAGTCTTATCCCCCTGATGGAATTGAACGGGATCCTTGCCATGATTCTGTAATAACACTTTGCGGTCACCTCTGAAGTCTAGAGCTATAACCCCAGCTAGCACATCCGTACCAAACCTCCATGCTAGTCCTGATTTAGGAGCCCACCTGATGTAGGTATCAGGGGGTGGAATCAGAATCAGGTCACTGCGTGTGAGTCTTCATTCGCCTGCAGGAATGATCTCTTCCCTACTGCTGCATATATCAAACCCAATATAGCCATACATGGCTTCTGAGGGGTCTGATGCTCTGAGACATAACTTTTAAAATGTTAAGGTTCCCTAACTTGTATTGGAGGAGCCACACCCTTCTCTGACACCATTTGTAAAGGCATCATGAAGTAAGACACAAACAACAGATTCAAAATTGCATCTCAAAACGTTGTATTACTTAAAAGTCAGGATAGAGTAAGGCCTAACGCACCCAACTCAAATGTGGGATATCCTTACCTAAAGAAAACTAAAGATAGTCTGCATCAGGAAGTCTTGGAAATAAACAAAAAAGTGCTGCCATTGTGAAATAATACCTGTAATATATTATGAACTATGAACAAATGCATATTAGGAGAACATAAAACATAAACTACTGCAACTCATATGTGTGCTAAACTGAAACCTATGTGAATGCACAAAGACACTCTTAACATAAAGTACATGTTATTATTTTCAGTTTAGTTTTGTCTATTTATTTAGCACTTGCTTAGCTTTGAGAAGCAGCAGAGCGATTTATGGCAGTGGATTGCTAAGAATACAGATACAGAGCTATTAATAGCATCAGTGCAACAACATGTAACAATGAACCAATGGGAGCAGAAATTAGGGGGGAGAGGTTGACGGCTGGCAGGTGGGAGGGGGGATATGGTGCTTGAAGAAGGTGTTCCTTAAAGAGGACAACCTTGAGCATATTTCTTAATTGCGAGAGGGTGAATGCGAGTCTAATATTGATGGGTATCGAGTTCCACAGCCTTGTGACACCTATCTAGGATGCCAGTTTCCTGGATTTGTTCTTTCTAGCATTTTGGTATATTTGATCGGATCAGATCCTGGCTTCTTGTTGAATGCTGGCTGCCAGAAACGGTGATCCTGTTGGCTAGGTAGGAGAGAGCATTCAAACTGACAGCTTTGTAAATGATTCAGCTGATTGTGGGCACAGCCACTGTAACCATTGCAACCATTGTAACTACTGTAGTTTGATGAATGTTGGCACAATGTGGTCAAACCTGCTGAGGGCTTTGATAGGTTGGGCTGTGGAAGATACTTTACACTGGTTCCAAGGTAGAGGGGTGTCGGCCATTGAGTAGTTTATTTCCACTGCAAAGTAGAGCCAGGACAGAGTTTACGCCATGGCGGTAAAGGTACGACCCAGGCGGTAACTTACCGCCTGGGCCGTAATGAGGCCCTATATCTTTTTTTGTTGTTACTGCATAGAGTTGATCACAGCTCTTCTGAGTCATTTCTGAGTTATACAAAAGTGACAGTTGGTCTCTCTAATTTGATTATTTGGGAAATGTACATGGGGTGTGTTAATTTGTATGTAATTGATGTTTTCCTTCTGGTTTTTTTTGGAAACGTTTTTGGCTTTTATTTGATGATGATGATGATGATGATGATGATGATGATGAATAGGTTTGGCATTTAGGCATTTAGGCAGAGAAATACCAAAGCAGGAGTGTGGTCAGGAAGTAAAGAAGCCATTATCTTTTATTAATTACCTGACAGTATTTAGTCTGTCAACAATGAGTGGTTTTATATCAGTGTCCAAATACAATGAATACCCTCGGGTCTGGCGCACATTATAAATAATAAAACAAACAAACAAACATACCAATGTTTAAGGAATATTCAGTATTCTTGCTGGCTAAGGGAGGGATCATTCTGTTTGCTGTAGTACTCGTTGTGTAAGTACTTCTATATCTACTTGGGTAGGTATCGGCACAACATGCAGGTGCATATTTCAAATTAAAAACAACCATAACAGACATTTATTGTGACACAATGACTACTGCCCCTCAGGAGTACAAGGATTAGTCTCCAAACTTCTACAAACCAACAGTGATCCCAATCATACAGGCAAAACAGGCAGAGTAACAAGAGATTCCTCCTTTGCCTTTTGTGGTAACTTGAGCCACAGGAAGGATATACTCTTCGAAGAGGGGTGAATGGGAGACAAAATCAACTGAAATGATAATTGTTCTTTTTTAACGCGCTTAATATCATAGTTTGGTTTGTGAGAATGGGATCGGGATTCAAACCTGTGCTGCACTGCATTGTCTTGCCCCCAAGCTATGACCCCTCACCAGCAATGGTAGAATGGCAATAGTATAACAGTTCAAAAATAAAAGACTGTCCAATCAATGAAAGTTCTATATAAATATATACTTTAATTAAACAAATCTATCATACCACTAACTATTAAAAACGATATAAAATACCCACCCATGTAAAATAAGAAACAAGATGCAGAACAGTCATGTACTTTGTACATTGTCAGGGAAGAAAGAAGCAAGCAATGCAACAATATTTTTCAAAATGATATATCTTGGTGGAAAATGTTCAAAGGGGACTTGTACTAGGCATAACTATAGCATCAAAAGTTGAACCAGGGGGACTGGGCCACTTGGAAGTACCTGATCCAATTTTAGGTGCTTCACAATTGTCAAACATGCTTCAGGGTGCTGTAGATATGGGTAGACTTGATGTTGAGTGTGACGGGTCATATTGATGCCAGGTGGCGAGTCAGCGTTGACTCAGTTCAAGCAGTGCTCTGTGCGGTTTGAAAGTTGTGGTGAGTGATGCAGGTCTGTGGATCACCAGGAGTGATTCAACAATCGAGCGTGGTTGGAAAGATTGAGTACTACTGGTTCGGGTCGACACCTGACATGATCAGCCAGTGGTTGGAGTCGACCTGTGATGAGAAGTCCTAGCAGTTTAATGCTTGATTCGATGCAGTGGCTCAAAGTTCTCAGCATGGTGCACTGGTACCCATGACATTCAGGTGGTAACGCTCTGCTGGAGAGATTCGGTGTCGATATGGAAACAGTGGTGGACGTTTGAGTGAGTTCCAAATTCATATATAAGGGTTATCTCCAACACGGACTGGAACTGGAGAGGAAATACGTACAAACACAAAGAGAGATTGAACCCATCTGGCATTATTTATAGCCACTAAGGCACAGTTCTATGATAGAGCCAAAGGCTTCACAATCATTAATTTTAGTCCACTCTGCTGAAAGCAAATAAAGGAAGAATGAATCTTCATATTAAAAATAAAATAAATATACCCCAAACAGTTTTTTTTTTTATACAAATTTGATATAAAATGTATTTGACAAATATTTACATTATCTTAAATAACCGGGGGCGGTGCTGCTTCAAAAAGAATACAAGGCAGTACAGATATTTGAAAAATAGAAAAGACCAAAAAACATACAATGATCATAGTACATAAATATGAATATACAAAGAGAAAAAGAACAATTCAGTCAAACTAGTGACACAAATCACTACTGACATCCAATCATGGACTGGTGTATGTTTGAAACCACAAAGGATTTCAGTGCAATCCCTAATCACCAATGAACGCCCTTGCTAAAATCTGGAGGGTAATGTGCACCTAGTCTAAATCTATTCGAAAGGTGAAGGGAGCATATACACATTAAAGGTCTATGTAGCCTAATGTACCTTCCCATCAAGGATTTGCATTGCTATGACTCATACTTATACTCAGCCTAGGGCAAGAGTCCACCCAAACCTATGCATGTGGACAAACAGGCACATTCAGCCATTTTGGCGGAACCAGTTATTTTCCCACTTTATCAGGACCAGAAGAGTAAGGGACCCTGTGGATGTGAAAGTAAATAAATAAAACACAATAAAATTACAAAAAATGCACAACATGGGCAGCAGTTTGCACCCTATGGGTATTAACCATCACCAAACGTATACAACTCTCTGTGGGCACACCATGCTTGAACAGAATACAAAGTCCCTTCACCCTAGATTCCCACCACAGAAAGTGAGAAGTAAATGAATAGATATAACTGTAAGAGAAACACCAAATATGTGAATTACCAACCACCATACCAACGTAGGTACGGCTTATATTTCCAGATTATCCTGCCATCAGGCCAGTCATTTATTATAATTATCATGGTTTTGGAACCGAAGTGTAGACTTAAATGCAACCTCTGCACTGCAGTGACTTGGCTGTCACAGCAGCTGTGAAAAGGGGGAATCTGTGACATCTGAACCTGATCTGTGCTAATGGAGGGGCTGCCAATCTGGATAGTGATGCAACAGGACAAAGGTGTACCCTCTGCTTTTGGCGTAGATTTTAATGAAGGAGGATCTTGGTAGCAGGCCAGCCTTTCTGACATGCAGTACCCACATTTGTTTAATTATAAATACAAATCAAAAATGCTAGAGTTTTTCACCCTTCCCAGGTAGCAATCCTTCACATTGATAAAATGCAATAATGCAATAATAATAACAATACAGTAAAATGATACATGTTACCAATATATTGGTACAAAATAATCAGGCAAACAAAGATTGGAAAACCCTACAAGACTTCATATGTGAGTACCTCAATAACTAGTATGACTGAAAAACACTTAAAAATGCAAAATACCATCATTTTTCCAAAGCCTAAAAATGCAAAATCATAGCATTATGCAGAAAGACACACAGCCTCATCAGGAGTACGGTGGGTGCAGTAGAAATTGTGGTTTTGTGGCTGTAATTCTGTTACGGCAGCATGACCGCAACATTACTGCATTGCAGTACTTTGAGTTTCATGGTAAGGTGGAGCATAAATCTCCAGTAAAAAGCTGGGGGTGAATCCTCGATCTCAAAGACAAAAAATGGCAAAATCGGCTGAATCATTCATTACTTGCACCGCCTCACTACCACTTGCAATCCTGCGGTAAATCCCCAAGACCAAGTGGGGTAAACATTAATCCTGCTTGTTGGTACTTTGGCGGATTTACTGCCAAAATACCACCAAACATGTAAAGAGGACCAATATCTCAATTAAACAGAAAAGAGCCAATTATGGCCAAATATAAATTACAGCAGTGTCATAGGGAAACAAATCACACTTTAACCTGTATTTGTATTGAGGGTGAAACGTATCTTTATCGTGTTTGCAATACACTTAAAGAAACTCTGTCTGCACACTTCTATTTTCAGGCTGCTGGGGGAAAACATGTCCTTAGAAAGAAAGGGGCAACATCATATCGATTCGGCATTGCTACATCAGCTCTGTCTTTACAGTATGTAATGGGGTTGAGCATTTCAGAAAGATGATTATGTCTGAAAGTTGAATTCCAATCTCTTCAGTTGTATGTCCTTAAATATTGTATTATCTTTCTTGATAAATATGCACCTAGGTTGTCCATGACCAATTGGAAGCATTTATGTAGAATTTCTATGTCGGGAAAAACCTCCCTGTATGTAAATAGGGTGCATCACGCAACTTTAAATTGGAGCAACGCCCAGATGGAACACCTGAGAGTTAGACAATCTTGCATGCTTGCTATTCGATTCTAGATTCTAGAGAAGTCAGACTAATTAGGCCTAAGATATTCATAGGATTTTCACGAAACAATGCAAACCCTTGCAGTGGATCCATATATGGACTCAGTAGTTGGAACTGCAGCATCGTGATGTTTGGAGTATTACCAACATTTAAGCACAATCTACTTTGAGGAAAAGAAAACGCCAATCCAAACTACTTTGTTAAACCGATGGGTTAATGTTTACTTGTGATGTGATGACATGTACTTAGGCGGCTCCTCACGACCAAAATGTTCATCATTTGCACAGTAGAGTGCAGAAGTGCAGGGCAAACGGCGATGCACACTTTGTCCCTAGACTTCTGCACTGCGCTGTGCAAAGTGAATAAATGCTGCTTCGCATGATCGCACGCAGGGCAACGTTCACTTTTAATTGTGTGTGCTGATTGCCGCTCACAATTATAATTAAACAGTACCCACGCAGCGTTTAACTTTCATTGTGAACACTGCAGTCTGACATGCAAGCATGTCGGGCATCGTTTCATTGTAACTGTACACACTTCGTGTTAGACAGCATGTACAATGAATCGCTACGGGGTCCGCCTGCTTTATGCTTGTGCATAAATCAGGCAGACCCCTTAGGGATCTCCAGCATTTGCGCCAACATGAAAATCCATGCCTGCACAAATTCCGGCACATTTGTATGTTGGAGAGGAAAGAAGATTGCGCAAATACCAAGCTGTGCTCCACCTCCCTCTCACCATACAAATGCATGAACATGTGACGTGGCATGAATGGAAGGCCCTAAAGGCTTACTCAGGGATTTTTTTTACATCTCCAATTCACATTACGCCACAATCCAAAATGAACTCCATAGGTGGAAAATCTGCCAATCTCATTTATTATTACTGCATTCATTTTGGTTGTAACTCTATCAAATTATAACTGATGTTGCAACAGTTATTTAACATTGTATAGTCGCTTTTGAATCCATTTGGGTTTGGAAGATGTACAGCCGTTCCTAATTCCAAAGTTGGTAAATCCCCATTTTCGTGAGGTAATACCTGCTGCTGAGTGCAGGAAGTATGTCCTCAACACTCCCCTCAAAGTTTGCAATATGGCAGAGTGGTAAAAAAGTGGTAATTCAGTGAATGCCATTTGTATCTCATCACCATATTAATAATGAATTGTATTGGTGAGTTAAGTATGGGAACCACCTTTAAATGTTCATTTAAAGATGTGAAATAATATAATATACAAATTATAAATATTATAGAAATGAAACAAATATGGTAGGAAAGCAAACCGAGGAATAGAGAACAGAATGTATTTCTTTTTTTTAATTTTTTTAAGTTTGGTCAAAGCTTTGTTTCACTTTATGGATGCAAGGGATCGGAAAAAAATGTAGTTCCCAGACAGATATTTTAAAGCAAACTTTCTTCCACTTTAATCTCCACAAGGATGATAAGGAATAGTAATTAAAACACACACATCGAGATAAACAAGGAACAAATATTGTAATGGAAATTAGTATTTTATTTTCAACCTAATTGTTGATAAATAGTTGCTGAATAGTAAACCACCCTGGGAAGCATATTCATTTTTCGTTGTATACGAATTGTTCGTTTTACAACTGTTCAAATTACAATTGACCTTTTCACAATTGACCGAATTGTGAAGCTCAATTGTAACATATATGTGGGGGGAAACCCCCCAAAACCCCCCACCCAACGCCAAATCCCCCAAAATCCCTATATATATATTCCGTCAATTGTGAAAAGGTCAATTGTGACCCTTTAAATTCGTTCAATTGTTCATTCGAAGAATTGTAAATGAACAATTTGGGTAAAACCTCATTTTTATGGAGGCTATTCAGCCCCACCATGAGCTCGCCATTGGGTTCCAGCGCTCATGGTCTTTTTTTATCTTCTCAAGGAGATTCGGGTAGTTTACCCCATAAAGGACATCTACCGCCCTTGTCAGGTTTATACCTAAATACTTTATTTCCAACTCTGGTATTTTTAAGTTCAGGGCAGCCGCTATCTTCCCGATTTCCCCCTTATCCGCTGCCAGTACAAGAAGCTCTGACTTGTGTCTATTAATCTTCAGCCCTGAGATTACCCCAAATTTGTCCAGTTCCTTCATTGTTATCGGGAGTGTTCGTGTGGGGTCTGTGAGTGTAAGCAGCATATCATCTGCATATGCTTTTACCTTGTGTTGCTCCCCCACCATGTCAATTCCTGCGATGGAAGCCATTTCTCTAATTCTAATTAGGAGCGGTTCTAGGAAGATGGCATAGAGGAGAGGAGAGAGCGGACAACCCTGTTTAGTGCCTCTGGCTAATTTCACTACATTTGAGACTTCCCCATTTACCGATATCCTGATTGTTGGATGGTTGTAGTTTGCTTTGACCATCTGCGGGTATTGGTCCCCAAACCCCATGGCTTTCAGAATGCAAAAAACCAAGGACCACTCTACGCGATCAAAGGCTTTTTCAGCATCTATCAATAGCAATATTGCAGGGGTGAAACATATTTGGTGTGATTTCCAGGTGATACAAAAGTTCTGAACAGATGTGAGACAACAGATGCAAGCTATTTTTCCGAGTGCAAGGCAAATGGGGGAGAGAGTTTGGCTCTTTGGGCTGCGAGATCAGGCCGACAATACATTGTCAAAGGCACATTGGAGGAGTTTCATGGGGCTGGTCATTGCGGCATGGCTCACAATTGCACAGAATTGGAAACAAACCGACCCCCCAATGGTGTTTGGGTGGCTACAGAAGGTCTGGGCACTGGTGGCAATGGAAAGGCTAATGCACAACCTGCAGGACTTGGGGGGATCCTTCGGGAAAGAATGGGGTGCGGTGCTGGACTACCTTCAGTCGGACTATATGGAACAGTGGTGTCCCCACAAAATTAGGATACTGGACATATTCTCAGTTTAAATAATTGTATTTTAGCAGCAAGTGACTCAGATCTACCGGGGGCAGAGGGGGAGTTGGGTTTTTGGCGGTTGCGCTTCTACTGTTTGAGTTGTTTTTGCGTTGAAATACTAATAAAACAATGTAAAAAAAATAATAATTGCTGAATAATTGCATTTGGAATATTTTCTATGGTCAAATACATTGGAAATACTTTACATTTTTGATGCAGGCTAATGCATCAATTCGTTGATGTCTAGATCGGTTTAGGGTTTTGAAGAACAAATAAGTATACAAATTATCAAACAGAATATTAGACTAATGTATGTGTAATGTTATAGTGAGAGCAACCTGCACGGTACAGCCAGGGAATAGAGATATTATCTATCAAAATGTGAACCCTCTAAATGAGTCTTGCACGATTTGAGGAACTAGACATATTTGTTTGTTTATGTATTTATTTGTTTATGTATTTATTTATATACAAGGAGGAACAATGCTCTTTTGATCACAAAAGAACATACAATAGATACAAAATCAGATTTGACGGGAAGCAATGCGCCTCTTGCAATGAGGTGATTCTGAGGCACATTCTGAACAGCTAGTGAAGGGGAGTAAATGGAACATTCACCATGGACAATACGGAAGTGGACATACATAAATTAAAGACAAGCAACATGTTTAAGTGCAGGTAGGCGTTACGGCCAGCTGTGCTCGGTATATGGTGTCCATTTGTTTTTAATGTTATTTGAAACATGTTATTTAGAGGATAAGGAGGCACGTGATGATGCACAAGATAAACAAATGAAACAGTCTATCACACTTTGGCAACTGTAACTATTCTTGAAAACAACCAGGAATTGAGCATATGCACAGAATGTGCACATTGTGCTCACAATTCAAAATGCACACATTTTTAAACTCGTGATCATGCATTGCTACAGCTTCGTTTGATTCCTTATGCCAGCAATGCACTTATCTATCTCTACAATCCAGACCCTCAACTCTGTTGTTGCTGGAAATCCTGAAAGTCTTCGTGATGATCGTGGAATATATATTCACCTAACCAACGTCACCCCTAGTCACCCCTAATCTCCTCCAGATCGCAAGGGAATTACTCAATCATAGGACCCTTTCACTCAAATCAGCAAACTCAAATACCTGGATTCCCAACAAAATGTGTCTATATTATTTTGATTCATTACATGCTGATCACGACTAATGACAAGGATGACATCAACAGAAGAGTTGTCCTACTTCTCTTATTAACAAGGAAGATCCAAGTTGTTAGGATGAACTCCATGCTTGAATGCTACAGTTGAAATTCCAGCACGATCAATTGCAGATCTTGATGCCCACATCAGTAAATTTATCTTGAAAATAAATGAGTCATATTAGACTCTCAGATGATGAAGGCAAGCAAATCTACAGATTTGTTGGCGTGTGCAGGTTGGGGGAATACCACGTGTAGCATAACGTGTGCAAGCCAAATGAGGAATGCAAGCACTTAAATACCAGCATGGTAAACACCAAAGAAAGAGGTGGCTTTGCATTTTGATATCAGCAATGTTTGTCTCCTCCAGTGGACCAGAACCCCTACCCACAATAAATGACATCCAATATTGAGTTGTATGCTTAAATGCTAGACAACAATTTAAAACATAGAGTCACTATTATTATTATTATTATTATTATTATTATTATTATTATTATTATTATTAATATAATTATTACTATTATTATTATCATTATTATTATTATTATTATATTTATTGAGCGCAGACTTAGCTTCAAGAAGCAATGCAGCGCTTTACAGAGGTGTAAAACAATACAAATACATAACAACAGAAATAAACCTTCACTCTGCACTAATGCCATTTGAATAGCTCTGCATCCTTTACGAAAGAATTAATAGTGTTCCTGATTGGGAAATGGTCTATTAGCTTATATAAGTGTTCATCTGTTTGAGGTACAAACCAAATAGTGATTTATAGAACATATAGCCTCATGATGGCTTATTCATACACATATTTTGTTTAATCTAAGAGGTGGGAGTATAAGTACTCTCTCATAAACTAACATCCTGGGAAGAAATAGTTTAAAAGTTCTGAATACCAAAATATTTCCATGTTGTAAATTATTAATATCATACAATATAGCGGTTAACACAGCATTAGCAAATGCGTGGACATGACGTCTGGGTGAGGCAGTGGAAGATGTGCATATGATCTAACATTTCAATTTGATCCGTGATGTCTCCATACGTACAAGAAATAGGGAAATCCAATGTTAGATTTGCAATCATTCTTTCTTCTCTCAAAGCAGATTAATTAGATTAGGCTTTAGAGAGTTTGCAGATTACTGGATGGGGTGTAAGGTCCCACACACGATGTGATTTTGCCCAAAATTACAAACTCTGTGAGGCAAAGCCATACAAAATGTGGAATCAGCCTTTAAAAGTCAGATTCGTCTGAGCAAAGGTTCTAGCTCTTTGGCCAGGATTTTCCTCTGACACATTTAAAATTTAGGCTCCATCCTGCATTCTGCAAGTGCACTGGTTCCTTCACCCTGATAATCCACACATACCCTTGAATGGGAAACCGTCATTCTATTCTTGTGAGTAATTCCATCATCCGCACGGGTGCGCTCGACTGAGCTTTTTTAAATATTTTTTTAATGAAATTGAATGATGGAAGATAAACCTCTGGAAAAGGTGTGTGGCTAATCCGCACACATTTTCCTATGCTGACTGGACGACATATGCATAGACCCATGTACACTGGGGGAACACATCCTACAGGCGCAGTGCCCCTTGTCTTATTTAGTTGGGATCTAACAGAAGGAGTGTACGATGCATCTCCAGAAGGGGGAGGGCCAAACCTTCCCCCTGACATGGCCAGCCTTATTAACTAAAAAAGGCTCCATGGATCTGCCCTGTCCTTTTGTTGATCCCTATAGCTGGTGGCAGTGAATCAACATAGTAATAGAGTGTACTTCAAACAGGCCCACATGGGGCCTGGCTGCATAGGCTAACAAAGGAGACAGAAAACCCCAACAGCCTTACATATGCACTGTGTCAACCTGATGCCAACTACCACCCTCATTATCAATTGAGAGTGAAATGTCATGTCTCGAATTTTGTGTTTACAGTAGTCATCCCTCCAGGGGGACCCCATTCAGAAGGAGTGAGTATGTGGTTTGACAGAGCCAGAAAGTCAGGTCACACCAGAGCTTCAAGGGAGACCTGCCACTTTAATCAGGAACCACAGAGCGCTCCATTAACCAGAGAGACCCTGTTTCATCTGTAGAGGAGCAGCTGAATGCCTCTACGGGATGTCCCACCCCTATTCTGCCTATATGTTGGAAACCGGAAATTGCAACATGGGCAACTCAAGTAATGGTGCCTATTACATGAAGAGCCTTTGAGACAAGGTATCCACTGAGAAAGCCCTATATGATGTATCCCCAAAGAGATGACGGTCTCCTGAGGGAAAACCCTGAAGAGGTGTGAAGATGTGAAAAGACGAGACTGGTGACATCACAAGACATTATTGTGACACACAGAGAAGGATGACCAAACAAGAAAAGGCATAGATCTTATGGAATCTGATGGCAAAGTAAAGGATTTGGAAGATATTCATGTGCAGAATGAATATTGCACATGCGAGAAGCACTGCAGAAAATGCAAGTTGTTTTATAATTGTACAGATGTTGTAACGCAGGTAGATTAAGTAATCGTAAAGGCTGGCTATACACAGTGAATAGACTGCAGGCGGGGCCCCCAATATATATATATACGTGTATATAGAATCTGGACATTTGATGTCACAATTTTGGTGGTAAGGTGGTAAACTCAAACCGTGGAGAAAGGAGGATTGATAGCTGTGTGTGTGTGACGCTGCAAAGAAATAAGCCGAAGTTTGAAGATGGACTAAATGACAACTGGTTGGCCTGGTGTCAAAGGCTAAGGCAGCAAAAACTAGTTATCAGTTCTTGAAGAACAGCCTATATTGGAACGCTGAGGCATTCCTTGTTGATTTGAAAAGAGACAACACCATGAGTGCCAAGTCCCTTTATTCAAGACAATTAAATGCTATAAAATGGGTTGATTCACAGTCTCTGATCATGTGACTCCAGGATGAAAATAGAAGTGGGCATGCAGACCTGAACATTGATAATAACATGATCATACTCCCTTATATTCCCAGAGACGAGAAGCAACTACAAGGCCAAGTTCAAAGACAATCTGAATGGCAGACGGCATGAGCAATGAGAGAAATGGGGCTAATTGGGAGGGAAGGTATGGTCAAGTTCGCCCACCAGCACCTGGGGGACCAGCTTACGTGCTGCTAGATAATCTAATGTTCCAGAAGGGTACAAACATGCCAACCAATTGTAGAAGGCCACATAACGAAGGGCTTTATAGTTTGAGAGCCAATAGTGTATTGTGTATCTAATAACTGTTGAAGATGACTTGCACTAAGGGAGGGCATGAGTTGCCCACCTGAATATAGAGATCCTGTCACAATCCAATCCCTTATATAAAAGTATACTTAGATGTTCTCCTTAAGCCAACCACAATCCCTTGTAGGTTTTCTGAGTTTGCCACATAGTATGACGTCACGTAGGATGGGTTTTTTGCTATAAAGCACTGTTTTATGAAATGCTTTGAAATCATGCTGTGATTTGTACTCCCTGTTTTAGAAAATTGAGAATAAAACAGAGACATTTCGCCAACTTTTTGAGTCAGTCTTATTGCTTGGTGTGAGAGTTATTCTCCATCCAATCCATCGTATGATGTGTTACCTCGTTTAAAAGGACCATAAGGATTCACATCCAATACAGACACGAAGATGGGTGGGATTTAGTATTACGTGTTTTCACCCCTTTACCTTTTCTGCTGCAAAGCACTCTAGTTATGACCTCACGCATAAAGAAGATTGTTGGTGGGGACGCATGATTGATTCATTAAGGTAGACCTAGCCTGCAACATTCCCTGTGGTCCATTTGGCTTTAAATCATCTGGAGGCTGCACCAGAAGCAGAAGGAAGAACTCATCATTGGACCCTGGCTGGAAGTACAGTCTGCCTTACATTTTCTGCCAGTGAAGGAAGGTCAGGACCTCCAAGAGGGAAGCACATCTCTCCCCTAAACATCTCCCATGAAACAGGGGGATGTACCAAATCCAGAGGACCCTCCATCAGCTACAGAACTGGTACCCAACCAGCACAAAGCGTGTCCTGCTAGGCTGTGCAGCAAGCTTCCTAGGTGGGAAGTGCCAGATAGCCTCTGAACCAAACCAATGGCAAGGCAGCTGCCTGCAACTCTCTCGTCAGCTTTGGGCCATCTGTCTTAAAGGATGACACAAGTCCAGTGAAGAAGCTAAGAGAAGTGCATCAACAAGCATCTACTGACATCTGACTTAAAAGACATTTTCTAGTCAGTCATCCCCCATGAAGCTGAAACTGACTGCACTGCTGAGTGTTGTTACGCTGCAGCCCCTAACACTGTCCGAGATGCCTCGAAAAAAGTGCTTCAGTACTGCCGATGAGAACTGAGACAATGGTTCCTGATCCATGCCACTGTGTAAGCCAACCTGCAGCCGTCAGTCCAGCCTCGATTGCCGAACTGCCTGCTGCCTGATACCTGCAGCTGTCTCCCATCTTGAACTCTGTTGCCGAAGCTGCAAAGCGCCCTGAAACCGCTCGACCCTGTCAAGCACCAAACACATCTATATCAATAGGTGCATTCTGTCCCCCTTGTCCTTCTCTGAGGGCCCCTAGTGACAATGTATGACCCATTGCTCCCTTCAGGCTGAAACCAAGTACCCCTGAACTATTGTGAGTATTTATTATACGGATTACCCTCCGGTCAGTATCCAGAGTGCATCCCTTTTCCTTGGTTCAAACTGTCTGTCCTCTGCATTCCTTTATAGGGTGGGTTGTATTTCATAGTGTGCTTATCTGTTGTGATAATAATAAAGGAGATATTTGCATACAACCTTGACTGGGCAGTCCCTTTAATCATTGGATAAAAATTGAATTCTCTCTGTGTTGCAACTAACCAACGAACCACAACCGTTTGGTGATAAACCTGCCGTTCCATCCACATCACCAACATTATTTTGCTTGTTATTCCTCTCTTTTCGATCCCTTCTGGTGTATTAGAGGTTTGGGGCTGATTATTGGTTTAAAAAACGATATTGACCCCTGGACCACTGGGATCCCGGGAAGTTGATTTGTCACAATCCTGTTGCAAATTTGTACAATGTATTAGAAGGTGAAATGTTTACACACAGAAGTTGTGGACATATTTTCCGGTCCCCCCCTGAGCACTTTATATAATGCAAAGGTCTAACTTTCTTGCCTGATTTGAAAAATTGCAGTTTGGGATACCATGCATTACAGGTGGATAGACAAATCCATCAAATGTGGTGAGCCTGCCTTAGGAATGGCAATGTTCCGATCTATGGGCTATCACTGGTAGGATTGAGGAGTGAAGCAAATAAGTGTGCATATTAAGTTCACTGAATATTCCTGGATTATATTTATGTTTTTCTTTATTTGAGTGATGTTTCTTTTTATGTATTTGGGTCACTGTTTTGCAGAGGGGAGTATTCAGTGTCTGTATAGAAGTGTTTGCTCCAAAAAAGGAATTAATTACAACTGGGAAAAACTGCCATGGGTCGCACCCCCCCCCAGTGCCAAGGCCTTTTTTCGTATATATCACCATACAATGCCTTCTAACGTTTTCTTTCATTAACCCCTTAAGTGCCAAGGATGAGGTATCTCGTCCTTGGCACTTAAGGGATTACATCAATGTACCCCTTCACTGCTCTCTCACTGTTATAGCACTGATAATACAAAATGTTTAACAGTAAATCTCTGAATGGAATAAACTGTATGTTGATCACTAGCCAAGAAAAGCTTACATAAAAAACTACACCATGCCTACGTGATAATCTTTCTCTGAACATTACCATCAAGAATGGGAGGAAAACAGAAAGAAATATGCACTTTTATGTATTGGAGTCACCCATTGCAGATAATTACTATATTGCCAATGCTCTATTAGCAAAGAAATAGTTGCTGATATCCTCCTCCCCACAAAGAAAAGTATTAGTGAGTGAAATATGCTCAAAAGCATTATCATAATACTTAATGTATCTAGCATGAAACAAGGGGAAAGATGGGAATCCAAATATAACCACCCTTGTACAAGCTAACATGCAATTAACACATATAACAGTAACACCATCATTATCTAAAAAAAGTCATTATGGTGTTCTGAATTTTGACTGTTTATTTATTACCCATTTACTTGAAATATTGAAACTCTTACTGGACCTTACTACCTCATGATAATTCCATGACAACTCAGTACTGTTTTTGAATTGGACAGTGAATGTGGGGAAACACACTATATCTCTTTGGATCTGAAGTAAGATGGATTCTCTGTTCATGGTGAGTCCCACAAGGTATAAATGCTGATTTGGCATGTTGGATGTAAGTAAAAAAAAAGACGTTTTAAAAAGATATCCCCATGCACTCATGGGTTTGCTGAAATTGTGATGAATTATAACACTTGTGGAAAACTAAAGTGTGGTGGATGGAGGTTTTTGAAAACACAACCAGTGACATTGCTCTGGGAACCCATGTAGCAATTGTTAGGAAAGATTTCATTTATGTGCAATTTTCCCTCCATTTATGGACCCCCCAAACTTTTTGCTTTTGTTTGGCTTTCCTATCCTGACTATTTCCAGTAGAGCCCTGCCTTCAGCTGAAATCCCCTGGGCTTTTTGGGAAACTGACACGTCCTTCAGACTGTCAGTACTGGGAAAATACGTTTTCCTTAGTCTTTGACTATGTTGCCAATTCGTGGTAACTTTTTAATGGTGCACAATGTACCTTCCAGTACCGTGCGCTGGGGTCCCTGTTTGTTTTATGGCCCTAGACACCCTCAAACGATTTTTTTGGTTATTGTACGAGTGTGCCTGGGACGAACTGGTGGCAGCAGTTTATTTTTTATAATGTTTCACTTTTTTTTACTGAATCATATCGCATTTACCGCGTTTGGTTCAAGTTGAGTACCCTGGGTTTTCCTTATTTGGGCATGCAGCCTCCTGTTAAAACTGATCTCTTTCGCAGGCTTCTGCTTGTCACGTGTGTGTGCCCAGGAAGCAGGTTGGGACTATCTGGATAAGAGGAGGAGCTCTGCATCCATTCCATGTCGGACGACTGAGTTCTCACCAACCTACAGAAGGAACCAAGTCTCCTGCATGAAGAAACAGACTTGCAAAAATGCCAGAGATGCTTTGGAAGGTTTTGGCACCCTTCGCCCTCTGCTGTCCCATTGGACCACGGATTTCTTCTTTGATCAAGAAGGCCTGCCAAGGCGCTTTGGCCCTTTGGAGTAGTGGGAACAACTAAGCTTGGCACCCTTGCTAACCCACCGAACAAGCCCCTTTGGAAGTGTTCCTGGGCCATCCAGTAAACTGTCCAGCTCTAACTCAGTTTATCCTGCAGAACCGCCGTCTTGGGACATCACCTGATTGTGGTCCTGTGTATTCGCCTGCCAAATTTCAGAGGCCTAGCTCCTCTAGGTCCCAAATTAGGAGAATCCATAAAGCTGCCTGCACCTGTGATTCCTGTGTCACTACCTGTTGGTGACGGTCACCGTAGATACCTTGTGTGATGCTGCAAATGCATCGGAGGGACAGGGCCTCCGTATGCTTGTCCGTTACTGCTTTTTATCATGTGTTCTGTCATGTTTTCCACGCAGGGGTTCATGTGGAACTCCTGGCGGTGCAGCTCTCTCTTTTGGTTTGGTGAACAGACCCATGGCATACCCTTATGGCACCCATGGGTAGGGGTACAACCCTGTGCCACCAGTGTATGTTTTTGGGCACCTGTGTGTGACCCACAGAGCAGGGTACGGGCTGGTGGCAGCTCTGTGCTGAATTGACTGGTGCCCTGAGCATCCTCTATTTTGGGATGCCCAGGCCCTGTCTTTTGAATCGGTAGATTCCTGATGGAGACAAAATGGCCCCCATGGCCTCTTGCGGTCCATCGCCTGTTTCCTTGATCTTCCCGAAAGTCCCAGGAAGCCCTGACTCTGTCCCTTCCCCCTGCCTGGCTGTTGGGTGCAAGTTCCATATATGGTAGTGTGGGGAATTGCTGACCAGACTGGCTGGAGCCTTCTCAAAGACCGTATGTTGTGGGTACGTGTTAGGGAGAATCCTGTGCAGTTCCCTTGGGGAACACTGCAAGAAGATTAAGACTACAGGAGTAAGCAGTAAACCCAATTGGTAGCAGTCTGCACCACCCTGATTTACCTGGTAGCTGTGGCTGAGCAGTCAGACTTCTCTCAAGAAGAGTAGGGCAGTATACAGAGGATACACAATAGGGCTAATAACACAGTAGAGCAAGAAAACACTGACCAGAGCTTGGTATCAAAAGTATATAATTATTTATTTAACACACACTTAAGGAAATACACTAGCACTATAAATCAAAGCAAGTTCAAACACAATCAGAAAAGTATACACACCTCCCTTAAGCATTAGTAGACAAGTCTAAGTCAAAACACCACTATTTGTAAAAACAGATGCGAGCGCGTAACTTAGATGGCACTCCAATAATTAAGTTAAAAGGGAGAGAAAAAGGCAGATCATGAAAATAAAACAGTTCCCAACACTTTTCTAAGACCAAAACAAGTTAGTGAAGGCAGAGTCTACTGTAGAACCAAAGTTCATAGGCCAGGCCCACTTTAAATGGAGCAAGGTGAAATGTGCCCAAGATCACAAAGATTAGAAATGCATTCAAGTCTTTGTAAAAATGTTCAAAAGAGGTTGGGTTGATTCAGAAGGTAAAGTTAGAAGGTCTGGGGGCCAACCCAGTTGGAAAGCCAAGGATTTAAGGGTCACCTTTAGCAAACCGTAGAAAGGGAGGCCAGGTGGAACACAGTACCTTTCAAGTTGAGGAAGCTCCATCGGTGACAGTTGTTCCTGGCAGCGGGTGCAGTTCATGGTTTCGACCAGGAGAAGAGAAGATCTCGTCGAGGAGGAAACTTGGAGTCGTTGCACTGCCCAGGGAGGAGACCAGCCGCGGAGTTCGCTTGGTTAAAAGGTGCGTTCCTTTTATTCACAGTCACAGTGGTGAAGCTTGGCTATCCGGCCGCCGGGGTGCTTGGCACTGGCGATTCGACCAAGAGATGTCCTGGCAGGCAAATGGTGAACTGGTTGATCCCACCAGCTCAGAGGAAGAAGACTCTTTTAGCAGAACATCTTCTCTTGTTGTCGGGAAAGTGGTGAGGTTGTTGAAGCAGGGCTCCACCGGTGGTGTCGTCGTTGCAGATGGCTCAGCTTCTCCCCTCTTCGGAGTTCTTAGGTCCTGTGGCGACTTCTGAAGTTCCAGTCCCAAAATCCCTGCTTTTATGCAGAAAAACCCCCATGCAACAGCCTGGCTGTCACTCATACATGCTAAGTGGTGAGCCGAGAGGCTCACCACTGGGCCAATCAGAACAGAGTGCAACTTGTTTTGCTAAGGCAATGCAGTCCAGGGTGCCAATTCCCCCGCCCACCCATCCTGTGGAACCCAGACAGAGTGGCACCAGTTGGAGGGCTTCTGTGGAGAAGCCCACCAAAAAGTGGAACAAAGGGCCCGACCTTGGTTGGAGTTACAGAGACAGACACAAACGCCATTTTAGAAAAGAGTTCTGGCGAAAAGACCCAACCGGTGATTTTATATTAAATAAATAAATTGGTGGTATCTTTAACATTGCACCAAAAACGTGGTGCGTTTAAAATGGGAAAATCCCATAGGAAATATTCTGGTGGAATATTTTGCGTGGTAACCACTGCCACCAGCCAGAAACTCAACAAGGGGGGACTGGACAGTGCCCCCTTGGAAACAGACCCAGGGGCAATCTAATTAACCCCTTCCAGTACTTCCACAATATGATGGTTTGTACTGGTTCTGATCACAATTTTGGACTAGTAAAGTCAATGGTGAGTTTACATGCCCTCGGAGACAGTAGTCAGTCCCAGGGTATGGAGTCTATGTTTGGGGGTCACTATGACACCCCTGTGTTACTGCACTGAGGGTGCTGTGTAACACATACACTAAAACAGATGATACCCTATGGAGTGAAAGACCCCATAGCCAATAAGCACACAATAAGGCAAAGACATACCTCAAATCATGCCTAAGAGTGGGAGGAAAAGTCTCACTCTTAGCAGGAGAAAAAAACAAACCCCAAAAAACCAGCAATACGCCTGTGGGTGGGACCTGGGTGAATGGAGTGTGTGACGAATACGCATTCTATGTTGTGGGTGTCAAGTTGTATCTGGTGGTTGACACAATGACTGAGACAGCCCTGCCCGAAACCGGTATGAATGCAGTGTGGAGTGTTGAATGGCTCGGTACTTGTCCCAATACACATAACTTGTTGTGAGTGTCTGGAGAGGAGTGAATGGCCTGAATGCACTATGCACCTGATTGGTTGCCTGCCTGCATGAATGCCCTTTGTAGTGATTGGATGCTTAAGTGTGAACCAGCAAAATGAATGCGAGATCAACAGTATATCTGGGGACCTCTCACTGCTAGGAATCGTGTTCAGAAGTGTTCAGAGCTGAAGTCCAAACTGCGAAGAGTAACTGGAGTGAAACTGACGCTTGACCTTGAAGCCCTGCTGGAAGAGAAGAATTGCAGTTGCTCTCCTTAGCAATCTGAAAGCTTCTGTGTCTCCAAGGACTGACCCAGAGAGGACTTGGTAAGGCGCCCTCTTCCCGAGCTACGAGGGACCATCGTGTACCAGCAGATCTTTGCCAAAGCTCCCTGGTAGACAGACCTTTGACAGGCTGCTATGGGGACTGATGCAGAACTCCAAAGAGAAGCGTCCAGACTGTTGTCCACCACTGTCGACGACCGCCATTGCCGACTGGAGCCGCCGTGCTCCTGTTTTGCCTAAGAACTTCATTGATCCAGGGACGCTCTCATCTGCCTCGTCGCTGCTGTATCCCGCTGGAGAAGGTCTGACTGTCTACGCGCCGAGGAGCATCCACCGGTGGGTTTCCCGCCATGCAAAGACCACAGAGACGCCGACAACTCAACGCCCTTGCTGGACGACAGTTCTTCAAACTCTTTGCGGTCCAGAACTACCGACACCGAGGTGCCCCGCACACCTCTTCTTTGCAGGATGTTTACTCTTCCCCGTCAACGAGCACCGCTAGGAACGACGCGGCCACTCCAATGTCGTAGCTCGACCTGTTCTCCATCGGACGTTCGACGACCCATGACTCCAGCCTGAAAGGGAAGACACTCAAGAAGGGCCATCGATTCCCCGACAAGGAACGCTACAACGCCAGGGTACTGTGGGGTTGCAGAACTATTGGAAAGTCTAGTGTGAACAATATATGGACTGGGCTTGGGATACATCTTTGCTTTACAGGTTGCCCAGGTGGGGGGATCTCTACACAGAACTGTGTCTAGGTAAACGGGGCCAGTATTCTGCCAATTGCTCAACCATCTTGCTTCCTTCCTCTCTCTACTGCTGGTTTCCTCTTTATTTTGAGCTGTGTGTCATTCTGACCGTATGCACTTTAATGAGATCTGATAACGTTAGTGGTACCACTTTAGAACTGTATATATTTACCATTGTTGATTTTCGGAGTACAAAGTGAGTTATCGTGATATTTTATATACCTTTGAATATTAATTATATAAAGACTGTGTTGTAACCGATACAGTGTGTGGACATTCCTTTGTGGGTGCTTGGGGACTACACTGTACTTTAGAGCCAGCCCGCATCACCTCCCGAGAAGCTAGGCCGTGATTGCTCGACCACAGCTACCGCATAGAGAATCTTGGCAGGGGTCCTCTGTGCCTCTCCTCTACCATATAGAGAGTGGAAGTACAGACGCCCCCCACCGGTGGCGTCTTTACACCTTGCTATTTTGCCCTCCAGTGCCCTGAAGCCTGCTGCACTGGACATTTTTTCACACCTCCTTCGGAAGCTGAAAAAAGGCAACTGTCATGTCACAGACGATTGTTCGCCCCCACAGCCGCTGAACGCCGGAGTGCTGCAAAGCTACAGAACTCAAACTTAATCATGACCTCCTCTAGACTGGCAAAGTTTGGTCTGGACTATGCCGAGGGTCGGTGAGTACTTGCATCACTTACTGGTGGCCCTCTGACGCAACCAATCACTTATATGCACGAGAATCCCTTAAATTTTATTTGAACTTGGCTCGGTTAGCCTGAACTCCCTAGCTATTCTTGCCATTTGAACACTGCTTTGCCGCCAAAGGCAGGGCCTACTCGAATAGTGGGAACCAATTCTTCATCGCCTCAAGCTCCTTCCTGACTTGCTACAGCCCTCCTAAGGATACAAGCTTTTTGCTTCACCTGCGCGATCATGCGTTGTTACGCACAACTGTACAGTTGAGCACAAGGCTCCACTCTTCTTAGTGCTGAACTCAAAAGTTAGGGAATGACTGAAGAATTGCCTAATGCTATTAAGGTGCTAAATCAGCCCTCTTTTTACAGGTTATGGCTATATTTTATCACTGAATTGCAATAGGAAACTTAATGAATATATATATATATATATATATATATATATATATATATATATATATATATATATATATATATATATATATATATATATATATATATGTTGTATAGTATAAGGATTTTGTGTGATAACTGTTTTCACATTACTAAAGTTACTTTTGTCTATTTGTCCGGCCAACAATAAACATATAGATATTTTTCATATACACGTGTCTAAGAGTAATTTGTGGTTCGTTGCTGTGTGTGCTCATTGTCTTAGACTGACCCAGGGCTGTTGCTAGGTCTGGAAAAGACCTGGGGCTACGCTTATGTCAGAACTGCTGGGACTGGGAACTAGCCTTTTGGTTGTAGCTCCTGAGATTCTATCCAGGGCTACAGCCAAAAGACCAGGGGCTATAGCCCCTTTACCCCCTCCCAGCAACGCCTCTGGTCTGACTGCCTGTCAAGCTACCTAGATTGGTCTGGCTTGTACAGAAGGTACCCCTGTTTCACTAAACCGAGGGTAGCCTCCTAACCTCCTGCCCACCAGGTCAGAGTTTAGAAATCCATCTTAACAGCCACGGTTTTTATGCCTGACATGCCATTAAAGATGAAAGAAGACCATATGCAAATCAGGGATGCCATTTAGAGGTTTCTACCCCTGTGGTCTCCCTTTCTACCCCTAAAAAAAACATTATTTATTTTTTTTTTTATTGAATTGGTTGAAACAAATCAACCTTTCAAAGTGTTACAGAAAGAAAACAAATACACAAGAATAAATATTATACAGAATGTAAAAATGAACAAGAATTTAGCAAAAGAAATAGAAATTATTATGACAAAGACATGATATAAGACAAAATACCACATCTAGTCGTATTTATAGCAAATAAATTAACAACAAAACGAACACATAAACCAAGTTAAAACATAATGACAAATTATCTCCGAAGATGCAATCATTAGTTCATAGCACAATTAACAAGACACAATATCAAGAGGCTAATGGGTAAACCTCGGAAGGTGTGACCAGATGAAAATGCAACTGTGTTAATGAGTTAAACATCTAAATTTGTCAGTGACAGGCTTTCAATAAATTTAACAACTGCAATTTGGATAGGCAAGTACGCAGAGTTCAGAATTGTGAGCCATGATGCCTCATAGTCTAGGAAACCTAAATGCCGGCAATGTCGACCCAGGAACTTGAGTCTATGAAGAGTGAGAGCAGGACACTCAATAATAAGATGCTCCAAAGTCTCAGGTTGGCAAGTGTTCTTACAAAAGCGGCAAAAGTTATCACGATCTGTTATTAACTTGCGTCTGTGAAGAATGGCTTTGGTTGGCCAAATGTTAAAACGTAGACGCATGATTGCAGAGCGGATATTGACTGCTGGGGCTTTGACTAGATAAGGATGGAGTGTTCTCATCTTTTTTGGAGGAAATCGGACAGCATTGCCATCACAATAAGATAGACACGATTCATTTGTCTTAATCCAGTCAGATTCATACAGCTGACATTTAGCCTTATCAGGATTATTAATTAATGTATCAAGGGAAATATCAGCACTACTCAATGCAGAATAAGCAGTAGTCACCCAAGAAACAAAAAATGTTTGTGTAGTATAAAACATATGAAAAGCGAGTTCTGAGAGTAGTGTGTGATCCCTAGATGCTAGGAGGCATTTTCTGAAAAGCGCGCACAGACGCCAAATGTATAAGGTTTCAAGTGAAATTAGGCCCAATTCATATCTAATCCACGAGATGGGGATGCAAGCTGGTAATTGTAATATCTTTTTCCAAAACTGGCTTTCCCATTTGTGAAAGACAAGTTTAGACTGACATGTGAGAGTTTCAAGCCCATACAATATTGATGGCACTGCTTTCTGATTCCAGTAGGCAAGGGCCGGTGTAATGGAGAATTTGCCATATCTGGACATAATCAGACTAGCTTGTGACGAGGCCGTTGTCACCTTTTTCAAGATCCCATCTACATGAGCATTGAAGGACCCACGCAACTCAAATATCATACCTAAGTAGGTGTACTGCGGAACAATCAGCAGATGTGCCTGGTTAATGTGCCAGTTAAATGATTTGTTTCTTTTGGTTGGTTGATACAACATTATCTGAGATTTATTAGAGTTAATTTTTAAATCATTACGGATAATATAGGAGTCAAAAGCTGTCAACAATTTCTGCAAGCCAATTTGAGTTTTTGATAGCAATACCATATCGTCAGCATACATTAGGGTTTGTACCTGATGGTTATTAATTTTTGGAGAATCTGAGTCAAGATTTTGAAATATAAAAACTATGTCATGGATAAAATAATTAAAAATGGATGATGCCAGAAGACAGCCCTGTTTAAGTCCACGAGCCGTGGGGATGGAAGTAGACAGGGCTCCATCAAGGGTTAATCGTACATAGATACACGTGTCAGAATGGAGAGCCAAAATGATATCAAACAATGTTTGCGGACAATGGTCACGTTTTGATTTGGCAAAGAGCAGAGGGCGGGAAATAGAGTCGAATGCAGAATGTAAATCAATGAACGCGAGAAATAAGGGTTGTTTCAATTCTTGGCACTGATCTTTGATAGAGTTCAGTGCGAAGAGATTAACCTGGGTACCCATACCCGGAATGAAACCAGTCTGAAACGGATCTCTAAATGAATTCTGGAGCGTCCACTTATTAAATTCAATCAGTACAAGTTTGGTGAAAATTTTACTCGGAGAGTCTAATAGTGCAATTGGCCGGTAGTTCTGAGGTAGACACCTTTCGCCTTTTTTAAAAATCGGGATAATAATGGAGGATTTCCAAGATAATGGGATGGTACATGAGTGCAATATGTCTTGAAAAATGCAATACAGTATGCGAGCCCATGTATCAGGATTTAGTTTCAACATGGCATTGGAAATGCCAGCTGGGCCAACAGCTCGAGAGGGGCTAGCTTTCTTGGTGATTGATACAATGTCCTCAGTTGTAAAAGCCAGCTTCCAATTTGAGGCTCCAACTGAGCGAAAGGTTTCAGGATCAAAGTTGGCATCAGCATACAATTTTGTAAAGTAAGAGATCCATTGTGATTCGTTTACAGCATTTAATTGTACATCGACATCTCTAATATATGCATGATTGTGTAGCAGATGCCACATTTGGGCCGAGTTTTTATTGGCAAGTGATTTTAACATTATTTCACTGTTATGTTGGAACATAAGTGATTTATGGCCCTTTAACCAGTTTTTATATTGTGTTTTCAACTTAGTGAGCACTTGCCAACGATTACAAGAAGAGGAGAATTGTATCTGCCGCTTTAAACGCCTAAACTCGGTCTTTCGATCTTTAACCAGCTGATCAAAGGAATGGGTATGTTTGGTTTGGAGTTGCCTGGGAGTCGAAATGGTATGCGCAAATGGTGCAAGTATATCAGTGTATTGTACGCCCAATGTATACAAATTCTTTTGAATTAATTTTTCGAATTCATAAAGTCGGTGATCTGTCCATTTCAATCTAGATCTGGCCGAGTTGATAGCAAATCCCCAGCTGACTGAAGAAGATTTTAACGCAAAAGTTTGCCATGAAAGGGTCAAGAGAAGTAGCTTATGATCACTGCCAGGATATGCAGTAATTGCAAAATCCTGACAGAGTTTGAACAATGGCGAGTCCACAAAAATGTAATCAATTGTACTTGCACTGTTATTGCGATACCAAGTCGATTGAGAAGGAGAATCACCTTTCAGGGCCCCATTAATCATAATAAAGTTACGTTCATTCATAAGTTGAATCCACCGAGAGCTATCTTTTGAATATGGATTGTTAGCAATACAATTCATATTGAGATCCCCCAGTATGATGGTGAAGTTGGTGGTATTTGCCATATTTATAATACCCAACAAAGAAATGAAGCCACCATAGAAGTGATCATCAGAGCAGGCAACAGGATTTCTATACACATTCAACAATGCGAGCGAGGCAGTACCCAGATCAATTTTAACTAGTTGCAGATGAGCCCCAAAGGCAGCCCATGCATTTACATGAAGTCCAGCCCTTTGGAGGACGGCAACCAGCAAGCCCGAGGTGGGTCTACCTTTAGTTCGAGTGGCCGGTAGCAGAGTGATTTCATGCCCATCCCACACCGGGGGGCCTAACAGCCAGGTCTCCTGTAAAGCAAGGATGTGATAGATCACAGGCATAGATTTAATAGAGACATGTAGATGATTGTGCCCCCTGGTATTCCAACATGCAAGATACAAAGGATTGCCGTTTTGACACAATGATGGTTAATTCTGAATGCGGGTCCGAGTATCATACACTGTGTTAATATCACATCTATCAATTTGTTGTCTTTCATAGATGCGTGGATGTGGGGAGGGGACCCTTGATTGAGTCGTATTATCATTCGGTTCATGTGCCAATAGAAAACCCATTTCAAACAGAGACATTCTCGCTCGCCAGATAGTGTTGGCAACAATGGTCGATGGTATCCATAGTCTGATGATAGAATTGGAAGAGGCAGAGATAAATTCAATTTGTGCTATATCAAGAGTAGAGATATCCCTCAATTCATCAATGTCACTAAAGATGTTTAAGACACTCCTTCTAATCAAGTTATAAACAGGATAAGAACCATCTCGACATTTTAAAATGAATGTGCATGCCGAGAGGGTGGAAGGGACTTCAGAGGATTGAAAGAGAGGACGCCTTATTTCAGAATTGAGAGGATTAGGCAGTCTGGATTGGTGCGTTTGTTGTGGGGGCAGAACTTTAAACTCAGTCACTTGGGACTCGAGATTGTACTGCTCAAGACTAGAAAAGTTGGACGTATCAGAAGGTTTAGAAATGAGTTGAGAGGGGGCTGTCATAGTGGACGTGAATTGAGGTGTGGGCACAGCAGATAGCCTATCCTTCAGAAACTTGTCAACAGCTTGTTTCAGGTCATTCAATGGGCCCTGATTCGGTACAGATGTTACGGAAGACGGCCGTCTGGTACTTGAAGCAAAAGAGACAGTTTTAGTAGGTGGCATGTCGATCTCAACTCGTTCGGCACGCGGCTCTAACGTCTCAAGGGACTCAACCAGAGCATCCAAAGGGGGGTGGGGAAGTATCAATGCCGGAATAACAACATGCGGGGCAAGTGCCGCTTCCTTTGTGTGAACAGACGGCAGAAAACTCGCTGCCAACAGTGCAGGATCAGGAATTGCCGAGGGTAACATGGGGGGGTGACTTTGGGGAGGATCTTTCTGCCCTGCTATCAAAGACCCACCAATAGCTTTAAAGAAGGCATTCAGAGTGTTTTTGTTGCCTCGGCGAGGGATCTGTTTTTTCGTTTTTTTCATTGCGACATGCGAGTATTTTGGAATCGTTGTAGCCCTAGACTTGCCACTGAAAGCGGCCGGAGATGCTGCAACAACAGTGTTTGCCGGAAAGGAACCCTCAGGGATGGAGAGTGTGACACTAGGAACAGTGGTCGCAACCTGGAGGGGCACCTCAAGAGCAGGCACCAAATCAATGTTACTTGGGACTGGCTGAGATTGAGGCACAGAGACAGGAGTCATAGTGTTGGGAGGAGCATCAACAGCACAAATGATATGATGAAAATGAGGCAAAGCAGAGGGGACATTTGCGCTTTGCACATGTGAGACACAAATCACAGGGGGCACAGCTGTACTTATGTGCTTGTCTAGATTAGTATAGCTACCACAGGTGATAATTGAGGCTTCACAGCTCGCCAATGGCCTTTCTGGTGGAAAGGTAGGAAAGGGGCACAGCTGATCATGGCGACGACTCCAGTGTAATAGTTCCTCCAGTTGTGCGCCTTGGGTAGCAATTTTTGTGTGCAAGGTATCAAACATTTTGTGCATTCCCAGAATAGAGGTATTGATAGCCTGCAGGGCTAATTCAACACCAATATTGGAGCCTGAAGCAAGCGTGTTGCGAACAGGCACGACTGCACGAGGCGTAGGAAGAGCAAAGGAAGCAATTGCTGAGTCTATCGGTGTGGAATAAGTAGCTTGTGAAGAGAGGCTGGATTGGGTCACATCACAAGGGAATTTCACAGACTGCAGTGTATCATGATGGCTGGCATATAAGGAAATGCTCGTACTATCAAGGAATATGGGGGAAATTGGAGTAATAGACGAGAGAGTGTGGTTTGAGTGCGTGCTGAATTTCCTCCTCACATTCCGTGCTTTTAATGAAGCAAGAATCGTTTTGTCGGAAATACCACGTGAGCGAGCAGGAGTTGACAGCACTATGGATGAACTGGGGTGCACCACACAAGGGACCGTTTGCTGATCCACAGCCGGAAGGTGAGGTCCCACAGACCCTTGTGACAGAGAAGGGATAGTCCGGAGGGGATCCGCCAACGGGCCCATGGAGGGGTTGGCAGAAGTGAGGCCAACTGGAGTTCTGGGGGACATAGTAAATGCTGGAAAGTTCGTTTGAAAGAGCCCAGTGCTAGGACAGCCAGGCTTGGGATATGAAGCCAAATCTGGCATGTTTCATTTCAGTGAGTACGGCACAAAGGACATTAGAGATGGGGCAACTCTCAAACTGACCTAGAAGACCTGGGAGAACGAGGTGTAGACTATATGGAGAGAACACCAGCACTAGGAAGCCAGACCGCGACCGCAGTAACGCGGTGAAGCGGTAAAGCGGAACTTAGCCGTGAACTTGCTCGTGCGCGCGCGGTGCGCGTAGGGACGTCTTTAGTAGGAGAAAGAGTGGAAAACACGCCCTTTCCTGGGCAGGGCTAGCAGTATGTGTAACCAGTAAAGCAGTCCGCTTGCATGTGAAGTGAAACACTGTAAAACAAAAGAAACAAAAAAACATGTATCAAGGAGTTGCTGATATACTTAAAACTCCCACTAGTGGGCTTGAGAGTCCAAGTCCAAGTCCAAGTCCTCCAGCCAAAGCAATCACCTGCCTAGGCGAGAATCCAAATCCAAATCCAAAGAGCAGAACGAAGTCCTCACGAGCGGTAAAGCGGAACTTAGCCGTGAACTTGCTCGTGCGCGCGCGCGGTGCGCGTAGGGACGTCTTTAGTAGGAGAAAGAGTGGAAAACACGCCCTTTCCTGGGCAGGACTAGCAGTATGTGTAACCAGTAAAGCAGTCCGCTTGCATGTGAAGTGAAACACTGGCTAGGCGAGAATCCAAATCCAAATCCAAAGAGCAGAACGAAGTCCTCACGAGCGGTAAAGCGGAACTTAGCCGTGAACATTTACAAAAAAGTGTCTTTGTTTTCTTTTTTTGTGTGCAAGCTCCTGGTCTGTGGCCAGCGCCATGTGGCTCTTTGCTTCTGGACTGGCTGGCTTTCTTGTTCAGGCCTCTTAAAAAAGAAAAAAGAAAAAAGAACAGGGGTTCCACAAGTCCAACACTTTCAGCAGTGACCCTAAATAAGAAAGAATAAGAATACCAAATATTGGATCTTTCTGGAATTCTATACAATAATTGCTAGACTCATTAAAGGGTTATTTCAGGCACACTTCAGGGGGTGAGTCACTTATTTAGTCTGTTCTTAAACACCTCAACTCAGCCTTTCATCCTTCTAAGGTCGATAAATGAAGACCAACACTGGTTTGGTGATATTGTATGTATATTTTTCTATATAAAGCACTTAAGTGTAAATGCTATATAATAACACATCATTATCATTTGGCCATGGACGTGTGCTTGTATTCACAGTAATTTGGTAATATGGTACACTTGGATCTAAATGATACATATGGCTATCCATCCTTGTTTAAAATGCATATCACATTATAGTGATATCGTAACTGCTATGTGATGCCACTTTCTGTTTTGTCAAAGGGTGAAAGGTTGTGTTCCATTGCTTCCTGCAATATCACTTGGGGGTGGGGTCAAATTACAACACTTCATGTGATGTCATCAGAGGTCAAGGGTCATGTAATGTCACTTCTGCTACCCCTTGCATTTTGGTGAAATGACATCCCTGATGCAACTCTCACTTGATCCCATCAAAAGGGGCTGTCTAGCTCAAATTACTAGGCCACATTCCTCTGCCGGAAACTGCAAGCAACAACAGACATATGTCAAAGTCATCAGTGAGTGTAGCTTCGATATCAAGGCACAGCAAGCTCAGAACCCATTGGTGGGAATACACGTCCCACTTAGAGTGATATGCAAATCTGCAACCCCTTTGCAAAATGGAGCACTATCTGCATAACATACAGATGATAAATGTGATTTGCACGACCTATGTGCTCATACTGCTGCACAGAATTTCTGTAACACATGTACCTACTTGAAAATAAAGAGATTTGCACAATAGAAATGCCCAAACAAAAGTGCATAACTTTCAACATACACACTATTGGAAAATTCACATTCAAAGGCATTAATACTGTGTGTTTCATTTTTGGACTATTTCTGAGTGTTCTGTGTTGCTTCAATAGTCTGTTGCCAAGTGCCGTGCTCTTTCTCATTGCATATGGTAGTCAATTTGGTTTCCACCACTTCGATCAGGTACGTCCTAGAAAGGTGGAAATTTAAATTGTGCAAATTTCAGCTGAGTGCAAGCCAGTGGACACATTACATGTGACCTGTGCAAGTGCAAATTTGCACAATATTAGCAGTAGGGAAAGTTTGCCCTGTCCAAAATAACATTGGGGCCATATTAGAAAATCTTTGCACCATGACAAGTGCACATTTGCATGGTATTAGCAGTAGGGCAAAGTTTCCCCTTGGTCAAGAACCTATTTTTCAAATACATTTTTGCACGAGGGCAAAGTTTGCCCTAGTGCTAGTATGGAATGGTATCCGCACTGTGCCAAACTTTGTCCTCGTGCAAAAATGCATTAAAAGTATGTTTTTTTGCACTAGGACGAGTTTTGCTTTAATACCAGGAAACACGGTACTTTCCATGGTGCAAAGCTTTTTCTAATATGGACCCACTGTTTTTGGCCTAGTGCCAATAGCGTGCAACATTGGAGTTGCTCCAGTGCAAAATGCCTGTAATCTGGCACCATTTATGCTGGCCTACTGTGTACCTCTAGGTTGTTGTCCAATGCTTCCTGGCAACCTGCAAAGACAGAGCCTTGCTTGGTTAGAAAGTAAACACACAACAAGCGACCCAGTGGGCCTGTCAATGGGATTGCGCCATTGTAAAAGCGTGTTGTAAAGGCCCATTTTGTCACCTGCTGACACTTTAAATAATCTGAAAGTTCTAGGCCTCAGAAGATCCGCCTAAAATTGAGTAAGTGCGCATCTAACACATTGGTTGTAGCTCTTGGCAAGTTTATAAAGCTCAATTCCTCTTTCACAAAACAGACGTGCCAGTGAGATGAATTTGCAGTAATAACAACATTGCCCGTACTTTCCAAAGCCATATATATTTTAGGATTGAGTCTATGAAGCAATCGGGGGCATGCTAGAACAGTATCAGGATAATATGTATGTTAGCATAACTTATAAAGCGCATCATTCACCCAAAGGCATCTTGGCGCTACTAAAAAAAACATGGGAACATAGGTATATGGTGGAACAATCGAAGACCTTCTAAGCAATCTCGAATGAGTTAATGTCGACACTGGCATAGTGCCCCTATCAAGTCATGGTTAGTTGTAGCGCCCAGCACTGCGTACACTGAATGTAGGCCTTCTAGGGTTTTCACGGCTGGGAACCTTAAGCATGGCGCATACATTTTGATTGAAATGCCCTTTCAATTGCCTTTTGGAGATTATGGAAGCAGTATGTCCAGGGGAGCACGATTTCTCTGTTCCGTAAAGTCCAGGTCCACCTTCTAAAAATGCCTTAGGAGGCACTGCAGCGGAAAGCAACCCATCTATCATTACATGAGTGATGCCAAGAAAGTTTAACTGGCAAGCTGACAAGAGCTGGCCTTTGGCTTCCTCAGCAACTTCCCATTCTGATGAGAAACTGTGCGGAATGTCCAAGAACATCTGTCAGCACTTTCAAGGTCTTGCTGAGCAGTCCTGCAGCACTCTGCTTAAGAAGAAAGCCGGCTGAAGCAAAGCCCTTCTTCGCATGTGCCGGAAACTTTCATTCTGAAGTTTTTAGGTCTTTTTTTCTCGTTGCTTCCAGCAGATGGAAACATAAATGCTGAGGCCCATTTGTGTTTAAAATCGATGCAAACCCTTTCCAATGCATTTATCATTAAAATATACGTGTGTGTTATACAAATGTGTTTTCGTGTATACAATACAATAAAATGTTAATTTGAAGTGAAAAAAAATCAGCCAGCACAATCGAACAGAACTAAATCCCGCCATCTGTATTAAGAGACAAATGTCATTACAAGCACTTAATTCAGGTGTTTCTATAACTAATCCTGTCCACCGCATTTTTTCCAAATTGTAAGTCACCGGAAATTCTATTACAACTTTGCCAGACAAATGCGAGTCAAAACGTCTGTTGGATTCCTGTGAAGCTCAGTGTGCATATTTTATACTCTGCACAGAAGACGAGATTCCCCATGCAAAATGTGTGCACCAAGAGATTGAATTTTGTTTTGCATGAGTTTTTCCGCAATTTGTAGCATGGATGGTTTTTCAATTACGGTATGCTTTTTTAAATATATTTACATGCCAGTGTTGCTGCATATATTTACATATTGAAAACATTCACACTATTCCGATGATTGCATTTTAAATTGGTTACATGACAGATGCTCTTAAATGCAATGGTATGGATTTGAAAGATTGCTGATTTCCAGGACACACCTTCAGCAGCTGGGGAACCCTCAGAACGTAAGCGAGCACCCCAAAGACTGTTGGTCTGGAGATATCACTGGACTAAAGTCCTGTCGCTTCCGTTTGGTTCAACAGCAGACTTAGGAAAGACCCAGCAGCTTTCCCTGTGCCTGCCCTTGACCTAAGCACAGGTTTGCTTGTACTCAAAGGGCCTGATTCAAAGAACATTTCGCGTGGCGCAAAGGCACTTTGCGCTGAAAAAATGCACTTTGCGCTGCACAAAATGCACGTTGTCTATTTTTGATTCGGACTTTGCGTGGGTTCAACCCCACATTTTATTTTATTTTATTTAACAATCAAACAAATAAACACCAACAGCCTTCGCTGTGACAATGTGCTCTTCTGAATATACTTAAACATGTATATTACTTGTTATCATCGCTCCTTGTTCAGCACAGAACAGTCCCCCAACACAATATGTATAATTGCACCCGCTACTGTCATGTATGATGGCATGCTCTCCATTGCTTCCAGTGGGCTATATCTTTGTGCCTCTTCTAGCTCCCGTTCAGGTGTTTCCGGTATCCGTAGTGTCAAACGCCCTCTGCATTAATGCATTCCAGGCTTCTATTCCCTCACCCCCCTCACACAGTGCCCTATGCCACAATACAGATTCCGCCAAGGACCGCCATCTTTGATCTGCCCACCAGGCCTCTAGCCTGGGACCATCGGTTGATTTCCAGGCCATTGCTATCCTATGTTTTGCCAGGATACAAATCAGCTCCTTCATTTTGAGAGGTGAGCGGTCTGATTCCCTGCTCTCGGGAACAGCCCCAACAGGCAGAACTCCAGGAGCCATGTTTGTATCCCCCCCCCCCCCCCGCTTCTCCCTTTTCTGCAATGCTCTGCCAAAATCTAGCTATCACTGGACATTTCCAAAACATGTGCATCATATGCTCACTCTCCAGGGTGCATCTCGGACAGGCCTGATCGCTGTTCAGGTACATGTGTGACATCCTATGTGGGGTTAAGTACGCCCTATGTGTGACATATATTTGGGTGACAAACAACAAGGTTATGGCAGATAAAGTCACAAGGTCCACAGCGCTTGTATAACAATTAAACAAATCAACCAAGGCTGCAGGTGTCTGGGTGGTGTGGGTATACTGCCAGTATAAATCCACAAGGTAAGTTATGAAGAACAAAAGAGATCCCAGTCTCTCTGCGCCAAGGAATTGGAATTTATTGAAGGTAAAAAACCCCTAACACGTGTTTCAAGCTGCGTACAGCTCTTCTTCAGAGGCTTGAATTACAGCAATTAGTCGTCAGGAAACCTGAGCAGACACAAACTTACGATCGTCGCGCCTTCCGCAACAGCGAGGCAGTTTGAGAATTCATCCTGGCATTGTCCTACGTTTAATTTTGACAACTAATTGCTGTTAGGCGTTTTTTACCTTCAATAAATTCCAATTCCTTGGCGCAGAGAGACTGGGACCTCTTTTGTTCTTCATATATTTGGGTGAGTTTAAATCTGGCATTCCTAGAGACCCTCTTAGTATACAGCAGTACTCTCTGCCATTCGTTGTCTGTGAAAGCCCTCTTCAAATCCTGTTCCCACTTCCTCCACACCGCCAGTTCCCCTGTGTCCAACCCATCTAGTAATAAGTCGTATATTGTAGAAACCACATGAGACCCATCTGATACATCGTACATTTGTCTAGTCTAGCATTGGGCTCCTTCTCTTGCCTTATACCCGGCCATCTTCTGACCACCCTACCTTCCATGCCCAGGTGCGTCAATAATTGTCCCTCATGTATCCCGTATTCACTAACAAGGAACAGAAATTCCAAGATCCTATTGTCTGCCAAGAGATCACACACCATGGCAATCCCCTTGCTCTCCCAGTGATTCCTGTACTGTGTCACTATGCCTTCTTGTGACCATATGCTCGCCACTAAGGGAATGGGCTTGGAATATGGATCTGGGGTCCCCAAGAGTCCCCAGGTTCTTCTCCACAGGTCCCTGCTGAGTTTCAGTAGTCCAGTGGGTCCTGATAGCCTCATGTCATCCACCCATTGCACCTCTTTCAAGAAGTATCATTTCAGCATTGGCTGCAGCAGCTGGGTGTCTAGTGTGGTGTCATCACCGAGCCAGTTTGCCAACGAAATGAAGCTGCCGGCCAGCCAGGTAGTACAAATCGAAGTTGGGTACGCTCACCCCCCATTGCCATAAACCCTCTGGAATGTGCCGAGGGAGATTATGTTCCTCCCTGCCTCCCACAGGAATTCCTATGTCAACCCATCTAGTTGCCTGAAGAAATCTCTAGGTATATTATAAGGTTTATTATATGGTGTAGGAGATGCAGGAGTGCCACCATTTTTAGCAATGCTGCCCTGCCCAGTACCCCAAGAGGCAGTCTCTTCCAGAATCTCATAGAGTTCTCTACACCCTCCAAGGCGTTGTGCATGTTATCTATATGAGTAGATGTGGGGTCATTCCATACATTTACACCCAGGTATCTAAAGGTCCCCTCATTCCACCATAGTCCAAGATTTGGTCGTTGTTCCTTAGCGGGTCCTCTCAGTCCCGCCAGAAGAAATTGTTGTATTTTTCCCTATTCACTCTAATGCCTGAAAGCCTATCAAACTGATCTACAATGTCTAATAAATGCAGCAGGTGATCCTCTGGGTTTTGACATACAGTAGAATGTCATCTGCATATAGGGACACCCGATGTGCCACCTGGTCCATCTCTATTCCTGCTCCACGTACTCTGTTCTGAGGAAAGTCGCCAGTGGTTCCAGCACCAGGGTAAGCAGCATCAGCAACATCGGGCAACCCCGTTTGGTGCCCTTCTGAACTTTCCCATGCCTCCAAAATCTGTTTCCCTGTATTACTCTCGCCCTAGGTGCTGTGTACAACAATCTCAACCATCTCACAAAGACATTACCAATCCTGAACCGCTCCAGAGCCCCCAGTAGCCAGTCCCACCAGACCGAATCAAAGGTTTTAACTGCTTCTAGGGAGGCCACTGCACAGTCGCCCTCCAGGTGGTTTGTACTGTCTATCACCTGATGTAATCTCCTTAGGTTCCAAGAGGTGCAGCGCCCCGGGACATACCTTGTTTGGTCTGTGTGAATCAAACTTCCTATCACTTTTCTGAGTCTGTTTTCTAGCACCGTGGCCAATATTTTACTGTCTTGTTTCATCATAGAGAGCGGCCTGTATGAACCACAGTGTTGTGGGGGTTTACCTGGATAAAGTATGGTAAAAATAGTGGAGTCTGTTAGGGAGAATTCTCTTCTAAGGCTAATTTCCCTTACCTATAGAGTACCCCAGCAGCTTTGCTGGATTTGAAGGGTTTATTTTTTACTCCTGCTAAGAGTGAGACTCTTTTTTCCCACTCTTAGACAGATTGCTGATGTGTGTTTTAGGCTATCGTGTGTGCTTGTTGTCTATGGGCTTTTCTCACCCTCATAGGAATCATCTTTTTTAACATGTGTGGTACACAGAACCCTCCGTGCCGTACCACAGGGGTGTTGTAGCGACCCCCAAACATAGACTCCACACCCTGGGACTGACTACTGTCTCCCAGGGCATGTAAACTCACCATTGACTTTACTAGTCAATTCTTATTAACAAAATCAGTACAACCCATCTTACTATGTAAGTACTGGGAAGGGTTAATAGTTTTCCCTAGTGTTCGTTTTCGAGGGGGTACCGTACAGTCTCCCTCTCAAAGGTTTCTGGCTGGTGGCTGTGGTTACTACCGTAAATATTCGACCTCTAATATTTCCCTATGGGATTTTCCCATTCTTCGGGGCTGCCACTTTTTCTGACAGCCTCTAACATACCGCCAGGTTATTTTTATACTAACTTTACTCTGGTAGGTTTTTATTGCCAGAACTTTGATTAAAATTCTTTCTCGTGTCTTTATCTATAATCCTAACCCAGGTCGGGAATCCTTTGTTCGTCCTTTGGCGGGCTTCTGCACAGAAGCCCTCCTCTCGGAGCCACTGAGTCTGGGGTAGACAGGATGTGTGGGAGGGGGAATAGGCACCCTGGACAGGGTTGCCTACGCAACCAAAGTCACACTCTGCCTTGATAGGCTGGGGGGGTTCTCCCACCAGGTGAACCACCCCGCTGTGTGAGTGACAGCTAGGCTGTATGAATGGGGGTCTTGCTGCATAAAAGCAGGTTCTTGAGGACTGGAGGACAAGACGTTGCCACTGGAAGTAAGAAACTGAAGAGGAGAGAAGCTGAAGACATCTGCAACGACTGAACCACCGGTGAAGCCCTGCTGCAGATCCTCACTACTTTTCTCCAACGATTTGAGAAGATCTTCACCTGCAAGAGTCTTCTTCCCTTGTGCTGGTGGGGCCAACCAGTTTGTCAATCACTTTGCAGGACGTGCCTTGGTCGAATCGCCGGTGCCCTGCACTCGGAGACCGGATAGCCAAGCACCCGTCCACCACGACCGCGATTAAAGGAGCGTACCTTTTAATACGTTTTCGGCATCATCATGACTGGCTTCTTCCCTGAGCAGTGCAGTAACTCAAACCTTCCTCCACGACGAGAGCCTCTCTTACTCTGCAGGACAACACAAACTGCAGGAACTGCCAGGACAGGAACCACCGCCACCGCAGGAGCCGCTTCCACTTTTTCAGGTACATTGTTCCGACCTAATGTGTAAACCCTGAATACTGCTCATCTTCCTCTTGAGATAAGTCTGGCTGCTCAGCCACAGCTTCGAACTAAATCGTTGTGGTACAGACTGATACCACAGGGAATTTATTGCATATACCTGTAGTCTTAATCTGCTGTAGTGCTCATCAAGGTATCTGCAGTGGATTGTGCCTAACACTGGTGTACAGCGGTGAGGATAAAAGTATTGGATTTACATTTTATAGTGCTGCTAGTACATTGGTTCAATTAACCACAAGGCTTAACAATCACTAAAAAGTTAATTTTAAAAAGTCAAAAATGGAAAGCTATAGCCAGGAGACCCTCCTTACAAATACTGCTGATTATTTAAGGGATCTGTGTAGACAGAAAGGTCTCCGTGTCAAAGGCAAAAAATCAGTAATGATTGAAAGATTGTTAGAAAAACAAAGTCTGGAGAGTGGGGCTGTAGTGCCTACCCCTCCAGCAAATATAGCAAACCTTGAGGATGATAATGTTGAAAATGTTATTGTTGAGACAGATGAGGAAGAGGAGGCTGACAATGTAAACCTCCCTGGGCCTCTGCCTGCTCAAAGTCCTCAAGCCTTGTCTACTGGACCTATGTCAGTTTCCACATTAAGTCCTGAATTTATCAATCTAGAAAAAATGAGACTTGAACTAGAATTCAAAAGAATTAGTGCCCAAACTGAACAGAGACATCAAGAACTAAGGCTCAAAGAAATAGAGCTCAACCATGAGCTAGAGATGAAGAAATTGTCTTTGGAATATGCTTCTCTCCCCGAATCCTCTAGATCCTCCTGTCCAAAAAGACCCCGGGTGCCTAAAGAGATTGTGGGTATGTATGAACCTAAGTTGGATGTAATAGATTGCTTAGCTATGTTTGAGTACAATCATGGACTCCAGGACATCACAGGGAATTAGTTGATCCCCTGGTTGTTCTCTAGGCACCCCACTGTTGCATCTGATGTGATAGTGGAGTTGGGGGAGGTGGATAGGATGGATTATGAATGTGTGAAGCTAGCTTTAATAGCTAGATTTGGGAAGACCCCTTCCCAGTACCTTAAGAGGTTTAGGACCCTCAAAAAGCATGATAGTACCCATTGGGCTACTTGGGTGAATGAGTGTTTGAAAGACTTAGATGGTTGGATTAAGGGTTACAGAGTTAACACTTATGAGGGAATGAGAAATCTTGTTATGTTGTAGTCTATTTATGATGACTGCTCTCCTGAGCTCAGGCAGCACTTGGCTGATTCTAAGGAAATGGATCCTAGCAAGTTAGGCAAGGCTGCTGACTAGTGGGTTGCCAACAGGGCTACTCACAAGGAATCTGGGGTCACTCAGAAAAAGGATGAGGGAAAACAGCCACCAAAAGAGAACCAAGAGACTTCTAATACCTCCCATCCCAGAGAGGGCCACAAACAAATAGTCAGGGTAAGCCACCTGGGAAACCAGATAGGGCCAGTGAACCCTCTGGGGCCCAACCAGAGGCAGGTCAGCAGAAACCCCCATTCCAGAGAGCATTTGGAAAATGCTATGTTTGTGGGTCTACTGACCATATAAAGGGTGATCCCAGATGCAAAGGTAAACCTGCAGGGATCAGCACAGTCTCCTTGGCCTTCTCCCCACAGGAAGAAGTACAAATGGCTAGTGCCCATTATGAATTTTTTGCTGTATCCTTGGAGTCAATGGGTCTGGTTAGCAAACAGAATAGGGGTGTGTATGACTCCCTTCCAGCAAACTCTAAAGTATATTACATGGACAGTGTTCTAGTCAATTGCCAGGATACTCCTGCCAGGAGAGACACTGGGGCCAGCAGAACAGTAGTGGATGAAAGTTTCTTTCAGCCTGAGGATGTTGCAAAGGCACCCAAAGGTCCCATTAAACTTTCTGGAGGTCATGTCCAGTTGGTTCCTATTCTACCAGCCCTCATTCAGTGTAATAACATGATGTGAGGATTCCTGTCAGTGTTCAGACTGAAGTGCCTGGGAGAGTCCTGTTGGGGAATAATCTAAAAACTCTAGGAGTAGTATCCAGTACCCCCAGGCCTCCTAGTATGGAGAAGAACCAAACCAAATTGGCTTGAGAGGCCACCTTAAGGGACCACTCTGAGCCTGTGGGAACCTCTACTGAGACCCCCACTGAAAGCCCTGATGTTAGTAAATTGACCTCTAACACAGGTAAATCTGAGGCTAGTATGTTAGGGAAAAGGGAGCCCCAACCAAGCTCCATCATTGTTCCCCCAGTTTTAGAGTCTCTGACTCCCCCTGCTTCTGAGGAAGAGGTGAATAGACCAACTGGGCCCCTCTCTAGGCCTAAGATAACTGGTAATTCCCAGTGCTGGTGGAAAACCAGAAAAGAAAAGTCTAAGGCCAAAAACCTTCAGACTGTTGGACCTTCTACAGAAGACTCCAACCCAAAACCTAGTGTTAAGAAAGAAACTCCTCCGCCAGATAAAACCAGATCTCAGAAGAGGAAGCCTGTACTTGGCTTGGCCTCTGACCCTCCAACCAGGATGCCTGAAACCCAACCTGCTCTTGAAAGAGAGGTGGTGAGGAACCATGGAGGCCCTTCTAAATCTAAGGGAATCCTTCTTAAGGACCCCTTGAGAAAACCTATCTTGGGTTCAGAGGGGTCAGCTCCCTTATACCTTAAATAAGAAAGATGTACAAGAAAGGGTGTGTAGGTCATATAACTTACAAAGGAAAACCTTTGAGCATAGGTCAGGATGTCACCACCAAAATGCTGATGGTCTCTCTAGGATGTTATTTAACCGACTAGAGGTAAGAGACTCATCCAGGAGTGGATAAGATCCTCATGTTCCTTAGTCTGGGGGAGGGGAGCTTTGTTGGATTTGAAGGGTTTATTTTTTTTTTCCTGCTAAGAGTGAGACTCTTTTTTTCCCACTCTTAGACAGATTGCTGATGTGTGTTTTAGGCTATCTTGTGTGCTTATTGTCTATGGGCTTTTCTCACCTTCATAGGAATAATCTTTTTTTAACATGTGTGGTACTCAGCACCCTCCGTGTCGTACCACAGGGGTGTCGTAGCGACCCCCAAACATAGACTCCATGACCTGGGACTGACTCCTGTCTCCCAGGGCATATAAACTCCACATTGATTTACTAGTCAATTCTTATGAACAAAACCAGTACAACCCATCTTACTATGGAAGTACTGGGAAGGGTTAATAATTTTTCCTAGCATTCGTTTTTGAGGGGGTACCGTACACTCCCCCTCTCAAAAGTTTCTGGCTAGTGGCAGTGGTTACTACCATAAATATTCAACCACCAATATTTCCCTATGGAATTTTCCCATTGTTCGAAGCTACCACTTTTTCTGACAGCCTTTAACATACCGCTGGGTTATTTTAATACTAACTTTACACCGGTAGGTTTTTATTGCCAGAACTTTGGTTAAAATTTGTTCTCGTGTCTTTCTCTATAATCCTAACCCAGGTCGGGATCCTTTGTTCCTCCTTTTGGTGGGTTTCTGCACAGAAGCCCTCCTCTCAGCGCCACTGTTTCTGGGGTGGACAGATGTGTGGGAGGGGGGAATAGGTACCCTGGACAGGGTTGCCTACGCAACCCAAGTCACACTCTGCCCTGATAGGCTGGGGGGTTCTCCCGCCAGGAGAGCCACCCCACTGTGTCAGTGACAGCTAGGCTGTATGAATGGGGGTCTTGCTGGATAAAAGCAGGGTCCTGAGGACTGGAGGACAAGACGCTGCCACTGGAACTAAGAAACCGAAGAGGAGAGAAGCTGAAGACATCTGCAATGACTGAACCACCGGTGAAGCCCTGCTGCAGATCCTCACCACTTTTCTCCAACGACTTGAGAAGATCTTCACCTGCAAGAGTCTTCTTCCTTTGAGCTGGTGGGGCCAACCAGTTTGTCAATCACCTTCCAGGACCTGCCTTGGTCGAATCGCCAGTGCCCTGCACTTGGAGACTGGAAAGCCAAGCACCCGTCCACCACGACCACTATTTAAAGGAGCGTACCTTTTAATCCGTTTTAAGCATCACCGCGGCTGGCTTCTTCCCTGGGCAGTGCAGTAACTCGAACCTTCCTCCACGATGAGAGCCTCTCTTCCTCTGCTGGACAACACGAACTGCAGGAGCTGCCAGGAACCACCACCACTGAAGGAGGCGCTTCCACTTTTTCAGGCACATTGTTCCGACCAGGCCTCCCGTTTCGAGAGGTATTGCTAAAGGTGTTTAAAATCCTTTACCTACCTCCTGGGTTGGCCGCCCCTTTCAACTAACATTATCTTTTACCTTCTGCACCATCCTTTTGAATCGTTAAACCAAAGACTTGACTGCAGCTATTAGAACAGTTTGATCCTGGGCACATTGCCCTGGACCACTAAACTCTGGCGCAGGCCTATTGACTTTGGCTAAAGCTGCTACAACTGCCTTCACTAGATTGCTTTTCGCCATCAACTGTGTTGGTGCACCCGGAACTCTTATAACCACTCTTCCTTCCCTCTCAAGTATTGCTGAAGTGCCATTTTGCTCGGTTTTCACCTATGTATGACTATTGCTAAAGTGCTACCTTGCCTAACTTGTTCACAATCCACTTGGGAAGTATTGTTTGTGTGTTTAGGAGGTTAAATCAGTATAACTTGTCCTTTCCCTCCCTTTTGAGAAATTACTAGAGTGCCATTTTTGCTTGGTTGACCCTGTGTCATTTTGATCAGTTTTCACCCTGGCTCAAACTTGTCTAGAATTTAAATAGGGAGTTGTGTATACTTTTCTTGTCTATTTTAACTTGCTTTGATAAATGTGATTTATGTGTTGAACTAGAAGTGTGTAAAATAAATATATATTCTTTTTAATACAAAGCTTTGGTCAGTGTTTCCTTGTACCATAGTACTGAAGTCGTAATGTGTAAACCCTGAATACTGCTCATCTGCCTCTTGTGATACGTCTGACTGCTCAGCCACAGCTACCAACTAAATCTTTGTGGTACAGACTGATACCAAAGGGAATTTATTGCATATACCAGTAGTCTTAATCTGCTGTAGTGCTCCCCAAGGGAACTGCAGTGGATTTGGCCTATTAGAGTCTCTCAGATTTCTGGGCACTATTCCTGCTTCATATGCTTCTGTGAAAACCTCCAGGAGCCTGGGCACAAGTACATCTGTATATGTTTTATAAAATTCCCCAGGTAGGCAGTGGACCACAGCCCCACCCTGCCCAGTGCTCAGCCAGTGCAGGCGGTGGTGCCAGTCACCATCTTGTGCTCGCATTGATCTGCTGTTAAATAGCTTGCAACCTTACGTAATCTCTGCAGCTGCGTGTGAGACTTCCCTGAAGTACTCTACAAAGATTGTTGAACCAGCTATGAAATTTCCAAGTGAAATCAGATGTTTTTTAAGTATCTTGTGCGAGGATCTGGCAGGAGCTCTCTCCCTTGCGGCCTCATGCCAGTTGGCGAGGTTCAACCCCACTTAGTGCTGTGCCGAGTGCTTTGCATGACACGCAGCACAAAGTGTGGGGAGACCCTGTTCAAAGTAAAAAAAATTGGGCGGAACATGCATATTCCCCGTTCTTTTCACAAAATGAGAAAGAACGAGGAATAACGTGGGCGTGTTGGGGGATGCGCCTTGTAAAAAGAATTGCACCAAATGAACCACAGAAATAATACAATTAATGGATTCCTAACCACAACTTCCCCACGTGAAAAGGCACACACAAACCCCTTGATGTCACCACCAAATTAAACGGAATGCAACGTACAAAGTGCAAAGGCCAGGTATAACAGATGCAATGCACACCATTACAAAATAGGATTTCCAGGAAGAATCGTGCTATATTGGCAGTGATAGTTCATGGAAGAAGGAAGAGGAGGAGGTTGGTGAGGGACAGGGTTGTCCCTAATCACACAATGCTATTTGGGATGCCACACGTGGATGTGTGCGCAAGGTACACATTCCCTCCCTATGTCAACCTAGACCTGGTCAGGGAGTGGGAGGAAGACCTTGCATCACCCTCCATCTGTACCCATGCACTCACACCACTGGAGAAGCTGCTGACAGTCCTACATTTTTTGGCTACAGGCTCATTCCAGCACACATCTGCCATATTTGGGGGAATATCACAGCCCATGCCATCCCGGTGTCTACACCAGGCATTGTGCTGCATAACATCATATGTGTGTAGGCACATATACATGCCAGGCACACTTCAGGCAATGCAGAGATGGTTCCAGGAGCTTTATGCAATTACACACTTCCGATGTGTACTGGTAGCCATTGATTGCACGCCTGTTACACTACATCCCCCCGAGAAAGCAAGCACATGTACTGCAACTGAAAGCGTTGGCATTCAATCAATTGACAGGTCATCTGTGATGCGAAGGGAGTTATGATGTATGTGAATGCAAGTTTCCCTGGAAGCTCACATGATAGCTTAATTTATCACTGTTCACCACTATACCTCGCCCTGGCATTAGGAACCTTTGCCACCACCAGGCTGATCGGTGAGTATCAACTATTACACACATGCAAACAGTCACATGACACACAGAATAACAGACCATTACAATTAATGTTAACAAAAAACATTTCAGCCTTTGCAGGGGACAGTGCCTACCCGCTCTTACCATTCCTGCTCACACCATTCCAGAATCCTTCCACCCCAGGTGAGGTAAGGTTTAACAGAGCACACATAGTCACTCGGGCCATAGTGGAGCGCAGATTTGGGGTGCTTAAATCACGCTTCTGCCCCCTTGCCCCACCAGTAGTATGCAAGTTCATTGTGGCATGTTATGTCCTGCACAATATAGCCACAAGGTGTGGCATAACAGTAGAGCTGCCAGAGAGACATCACCCTCAGCCACAAGCACCACACATCCCCTTGGCAGGACAATGAGCACAGAGAGAGGATGCATGCAATCAGGTCATGCAAACCTTCTTCACCTGAATATCAGCCCCTGTTGAGCACACACAGTGAAGCCACATGCCTGATGCCCTTCAATGATGAAACAGGGCTAATCCATCTTGCTCGTAACAACACCCTGAGAATGTGTGTCTGGGGAGGCAAACTTTATGTGTCCATAGCCATCAAATCAAGTACACAAACCACTGACACAAGCATAGCAAGTAGAAAAAACAGTATCCTTGTTGCTGACACAAAATCACACAACACAATCAATTAAACCTGTGACATGTTCACCACCAATAAATGTGCACTCATACACCCAACAATACACAGGAGAACAGAAGTAGAAAGGCACAGTATGTAATGTAAGCAGGAGCAAATGACTCAGAGAACTGCTCTGCCCACTATATGTGTGTTACGCTAATATACAAGTGTAGTGACTACTCCACCATTGGCTAACAATACAACTCATGAAACACATCTCCATATATATAGCCATACAGACTAAAAAAAGTGCACGCTGAGTCCAATAAAAATGTGCATCTCACAAGGCAGCATTGTCCCTTGAGAGTCTGTTTCAGCCATCCTCAGTCATGTGCCAAAGCACCTCTCAGGAGGTGCCGAAACCAGCCTACACAGCCCTGTGTTCTTTCATGGCAGCAACCAGAGCCCCTTGCAGAATGCCTCAGAAGAAAGGCTAACACAAGGTCAGAGCAGGTAACACGTCCCTGCACCCAATGACACTGTACCCTGTGCCTCCCTGATTGTCAGGCAACAACTGCAAACAATAACCCACCAGCCACCCATCTCTATGTTTCCCTCCGCAGACATGCTGCTGGACCTGCTCACCCCAGGCCAATGCTCTGAAAAACACCCCAAACATTGCCCACATCCCCACCCACGACAGTACCACTGTGTGTTCCCCTGAGTATTATTCAACAACTGCAAAAACAGACCCATCTTCCTCCCCTTTCCATCATGCCTTCCTCTGAACCCATGCTGCTGTACCTGCGCACCTCAGGCCAATTCAAATGAATATGATATGATATGATAGGTTATTTATAACGCGCTTAATACCCAGAGGTTTCTAAGCGTCGACCCGTGGATCGAACCTGTGGTGCTTTATGTCGTCTTGCTTCCAAGGCAAGCATGTTGCCCCTGAGCTATCCTCCCGAGACATATACACCCGACACAGTGACAACATCCCTGCCACCAATGACACCATACCCTGTGCTCCCCTGAGGGCCATGAACTAACCTGCACAAAGGACTCACCTGGCTCCCATCCACATATTTTCTTCCCAGACAACCTTCTCAGCTTGCATAGGCATGCTGTGCATTAATGAAAAACAATGTGATAGCCTTGAAGTGTCCTGTATGCAACAGGAAAACTAGACAGCAATGGTCTACCCAGTGCCACCAAAGGGTGGGGTAACACCCTTGGCTATCCAGGACCCTGCCCTCGATGACCTTCAGCTTTGCCCTCCAGAGTGTGCTGGGTCGTCTGTGAGGAACTCTGATGAGTAATGTGGCTGGTGCACTGCTTCAGAGGCAGCCGCACAATGGCTGAGCTAGCAACCCTGGATGGTAACTAACTACCTGCATATGTCATATTAGCCTATTACTGCATACATTGTACTAACCTATTGCTGCAGATTGCATTGCACCTTTACTGCCTGTATTCATCATATTAGCCTATTATTACATAAATTATACTAGCCTATTGCTGCAAATTGCATTGCACATTACTGCCTGTATTGATCATATTAGCCTATTGCTGCATAAATTGTACTAGCTTATCAATGCAAACTTCATTGCACCTTACTGCCTGCATATATCATATCAGCCCTTTAATGCTTAATTCTTGGCCCTGTATTGTGGCCTGCCACAACCACCTATTTTACTGTCACACCCTGCATCTCTGAGTCAGAGTAACAGAGTCTTAGTGACCTATTGCTTGCCTACTCTATCGTGACCAAACCAGCGGACCACTGCCTACTCTTCTCAACAGAATGGCTGTTGACTTTATACTGCAGGTTACCTGGCCCATGGTCTCGCACTGACCTACTATATATGGCCAGCCCTAGCCTGCAAATCCTCTGACCAACTACCCTAGACCAATACATCAGATCAGTACATCTAGCCGCTTAGCAACCAACCATGGCCACATTAAGATGAGTGACACTCACTATGGCCACTATCCTTCAACTATTCCACAACATAGCACCCTCTAATCTTCCACTCACCACTTGGCACAAAGTATCTCCCACTACACTGACCGTAGCCTCCCTCCCCTAGAACCACGTCTGTCACCTGTAGAATGGATCACCAGATTTGCCACCCCCCCACACCTCTCATCCCATGTCCCACGCATTCGAGAAACGCAAGACTAGGTGGTTCTCTCTCCAACACTCCTAATGACTTTAGTCCCTATGTCGCATTTCCCACATACATGAGAAATGTAGGCTCCTGCACCAACCTCAAGCTTAAGTCTCCTAGGATTCTCCACTTGCACACCTGGGACAACAAATTGTTGCCCTCCTGTTCCCCAGCAACACATACCGACACTCTTAATGACCACAGTCACTCCACGTCATTTGATCTCCCACAAGATGACTCAGCGACACATTAAGGGCGCCCTCATCAACGCTCGATCCCTCGTAGCTCACACTCCCGATATTGCAGATTTGATCACAAACAATCACCTGGACTTCCTCGCAGTCACGGAAACATGGCTACAGCCTGCTGCTGGTCCTTCACTCTCAATTATCATCCCAGAGAACTACTCTATCATCCAATCAAATAGAAAATTTGGGAACTTCTATCTGTTAAACTCCCACTATCCAATACCCGAACTATATTACTTCACCTCATTTACAGACCCCCTGGTGCCATCACCTCCTCTGAGGAGGCCATCTCCCATCTACTGACATCCAACACAAAACCAGGCTCACAAATTATTCTAATGGGTGACTTTAACCTCGGCCTTCATGACCCTAATGATGCAAACGCCTCCCTGCTTAATGACACCATCACTCAATTAGGTCTTACGCAACGCATTAACAAACCTACACATGACAAAGGTAGAACCCTGGACTAGCTGGCCGACATCAAATGTGACATATCCTTGACAGACATCAGACCATGAGCCTGGACAGACCACCATCCTATTACCTTCACCATACCCAAAGATACACTTAAAAGTGTACCTACAACCACGGTGCCAAAGACTTTGGCTAGGAACAAACACAATATCACTATAGAGAATCTAAAACCCTTACTACATCCAATGACCAATACTGATCACACCATCACTAACTCAAATCCAACCTCCCTAGTTGAACTCTATAATGACACAAACCAAATATCACCATTTAAATTGAGAAAGGCCAAACCAACTGCTCACATGAACAAATGGTTCTTTGCAGAATTAAAAGTGCTTCATAATATCAAAAGAACATCTGAATCTAGCTGGAGAAAAGCCCCCTCTCTCTCCTCTAAAGAAAGGTTCTCCTCTGCAGCAGCCACCTACAAAACTGCTATTACGAATACCAAAAAAGAGATTTTCAACACAAGAATCCACAATGCCAAATCTGGTATGAAAGACCTATTCTCTATCCTAAGAGAACTGGGATCACCAGTGCCCCCCTATTATGACTGCATCAAAGACAAAGCTTGGTGCAATAACATCCAACAAGCTCTTTCAAACAAAATAGCTCTTTTAGAAGCCAAGATAGAATCAGTGAACCTCGCCACGAAAGACCACTCTAGCAATAAACATAGCTCTCCCCATCCCGACTGCCCCCCTTCCACTTCACCCCAGTTACAGAGGACGAAGTAGTTAACATATTTGCTAGCCTAAACCCCTGTAACTGTCAAGGTGAACTGTGCCCTGTCTCAGTCATCAAGGATGGGGCTAAAGACCTAGCTCCCTTCATCACCACTTTGATCAACTCATCATTTAATAACTCATCTGTCCCTAACAACCTTAAAGAGGCATGGGTTCTACCTCTTCTCAAAAAACCCAACCTAGACCCTAATACACCGACCAACTAAAGGCCCATCACAACTGTCCCCTTTCTCTTGAAAATCAAGACAGAGTGGCATACCTCAAAATACAGTGGCATTTGGAAGACAATAACCTCTTAAGCCTTCAACAACCTGGATTTAGACCCCGGCATGGGACCGAAGCAGCCCTCTTGGACCTTAAAATCCAAATGGATGAAGCTAAAGATAAGGGCAATCTGGCCCTCTTGCTTTCGACTTAGTTGACCACCAAATTCTGACCAAACACCTCTCCTCGGCTGCCACATTCTCCCAGAATGCCACCAATTGGATTCGGTCCTTTCTGTCTGACAGAACGACCAGGGTCTTCGCCCCCTCTGCTGCGGCTGACCTGGTCCCAATTCATTGTGGAGTCCCCCAAGGATCTTGTATTTCCCCTATGCTTTACAACATCTTTAGCAAACTCCTCTTTGACCGCCTTGACGGCTTGGGTGTCACATATACAAACTATGCTGACGACACCCATGTCCTCACCACACTCACTGGGAACTATGAGAAAGATGTTGCAAAACTAAATGAAATCTACCTTGAAATCCAAGCATGGATGGCTACCCATAGCCTCTGTTTAAATGGCAATAATACAGAACTGCTTATCGTCGGTTCCGAGGCTCGTCTTAACAAACTTGACCCCAGGTATCAGTCCTTCACCATTGATGGCAACATCATAAAAGCCTCAATAGAAGTTAAAACTTTGAGTGTGTATCTCGACTCCACACTCTCGCTCAAAAAACAAATCAACGCTACTATCTCATCCACGGCCTATACTAATAAACGTATCAATACCTGCAAACCATTCTTATCTACTAACAGCCGCCTTACATTGGCTAGGGCTCTGATACTGTCTAAATTGCATTATTGCAATACACTCTTCCTGGCTCCACTAATCACAACCAGAACAGACTACAGATACTACAGAACAACTCCCTCAGATGTGCCCTCAACCTTCCACGCAAGGCTCACATCTCCACCATCAGAAAGGAGGTTCACTGGCTCCCTATCCGTGACAGAATCAAATTACTCGCACTTGTCATCACACACAAATGCCTCTCTCTGACAGTCTCACAATACTTATCAGATAAATTCACCACACAAAGCTCGTCCAGAATGACCAGAACCCCATATCTGCACCAACTAAACATTCTGAAATGCAACCTGAAAACGGCAGGGGGAGCTAGCTTCCCTGTGTTAGCAGAGAAATGTTGGAACGCACTTCCCATGGCAATCAGAGCTGACGCTTTGTTCTGGTCATTCAGAGCCAAGGTGAAGGAGCTGTTCACAACTCAACAATAGCCTGCTACTTACCCTCAGCAAATTCTTTCACCCTGTCAATTTTGTGTTATCTATAGCTGCGGACCATTCTTTAACCAGGTCCAGTGTGTAAACTTTGTTGCCTCCACTGTTGTGGACCATCCTGTAACCTGGTCCCTCACGGTATTTATTGTATTGTATCAGCCTCTGCTGTCTTTCGCATCTGCAACCTTCTGTAACCCATGTTGCTCCACAAGTCTAATACGCCCAGTTACCCCAGGGTTCGGCTGTGCTATACAAATAAACAAACTAAACTAAACTGGCTGGGACACCTCTGAGCCAGTTCCTCTGGATCAGGAACTGAGTGTCATCTGCATAACAATAGCACCTGATGCTGAAGGAGCAGATGAGACACACAAGAGGCCAGATGTAAATATCGAAGAGAACAGGAGACAAGACAGAGCCTTGCGGGACACCACAACAGAGCGAAAAAATACTTGAAAGTAAAGGTGGGAGTGAGAGGGTCTGGGTACTATCGGTCAGGAATGACATGAACCAAGCTTGAACCTGACCCGACATTCCAATTTGGGCCAGGAAGGTGAACAGGATAGGGTGGACAACAGAATCAAATACTGCCGAAAGATCTAACAAGATCAGGGCACCAACCCCTCCTGTATCCACCAGCCTGGACATGTCGTCCTGAACCGAGACCAAGACCCTCTCCATACCCCAACCTGGTCTAAAACCCGACTGGGTGGGGCATATATGTGGAATAAAAACAAGGACTGAATCCAGCATGGAAATGGGAAACTTGACAACTATGATTTTTTGAGCAGTGCCGTCTGCGTGCCTGTGTTGTGGCCCATGTCTTGTCAAGCTCTAATGAGTTCAGCAGTTGCCGTCCTGCCAAAGTCCCCATAACCACCCCTCTTGCACCACAAAACAATGTGGGCGTTCACTTCCGTGGCCATGCAGAAGGTGTGGTTCCATGACAGGAGGCCAGTGGCCGTACCTTCTTATCAGGCTCGTTGGAAGATTGATCTTCTGCCCTGGTAGGAGGTCTGTGATGTCTGGGGGTGCTGCCCCTCCCTTGAGTACCTGCCTTAAATGTGGGTTGGCAATTTTCCTGGCCAGAAGTTGACCTGGGGCACCCTGACATGGTACCTGTACATCCCTCAAGCGAAAAGCTGCAATGCACCCTGACCAGAGCACCAGTTCTGCTACTCGTCACTGCTGACCCTTGTGCCCATGGCTGCTTTTGGGTATGGTGTGCCCCCTGCCCACTCGGTCCTTCTGCCCCTTGGCCAGGGGTCCCAAGAACCTTACTGCCCATTGGAATGTATTGCACTACTAGAAGGCTGGCCTTCAGTGGAAGTCTGGATGGCCTCCAATCCCAAAAATCAATTTCCAGATGGGTCTATAAGAAGCCTGGATGCTTTTGGCCAGAACTCCCCCACTGTCACCCAGGTTACACAGATAGCAAGAAAGCTCAGTCACCTTCCTCTGGATTACTGTAGACAGTGTGTATGTGTCTTGTCTTTGGCCTTCCTTGTTCTCACTGCCACATCTGGGCTTCGCAGTGAAACCACTGCACGCATCCAAGCCGGACCAGGGCCGTGCACCATGTGATATCCCATCGATATGGCCTGCTGGGTGTGTCCTGTGGCCTCATGGTGGAGGAAAACAAGCTATGGTACTTTTCCAAGAGGCCAATGTTGTTCTGTTCTGGCCAGCAGGGTCCCTGACAGACAAAGGAATCTCAGTTGACTTGCATGTGGATGACAGAGTGGCCTCTCTGTCTGTCTCCCCGCACTCTATGGGACTGATTTGGCGTACTTTGTCCATCTAAGGTTGGCATGCTTGACTAGCCTCAGCTGTTGTTCCAAGCAATGACCTTCCACCTGCCTTGGGACCGTGTCAATGGTGTGCCCCCTCGGGAAGGGCCTCTCAATGTGGGTAGCTCTATTCTGCAAGCACAATGACTGGCCGAGAAGCCTCTGAGAAGCCAAATAATTTGGTTGCTGAGGGCGAGTATAGTTGCAAAACTGAAACCAAAAGGAATAGACAGAAATGCACCACCAGGATTGGAGCCTACAGCTCAATTTGATCATGCATGGGAACCCCCACCTGGCCCGTACACAGAAAGGATTGATAGATTGGTAGATCCATCCCAGTTCTGTGGGTGGTGGTTCATGTCTGTTCTAGGTTGGTGGAGCCATTTCTTTGGGTAATTCCGATAATTAACGGGACTCCTCATGGCAACTAGTTATGTGACCCCGAATTGTTGTTGTTCAACTACTTAGAGGGAATAATGGTATTCAACCACACGAGATTGAACAACAAAAGATCTGTGATTGTTACGCTCACCTGGTAACCACGGGGCACCACATGATACTGGATGGAGGTCTAAGCGATATCCCGGACCCCTCTCTGCTTGGTTATGTGCCAGATGTTGGATAGCAACTATAACAGGAGAATGGAGGGTTAAGATACTGGTTCTATGATGGGTGGACTCCCATCTCCCTCTGGTCCAAATCCCCTCCATTGGGGCTATTGCTCATCTTAGGTTTTTGTGCATTGAACTCTCCGTCCTGTTTCTCTGTGCAGGGGCACGTGGTTGGTGCAGGCGTTCTGTGGACCTAGTTGCTTCACTGGTCCGTGTGCCCTTATGTCAGGTCCAGACTAGCTGCGACTCCGACTCTGCTTGCTGTCTTCCAGGTGAGTTATGTCTTTTCCGTCTTTATTCTGTCTCTTTCTTTCCCTCCGTTTTCTCTGTCTTCTCTGCATCTTGCTCCACTACGCTGTTCCCTAACAGTGTCTCTTTTTGTTTTCACAGGGATGGTTGCAATCTCGGAGTTGCCCCGCCGATGGCGAAGACCACAGTGAATTATTGATGCCCGGTGCGCTGCGCTATTTATTGGTGTTAATTGCTAACCTGTGTTCTCTTTCTTCTTTGTACAGGTTGTGGTGATGCTCCGGAGTGATGAGCGATCAAAGTGCTGCTTGCCCAGGTAAGTGCTTTGTTAATGCTGACCTTGTTCCTTCTCCCTTGCAGGTTGCGTTGAAACCTAGAGATGGGCGAGGTAAGAAAAGCGCAGGGTGCTGCCAGGACTCGCTGCTTGCCCAGGTAAGAATTATTATTAATGCTGTCCTTGTTTCTTTACCTTTGTAAGTTGTGGCGAACTCCGGAGATGGGTGAGGTAAGTGAAGTGCAGGATGGATTCAAGGCCACTTACTTTGCAGGTAAGTGTTCTTGCTCGCTAACGCTGTCCTTGTTCTTCCAGGTTATTAATGGAATCTGGATCTAGGGCTTCAGGATCGAGCCACCGGAGAAGCAGATGAACAGGAGCTGGACACAGTGAGCATTACGCTTCAGTAGTGCAGAATAACGCAAAGCGTGTTCTGCTGTTTGCGTGTGGTTTAAATAGCCTAGGTAAAGTAGTTCTAGGCCAAGTAGTTCTAGGCCCAGCCACACCCAAAACACTATAATGGCTTGGTTCTAAAGAACTGAGCAGTGTAATAGACCTCCATTTTGGATTAAGGTCCAAAACTGGTATTGCTTTATTCCTGATAATGATCCTAGCCCCAAAGGCGCTAGGACTGACTCCATGTATGTTTCTGATGGAGTTTTAAGGCCCTTGGGGCTGGTGTGAAGGGCTTCAGCCCCACTGCTGCCAGGGAGCTGTTATACCTGAGGGGGTATGGGCATGGATCGTGACAGCGATGCTGTCAGATGTCTGTGGCTGGAGGTGCACCACACTGAATGGATCAGAGTATGTCCACCCTTTCCCTACAGGTGTGGGTAACCCGCTGAACCCTGTTAATGTTATGGATAGGGGATTGCAATAATATCACCTGAACTAGGAATTCCCAGTAAGTGCAGGCCATACGCTTGTGTTGTTTAAGTCTCTTCCCTTTGTACACACTGCAGTTCACTATAGCTGATTGGATGGTTCAGCAAGGTCCCTGGCTTGGTCCTGCTGGTGTTCGTAAAAGCCCTGGTGGTGTGCCGACAAGAGGATCAAACTTGATTAGCCACAGGAAGTAAAAGTCAAAACAAGGTTTCTGTAGGTGAAACTGTAGAAGGATCATCAACGGTAGAGCAGCTATTGCATCCCTGACATGCACCCTCACTGCCCGGGGCACTGCTTGTGGCATAGTCTGGCCAGTGGAGTGATGGTGGTCTGTTGCTGGGACATGTGGGGTCCAGGTGCTGGCTAGTGAGATCCTTACACTTGAGTGGTCTGCGACTTAGCAGATGAATGGGGATGTCTGCCAGGGTTGGGATAGCCTGCTGGGAGAACCCAACAATGTACTTGCGAGAGATCCCTGAGTGAACCCCCTGCTTTGTGGGCTGGCGCTGGAGCTGCCGTGCTCACCGGGTGCACTCTTTTCTCTGACCTGCTAGCAGACGAGTGTTGGTGGGGGCACAACAGTCAGAATAGAAGTCCTGAGTGGGTGCATCCGGGAGCCAAGGGAAACTTGGCTATTCTCAAAGGATGCCTCCCCAGGTGGATGTGGGCCTGCCACATTGGCTGAGCTCTGAGCCATGGCAAAGCCAGGACTAATTCACGGGTGGGCTTTGAAGTTCTGTCTGGCTACAGCCGTAGGATGCGCATTGAGATGTTTCGCTGGTACAGCAGGGGGCATACCAGTGTTTCAGGTACCTGGAGCCTGGTCCTGTGTGGCTGGGCTAGGATTTAAATATCGTAGCAGTCCCACCCGACCCCCACACTGCCTGCCTCTGGGCCTCCTCCTCGAAAGGGTAGGGATTGGACTTTGTCATGGAAGAATGAGCAGATTGGTCTGATGTGCTGGTGGTGGAGCTGCCTGCCCCTGTCACTGTGGGATGGCCCTGTTGTGCTGCTGCAGAAGCTGGTTAATGGGCTTCTAAGGCTGAGTGCCTAGAACCTGTAGCTTTAAAAACCACAATAGTCTTGACTCACTCCCAAGTGGGGAAGCTAGACTGGATACCAGGATGCCTTGCTGCATGTGTGGGCAGTACAGGCAGTGCTGTCTCCTCCCAGTCCTCCTGCACTTTCAGGTTTGGGCCAATATTTGGATAAACAAGTGAAGGACACATTCATTGACACTTCAAACTCACCTTGTGGCCCTGGATTCTGCCTGGGGCTCTGCCTGTCTGAAGGTCGCTTGAATGCCAATATCCCTGGGGACATTCTCTGGTTACAAAGCTGAGGCTGTTGCAAGGCCCCTGTCCTCTTTCTTCCCCTAAGGTCATACCCCCATCAGCACTGTTGCAGGATCACTGGATCTGGCACAGAGGCTTGTTACTGACGCATACTGCCCTCCCCATTTCCCAACCCAATCAGATTGGGAGGGCCATGTGCCTAGTGTGCCACAGTGGTGGTGGTGGTGGAGGTGGCTGCCCAAAAACCTGACACACCTTCTCCTACCCCAGGGCAACTGCCCATGCCACTTGTGGCCATCTATGGTGTCCCACATCTACCTGCATGGGCCAGCGCTGGAGTACAGGCTTTGTGACTTTGTCCGATGGCCAACCCCTCCCCAGGTGTTCTTTGGTTCATGCACAGGTGGACTAGGGCAGCACTGTCTCCTCCAGCACGTCTCCACTTGTAGATTTGGCCCAGTGTCTGGACACAAATGTTGCCTGTCACTCCTAATAGTGGATCATTCGGCTTGTGTGCTGATGAAGAACGCAGCTAGCTGTGAGAATCAGTGTGAATTAAAGGACACATTGATTGATTCCTCCTGGGGCTCTGCCTATCTGATGGTCGCTTGAATGACAATAGCCCCGGACACATTCCTCAGGTACAAAGCTGGGGCTGTTGCAGAGACCCCGTTCCCTTCATCCCCATATGTTCAAACCTCGATCAGCACCGTTGCAGGATCCCTGGACCTGGCACAGAGGCTTGTTGCTGGAACACCCTGGCCTCCCCATTTCCCAAACCCATCGGGTTGGTTGGGCCAGGCGTAGATTGTACCCCAGTGGTGGTGATAATGGTGGCCTAATACCTGATGCACCTTCCTCTACCCCGGGGCAGCTGCCAATGTCATCTGTGGCCATCTGTGGTGTCCCACGTCTGCCTGCCGGGGACAGCCTGGAGTGAAGACTTTTTGACTGTGTCCGATGGCCAACCCCTCACCAGGCGTTCTTTAGTGCAGATCAGAACAGCGCACTCACGGATGTGCCAGATGCGCAGGACTGGGGCAAACCCCCTCAAACTCCCCAGCCCTGAAGCCGGCTGCCTAAGCTTTGGCTCCCCGAACATGACCTCAGATCAGATGTGGTGACCTGCTGAATTGAAGCATAGTTTTAAGTGGAGAAAAAGAGACTAACCAAACATCCCTTACAAGTGGCAAGTGAAGAGGGAACAACCCAGCGTAGAATCCATGTCTGAAGACATTAGTAGTAGTAGTAGTGGGTAGTAGTTTGAGGGCAGTCAGATCAGCGTTGTTCCAAGAGTTGCACTTTTTGGAAGGCTTCAGTCGGAGCCTCATGACAAGGGACCCCCTGAGAACGAAGTAAAATCAGCGCAGGCAGTAGGGACTAAAGATAAGGAAAAACCCACAATGAAAAGAAGCACATCGCAAAAGGAATAGTGGAGGATGTCGGAGGAGCCAAGGCCAACAAGGGAGCCGGGACAGTAAGGCAAGGCCAGGTTGCCTGAGCAGGGGAGGAAGAAGTCACATCAGGCGGGGGAGTCTGTGCAGTGTAGGAGGAAGGCAAAGCAGGCAAGGGAACTGTGCAGAGCTGGAGGAAGGCACAGCAGGCAAAGGAGCCTGAGCAGAGGAGGAGGAATGCACTGCAGGCAAGGAAGCCTGTACAGAGGAGGAGGAAGTCACAGCAGGCAAGGGACCATGTGCAGATGAGGAGGAGGGCACAGCATGCAAGGGACCATGTGCAGATGAGGAGGAGGGCACAGCAGGCAAGGGAGCCTGTGTAGAGGAAGGCACAGCAGGCAAGGTCCCCCACAGGGGGTCCTGGGCAGAGGAGGAGAATGGCACAGTAGGCAAAGGAGCCTGGTCAGGGGAGAGGTAAGGTTTGAGAGGCAAGGTAGAAGCCTGTAAAAGAGAAGAAGTTGAGGTTGAGGACCCTGAGCCATGATGGTTCCATTCAGATAGACATTTAGCGTGACCCTGGAAATGGAAAAGATGTTGAGGAGGACCTCCCAGGGCGTGCCACCATTAATGGGAGAAGAGGCGACAAGAGAGAGAAAAGCAACCATGTACCAGGTCCATAGATTGGGAGAGGGAACGTCAGAGGATGTCTGCGAGAGTCTCTCTGGCGGAAGCTGTGACATAGGTGTCTGCAATAGGAAGGCCTGGGTTGGAGCGCAGTATGTCCTTCATAAGTTTCTTCTGGCCAGATTTAGTGATAGGAGAGGGATAGGAAATAGATAAGCAGTTAGAGAAGATACGAGAGATAGCTAGTGACATAGCTAGCTGCAATGGTGAGAAGGACACTTACCAGGCTGATGCACTGGGACAGATGTATGGGGGTAGAGGGGGAAGACAATGAGTGTAGGGAACGGAGGGTGCCAGGGGGCTTCATACAAACAGGAACTTTCTAAGCAGAATGGGGGCACAGCTAAAACCGATTTTCATACAAACAGACACTTCCTAAGCAAAAACCCAAACGTGTTTCAAGTTTGTTGTGCTGCACAGGGGACGAAGTGCCAGTCCACTCGCCTATCGGCAGCCGATCCATTTTCGGTATTCTTACATTAAAGTCCCCGCGTATGATTACCGGAGGACTGTAACCCAAGTCATCATTGGCCCTTTTAACTGCCTTTAGTGTCAGAGCATGGGACAATTTGTAGGGATGATCATAAGAGTGATGACATATAGGACTTTCTTAGATAGAGAACCCATGGCCTGAGGAAAGGAAACTCTACCCACAAGACAATTTTCATAATTAGGCAGAACATCTTCTAAAGTCAGCGGTTTCTTAACATCCAAAACCAACCCGCCTTTCGGGCAGCCTTTGCAGCCCTTGATAGCTAAACAGGAAAGAGTATTCCAACCATCAATCACTAATTGAGACCTGAGCCAGGTTTTCTGTAAGGCCGCATAAGTAACATTAACAATAAAAAGCAATAGACTGCCTTCTTCAAAAATATGCGAGTTTCCTCGTGTGTTCCAGATTAAAATCAAAGAGTAAGTGTTACAGTAATTGCTAGTGCCGTGCCCGCCCACGTTGGTCAACCATATTAGTCAACCATGACCAGTGAGATTTGTCAACCTGGTTGGCAGCAGTTAGGTTTTGATTCTGCTGGGTTACCAGAGGAACTGAGCTGTTAATCTCAGATAATGAGTGGCACTAATTGATGGAGCCCATGGCATCCCTCTTGCCATCATACTTATACTCCATCCTCTCATCAGCGTTCGTATCTACTTCAATTAAGATACAATCATAGCCCAGTTTATGAAGGGCAGATCGGTGATCCAAAACGTATGCCGCTGTAGACTCCACATAAAATAAGATGCTGGACATTCTCCTTGTGTCCCACCGATGATCTTCACAAATATCCACAATACGAATGTCATTACTAGTAATGAATCAAAGTGGGAGCACAGAACGAAAGTGATCCAACACCCGGGAGCAATTAATATAGGTTCTTTTAGAGTCAACAAAGATGCCCTGGATTTGTACAGCCCTGCATTTAGTAGTGTGAGGAAGTATGCCTGTAACGTGCCTGGTTGGGTTCTGTCTGAGTAGTCACTGTACCAGTGCTCCAACCAATTAATGTCACAAACGCAGGTAGATGAGCGAAAATAGCCCTTCTAGATTGAATGCAGTCTCCACTGTGTTGGTATTATTATTATTATTATTATTATTATTATTATTATTATTATTATTATTATTATTATTATTATTATTATTCATTCAGGTACACCAGCTAGCTTTGAGTATTCAAATGCCTTCTCAAAGCTCATCAAAGGTGACACCATTGTGGGCCTATCCCTCAAAGATGTTTTTTTTTAATGTGCAAATACAGTTAAACATTAAAAAAAACTGTTTGGGTCAGATTCTCAACATTGGTTTGAGCGCAAGTGAAAAGATGTGTTAGCTCATCTCCTCACTTGTGCCAAAGATAATAGCAGTCCAATTCTCAAAAGACATCTGAATGAGCCCATTTAGATGTGCAGATTTCTTTTTTTACCCTTGTGCGCATTTGCTCATTTTAGGGGGCGTTTCTTGGAATTTTAAAGCACATCCTGAATTCACAAAAGGGATGCACCTTGAAATTCCCAGAAAAGAGGGGCTTCGCCCTGTGTCTGTTCAGAAGAGGTGCAGGCCCATATCATGGCAAAGTCATTCTGACCCTCTCATGATTTTCTTTTGAAGTGTCACTGCTGCAGGTTAACCATGTTTGGCACCGCACTAGCATGTCCATCCCCAAACAGGGATGGAAATGCTTAAAAAATAATTTTGACAGCCCATCTTGGTGAAATGCACTCCCATCAATCATGTGGTTGCTGGGAGCCTGCCATACTTGTGTGTCAGGAGCGTGCAAAAAAATGTATGCAAAGAGGCTGGACAGCCTCTTTTATCCAGTTCCTCCTGAAATGCTCAGGTCAACTGTGTGAATAAGGTGATCTGACCTTAGCATCTTTATACTGCAATCTTTCCTCAAATAATTGTGCATGAAAATATAAGTGAGCTGTGAGTTGAGCCATTTGGATCAGTTCTTCACAAGCATTTTGTGTCATATCAAATGCATATAATGCATTGTGCAATAACCCACCTTCACACCAAATATCAGTGCTCACTGTGGTGACCTGTTGCAGCATTTTCATTTGCCAGTTACCGGCCTCACCTCACTCCATTCTCCTAGATTGAAACATGAGCCTGGGGATGTTCCCTGGCCTCACACACTTCTATGGTAGTCATTTTAAAATGTCTTTTTGCAATTTATGTAAAACTTTCTTTCGGGGGGCGTTGCCCGATGTCAATGGAGACGGACGCACACAGAGCCTTTCTAAGGTATAGCACTATCTTTTGACATGTTGCGAGTGTTTTATTCAACATCACAACATGTATTTAAATATGAATACATCTTCATTTAGAATACTAAGTGCTTGCTCTTCTTAACTGCTCCTGAGTGCATTGGAAAGCTGTTTTTGGGCATATTTAATCCGCATTTAAGTGAATATGGCATATGGAAAGATATTATACTGTGGTGCCTTTTATTAATATTTGGCTGTAAAATATTGGTCAATGTTAATTCCCTGAGGTCTTTAAAGGAAATAACAGAGGAAATGATTTAACAACAATTGGTTTGAAATCATTTCTACAAGAAACTTATTTGCAAGGTTCTCAAGATATGTACAAACCTGTGTTCTAACATTGGAAAAAAGTTTGATTTCCCATAGTGAGATAATTCCTACTTATAGGGAGAAAGAAGTTTTACCACATACATCCAACACTTGCGTTCAGTTTATACTCAGCACCACTTCCAGAAATCTTATCATGGCCTCAAAAAAAGTTTCTTCAAAAGACCAACCAGCTATTTATATTG